>NC_089726.1:24121608-24791402 GCF_035083965.1 Branchiostoma lanceolatum
GGACGAAATACCTGATGCCATTTTGGTTCGCAAATTTGAAGATTAAACCAATATAGGGTGTTGTAACGAAGGAAGCTAAGCCTTTATGACGACGTGCGGTTTAAACCAACCTCGCAAACAATGGCTTTCAACTCCCATTGGATAGTCCCATTTAGGGTATGATCTGATTGGTCGTCAGTCGCATTCACGTGATCATGTTGCAGACTTCAAAATACAATAACCAAGCTGCATATACAGTCTACAATTGAAGTTTGCACCTGCAGGTGGAATGATGGAATGATGGATAGTGCTACAAGAGCTGCAAAGAGAAGAAAAAGACCTAGACAGTTCTGCGAACATTGTGATCTAACACTAGGCTATCGCGCGTTTTATATCCACAAAAGTAAATTCTTTGAGAACGGGGTGTGGGAAAAGGCTGACTTCTCAAAAGAAGTTTCGACTGCAATTTCTGACAATGGTATGTATCAAACTCTTTACGTATATCCTCCTGTAGGCATGTTGAGACAGTGCGTGGAGACGTCTCGGAGGCATCGCGCGGAGGCGTTAATCCAACTTTCTCTGGTTTCTTAATAATGTCAGTCTTTTTTGAAAGGTTTCAGAAAGTCTTTTTACGGCGGCCTGGCTTGAGCAGTTAGGTTTATGAACTTTCCCATACGCCAGTTGAATTTTGCAACTTTCGCCTTATCCCCAGCGTGGTGAAAAAAGAGGCCGCCTGGGTCCCATCGTTCGAACCAGGAGTTCGAAATTGAATTACATCATATTTGGCGATTTTTATAAAGTCATTTTCTTGTAATGAATAAAGGAAAACCTTTATTGTACATTCGTGCCCCGAGGGGCTAGATACAGGTCGTTTAACATAAACCTAACTAACATGTAAGTGACATACACAGTGAAATAAATACAGTACATAGTTAAACATAACGTTACTTGATAGACGAAAGAGATAAGCTAAGCTGATCCAGTAGAGTCAACTTCTTCTCGCTTCTTTGTACATGTGTAGATGTATGAGCAGATCATGTTTCTTCTACAAGGGTTGTCTAGACGCAACGAAATATAAATTTATCCGTTGCGTTTAAATATTCAAAGTATGGAAATTTCTCATTTATACGTTTGAAAAAAAAAAACCTCCGTCTTTAGGTACTTGGTTGTTATCACGTCACTTATCATATTGTATTTTGTAGCAGATCCCCTGCAGTTTCTCATGTATAACAAGAAATGGGTTTTGTGAACAACCTCCTTAATAACACGGCAAGATTGTTGTATCAGTAAGGAAAACTAGTATTTGTCCGGCATGATGGGGCCGGTATTGGGTGTTAAGCTGTGGCTAGACTTTTCAATCCCCGGCTTGTGCCCCCAGCTAATGAATTACAGTAAAATGACCTCGAGAATACCCGCTTTGACAGGGATCACGCATCATTAATATTCAGGAATGTTGTTAGGTAGATCGTGTTGGGGTTGATGGAAAGAGCGTTCCAGTACTACGTTGGACCACTCGGTTTGGTTATGGTAAGGTTTTCCCTTCGTTGGACAGTTTTTTCCCACCCCATACTCCACTTAGTGAAGGTATCCGTCGTTTGTGCTGTAGTACCACCCTTTCCACCAACACATTATTTTGATCGTAATGATTTTCCCCAATTCGCGATCATTCCCTGTCTATCTATACATCAAAAACTGTAGTTGATACGGTCTATGCGTTACAGAATATTTAGAATGAGGACATGTGGAGACTAGGAGCTTTTTCTTTAGTGATAGGAATGCTTATGTGACTCAGGGAAAGTCGATCATTTTTTTCTATTTCATTCAAAGATAACAGAGACAAAGACAAAGTGGCGCTGCACTCAAGTTTTACAACTTATTTTGCCAACGCCACTTAACAAATATACAAACTTATAGATATATCTTTAGGTCTATATACATATATATACATACATATACACACATACATATACACATATATGTTTATATATAACATTGGTAAACTACGACGCCAACTTATCTATGATATTCGTTAACAGGACACTGCACGAAATGGCCACGAATCCTGAGGGATCCAACGTATCCGGAATCGGGCCTCATGGCGTTTGCGAGCGAATCCGGAAAAATCCCAGTTCACTGCTCGGATACTGACGTGCTTGCAGATCTGACCAATTTCGACGCCATATTCCTCTGGATACGTGATGCGCCTCGGATACCCGAAAATATTTGTGCGGATCCCTCGTTTTTTTATATTCGGAATGTTCGGATTGTTTTTATGTCTGTAGTTGTCTTGGATCCTGACGAATAAATACACACGGCACGGCATGATCTCATTTCCTGACGAATCCAGCAGATCCGGAATTATGCATTATAGCAGACACGGAACGTTTCCGATTGAATCCGATGCACCTCAGATCCGACAATTCCGGCGCCGTATACGTCTGGATCCTTCATACGTTTCGGGTACAGATACGGAACGTTTCCGAGCAAATTCAGACAAATACCAGGTACAGCTCAGATCCGGCAATTCCGACGCCGTATACGTCTGGATCCGTGATCCGATATTTGTGCGGATCCTTCGTTTTCAGATATTTGTCAATATGGCAGAGATAATCGGATTGTTTGTTTGTCGGTAGTTGCTTCGGATCCTAACCAACAAATACACACTGCACGGCATGATCTCAGATCCTGAAAAATCCAGCGGATCCGCAATCGTGCATCATAGCAGATACGGAACGTTTCCGATTGGATCCGATGCACCTCAGATCCAACAATTCCGACAAATCCTGACGTATCCGGGATACGGATTCGTGTCCAATCTCCCACAAGACACTGCGTGTCATGACGTCAGGCGCGAGAAACGGTTTTGTCGGTGAACAGCACGGAAACAAGAACGGCGTTTCATCACTCTCTGTGCTTAACATGGCATCGTCAGAGTCTACCATGGTCGACCAGTGATTTTTAGTGACTTGAGAGTCGAAGGGGATTCGGTGTAAACTCAAACGCGTGGCATTGCGAAGTAGTCTTCTTCATGCATGCAATATTCGTCGCCCCCCTCCCCCTTGTAAAGTTGGTAGGGAGTCGATTCATCATTTAAAGGGACTGCCCTTTGGTAATTACAAATTGGAAAATTCCTGTTTCTAACTAGTTTGAACGTCAGTTATCCTCCTATTGTGGCTTGACATATCATAGCATTTGCATGACATTAAGAATTGTCCAGTCGACCTGCACTTCTACACCGTTAGGATCTAGGAAATTTATAGCTTTCAATTTGTTCGTTCTTGCCAATGGTCAACAGACATTTGTGTCTGGTTAACGTTTCAGATACAACATAGCAAGCGGTTGAGGGAAAGATAATTAAAGATATCCTGTGACGGAAGAGAATGTCATAAGTATTTGTCCCACAAAGGTCCCACAGTTTGTGGATAGTGAGCTGGAACTTATGTGGAGGTAGTAGTGCGTTTCAGTGATTATTGCATTCAGTTATAGCTGTACATGTTTGATCAATATCATATTCAAGTTATGAATGTAAGTTTTACGTATTCAATTAAACGATGCCAGATTCATTTTTTACAAATGTGATTATGTGATATGTTTAATATTTGTCATTGTTTCCCTTTATATATATATCCTATACAGCATCGGCAGATACTTCCTTCACAAATGCAGCACATGTTGTGAGGACCTTAGCTTGGCTTGGAACAAAGCAATCAGCTGTCAGATGCTCAGAGTACCTCAGGCTCCTTCGGTAAGGCTTAAGTCCATCATCGGTACACTTCAATGTTAGCTGAGACAGGCATGATAGATACTCATTGTCCCTTGTTTTTTGTTAGCTGCTGTGATGAAACGAAGCCCACCACAGCAAGGAGGTTATATATTATATATAACCTCCTTGATCACAGTTATGTCAAAATCATGTGACATGTTACTTAAATACTAAGTATGTGAATTGATATTTATTCATCATTTGGTTTTATCATATAGGAACTGGTTCATCACAAGATGAACTCCAAGCTGAGTCCAACATGCTAGATACAGAAGAAATCAGCCTTGCCTGTACCTTACCAAGAGTGCATGGAAGAAGTGAACTCAGATGTAGTCAGAGAATGGGGACAGGACGATTATACACATGCAAATCCACGGCATATACTACTTACGTGTAAAATGTGGCGTGTCATCATGGGAGTTTTTTCATACAGTATAATGTTACTTTGAAGATTCTATTTTTAACCTCTGTGTTTGAAATTATTTGTATCTGATATCTTTTAGACGAAGAGCTGGCCACAAATAAGGCTTTCATTACTTTAGTAGAATATGTAGAACATGTAGAAATTTTTGGTCCAAGTGCACTATACGGCAGTTTATATTACCACCATGATGTGATGGTTGTTAATTGTAATACATTTTATAACAATTGTGCTTACACAACCCCAATTTACCAGCATTAACCTGCATATACAGAGGTGCTTTGAGTATGTGGATATCCCTCGGCCTGTCTTAAACAAAATGGATTATTTAGCCACATAGAACTTCCGTATTGTATTTGATAGTTTTTGAACTTAGAAATGCATATATGTTGAAATATGAAATAATGTTACATTCAGGCTTTCCCAAAACTTCCTGTCATTGAATAATAATGTTTTGGGTATCGTTAAATTAAGAATGAACGCGTATTTATGAATAATCAACCATTCTATCAAACTTTGTGTGTTTGTTTTGTACGTATTCGTGGCAAATACAAACATATTCAGAGTCACAATATGTCAAAGATTGTAGAAAGTCTGTATGTTGGATCAGTTTGTATCCGTGGCAAATACATACTGTACGTATCTGTCAGGATCTTGGGCAATTTCGTGCAATGTACGGCCCCATATCCGTGGAAAATTCCTATTTTTTATTCCTCCGGATCTGAGGTTCCGGATCACAGTCCGCTTGTATCCGTCAGTATCCGCAATTTTCTTTTAAAAAATACAGAAAACTTCCTGTACGTATCCGTCAGGATCTCTGGCATTTCCGTACAGTGTACGGCTCCGTATCCGTCGAAAATACCTCATTTTCGGATTCCTCCGGAAATATTCCCAAACCGGTGCGGAAATTTTCGGATCCGTTAGGTTGGATTCGTCAGTATCCGTCAGTATCCGCCCAAAATACAGAAAAATCCCTGTACGAATCCGTCAGGATCTGTGGCATTTCCGTACAGTGTACGGCTCCGTATTCGTCGAAAATACCTTACTTTCGGATTCTTCCGGAAATATTCCATGTACCGGTGCGGAAATTGTCGGATATCTTACACGAATCCGCATGTATCCGTCAGTATCCGTCAGTATCCGACAAAAATACAGAAAAATACCGGTACGTATACGCCGGGAAACGAGGCCATTTCGTGCAGTGTACAATTGATACTCATAAGGGAGGCTATGGTTATCTGTAAGTGTATGTGTGCGGAGTGCCACACATGTACACGCTGTCCCGGCTTCTATTTGGCTTTTGTTGTGTCCATGTATGTCCTTTTTTATCTCCATGAAAAATGGAGATATTGTTTTTGGCGTGTCTGTGTGTGTATGTGTGTTTGTGTTTGTGTTTCCGGACTATTGTAGGCAGCATAACTCAAGAACCTCTGGATGGATTACAATGATATTTGGTATGTGGGCGGGTGTTGTGAGGCCGAAATTCAAGGTCGATTTTGGGCCCCCTGGTATGTGACCTTGGTACTGCAGCAGAATTTCCGTTTTTGTATCTTTTGACCTGGTTGTGCTGTGGTCTTGATTTTTGGGTGACAGATAGCTTGTGATGTAATTAAGAAATGGTGTAGGTTTTGGCCCCCTAGCAGCTTGCTCTGGAACTGCAGGAGCCTTATTGTGAAAATCTTATAAGGAGAATAACTGAACAAGGGACAACAGATTTCCATGATATTTAGTATGCAGGTAGCTTAGACAGAGATGTACACAATGAAGTGCGCAAATTATGCTAATTGGGAATTAATTTGCATAGATAATGAGGAAATTCTATATTTGCAGTGTTTTCCATTATAAGACTCAAATACATGTGACATATTTAGTTTATTGAAAGTGGAGCATCAACACATACCGATTATGCAAATAAATTCCTAATTTGCATAATTAATGCAAAAACACCAAAATTCATCAAATTGGAAAATTATAGCACTGTCAATATCGCAACATGTGTAAGTAAGATAAAGGTGTTTATGATTAAGCATATATTATGTAAATGAGTAAGTCATTTGCATAAATAGAATTGTTCATGGAGATATGAGGTCGCGGAACTCTTGTTTCTGTTAGTGTTAGTCTTAGTGTTTGTAATTTATTTTGAAATACCAATAAAGGGAGAAAAAAACATTGTCACAAATTGAAAAAAAAAAAAAATCGGAAAGTATATAAAAAAAGACAGAATATACAACCAACAATAGCTTATATAACAGATTACACCTTACAAATTGGTGTTCAGTAGTTGGGTTAAGTATGGAATAGCACTACGTTTGTATCTGTTTTATCTTGTGAAAGGAATGGTAAGCTGTAACCTCCCCTGTAAGCCCTTATTGTGGACTGATTCACGAGTTGGAGGTAGCCAGGGTCGAAATGTTTTTGAATTCAATAGGGACTTAGCGAATTTAAAACAAAGGGTCTCTCTGCTTCGGCTTCCAAAGTACATGTCGAGTCTGGAGAGTTCATCAGTATAGGAAATGTAGCTGGATCAAAGAAGTATTCTAAGAGCGTGCGTTTGGATAAGTTCAAGCTGGTCAGGTGATCGGATAAGTGCCTTTGCAAAGTTCAGGCAAAGCTGTTCTCTTCGCTGGTCTAGGTTAGGTATGTTCGGTATCCTGCACGCCTCAGGATATGAAGCATACGCTGAACGGTGTATTGTCTGGCACGCCTGTTTTTGGATGAACTCGATCCTGCGTCGCTGACTGACACTAAGTCCAGGATGCCAGGCGGGTGCTGCGTATTCACAACTTAGGCAGACAAACGTTATGTAAGTAGGTAAGTAGACTAACATAGTTCTTTTAGCATCGGTTGCGTTGTTTGACTGTTTGGTCGACGTGTGTATTCCAACAGAGATCGGTCTGGATGTACAGACATAGTAGTTTTACTGTCACCACCTTCTATTGCCTAGCCAGGGAGTCTTCACTTGCACTGTTAAGAAGGGCGAGTAATATCAGCGGGCCTACAACAGTTCATTGCGGAAGGCCACGGGTAGTTTCCTCCCAGTCTGAGCAAGTTCCCTTGTACACCACTCTCTTCTTCTTCTTCTGTTTCCTAGCAAAGAGAAAGCAGCATATCCATAGGGCAAGTGAGCTTCGTAGACCTAACTTCATTAGTTAGTAGTCAATTTGGGCTGTAGGCTGAGGAAGTGATATGATAACAAATGATAACAATATGATAATTAATCAGAGAATGATGATAGTAATGATAGTAGTAAATGGTAACAAATAGTAACAATACTCCAATAACATTGAGACCATTAGACACATTCAGGAACTCTACACAGACACCACAAGCTGCGTCCGAGTAGGAACAAACCGCTCAGACTGGTTTTAACTCCTCAGCGGCGTTCGCCAAGGCTGTGTCTTGGCCCTACTGCTATTCAACGGTGCCATCGACCATGTGATGTCCAGGACTGTTGGCCGAGGCATGTGTGGAACCACCTACGGTGAACATACCTTCACAGACATGGACTATGATGACGATGTGGCGCTGCTCGCAGAACTTCTCGAAGCACTTGTACGTTCGAGATATTTTCAGCCGAGAGCCAAACCTGGGTCTAAAAGTCAGCTGGCTGAAGACTAAGTTTTAGTCTCTCAGTGACTTCCTTGATCTACCAACTTGCCCACCGATCAACGGGGAGTCAGTCGAGGTGGTCCGACACTTTAACTATATTGGCAGGGCCATCACCCTAGACTGTAAGTCTGACCCAGATGTCAAGCGCAGACTTGGAATCGCTTCTCCAGCCTTTGCCCGTCTTGACCGTGTTTGGCGTTCCAGACATCTCTCCAGAACGGTCAAGCTGAAGATCTACAACAACACCTTTCTGTTCGCCTCTACGGAGCTGAGTCATGAACTCTTACCAAGTCACTGAGACAGAAACTGGACTCCTTAGACACCCGTTGCCTGAGAAACATTGCAAGCTGAGTCACCAATCTCTTATGCTCGCTGTACGCCGGTCGCTAGCTTATCCGTTTACTTGCGTTTGTCGTTTCTAGCGCGTCCTTTACCATCTTTGTTCTTTGTTAGATCTTGGCAGCTGCAGCCCTTTGTCTTTCGCTCCCTCTCAACGTGTGTTGTTTGGCTCCCTTCCTATCCTGCACTAGCTTCCAAGTGGTGTCCACTCCTTCTTCTCTTGTTTGCGGTATCCTAGTATTTCTTTACTGGTGTCTGTGAGTACTTTGTGTACCCTTTCGCTAGTGACGTTTATATCATCAACCAGTATGTCTTCTAGCACCTGAAACCTGTTCTTGAGTTCCGCAGCAAACTGCCTCTTTACTGCTTGAATACAGCTGAGGGTCAGATGTTGACTTCATACAACAGGTTCATACCATGGAATATCATTCTTTCAGTTTGAATTTTGAATTATTGATATGTAGAAAAACGTACACTATCATAAAACTGCTAAAAAATCTAAGAGAATATAATACCAAACAAACAGCCTACCTCATTATGCATATCATTTGAAATTATAATATCAAGTACTACAATGGTCTGGGCGACAACCGCTTATCTTTTTAAAGTTCCCTTCACGCTAAAACTTTGGTGTTGACGTCATATACTGTAAATTTAACTGGCGCCATACAGAGGGCTGCTGATTGGATGGCATCATACGCCAAGCAATTCTACCTCGCTCTTCGTTCTACTTAGAAATGAGGTCATCTGTGCTAAAGAAAATTGCCTCAATCTTAAGATACTTGAAATGTTATCAATCGTGAGGTTTTCAAATATTTTGTTGTACAGTGCAAGAATGTCCTTTGCCACAAAGTTAGAGTCATCTTGTTCTAAAATGAGACAACGTTCGAAATCTGTAAGACGTCCCTGTTTCAGTTTGTCGGGGCTTCGGAGTATCACATGCAAACTCGGCTCTTTGCGATTATTGAGTTGACGGGTCTGTCTTTACGGCGTTTGGGAGATACAAAGGGTTTATCATTACTGCACTAATTGCAATGACAAGTAAATGTGCAGGCCATGTTGTTCTTGGAACAATATAACTTTCCGACCTTCCCTAAAGAACGACTTCATGTTTCTAAAGTTTATTTTTCTGTTTAATTTATAAACACAATAGACAAAAAAGAGAACAGAAAATTAGCACCTTAGATATTAATATTCCCTAGTTTTCTCCTATATACTCCTGCTTTCTGCTGTATTCTTCTTTTGCCTATATCGTCCCGTTTTCTGCTATATTCTCCTAGTTTAACTGGACAGACATGTTATAGGATAGTCGTGCGCACGTCACGAAGAAAAAAGGATAGGAGTAAGGGGGTTGAAAGGGGTCGATGTGGGAGCTGGGAGGTCAAAGACCGAGGGAAAGCGATACTCCAAGGACTGCGGACTTGGACTCCAGAATGTAACCTTCCCTTGCTTCCACACTTCGCCAACCACCATGATGCGCGATAAGCCGGTCTGAGACACCCATGGCTGCTGCAGTGCTTGCACCACCCGAACGAAGGCTGTGTAGACCGTATTTGGTGGAGTCCAAACCGATGGTTGACAGCATGGCGAGGACTTTTTCTCGAACCCAAGTGTAAGACATAGGATCTCGCCGTAGGAAGAGGTTGCCATTGTGGTTAGCAACCCTACGGAAAAGCTTGATGTGGCCGGAGGAGTTGGAGGACTTGAGGAAACGTTTGAGTAGAGAGACAGGGCAGGAGACAGAGTCTGTTGCGGCAATGCAGATCCAGTGACCTTCTCTGAACTGGTCGTTTTTGCGTTTCTCAAGGAAGAGGGCAGCGTAGCCTTCGCAGAAACTCACGCCGTCTACATGCAGTTGGCTCAAGTCGTCCCAGCGTAGAAACCCGGAAAAGCCGACGACAATGAGGCAGAGTGAGTGTCTGTAAGGAATCAATGTTCGTTGAAGGTGAGGTGTAAGTGGTACACAGCTGTCGGATGTTGCATGGAGTCAGGGGCAGCTTCTCGGAGGCCGGTCTCGCGAGGATTCGCTTGGCAGCTTGTAGGACTTGTGATGGTAGAGGGTGGGTGTGAGGTGACGGGTGGCCAGCTTTACGATGCGCCCAGGCGACGGCGAAGGTTACGGCTTCCAGTGGCGCGGCTGAACGAGAAGCTTGCAAGAGTTTAAGCAGGTACAGGGCCAGATGCGGACCGTGGGCTGGGAGGGATGGTAGTCCCTTGGAGAAGGCGAAAAGTTCCCAGCTGCGGAAATATCTAACGTACTTCTTGATGGTGCTGGGAGCTCTGTCGGCGATGATGATGGAAGGTAGACTGGAGGCCAGACTGCGAAGCTCTGGGTCTGTCAAGTCCTGGAGTTCAGGGTAGGGGCGGGAGGAGGCGATGGCTGGAGAGGGCGGAAGGAATGTGTGGGGGTGTGGAAGAGTTAGGATTAGAGAGAGAGGAGGTCGCCCGTCCTGGGAGTAAGGACATAGTAAAGGATAACAATATAAGACGAGTTCCCTCGAGGGCGAGTTATGGTAGGGACCACAATAACAAGAACAAGCTGGGTTCTAACAAGACAAAACAAAAAGGGCCAAGCTTGTTGGTAACAACACGGCGTTAGCTTCCAGTACGTGGTAACAACAAGTTGAGATAACTTAAGTGTAGATAAGTTCAAGGTAAGAATATAAAACTACAAGGGCAGCTAACAGTGCTGCAAAGTAACGCTAAGTAACTAGTTAATTCAAGGTGAAAATAACAATCTACTAAGTAAGCACTGCAAACTCATCCAACGGTAAAGAAGGTCCGGGGCTCACGTACAGAAGTCGTACGTGATAACACGCAGAGAGGACCCAATGGTTGGTTAACACAGTTTAAGCAATAAAACTATAACAGTACTAACAGTGCTGCAACGTGACGCTAAGTAGCTAGGTGAGTCAACACGAAGGTAAACACCCTTCTAACGAGTAACGAAGGTAAACATCTTCTAAATAACCAATAATGACAGTTCCAAGTGAGAATGTCCGTAACACAGGAAGTTAAGTTGAAGGGTTGTTTGATGGTAACAGTCAGTAACGATGGCATACCGCCGGGTCGTGTAGAGCGTAAATACAACATGTGAGACGACAGTCCAAACTAGCAGCCGCTCAGGAACGACGTCCAATGGGTCTGTAGGGCACGTAATAGATGGTAGTCTTAAGTGGGCGAACGGCGGAGGGTAACAATCGTCTAGTCACCCGCGTCGACTCGGTGGAAGTGGATCAGGAGTACGCTGGACGTGAAGTCGGGGAGTCGAGATACACGCGTCCGCACAGGGGACGTGAGGGCAGATGGTAGAAAGGCACGCGTCCACACGGGGGACGTTGAAATCATGTTGGAGAACCGCAGGCGTCCACTCGGGGGACGTGAGGTCAGGTAGTAAGATCGCACACGTCCACACAGGGGACGTGGGGTCAGGTGGTAGCACCGATACGTCCACACGGGGGACGGGCAGTCAGGTGTTAGGTTGGCACGCGTCCACACGGGGGACGGGCAGTCAGGTGTTAGGTTGGCACGCGTCCACACGGGGGACGGGCAGTCAGGTGTTAGGTTGGCACGCGTCCACACGGGGGACGGGCAGTCAGGTGTTAGGTTGGCACGCGACCACACGGAGCGTGAAGCCGATGTAATTATGCACGTGTCTACACAAGAGACGAGATGTCAGGGTGTCGGGGTCGCACACCCACACAGGGCGTGAAGATGATGAAGTCACGGTTGGAGGTCCGACGTGGTGTGAAGTACGATCCACGGTTGTTTGTCAGGAATTCAACATCGGGCAAGGAGTCAGGTGTCGAACTCCGTCCGACCGCCCATGGGGAAGGTTAGCCCTTGGCGGTGGGGACGGGTAAACCCAACAACGAGAGGACACTGCGAACTACACTCCCTAAGCGAGAGGAGTTAGAAAGTAATTTATCAGTGACCAAACACATTTGGGGTGAGAGGATGGACGGTGTCGCCTCACTGTCGGGGTGGAAGGGTGTGGGGGGGAAGGAGGCGAGACAGAACAAACTCAAACCGAAGTAGGGGGGGAGGGGAGGGGAGGGGAGATCAAGGGAGTACACCGGGGATAAAACAAGGTTTGGTTACAAGGGGGGATTGCAAGGGTGGGCATGGTTGGCACAATCCGCACAGGCAGAAGCGTAGTGCCAAAAGTCGGAACCCAAGGGGAACACGGGCAAATGCGGAATTTGAGGGAGCACCACTCAGGAGGTCGGGGCCAGGTGGGAGGTCTGTCCAGTTGAGAAAGGTGGCAGACAGATTTCGTCCGTCAGGGCAGAGGAGTGGCCACCAGGCGGCCGAGCGCCAGAATGGTGTGATAAGCGTTCCACAGCAGGCGTCCTGGTTAACCTTGGAGAGAACTTTCGGGATTAGACGAGGGGGAGGAAAGATCCAGTTTGTGTGAAGAGTCCAAGACGACGTGAAGGCATTAACCGAGTTGGCTTGTGGGTTCCACCACCTGGATGAAAAGGGTGTCAATTGGGCAGAAAAGCTAATGGCGAAACGGTCGTACGTAAACGGACCCCACAGTATGTGAAGCGTCTGGAAGACAGACACGCTCAGCTTGTAGTCGTCTAAGTCAAAGATCTTAGACAAGTAGTCGGCTTGTTCGTTCCTGTCTCGGGGTATCCAATCTGGAGTCAAATGAATGTGGTGTTGGGAATATAAAGTGTATATTGTGACAGCTTCTTCTTGCAGGTGTGGAACTCGGCTACCCCCGGAGAGTATACGGGCAACGTTTTGGTTATCGGTTCGGTGGAGAACCTGCTTATTTGGGAGAAGGTGGATAAGTGATTGGAGTACCAGTCTGGTACCGAGAAGTTCCCTGTAAGTGGAACTTGTGGCCGTTCCCAGTTGCCCCTCGCCGTATGGGTTGATCCGAGAGTTACAGTAAAACCACCCCAGGCGTGATTACTGGCGTCAGAGTAAGTGATAATGTCAACTGAAGGAGATGGGGTCCAAATCGGGTAACCTAGTACACGAAAGAAATTGTCTCTCCAAAAATGGAGTTCGTCCTTCGCCGCTTGTGGTAGGCGATGTCGGGAATCCCATGTGGGTGCGCTGGAAATAAAAGAGTACAGGCTCCTTGTCCATAATCGTTCGACAGGACCAAGGGCTAAACTCATCGACACAAGATTCCCTGTTATGCGTGCAACAGACCGTGCCGAGATGCTGTCGGAAGAGGAGATTGCGTTAGTGATGAGAGCGGAAAAAAGTTCGCATCGGCGGGGGGGGGGGGGAACCTGAAAGGAACCGTCACGGAGATTGATTATATAGCCCAGTAGCTCGCCACTCATGCGGGGAATCCAGTAGCTCTTAGGGGGGGGGGGGGCTTGGTGGGCTAATAGCCCCAAGTCTGCTAAGTCTTGCCGCATGGTTGCGGCCATGTGGGCGCATCCCTGAAAGGAACCATCTGCACCTGAGCCATCATCTAAATACATAAAGCAACGAAACCCTTGACCTCTCCAGTGAGCCACTACTGGGCGCATAATTTTGGTGAAGACGTAAGGGGCTGGAGAGAGGCCAAAGGTCAATGAGGCAAACATAAAGAAACGGTTGGACCAGGTGAAGCCTAAATAAGGTATATGGTAATCCGCTATATCTATGTGATGATAACCATTCTTCAGGTCAAAATTGAAGAACCAGTCACCTTTGTGGAAAAGATCTATTAGACATGGGAGGCCACCAAAGGAAATTTAAACTTAGCTAAATGTGTGTTAAGGAAATGCAGATTGATGATGAGGCGAAGTTTGCCGCCCTTTTTAGGGACGACCTTGAGGGGGCTGCAGAGACGCAGGTGGTCTCTGGTTGGAACTTCCAAAATGCTTCCCACGGTCAGTAGTTCTTGGATGGCAGAGTCGACAAAGGCGCTGTGTGTGTGACAGGACTGTTGATTAGGGAATGTTTTATTAGGTGGAAGTTGTAAAAACGGGAGACAAAAACCGTGTTGGATGATGCGGAGGACAAAGGGACTGGCGCCAATGGAGCGCCACTTGTCCAGATGTTCTCGTAACCGCCCACAGACTTGTGGGTGGTCGGCATCCTGTTCATAAAGGATGTGCGTGTCATCATCAGGGGGGTCAAACGAAGCCGACGTACAAGAAACAATGGGGTATAAGGTGTTGGGGCCAGAAGAAATGGCGGGAGTTACCTCTGGTACAACAAAGTCATCAAAATGTTCTAAAGACTGGGTGAAAGGGATATCAGAATGGGCACAGGATAGACTGCTTGGAAGGAAATCCTGTGGGAAGAAAGGCGGATTACTTGCTGCCAAACTTGGGGCAGTCTTTGGCTCTGTGAGACGTGTCGCCGCAAGTGAAGCAGCCGGCATGGCCGGGTCCTCGTGGAGAGCGAAAATCCTGTGAAGAGGGGCCAGAGGGGGGTCTAGAGACTGTAGAAGTTGGGAGGTTATGAGAAGGGCGAGTAGGGGCAGAGGAGAAACACCGACGTTCCTCCTCGACTGCCTTGTCCAGCGTGACACCTCATCCCTAGAAGAAAAAGTGACTTCATTATTAGAATGGAAGCGGTCCACAGCCGCCCACGAAACCTTGTCTGCTAGAATGATATCACGATTTCTAGTATCCAACTCACCAATCGCCTGGTCCAGTAGGTCGTTCTTTTCCTCCGGGGAGCGGATGAGCTTAGCCGTGGTCAGCTGCTCGCGCAGGTTGACGTTGAAGTTGTAGTTCCTCTTGTTACCTTCGCGGGCCCAGGTTCTGCTGGAGGTGGGCGTCTGCCCGTGCCTCGCGGCACGGACCTCGGTTTGCAAGGACTCCAGTCGCTGGTCAACAGCAGCCTGACGCCTCTCCACGCGGGACAGTACCGCCATCACCGGGTCAGCGTCTTCAGGTGGGGTCGAGCGTCGGGAGGGGCCTGGTTCGCATCTTGGAGGGGGTGGACCGAAAAAAACGCGGGGTATGGCTCGGAGCCGCCGGTGGTGTCTCCGGGCCTGGGTCGGAGTCGTCGGGAGCTGAGCTTGTCGAAGCGGTGGTAGCCAAACGGGATGCTGCAGAAGCGCTGGCAGCCGCCGGTGTCTGCGTGGCGAACGATCGCGAAGCCGACCTAGAGGCGGCCCTGGTGCGGTTACGAGAGCGTGTAACGCGCTGAGCCCTAGGCATGGCAACGTAGGGTAATCCTCGGGGCGGTAAAAGCACTGTCTAAGGAGCCAACAAAAAACCCAACCGTACGCTAGAAGTGATAGCGACGAATGAGGTTAGGGAGTGAGGACAAGTGGGGGGTAAGAGCGGTAGCCAATGAGGGGAGACGTAAGGATTAGGGGACATCCGTCCAATTTGCAAGCCGACAGGAAACGTGAATTCTCCTGCATTTTCCTATATTCTCCTGGTTTCTCTTATATTCTCCTGATTTCTCCTGCTTTCTCCTATATTCTCCTACTTTCTTCTATATTAACTTGCATTTTCCTTTATTCTCCTGGTTTCTCCTGCTTTTTCCTATATTCTCTTGCATTTTCCTATCCTCCTGGTTTCTCCTATACTTTCCTGCATCATGCTATATTCTCCTGGTTTCTCCTATCTTCTTCCGCATTCTCCTATGTTACCCTAATATCTCATATATTCTCCTGCTTTCTCCTATATTCTCGTGCATTTTCCTATATTCTCCTGCATTCTTATTCATTTTCCTAGTGTATCCAATATTCTCCTGCTTTGTCCTATATTTTCCTGGTTTCTTGTGTATTCTTCTGCATTCTACTCTATTATCCTGCTTTCTCCTATATTCTCCTGCATTCTCCTGTTTTTGCCTGCATTCTCCTACATTCTGCTGCCTTTCTCCTATAGTTTCCTGCGTGCTCCTGCATTCTCTTGCTTTTTACTATATTCTCCTGCATTTTCCTATTTTCTCTTGCTTTCTCCTGCTTTCTCCTGCTTTCTCCTGCTTTCTCCTGCTTTCTCCAATATTCTTTTGGATTCTCCTGTATTCCCCTGGTTTCACCTGTATCATGCTGCTTTTTTCTACATTCTCCTGCTTTCACCTGCATTCTCCTACACTCTCCTGCCTTCTCCTTTACTCTCCTGGTCTCTTCTTTATTCTCCTGCTTTCTCCCATATTCTCCTGCATTCTTTTATATTCTACTGGTTTTTCCAATATTCTTCTCCTATATTCTCTTGCTTTTTTCTACATTCTCCTGCTCTCTCCTGCATTCTCCTGATTTTTCCTGCATTCTAGTACATTCTCCTGCCTTCTCCCATATTCTCCTGGTTTCTCCTGCTTTCTCCTATATTCCCCTGCATTCTTTTATATTCTCCTGCAATTTTCCTATATTCTCCTGGTTTTGTCCAATATTCTCATGGTTTCTCCTATCTTCTCCTGGTTTCACCTATATCCTCCTGCTTTTTTTATCCTCCTTGTTTCTCCTATATTCTCCTTGTTTCTCCTATATTCTCCTTGTTTCTCCTATATTCTCCTGGTTTCTCCTATATTCTCCTGCGTTCTCTTATATTGTCCTGCTTTAGCTTAAGTTCTCTTGCCTTCTCCTTTATTCGCCTGGTTTCTCCTATATTCTCCTGCGTTCTCTTATATTGTCCTGCTTTAGCTTAAGTTCTCTTGCCTTCTCCTATATTCGCCTGGTTTCTCCTATATTCTCCTGCATTCTCCAATATTTTCCCGCTTTCTCCTATATACTCCTGCATTCTCCTA
Source organism: Branchiostoma lanceolatum (assembly GCF_035083965.1). Lineage (NCBI taxonomy): Eukaryota > Metazoa > Chordata > Leptocardii > Amphioxiformes > Branchiostomatidae > Branchiostoma > Branchiostoma lanceolatum. The sequence goes on from NC_089726.1 coordinate 24,138,387, forward strand.
TAGTTTTCTGCATTCTGCTATATTCTCCTGGATTCCCCTATATTCTCCTGCATTCTCCTATATTCTCCTGGTTCATCTTAGTTTGTCCTGCTTTCTCCTTTAGTTTGCTTTATTCTCCTAGGATCCTATATTCTCCTACATTCTCGGTGTATGTTGATATGGTGAAGAGAAGGTGGTCCCACAAAAGAAGAGGGGAAGAAAGACAAGGCATTCAGAGGACCCGAGGGTGGCAAAGGCTAGACACGAGCTGAATAACACGTACGGTCAATACAAGGAGAACCCAACCCAAGAGTATAGCCAGGCCCAAAAGAAGTTTAAAGCAGCCTATATTACTGTGGAAGAGGAAGAACTCAGCAGCAAGATCGGAGAAGTGGAGAAGTCCTATCTGAACTGCAAGCATGGACGGAGCTGGAAACCCATTAACGACATCACTGATAGAAAGACAACTCGGAAGGGACAGCTGGAAGGAAGTACACAGGAAGAAAGGATAGAGAACTGGTACAACCACTTCAAAAATCTCCTTGGAGATCCTCCCAGCATCACCGATGAAGGCGAAAAAATTCCTTCTGTGTTTGAGGAGATTGAAATCAAGGAGGGCCCATTCGAACAAGAGGAATATGAAGAGGCTAAGAAAACTTTGGTTGAAGGAAAGGCTAGTGGGGAAGATGGAATACCTCCAGAAGTTCGAGAGAGTACTGATGAAGGGGGAAAAGCCAGGAAGGTGGTCCCTGCTAAACATCGTGCCCATACCCGAATCCGGAGACCTTAGACTGGGAAGTAACTACAGGGGTATCAGCCTGAGCTCACTTGTAGCTAAAACGTTCAACAGGATGATTCTTAACCGAATAAGGCCAGCTGTGGACGAACTACTGAGATGTAACCAAAACGGGTTCCGAGAAGAAAGATCGACAGTTGCGCACATACTTGCTCTACGCAGACTGATAGAGGAGATAACGAGTCACAACCTACCTACCATTATCACCTACATAGATTTTCGGAAGGCTTTTGACACTATACACAGGAACAAGATGCTCAGGATCCTGAAAGCCTACGGTGTCCCAGAGTGGATAGTCAGCGGCATCGGCAGTCTGTACGAAGGTACAAGAGCAAAAGTGATAACTCCAGACCGGGACACCAGGCCTTTTGAGATTCAAGCTGGAGTGCTGCAAGGAGACACCCTAGCACCATACTTGTTTGTAGTAGTGTTGGACTACACACTCAGGGTGGCCATAGAAGGGTGGGAAGAGGAGTTAAGCTTTCAACTGGTGAGGAGAAAGAGTAGAAGAATTGGCCCAAGAACAGTAACGGACTTGGACTTTACGGATGGCATCGCACTTATTTCTGAGCAAGTCCAGCAAGCCCCGGAACTACTTGGAAATGTAGAAACCTCAGTTGCAAGGGTAGGCCTTTAGATGAATGCAGGGAAAACCAAGTTCATGGCCTACAACCAGCAGGTACCAGTATGTTTGAGGACCCATGAAGGAACCGCACTTGAGAAAGTGGAGGACGTTAGGTACCTAGGGTCCCATATAGAAAGCACCTCTAAGGACATCAACTCTCGTAAGGCAGCAGCGTAGAGAGCCTGTAACAAGCTGGAGAAGATCTGGAAGTCGGACTTACCGAGGAAACTCAAGATACGGCTCTTTCTTTCAACAGTGGAGTCGGTGCTCTTGTACGGCTGCGAAGCTTAAGCGGTCACCCCTAAATTAGAGAAACAGCTGGACAGCTAAGACGAGTGCACAACATAACATGGGAACAGCACTGGACAAACAAGGAACTCTACGCTGGTCTCCCAAAAGTGTCAGACAAGATACGGGTCAGACGTTTAAGGTTTGCCGGACACTGTCTTAGAAACAACAAGTGAATAGTCTCGGATCTAGTGTCATGTACCCCAGCACATGGGAGAAGACGACAAGGTAGACAACCCTTAACATACTTAGATGTCCTTAAAAGAGACACTGGAATACAAACTGATGGCATGGGGAAGGCTATGCAGGACAGAAGCTTCTGGGCGGCTACGGTGGTTCGGGTGACTGAGGAGGGAGATTGTCACCCATCATAAGTCAAGTAAGTCAAGTCAATTGCAAGTTCTCCTGCTTGCTCCTGCATTTTCCTGCATTCTTCTGCATTGTCCTGCATTCTCCTACATTATCCTGCCTTCTCCTATATTCTCCTGGTTTTTCCTTCATTCTCCTGCTTTCTCCTATATTCTCCTGTATTCTTTAATATTATCCTGCTTTCTCCTATATTCTCCTGTATTCTTCTATATTATCTTGTATTCTCCTGCATTCTCCTATATTCTTCCGCATTCTCACATATTCTCCTGGTTTCTCCTGTTCTGTTCTGCATTCTCCAATATTCTCCTGATTTCTCCTATATACTCCTGCATTCTCACATATTCTCTTGGATTCTCCTATATTCTCCTGCATTCTCCTATATTCTCTTGGTTTATCCTTGTTTATCCTAGTTTCTCCTTCCTTCTCCTTTATTATGCTTTATTCTCCTATATTCTCCTGGTTTCACCCTATATTCTCAAACTAGTTTTATCTTTACGTGTATCTTGATATGGTGCTTTGTATGTCACATTAGATACACGAAAGCTTGAGATGAAGCTGACCAATTTCTGTTTAAACAACCACAAGTCTTATCTTCGTAGTATGTATTGCCAAATGTGCATAGATACACCGAAAAATGCACAACGCTCTTTAAAACTCTCATTGAATCTGAGCTCATTAGAAAATATCAAATAATGTACACTGAGCCTGAATAGCCCCAGATGGGTATTCTTTTGACACAGTTTGTCAGATTCGGTTATTCCCCATTTACTTACTTTCGATCTAACAGTTGGATTTTATTTTTAGATTTTCAATGCTACAACTCTAGTGACAAAAAAAGCTGGTGGTTGCCTTTGGAAGTTCAGTCTCTTGAGACTTTAGTCTAGTTCTCCTCAGATATCCCCTTTATATATCCGCATATACCAAGGAATCTTGTATCTAATGATGCACTGAGCGTTCTGTGTCTTTGTCTGAGAGAAAACCAGACGATTTACTACAGCGTGTAATACTAAATATTTTATACCACAAATGGTCGTCTCAGGAACATATTTTGTTGATTTCGTTTGATTTATTTCGTTTTCTTCCATTATCAAAATGCGTACTTATCTCTTGTTTCGGATTCTTTTTAATGAGACGAAATTCAATTATAGGATCATAAACAGCATAACAGAATTTTAAAAAGGGCATACAATGTTGAACATGTCTTTCTATAATCCTCTGAATGCACTTAAACCCATGCACGTTTCGGGTTTGCAAATGAAGCGTGTTCATTTTATTCTTCTGTTACTTTAATAAAATCTATACTCTCAATACTTTATGTAGGTCCCACTTTCTATGTTTGGCTTGCGCAACTACCGCAAGGCTAGTACGACATTGTTGATAACATTTCCATGAATCTTGCGTACGTAGCTACTGCGTTAAATACTAGACTTCATGTCTGTAGTAGTGAATGAAACACTAGCACAGTACCATTGTATGTGATGCAAGTAGCATTGCTACGCTAAAATCTGATTACAGTGAGCTCAATTCAGGGGAAAACAAAATACAGATTTGAATCAGGTACTTTTTTTGGTTTTACAGTATCGTTCAACTCGAACTTGACCGATGTCTGCCATAAGATTTCGACTTGGTAAATTTCCTCTTCTCTTCATTTCTCCTTTTGTTTGTTGTCTTAACCCTATTCAAACGGGAGGGGCCTTTGAGGGCCGCACCAACCTTCGTGTCGTATAACTCCTGAACCGCCTGTGCTAGAGCCGTCTAACTTAATGGCTTCTGCTAAAATCTACTTGGCAACAATGTCATAATACTTAGGTAAGTTCATGATTTTTCGTGTTGCCATGGCAATGAGTTTCTGAAAGGCATATGTTCAGGTTTTCTTGCTAATCATTGTCATCTCTGTCGGTAATGCTCGAGATGACAAAGGGTAATTTCAATATATGTCATGATGTAGACCCAAATGTAGGTCAATTTTTTTTTGGCACGGGTCGTCAGCTTGTTTGCGAACATAATTATACAGTCAAGTGTTCTTGTGTCCACCTAAGGTAAAGACAAACTGGTACTTACAACTAAAGATATCTAAGAGGTATAGTTCGGATTCTGTGCAATAATTGACTAAAATTCTGTCACAGCAAATAGTTTGTCTATAATTGCCTGCTTAATATATTCATCAGATGTGAAGAAACGTTGTTTATCCGAGGTGGCCTTTACTCAATGACAGGGACAGCTCTTTTGTGCCATTGGAAACTGCGACCTGGGATGATTTATTAGCGTCTGGCTCCAAGCGTGTGATTAAAGCGACCTCGCCGTAGGCGGAACTATCTCTTTTCTGGCAAGAACAAAAGCCATATGTCCTTTGTCGGCGTCATGGCGCCAGGTGTGTAATTAAAGAGATCTTATCAGACAAAGGACGGCCTCTTCTGCCGTGAGAAACAGCCACCTGTGCTGATTTGTCGGCGTGATTAAAGAGATCTTGTCAGATGATGGACGTTCTTTTGTGCCACGGAGAACTGATTGGTAGATGTGCCCTCGACAACATGTTGCGCGTTTGTACTTAGCAAAACATAGGTACTTACTAATAGTATTTTGCGTATCTCTTTCTGTAGTTTACAGGTCATGCCATACGCGCTCTGTAGGTGATCGGTGCCATCGTGAAATGTTTATGTGCACACACCTTTCCTCAAGGATAAATTATCATAATCACAGTATTATTCAGACAGTTGGTGTGACCCCATTTTAAACCTTAAGACACTTTGTCTTAAAATTTCATTCCTGTTTGAAACCTACTGATGTCTTCTTATGGAAGAATACGTTTTATTTCCATTTCTTGAGTAGATTTTTAAACATAAAGCAATGTGACTATGTCAGCCATTTTGTGAGCAGATAACTTAGGTATTCTTAATGCTTGAATAACGTGGCATACTTTTAGGACGATCGGTTGCATAAACACTAAAGGTCACCAACTGTCACTTTACAGTAGTCTTTCTGCACATCGTCACGTAACAAACTGTTGCGCTTGTTTCACAGTTTGGAATACCTTTTTTTGAGGTGAGTTGTTCTCCTACAATTTGATTAGAGTAAACGCAAAATCACAAATATAGTCTGTACTGAGATACGTAGGTATCTTCAAAGTATCTAATAATGTGAGCGTATTAAGGCTGCGCTCAATGTAGCTAGATTTTTCCAGTGTTCTGCTTGTTCGATTTACAATGATAAACTAAACCTGGGGACACTTGTACTCTGTTTTGTTGATTTTTAGATAATGAGTTACGTTTCAACAATCAATAACGGTACCGCTTCGTTCATTTACGATGTTGAGCTTATTCTGAACGATATATACAGACGAACAAATATAAGTAACAACAGGAGGCGGGGAAGTACTAAGTTAAACCAAATTACATTTGATCAGATTGGATGGAAACACCGGATTGTCAACGGTAGGGTACCATTGATTTTTCATTGTCACAGTTCTAAGAAGAGCATTCGAGCATGACTGTAACATTTCTTTATTGTAAAAATCAGCGGGTTAAAACTAGTTTCGTACAAATTTGCAAGCAATGGTAAACAGGTTTGATAAGAGGTCGTTTGAAGTAAATGTATCTAAATGAACGTAGTTTTCTTGCTTGGTCGATTTACGATGACGGGCTAATCTGGAAATACTTGTACTATGACTGCTTTTTTTATTTATTCAAGATGATGACGGTTAAACGGTTTATAACGGTAACCGATTCACTTATTTACAATTTTGAGCTACGTTTGAAAGATTTATACCAATAAACACAATTGAGTAACAACAGTAGGGGCAGGGGGTCAATGATGTCCTAACCTAATCATATTTGATAAGATCGGATGGAAACACCGGATTGTTAACGGTAAGCTACCATTCTTTTTTCATAGTCACAGACATTATGAAATGGCTATAACATCTTTAGATTGTAAAAATCAGTGGGGTTAAACCTATCTGATACAAATTTGCAATGAAAGATAAACAGGTGAAATAAGAGGTGATAAGTTGCTAACTTAAAAAGCCTATAAAGTCAAAAGTATCACCGTCATTTCTTTGAAGTAGATTTTGTAAACAGCGCTACACATTTCGACATATACTGTGGTGATCTAGTCTCCCTTTATAGTAATTATAATGCTTACTTGCTTACTCATAATAAGAGTTATCACTATATATTTTCAATGTGTTGATCTGCACAACTAAGAATGACACAATACGATAAAAATTTTTAAAGCAGGTGCGTCTGCAGGGAAACTTGTATGTAGCTTTTTCTGGGAACACCTCCTATTTACTTGTTCAAATTGGTTATAGTCTTGATTACCGATAGAAAGATGATAAGAACGTTCTTCAAATACTACATAGGAAGTAATAACGATGTAATAATGATGATCAAATAATGAAATAAATAAAGATAGATATTGAACAAATGACGTGATTACTTGAAACGAGTGTGGCTTACGAGATTGATTCTAATGACACTTTTAGACATAAGAAAACACAAGGGGTGTAGTGTGTTTGTCTAAATTGTGATTCATTTTTTATTAACGGATGACTGCAAAGGTTGTGCGAAAAAGAGAAATATTGAGTTACTGCCTTGTCGGGTATGATAGTTAGGTAAAAGTTAATCATGATATACAAAATAAAGTCGGGTGGTCTTTTAAAGTTAATATGTTACTACCCCGCTCCCTTAAAATTGTCTTTAGATGTTTATTGATGGTTTATTTGCTTAAAAATGTGTTCTTATTTTACACCATTTCTGATTCGCAAATTAAGCATTGAAGAAACTTCTGCCAGATCATTGATGTAAGTCTATAATGGTAGGGGGCCCAAACGTTGTCCCCGGTGTGATAAACCTTTAACATATCTAGAGCAGATTTGGTTCAGAGTCACCTATTATTTTCTGTTATTCAGGTGATGTAAAGCCATTTAGATGTAATGAATGACGGTGACAGCGTTAAAATATTGATAGTATGGTATTATTTATCAAAAGGTCTAAATAAGTCTAATTTCTATCTGATATTGTTTTTGACAATGGCTGTAGATACTCTGTCTACTAGTTGCAATATGCAGTGTGTGTGGGAACACGAAAACTAAAAAAATGCCTAGCTGGATTGTACGTCACTAGAACTGCATTTGGAACTGCAGGAGCCGTCTTTGTTTGAAAATTTGAAAGGGAATAACTCAAGAAGGTATTGACAGATCATAGAGATATTTGTTGTGTAGATAGCTTGAGTGTTGATTGACATGATCGAATGCTAATTATGCTAGTTGGTAGCTACTTTTCATACCTAATGAGGTAAGTTTATAAATAAGTTGGATTCCATTATAGGACTTTCAAACACGTGACAATCGAAACAGAGAGGAGAGTAATATCGATAGATATAAATTATGCGAAATTGCGAATGAATACCTAATTTAGAAAATCACTGGAAAATATTTCCTTCCAAGTCACCACAAGGGTTTTACATGATATTTGTAATTAGTTTGAATAAATTTGAATAAAAGAATATCTAGGTCGCAATGATTCTATTTTTTTCAAAAAAAATTCAATATAAGAATTGGAATTCATTTGAATCTAATTAGATGATTAAGAAACATTTTGAAAGAGACTGCACAAAAATATTTTTATTTAGAATAATTTGCAAATATCTATGTGATTCTTCTAAATTTCAAAATAAAGAGAAATATAGACAAAGCTTGGATTGGGGTGATTGCCCCCATAAAATTAGGTGCTAATCCAGCCCTAGTGTCTGCCTCTGTGCATTTTTATATGTCACTGCTGGTAACTGTTAGGTCTTTTGTGCAAGTCATCTAGGCACGGTGCCCAAGCATGATGTGTGAATTGCTTTTTTACAGCCCATTGACCCATTTATACAATTTTACAAATAATTGTAAAAAAATGGTAGAAAATGGTAGAATGCTGTAACCATTATTTAGAAACTATTAGAAATATCATATTATATTAATATTTTCAAAGTTTAACACAACCAGGCAAATAATTATAAAGTTCAAATGACATTCATAATATTTACAAAGTCTGAAATCTCCTAGGAAAATAATTACAAAGAATTAAAAAAACAGTTGTAAATTATGACAATAACAACCGTTGCGATGACTCGGAATGGACTCTACTTTAAAGCCAATATGGTAAATGATGGGGATACGGCATGAGGAAGTAGATGTTGACATTATCAAGCATAGATGGCATTTACATCATTTATAAGGATATGCTACAATTGCCTTAAAAAAATCATGAAGATCCATCAAGGTTTCTCGAGTTATGCTCGTGACATACATACAGACCCACCTAACAGCTGGAGTAACGGAAAACATAATCTTCTCGGCGAAGATAATGACAAATCTCCGATAGAAACTGTACATTTTGTGAGAATATCACAATTCAGACTTTTGTGTCAGCCAGTTTGTTCCAATAAAGATTGAATTGAATTGACTTGCGTGGTATTGCACACGTTCGAGTTCCCTAGAGGCTGCAACACTTATATTGCTAAAGAGAATGGAGGCATATTTCAGCTTAGGCCAAACCAGCGTAATGTAAGCTAATTCCAGTTTAACCCGGGATAACTTGCCTCATAACCTTTAGAGATGTCCAAGAACTTGCATGGCCTTAGTAGATAGAATCTGTGCGTGCTCAGTCCAGCCCAAGGCCTGATGTAAGGTAACACCAAGATGAGAGTAGAACGGGACCTTTTGAATGAGGTGATCTGAGATGTAGATAGGGGTAAACTCTATTCTGCTCTGTGCGGACTTTTGTATTTGTCTGGATACAGTTCAAGGCCTCAGACATCGAATCAGTCAGAAACAAGTTGGTGGTCGGAATTAGTAATGATGACTATTTCCTTAGCCGTTGGTCTAGAACTTGACAAGGGAGTGTCATCAGCAAAGCAATTAATGCTAGACGTGCACGGTAAATCATTGATGTGATTTTTGTATATATCAGGAATAACAGAGGGCCCAGGATGCTTCCTTGTTGCACGCCCGCTTACGTGTACCCCCAAGACGACGTAACACCATTTATTCGATAAACCAACTGTAACTAATCATACAGTCTCCTACATTTATATAATCACCAGGAAGCGAGAGGGAGTCGAAAGTACTAGAGTCTACTACATGTTTATATATACACATGCATATGTACATGGTTGTGAACATGTGACTTGTGCTTAGTCTAGTGGGGCAAAAATGTACAATAAAGATCTAAATTCATTATGGGGCAACACTGATTATAACCACAAGCTACTGGCGTCCGGTGAGGTGGAGAGTTTATGGACTTTTTTGTACAGCTGAATTATCTGGAATCTCTTTTTTAAGAAAAGAAAATACAATTTGATGCAACTCCATGCGTCATATGAATTATAAATTAATCTCATTAGCAAAATTAATGGTCAACAGGGATGTCTAGGACATATGCCCATAGAATTTAATGCACTCTTTAGTACCAATTCCAATACTTTTCAATACTTTCTCTATTTTCTGACCAAAACATGTAAATTTTGGACACTTGACAACTTTGGACCAAATGATTGAAAGTTCGTTCCAAAAAAACACATGTTCACAAAACCTCATTCAGACCTTTGGCGTTCACTATGTACCTAAAATGATTTTTTTTGGTGGATTTTTGGCAATTTTCATACAAAAATGTATATTTTGGGCTCCTATGAAACCCAATGACCTGCGATTAGGTATAACGGTCCCCCGAACGTCCGAAATGGAACGAAATGGAACGAACTTAAACAACATACAGTCAAACCTGGCCACAGTAGTCAATTTTTAGTTGGTCCCTTCGACTTTCCTCATTGATATAAGCATTAGGAATTAGTCTATAGCGGTCATCTGTCCAAGTTCTCGAAAATGTAATTATCCGGGCCGAATTTACGTTTTCCGCCGGTAAATGTAAGATCTAAATCAAATTTCCGCATTGTTCCAAGATGGCGTCGCAGCATGCAAACAAAGGTCATCAGAGTTCAGCGGATAATATCACTGTTATCTAGGTTAAATACGGTGAATATATTCTGTAATACCAAATCGCTGAGAGTAATTATCAAAATCTTCAAAACGAATTGATGCAGATATGCAATGATGTAAAATCCAAATTATACTAGATTTATGAAAGAAATAAGCACAGATCCACTTTCCTAATGAGTACCACCATACTACAGATAATGGTAGAAGCCAAACCCTAACTGTAATCAAAGGAAACTCGCCACGATGTTTTGACTAAAAACATTCCATTTCGTTCCATTTCGTTCCATTTCGTTCCATAACGCAGTTTCTGGGGACCCAGGTATAGCGATGCCTATGAAGTATGCCCATATGACTTGAGTAACACTTTTTGAAACATTTGCCAGCATAATATATAATCTCCTTTCATAACACGGCTAGATTGTATCAGTTAGGAGTCTTTGTCATATTGTAGCCAGACGGGCACATACAGGATGAGGCCGGTATTGGGTTGGAGGGCAACAGACAGCTCTTAAGAAATTGTCAACACCCCGACTTGTGCCCCCAGCCTATAAATTATTGTAAAAGACTTCGACCATACCCGTTTGACAGGTTTCACGCATCATTAATATTCAGGAATGTTGGTAGGTAGATAGTGTTTGGGTGGATGAAACGTACGAAAGCCTGTAGCGACACATCTGGGACACATCTCGGAGGCATGTGGAAGTCAGTGCGTGGATACGTTTCGGAGGCAGCGTGCGGAGGCGTGAATCATACTTTTTGTGGTTTCTAAATAATGTCAGTCTTTTTTGAAAGGTTTCAGAAAGTTTTGTTTTTACGGCGGCAAGGCTTGAGCAGTTAGGTTAATGAACTTTCCAAAACACCAGTTGAACTTTGCAACCTTCGCCTGATCCCCAACGTGGTGAAAAAAGAGTGCCACCTGGGTCCCATCGTTCGAACTAGGAGTTCGAAACTGAATAACATCTAATTTGAGGATTTTTATAAAGTCATTTTCTTGTATTGAATGAATGAATGAAGACCTTTATTGTACATTCGTGCCCCGAGGGGCTAGATACAGGTCGTTTAACATAAACCTAACTGACATTAAGTGACATACACAGTAAAATAAATTCAGCATAAAGGTAAACGTAACGTTACATGGTAGACGAAAGTAATGAGCTAAGCTAATCCAGTAGAGTCACTTCTTCTCGCTTCTTTGTACATGTGTAGATGTATGAACAGATCATGTTTTTTGAACAATGGTTGTCTAGACGCAACAAAATATGAACTTAGATAACAATTTTAGATAGTAAGTTGGAACATGTAGGAACAAATGGTGAATCTCTGTTGCAACATTTTCGAAAGGAATACAAATAACATGTGCAATTTTAGAAATGTGTCAAACATACTGGAACACAGCAGAAACTATTTAGAACATCAACTAAATGTTGAAAATAGTTCTGAACAGTCACCTATCTCCATTAGATTGTTACGAAAGTTTTGCAAATGTTAGAATAACCCACACGGTAATGTGGAATTGACTCTACTGTAGTAGATCTATTTAAAATTTACAATTAGAAAATCACTAAGGACTATTGTTTTTTTTTACAGATAGTTAATTTCTCTAATATATCATGTATAATACATAAAGCTCATTTTTAGGTAGAAAATGGCATGTTAACCTCCATTTAAGTATAAAAAATTTGGACTATTATGTTTAGACCTTTTCGTTTTAATCTGGACCCTGGGGCCAGAACCATAAACTAATTCAGGAAGTGCTTCCCACTGTGGCCTTGCTGCAGTTTGAAAGGCTGATTGACCGCCATAACTACATAAACACATAAAAATCCCAGACTGTCTCTGGCTTGAAACAATGCCAGGAGAAGATTAGTATAATACTGGTGAACGATTCAAATATTTTTTTTTTCTACTGGTTTTATGAAACCATACAAAATGATGCAGAATGATTGTAAAAAATCAACCTTGTGTTCAAATATCAACGTTCAAATCAGCCTGTCAAATTCGTTTCAAAGTGTTCTTGAAAACAGCTCAGGCCTTGCCTAAAAGTATAAATAAACAGATGGGGCATATAAATAAACATATGGGACCGGTTGGTTTTAAACGTGTTCAGTTCATGCATTTTTGTCTTACACACGGTTGCGGCATAACGAAAAGTGGACAAAATAGAAAGCCTGACAAAACATCTAAAGCACGTCAAAAACCAGCCGTACCCACTCCTCTGCTTGGAGAGTACACTGCACCAAAACTGCACCACTGCTAGGTATGGAAAAGTCACATGTACCATGTTCTTCAAAATGTGGGTGATATGGAATAAATATTTATTCTATTCATATATATTGACTGTACCATTTCATCATCAATTTCAATATTTCTTTATGACCCGTTATATTATAAGATATATCAGCACACTAGACACATATACTGCAGTCAGTATATGTTTGTACACCAAATGATTTTTAACCCTATCTAGACTGGACTCATCCCCATTTTCCTTTATCCATTCTGTATTTATGTATGTTATTATGTCTTTTTTTGTATGTTTTGAGTAGAAGGCTTCAAATAAGCTTAATAAAGCTTCCTGCCTAATACTCTGAAAACATATGCGAATAAAATAAATGAAATAAATACTATCAAGTCCCGTCGCTTTCCGTACATTAACACTTGGTATATGACGAAAGCGTCTGTGATATGGCTATGAGCAAACGTGCTTGCGGATTTGTCTACATACTGCATGGGGGAAAGTTGGGGAACAGCACTTGAGATCGACTGGTACAAGTCATTGATGACTTTACGGAATAAATTATTGAAACATTCTTCTATACCTGTCTTGTCGGTAATATTATCACCGTTGTGTTGAATGCAAGAAATAGCATTTCGTGTTTTACTTGGTAGCAGATTTCGAATGGCCTTCCACAGTCCTGTTTGCCCTTCCTCGGCCCCTTGTTTAATAGAATTTGTGGCATAATCTTTTTTAGCCTTGCGGCACAGGTAGTTTACGTGATTTTTTATTGAGTTGTATTCAGCCATGTCTTTGGAACCTGAACGTTTGGCATTTCTAAACATGTAGTCCCTGAGAGAGATAAGCTCTCGTAGTTCTTTACATGACATTAATGACGCCATAATCACGTCATATAACGTCATAACAGTACCAAAATTTCAGGAATTATACTATTTTCCTCTGCAAATCTTACGCCATACTGTCCTCAAGTTATGAGGGGGGATCCCCGTTCAGGAAGTCTAATAAAAGCCCGGTCTAGATATAGGGATTAATGTAAAGTCGGCAAAATGTATATTTCGAACAAAAACAAAACAATTCGACGATTTGAATAATTTAACTATCAATATTTTGCAATGAAATTCCAGACAGAAATTGCCATGTTAACCCTATCCAGACTGGGCTTTTTTGGGATATCTGGGACTGGGGGGGGGGGGGGGGGGGGGCTCATTCTGCCCCCCCCCCTCATAACTTCTGAACGGTATCATGTATCCTTCCCAAATTTGTAGGAAGTGATGTTCATGTTAAGTTTTATAATTCCTAGAATTTTTGTGACGTTATGACGTAATATGACGTAATTATGACGTCATTGATGTGATTTTATTGGCTAAACAGGGAATTCCTGTAATATCTAAAGGTATTAAACAAAATAGTATGTATTGTTCGTTTTAAGGTATACCAAGACATATAACGTAAATCGTAACTACGTTGACGTCAAAATGACGTCATTAAGGGACGTCAGGTGTTGTTAGCGACCACTTGGGATCCGCCATCTTGGATCGGCCATTTTGAAATTTTCAAAAATACTTTTTTTTTCCACTTATGACCCCAAAAAACACTCAAGATAGACTAGAAACGTTTATCTTAATGTTTCTGGTAAAGAAAATGCCACGTAGTGAAGATTTTGAAGGCGAAAAAGCCTGTTGATACCTAAAATAGTGTGATGGTCCGCCCTCTTGAATTTTGACCGATTACGTCATCAAATTTGCGTAAATTATGAATAATAAATCATGAAAGTTACATCTAATCAGAGAATGATGCTTCACATGTAGGAAAACTAGTGTGGTTGAGCAAGAAAACCTAATAAATATCATTGTTTTAAAAAAATCAGTGATTTTTGCATAAAATGCCTTTCAGAAACCCGTTGCCATGGCAACAGGAAAAATGACAAACTTATACAATTATCATAATATTGTTGGCAACTAAATTTTAGGAAAAGTCACCAAGTTTGGTAGTCCTACCGTATGTCGTTCGGCAGTTATACGATGTCAAAGTTGGCGCGGGCACTTTTAGCCCCCTCCCCAGTCTGGATAGGGTTAAGGCAAAGTTTAATCATTGTGTGGTATATTTTGTGCCGGAAGTTATGATGCCATATTTTACAGAGACAGGGTCTTAAAAAATGATTTAGATAGTAGTATTACAAATACTAAAACTGACATATATTCAAGCTAATAATAGATTATAAGTAGATTGTTTGGTTTTGTAGATTGCCGAAATTTGCTGAAAATTACTGACTATAAAGGTTGCACAAATTGATGACTGTCTGTTTAAAGTACCAAAACATCAAAGTAAAATGTCTCTGCTAGGCTTCTCGGAATATAACTAGAATATGTGTTTTGTATTATTATTATAACGTGTATTATATTTAAATACAGACTACCCGGATACACATTTCTGTTCAAAAACAGTATTTCACAATAAACCTATCAAATGGTTTTCATAATGTGATGATTTGTGTGAAGTACATATTAACTTTAGCTTAGTTGTTCCTTTTTATATAAGATAAGTGAAGATTATTGCATGTCTTGCCCGATGGCTAATATAAAGTAGCATGACAAGCCATTGAAAACAACAACATATTTTTCTTCTCTAGTTTAAATGCTGACTCAAAATCAAAGTTGTTGACTTTGTCTTTGTGTTTTTGGGACAGTGTCTTTTTGTCATATATTGTTTGTGAGATTAAGAAGAGAAGTTCGGTTGCAATTTGGTGTAGATTAAAGTGCTCATTTCTCTGATCGTCATCGTAGAGTGGTCTTTTGCTCACATGTAGCCTTTTCTACTGCTCTTTCTTGAAGGTTGACAATAATTCTAATTTTTAGAAATTACAGAGCGTAAGTCAAAATCCTTAAGTCGAGAGGGGGGAGTTATTTTCCAATAGATAACAATTTTAGGAAGTGAAAATGAATACTTCATACATTATACGATTAAGTAACGACTAGTCCCGTGCGCATCAAAATGAAGTTAGTACTCTCCAGGGGACTCTCTATTTTCTAATTAGTTAGATTAAACAACCACAGCCTATGGCTGAATGCAATGCGCCTGACAAGGCCTGACAAAACCCAGCTTACAAAAACTTCAGGGTACCGTGATAATACAAATTTGTGTTGTACTGTGTTCTTATATATCTTATCAACAACTTGCCTTCTTATTGTGCTTATCCCCTGGTCATTTATGCCGAAAAAATTCACGATGAAGGAAGTGTGTATACGTTTTGGGGATACATAGGTTTAGTAAGTATCATATTGTTTCATAAAACACACGTTATGTAATTCACCACAAGTGGAATTCTGTAAAAAGTCGGCTGATTTTGTATTAATTGACAAATAATCTAGCGGAAAATAAGACCCCGTTCTGGAGTTTAGGACTCAGCCACCCGGGCCACGAGCAGGATGTGGCCGGTATCGGTGGGAGGCCGACAGACAACGCCGTAAAAATAGTGCCTAGACTTTTCACAACCCGGCTTGTGCCCCTCAGCCAATAAATGGCTTCGACTATAGCCGCTTTGACAGGGATCACGCATCATTAATATTCAGGAATGTTGTTACATTTTAGGTAGATCGTGTTGGGGTTGATGGAAAGAGCGTTCCAGGACTATGGTAAGCAATTCGGTTCGGTTATGGCAATGTTGTTCCTTCGTTGGACAGTTTTTTTCCACCCCAGACTCCACTTAATGACCGTTTAGTGGAGTCTGGACTGTACCGTTCATGCCACTAACCCATTTTTTGCTCATAATGCTCATTTGCTCTCCCCCATTCGGCCTTTATTTACATTTACAACAATAGTTGACACGGGCGTGAAGCGATAAGGAGAATGGGAGTTTTTTCTTTGGTAATACGAATAATTATGTAACTAAAGCAAAGTCGATCATTCTGCCCAGGTAAGTCCAATATTTATGATAAACAGAAATAATGTCCTATACTAAGGGGTTTACGCAACAGTTGAAATTTAATCCTTAATTTCTACTCTTTTCTGATCTAAAACTTAGATTTTCTGACTTTCAAGCTTCCTTGGGCTCAGTTCAAAGTAATAAAAGAATTGAATATTGAGTTTTAAATATCTTTAAGTTAAAACTCATTCAAAAATGGGGCTAGAATTATTGCTAAACAGGGTACGGAATTGCAATCAACATTTTTATTTTGTTTTGTACTAATACAAATGGGAAAAAGAATATTGGATTCGAAAAGTGTCACATCAGGACTAAAAGTTAAGCTAACGGCTTATAGGCCAAGTGCGATCCAAGCAGATGGTTTTCTTGATATTATTTTGCTTATATTGGCTTATTTTCTTTATATTGAAACGTGTTTAGAACAATTACTATTGACAGAATAGGAACATTTTGCTGATACTGTAGTAGATCTATTTTAAATTTACATTCTATTAGAAAATATCTCAGGACTATTAATTTTTTGACGGATAGTTAATTTTCTAATCTATTATGTATAATACATAAAGATCAATTTAAGGCAATACATGTAATGTAAATCACTACTTGGAAAGCATGAACATTGTGAACTATTTTACTTGTAATCGTTTTCATTTGAACTCATAAAACTGAAAAAAATATTCCGATATTTGAATATCTTACGTCTTAATTTAAATATCAACATTGCAATGAACTCCTGGGCATACCGGCGACTGAAAAAGAAACCATTCACATCGTATAAGTATGAATTTTGAAACTAACAGATATTCATGCTATTGGTAGCTAAGTAGATAGTTTAGTTTTATCAGTCGTCTAAATCTGCAAAATATGTTTATACCCTAGCATGCGCAGATGTTTTCATATGGATTAGACGGTGAAAGGGACATTACTGAGTATTAGATTTAGGTAAAAAAATTCAAAGTAAACTTTTGCTGCAAGGACGCTCAGAAAACGTCGAATATATATTCGTTTTTAAACGTTATTCACGTCTGAATACCAAGTACAGACTGCCGGGAGACACATTTCTGTTCACAAATAGCATTTCACAATAAACCTATCGAATGATTTTCAAAATGTGATGATTAGTGTGAAGTACAGATTACCTTTAGCAGAATTGAAGCTTATTGCAAGTCCCTTGGCTAAATCAAAGTACGATTAGAAGGATGAGCAAGCATTGGAGAACAACAAAATATGTTACTTCTCCAGTTTAAAAGCTGAATCTAAATTCATACTTGTTGGCCTTTGCTTTTGTTTTGTGGACAGTTTTTTTGTGATGTATGTGTAGTGCCATTTTAAGGGAAGAGTAGTTTCCTTTTATCTATAAACGTATCAGGTTGGATATTGGTGGTCTTTTGAACACAGGACACTTTTTGTACCACTCTTACTCTATTTCACTGACGTTGGCAATAATTCTAATTTTGAGAATTACAGAGCGTAACTCAAAATACTCTAGTTGCTAATATTATTCTGTAGTGTTACTTTTTGTATGTCTTTTAAAAACGTTAGCCTACGTATCTCCTAGCTCGAATTATTACAGCCGGCAAGACAGGCCTCACCCAGCCTGTTTAGCCGAGCCAAGCCTCGGCGATTTCGTGCCTTTTTTTCGTCGGCTGGCTATCAAAATTCAAAACATGTTAGAAATATTGAGTTCGAAAATCATCATATGTTAGGAAAGGGCTGTACGAAGTTGAAAGCCATATGTGCATAACGCTGTACAAAACCCCTGTCGGGTGCCCCATTCTATTGCCCAGAGAAAAATTACCTCGATTATTACCGCTTGGGAGGAGACCGAACATAGTTGAATTATGGATGTCCTCTGCAGATTATATTTTCTATGGCAGCGGCTGCCACCGTACCGTGAACAGAATTTACGGTGAACTAGGTATTTCTATGATGTTACAAACTTCTGACTTCTCCACTCTCGGATGTGGTTTAGTTGCTAATAATAGGATTGGGGGATATCCTTTGCCATAACTTACTTATTCTTCTGGTCTTTTGATTATTGAGGTTTTGAAAACGTAATACCTACCTACCTACCTACCTAGTCCCTTGACCTCCGGGTCGTTGGGGGGACAAGGTAGCAGTGAAGATGGAGATCTGTCTCCAGGCTCGTCTTTCAGACAGGCTAAGGGACGTCCACTCCGCGATGTTATCCTGCCAGGATTTCCTCTGTCGTCCCCTACGGCGACCTCCTTCCAGGGTGCCCTGCAGTATGGTCTTGGCCAGGTTGTCGTGGCGTGTCACGTGGCCGAACCACTGAAGCTTACGTCTCTTGACCGTTGCTAGCAGTGGTTCCTGTGGGCCAACGATGTTGCGTACAACTTGCCGCACATACTCATTGGTCTTGTGCTCATGGTATGTTATGTGTAGCAGTCTGCGCATACACTTAATTTCAAAGGCCTGGGTTTCCGCTCTGTTTCTGCCAGCAACGTCCAAGTCTCGCAGCCGTACAGCAGGACTGACACAACCAGGGCTTTGTAGAGCTTGTGCTTAGCAGCAAAGCTGATGTTACTGGCTTTCCAGATCTTGTCTAGCCGAGCCATTGCTGTTGTTGCCATGGCGATCCTCTTCAGTACTTCAGTCCGGCTAGTACCATCCTTTGTAATAGACCCACCCAGGTATGTGAATGAGCCCACCTCTTCCAGTTGTTGCCCGTTCATGTAGATGACCGCTTGAGTCTCGTCCTTACTGTTGACCATGACCTTGCTCTTCTCAGTACTGACTTCCATGCCAAACGACCCAGTGCTCTGTGTCAGCTTGTCTGTAAGGTCCTGAAGTTCGGTGTTGGTGCCAGCCAGGAGGTCAATATCATCTGCAAAACGGAGGTTGCAGATCCGTCTGCCAGCAATGGAGATGGAGGTGTGGTGATCTTGCAGTGTGTCCTGCATGATCTTCTCCAGATAAAGGTTGAACAGAACTGGGGATATCAGACATCCCTGGCGCACCCCAACTGTCGTCCTGAAGAATTCTCCCACTCTGTTGTTCAGGAATACTGCGCTGGAGGCTTTCTCGTACAAGGCTTCGATGGTCTGTATTAGGCCCTTCTCGACACCGAAACCTCTCAGAACCCACCATAAACCATCATGCCACACTCTGTCAAAAGCCTTCTTAAAGTCAATGAAATTGTGAAACAGGTCCCGTTGGTGTTGCAGGTGTTTCTCAATTATGAGCCGACTGTTGAAGATTTGCTCTGTTGTGCTTCGACCAGGCCTGAAGCCGGCTTGTTCTTCTGCTAGGAGTTCCTCTGCCTTTGTCTTAAGCCTCTTCAGGATCACTCTGAGTAGGATCTTGCTTGGATGACTTATCAGAATGATGGTTCTGTAGTTCTGGCATTGGCGCAGGTTTCCCTTTTTAGGCAGGGGGATGACCAAAGACTGCGTCCACTCCTTGGGCCACTTCTTCTCTTCCCAAATCTTCCGACACAGCTCGTGGTACCTGTCTATCACCACTTCCCCACCGTGCCTCAGCAGCTCTGCAGGAATGTTGTCGATTCCTGGAGATTTGCCTGGTTTCATGCTGCGCACTGCATCTGCAACTTCGTCCCTCAGGATTGGAAGATCATCAGGCACTCTCTCTGCCCAGTGCGGGTTATTCAGCTTTGCTGTGTCTGGTTGCAGTTCGTAGTTATAGAGCTATGTACAGTATTCCATCCATTGGTCAAGCACTCCTGTGTTTTCTGTCAGGAGATTCCCACTGCTGTCCTCAATCACTGCGGCCCTTGGCTGTTGTGTCTTTGTGAGAGTTTTAAGAGTCTCATAAGCCTTCCGACTGTTCCCTGAAGCCATTCCATGCTGGATTTCTTCACACTGGTCTTCTATCCACTTCTCTTTGGCTTCTCTCATCCTCCTCCTGACTGCCTTGTGTGCCTGACGGTACTGTGCTGCAGTTTCCTGACTTGTGTACTTCTGCTGCCTGAGCTCCCTCCTCCTGTCACACAGGTCAAGAATGTCGTCTGACACCCATGGCTTGTTCTTCTTCCTGTATCGTCCTAGTGTCTCTTCTGCTGTGGTCAACAATATCTCTTTGATGTTTCCTGCAAGGGTGTCCACGTCAGTGTCGAGGACGCTGAGACCGTTTTCAATTTCCAACCACTGTGCACTTACTCCGAGGTTTGTTGTTTTAGGTACAAATGATTTGTTTCGGACTTACTAGAAACATTTTCCGCATAAAAGTCCGTTTTGATCTTTTAAGTCTATTAAAGCTTAATGTCAATGTGTAATTGATATTATCAGTTTTTGTTTTTTATCATTTGCCAGCAAAATACTTGTACATGTTGTATTTAGATTTCTGTCATTTTCATTACCATTTTCCATTGAAAATCGTTTTGAATAACTTTTTAATCAAAAGGTGTCCACTTATACACTCGATAATGATAAATCTATTAAATAATGAATACAATTTGTGTTTTACTTTTCAGATGAAAATTGGCTGAATATCATGATCATGGCATATACAACAGGTAAGATCTGTTTTCTTCTGACACTAAATTAACATGTAGGTGTGGACATAGGTCAAACACGGGCATCTAAGATAATCCCTGATATGGTTATATGACCTCACAGATGTTGTTTTGGACACACAACAGGTACGCTTGCACGTGCTAAGAAATTGAAATAGGCTTATTTTCTGCTGACTCACGAGGCCGTGTATATAAATATGATGTCGGTTGCTAGTTGCTCGGCCAAGAGCAGCAGTGTGTGCGCATCTACATTGTTTTTTTTCAATCAAGAAATCACTGATAAATCTCAAAAATCTTTCATCAATGTTTCCACTCAATTTTGAAATGTCAACTCTCACTCTCCTGTGTCTGCCCTCCAGATTGGACCCCTCATGGAGAAGGAAGCAGAACATGGTCCATGAGAAATTGCATGGGACGGAGCACAGCAGATTACAATGGAAAACATTCCAATCCAATTCCAATTTACTTGCCAGCGATGAATAGTATCCAGTATCACAGTAGAGACTCGACATGGATAGTTTTTTTGGAAGTAGAGCTTCAATTTTCATGTGAGTTAAGCCAACGTCATTGATTGGAATTGCATGCATGTAATAACATTGTGGGACAAATATCACAGTTTGAAATTAAAGAAAGCAAAGCTATGTAGCTTCAAAGTCTCGAGTCTTGCATCTTTGTGTATGTCCAAGTGTAAGAAAAAAGATAAATGAATTTCGGGACAGTTTATTTATAAGTAAAAGTTACTTTGGCTGGTTAATTTATGAGATGGCTAACATGAAACAGTACATTTTCGCATGGGAGAGAAATATAAAGTTTTTGCATGTTCTGCTCAAGAAATGTATGTAGTCATGATGCAGTTGTTGAAAAGCAAACACTCTAATTTAAGGGGCGCAACGACACGTTCATTTCAGGACCTC
The DNA here is from genome assembly GCF_035083965.1 of Branchiostoma lanceolatum. Classification (NCBI taxonomy): domain Eukaryota; kingdom Metazoa; phylum Chordata; class Leptocardii; order Amphioxiformes; family Branchiostomatidae; genus Branchiostoma; species Branchiostoma lanceolatum. The sequence continues at coordinate 24,159,992 of NC_089726.1, forward strand.
AAGCTAGCCACCTAGCCAACAAGAAAATACAAGCAACACAACAAGTGTTACCGCTTACGTTTCCGCCAGAGATATTATACAGTATTATTCGTTAAGTCAAGGACAGAAAAATATTTTTCACTTCCCACTAGACCCACAAGAAGTCGTAGATTCTTTATGCTATCTCTTATTAGATCTTAGACTTCAGTGTTGAGCAACACATACATCGCCAGGCTTGTCACTATCTTAAAAGTGTTGACTCATGATCTCCGTTGAATTGGAAATCGAGCAGCTAATCTGTATAATATCATAGCGTGTAAATATAAACAAGGCATAGCCATCTACTACAGATTCAACGCACCCCGCAATCTTTATCTCCCATACACTTGGACCACGTCTTGTGAGTGTAACTCATCTATTGCTTTGTCGCATTTTGTTCTTTTTTATCTTCGCCGAGTACTTGTACTCGGAGAAGATTATGTTTTCGGTTGAAAAATCTGTTGGGTGGGTCTAAATGTATGTCAGGAGCATAACTCAAGAAAGCTTCAATGAATCTTTATGATTTTTGGTAGGTGTGTAGTGGTTGTGCAAAGGAAAGTCAAGTTTGAAAATGGTTCACCTTGCGTTTTTCAACAGTACTGCAGCAGACTTCACATTTTTTGGTGTTTGTATGTAGGCAAAAAAAGTGACGGAAACATTGATGGATCTTCATGATTTTTTGCAGGTGTGTAGATGTTGTGGAAACGGGGGTCAACTTCAAAAATGGTTCCCCTGGTATTCTCCGTTGGTACTGCAGCTGGCTTTGTGTGGATGTGTATTTGTATGTCGCCAGCATAACTCAAGAAGCTGTTGATGGATCCGTATGATATTTAGTTGATGGGTAGGGTTTACGGAAAGGAAGGTCAAGTTCGATAATGGGCCTTCTAGCGGGTACCTAAGGTACTGCAGCGGAGCTTCAAAATTAGGGGGCATATTTTCTGAAAGTGCTATGGTCATGATTTTTGTGTGGTAGATAGTTCATGCCACAGAAAGTAAGTTCTGTAAATTTTGGCTCCCTAGCGGCTTGTTAAGAACTGCAGTGGGTGTTTTTGTTTTGACATTCGGACATGAATAACTTGAGAAGGGGTCGACAGATCGTCGTGATGTTTGGTAGGTAGAGAGCTCGGATGGTGGTTTACATTATTAACGACTAAACAAGCAAATCAGGAGCTAATTTGCATAATTAGTAAGGAAAGTTCGTTAACCTACTGCATTTCAATGGGACATGGGACAGTGTCAGGTCATGTAAACAGATGGCCTTGCATAAACGTACATGTAGGTCAAATAAATAAACTATTCTCCAAGCAGAGGTGTGGATCCTGCTGGTTTAACGCGTTCAGTTTAGGCATTTTTGTTCAACACGGTTGGCGACATAACGAAATAGGGACAAAATAGAAAGCCTGACTAAAAACACCTAAAACGTGCCAGATTTATTCTATTCATATATATTGACTGTACTATTTCATCATCACTTTCAACTTACAACACTGCAATATCGAACCTTTGTGGCCCATATTATCAACATACTCATATTGTTTCATGACCAGTTATAACATACATATCAGCACACTCTACACATTTACTAGTCCTGTACCAGCAAATGATTTTTAACCATATCTAGACTGGACTCATTCGCCCCATCATAACTTCCAAATGGTATGGTGCATGATCAAATTTGCAGGGGGTGATAAGCACGTAAATATTAATCACTCTCCATGATAAGCCTTGATTATTTGGCGAAGATAATGTGTTCGTGGAACTCTAGTTTTTAAATATATTCTTTCCCTAGCATGTTGATATCTGGTTCATGCTTCACAGTTGTACGACCCGCTTTATAGATTTTTATAGTTGAATTTGTTTAGATGATGTTGTTTTAAGTGTGAGGGGGGACAACCTGTAAAGGTGAGCATGCACCTTTTCCCCTTCAAGTTAATACTTTGTGAAAAACTCAAACAAATAAACACCATCAATACAGAGATTAACAAATAAGCAGTTTTTCTTTTGGTGTCAACATTTATAGCAACCGTTGGCAAACGCTAAACTGGTGCTTTTTGTGGACAGGACAAAATTAACACAATGGAAGCCTTATTCAAGCATTCCGTGCCTCACACCTGTTGACCTAGTCACATGGACTCCTGTCTTCTTTGATCTGACGTTTGAGTTATGATGATCGATGTCCTGTAATTACAAAATATTTGCAGACTGCATATTCCCATAGCTTAGCTAGCTCTAAATGAATTTGTAACGAGCTTACTACGTACGGAGAAGATCTGCGTATGTTCGAAATCTCGTACTTGCTCTATTAGACGTACTCTCCAGATGCACCTAGGATTACATTGTCTAAAAGAAAACCGCTGAATTTAGGTCACACCTGGCATCTCTCAGGCGTATCCCCAGGCTTGGTGTGGCCCTGGAAACTGATCTTATTGCAGATCAGTAGATGTAGCTACGATAACATACAGCGTGTTGTGGCAACGCTTATCTCGAAATCTGTCGATACAGAATGGAATTTATGCTGCTACTAACGTGTTCTAAATTTGATCTGTACATTTAGTTTACTCAGTAATGATAAATAACGAACGTATCTACGTCGGGCTAGGGTGAATAATGTTTCTCTGGCGTGCGTCCGAATGTTCCGAGGCAGAACGTTTGCTAGTTTATTCACTTACCCTTCACAACCGCTCGCTGATTAATTTGTGTTTTTTTCATATTCATTTCTGAATTCCGATGCTTTCAGTACTCAGAAAATAATGACAATTTTTTTACATATTGTCCCGAGGTTTCCGACGGTATCAAAAAAGACATAAAAGCTATCTTAAAAGGGAATATGATAGTCTATGTGACATGTAATTTAAAACAATGTCAACATTATTAGAATTGTTGCTAATATCAAACATCTTCTTACTCAACAAGCCATTATTACTATATAGTAGTCTAATACACTGAAGCTTCTAATCCTGCTTTTAAAAAATGGGCGTATGTCCACTGAATCCATCTTGATGTCAATTCTCTACCTATATTTTTGAAGTTTAAGATTTAAAACCATTATTGATATCATTAGGTAGATATTTCCCTATTCCAATTTTTTCAGTAATTATCTTCAAGGCACGTTTGAGTGCTTTATAAAGCTAAATTTCCGATGTCATGCTAGCCAAACTCGACAAAGCAACAATCTGCATACACCTTAGTTTAAACATCTCTCGCCCAAACGAGTGTGCGATACGTGTTATTGATTATAACAACTTTCCTAATTCTATTCTGAATGTATTGCCTTGTTTTGAAACTAAAAAAAAAAACACCTACTTCCATTCCCCATGATGTATTAAACATTACACTGCACCAGGCGCTGGTTATAAGTACAGCGTTTATAATCCATTTAAAATCAACCCATTATAGTTCTTAATCTATGTACGTATATTTCATATGATTTATTTCATCATCACCATCATCGTCGCTGCTTTCTTATGATTATTTTGCACGTGTTAAAATCAGTTTAAATAATACTGAGTGTTAGGGGAAGAGAAAAAGCATTCTGTTCTTAATCTCTAGTTCTGAATGTTCTCATGAAAAGTTTTCCAGGTTGAAGCTTACATTGTACATGTATTACAGAGAACAAGTTTGAAAATCGTAGAGACATGTGTAAACTTCGTAATACTGACCATCCGTTATATACAGAATCTGCCAGACATGGCCGTATCCCTCTGCAATATAGATTATGTAAATTGTGTTTACAACCTAAACACACTCATATTCAAACCATCGTCAATTTGTTATCACAAAAACCTCTACTGCCTTACATTGTATATTGTCAAATCATCCTAGTTCAGATATGTTTACATGTTCTTAATGTCAACAAAATGATACCCATGTGTATGATAAGAAAGTTTTTTTGCAAGTTCATGCCCGTGGGATAATTGCAAATACATGGTAGAAAAATAGGGAAAAACATACATGTGTCAGTGAACTGTGACTGACTTTGTTTGAACAATAGGCTACTAATACTAAATGCGACTGTTGGCTATATATAAATAAGCTGGGTTTGACTTCCTTTTTGGAGGCAATGGAAGACCAAAAGTCGCACTTTTTCTAGAATGTGTGGGTTCTGTGATTTCAACAGGAAAGTAGCTTTTTGTTCATCCATGAATGTGTTAAAGTAGGGGTATTTCGTGGTAACTTGTTTAAACAATTCGGTTCTTTCGTCATGATTAACTGGAAAATTTGAAATGTGTTTTGTCTTCCACCGCTTTGGACGTACAGTATTTACAAATTCTTTGACACATCTCTAATATCGTCCTCTCTCTACTTCTAGTGGGTGAGCACTAATTCCTAATTTGCTGATGGCCGAGCGCAACGCAAAATCAGCACGTTCTGGGTACCTCTTTCTAGTGTATACTGTTTTACAAGTTTTATAAAATCTCAGTTTACCTGTATTGGTACTTATTATGAAGGAATGTCTGGATATACATATTTGGGGTCACAAAGTGAGTTATCGGAGTATAAAATGTAAGTAACCGCTACAATCAAGGATTTCTTTAACTCGCGGTAATAATGTTTTTCTACGACTACTATAGAATGCGTAACAGAGCTATGCTGTAGTAGGAGTGCGTCTATCTGTAAAGGGCGTCAAACGTAACCAGTACTTTATGAGACAGACAGAAAGTCCAATGTCAAGAAGGAGTCTATCAAATTCAGATCTACATGCTATATTACTACTGTTCCTGGGGACACCAAGAATGTTAATATTATCATATATATATATTCATGCTAAATAAGCAACAACGTATTCAACACTTAAATTATACTTTTATTTTCAGGAAGTCGTTATCTACGAAACAAAAAGTGTTGCTATAATAACGTGATAATATTAGCAATTACAACTTATTTCCGTTATGGGATAGGAATTTTCCATATTACGCAGTACTCAATGCAAATTCATCCGAGTCATTTGAGACCTACCGGATCACGCGACTCCAGGATAAATGATTATCTTTCCGATAGTCCTCGGCTTGTGCTGAAGTCCTCGGGCATGTGTGAATAAACCGATTTACCCCCGATACCTCGCCTGCCTCTGCACTTTCACTCTGAGCCTGATTCACCTCAGCAAATCGAGCTCTGCCGAAAACACACGTGTGTACATACCCTATCCTCCCACTCAAATCAATATCACCCAACCCTATGTAGTTTAACAACCAACGCCATGGCCAGACACCTTACAGAGCACATGGTGAGGTGGGTATCTGCTGAGAGAAGCGACCGCCACCGCCGACGACCCCATTCTACCGCTTTGAGTTTCTGGTCACCCTTCACATAGGCACCCGGTGCTGACTCAGATCTAACTAGGCTTATCTCCTGCATATTACGAAAAATGTCGGGCGAGGAAAAGTGTACCATCTAACTACCATTCTGAATGCTTCTCTGTCCTCCTCGGAATTCACCGCAGACTGGAAGAAAGCGCGAGTGGTACCTATCTACAAGGCTGGAGATAGAACAGAAGCAGGCAATTATAGACCAGTCAGTATCCCACCTGCAATCAGCAAAATCTTGGAGCGTGCTGTTCACAAATAATAACTGACTCATAATAATCTCCTTTCTGAGAAACAGTCTGGATTCTGACGACAAGACTCAACCCAAACAGCTGTTCACCTAGTCACCGAAGATTGGTATGAGGCAATGAATCAAGGCAAAGTCACTGGTGCAGTATTTATTGAACTGAAGCTTTCGATACTATCGACCATAACATCCTCTTACAAAACTAGGTGCCTTTTGGATCATTGGTTCTCCAGCCACGTGGCTTCAATCATACCTTTATGAGAGATCTCACTGCACACTTGTGAATGGTCCAAAATCTAATTTCTGCAATGTTGAATATGGAGTGCCCCAAGGATCCATCCTGGGTCCGCTTCTTTTTATGATGTATGTAAAAGATATGCCAAGTTGCATCCAGTCATGTCAAATCGCATTAGATGCTGACGACACGGTGGTGTATTTCAGTCATGCAAATTTGGACACCATACAGTGGACGTCTTGTGGTTCTCCTCTGGTTTCCGTGGTCCCCCCCGTGTCTGTAATCCCTTCGTATCCGCACCTGACCTTAGTGACCCTCTGGCAGTCACCTCGGGTTTTGTGACTCCGCCTCTCAGTGACCTTCACCCGCCTAGCAACCCACATGCTCGTGTCCACTGTGGGTTTGGTGAGGATGCTCACCTCCCTCACTACCCCAGCAACGCGTTGGGGTCTTCTGGTACGGCGATCTGAACTGGTTCTCCCGCCGCTGTGGCATGCTGCGCTTCCAGGCCGTCTTGTGGTTCCCCTCTGGTTTCCGTGGTCCCCTCGTGTCTGTAATCCCCTCGTATCCGCACCTGACCTTAGTGACCCTCTGGCAGTCACCTCGGGTTTTGTGACTCCGCCTCTCAGTGACCTTCACCCGCCTAGCAACCCACATGCTCGTGTCCACTGTGGGTTTGGTGAGGATGCTCACCTCCCTCACTACCCCAGCAACGCGTTGGGGTCTTCTGGTACGGCGATCTGAACTGGTTCTCCCGCCGCTGTGGCCTGCTGCGCTTCCAGGCCGTCTTGTGGTTCCCCTCTGGTTTCCGTGGTCCCCTCGTGTCTGTAATCCCTTCGTATCCGCACCTGACCTTAGTGACCCTCTGGCAGTCACCTCGGGTTTTGTGACTCCGCCTCTCAGTGACCTTCACCCGCCTAGCAACCCACATGCTCGTGTCCACTGTGGGTTTGGTGAGGATGCTCACCTCCCTCACTACCCCAGCAACGCGTTGGGGTCTTCTGGTACGGCGATCCGAACTGGTTCTCCCGCCGCTGTGGCCTGCTGCGCTCCCAGGCCGTCTTGTGGTTCTCCTCTGGTTTCTGTGGTCCCCTCGTGTCTGTAATCCCCTCGTATCCGCATCTGACCTTAGTGACCCTTTGGCAGTCACCTCGGTTTTTGTATCTCCGCATCTCAGTGACCTTCACCCGCCTAGCAACCCACATGCTCGTGTCCACTGTGGGTTTGGTGAGGATGCTCACCTCCCTCACTACCCCAGCAACGCGTTGGGGTCTTCTGGTACTGCGATCCGAACTGGTTCTCCCGCCGCTGCGGCCTGCTGCGCTCCCAGGCCGTCTTGTGGTTCTCCTCTGGTTTCCGTGGTCCCCTCGTGTCTGTAATCCCCTCGTATCCGCATCTGACCTTAGTGACCCTTTGGCAGTCACCTCGGGTTTTGTATCTCCGCATCTCAGTGACCTTCACCCGCCTAGCAACCCACATGCTCGTGTCCACTGTGGGTTTAGTGAGAATGTTCCCCTCCCTCACTGCCCCAGCATCGCGTTGGGGTCTTACGGTCTCCTTATCTGAGCTGGGTCGCCCACCACTGAGGCCTGTTGCGTCTCAAGGCCATTCGGTAATTCCACTCGAGAATCGGTAGACCGCCGGCCATCGCGGCTGATGGCGTGATATGTAGGTGCTCCTTCAGCAGTTGGGTTGACCGCTGCATCAGCGTTCCAGCGATATCGAATACAACCGGGATTCCTACTGTGAACGTGTTGGCCCACTTGCTCCTGTCCCCTAGGTCCGTCTTTTTGCTGTCGCTCGTCGGGTAGTCCTTCGGTACCCCCATCCTATCCTTAAGCAGGGTTACCTCAATTGGCCATCGTAGCCGCAACTTGGCTGGGTTGTAACTCACCCCCGGAGTCTTCAGGTTTGTTACGCAAGTCGCTTGGTCCAGTTGGACCGCCACCGCCTGCTTGAGTCCCCTCTCGTTGAATATCTCATGTGACACAGAGGTCCAGCCGGGGACGTTGTGCACACATGTGAGCCTTGTCCAGGACTCCACTCCCTGGAGTTCCTTCACTTGTTCCAGGAGAACGTTCTGCACCTTTCTGGCCACCTTCGTCACACTCGTTGCTTCGTTGTCGATTCTAGCCCAGTAGACCACTAGGTAATTTGCCGGTTTGAGGATGGCGAATCCCTCAATCTTGTCGGCTGAGGCCTTCAAGATGAGACGCGGTACTTCTCCTCCCGCCCATTGCCACAGCCGGTCTGCTCTCTCGTCATCGGACTCGCAGTCGTACGCGTACTCGTGGGTCTTTAGGTCCTTCAATATCGGATCTATTTGCTCCAGCTTGTTGTCGAACTTCGCTTCCGTCATGTGCGATACCACCGTTATTTCTAGCACCGCCGTCCCTCGTCTTGTCTGGACGAGGACATCTGCCCGTTTCCCGTTCTCTCCAACGTGTGGAAACTCCTTCTCCTTCTCTACGCGGAATCCTTTGGAAGTGCATAGGCGCGAGAGCACCCCGCATACCGCATGGTGTCTCACGGTCTGCAGCGGTTTCGTCGCTATGTAGACTCCCACGTAGTGGTCGGCCGTCGGTTCTCTATGTATTCCTTCAATCTCCATGCATGGTGCACATTCCGTCGCCGCTACTTTGAATGTGGCATGATGGATGAACCTCGAGTACGCCGCCCTCGCCCATTTCCACTGTTCCCTCGTCGTCTTTGGTCCCAACAGTTTGGCTATGCTCACAAAGTTCCCTTTTGTGCCGTTTACAAGCTCCTTCGATTTCGGGTGCAGGTCTACGTGCCTGCCGTGTAGTGCGTCCTCTCTAGTTAGGTCCATACGTTTCCCTAAGGCCTTCAGGGAACCTATCCCATTCGTCACCATCCTTGTGACCGGGTCCTCTGTGGGCATCCCGTACGTCAGATGGGTGACCGTTCCTTCCTCGTTTCTGTGGAGTCCTATTTGGCTGTCATTCATCGCCCCCAGCATGTACGACATCCAGTGTTGTTCCCCTCTTTGCTTCTTTCCGTCTTTGATCGCTGTGCTTTCTCCGTACTTGACCAGAGTCTGGGCGGCGACTCCGGTCGGGCTCGCCGCATCTCGTTTGATCCCCGTTTTGAGGAAGCGTTCCAATTGTGCCAGCATGAGTGGTTTGGTGTAGTGATTTTGCGGTTGCAACGGTCCGTTAGCTGTGTTGGGAAGCCCGATCATTCTTGCGAATCTCTGCACCAATCCCTTGCGATACAGGTTTCTGAGCCTCGGGAGTCCGAGACCTAGGCGTTGTCTCGACAGGTCTACGAAACCATCACTTGTGCGCGTCGGCATGCCAGCCAGGCCCTTCACCACATTTCGTAGGTAACTATCCGCTTCGGTCAGTGTCGAAACTCCGACGGTCGCCACTCTCAGCGGGTACACTGCTTTCGGTACTACGAACGTCGTCAAGTAATCCAGTTTCTGGGGGAATAATAGTCCGTTCAGCTTCCCTCCTGGCAGTATCGGCTCTGCCCTTTCTGGAGCACCTCAAGGATTGGTGTCTTCGGCGACAGCCATCCCGTGCTCCTCAGTTCGGCGTAACTCGTTGGTCTGTTGATTTTCAGATAGATTAGTGGCTTCCCGTTCTCGGGGTTGTCCCCGTTCACTTCCCCTTGACCTATCTTCAGCGGAGGGTCCAAGATGATCGGTTCAAGCTTGGCCCTCTTGAACTTGTAGGCCATGAGAACTGTCTTCTCCGCGCTCAGCGTGAGGTTTAGTGCTTGAAACCTCTTCTCGGTCCACTCGGCGAGGCGCTCGATCCCTTGTCTCGTGTTGCTCGTGAGGGCCACATCGTCGGCGAAGTCGAGATGTGCTAGCGGTACTGTTGTATCTCCTATCCAAATTCCGTCTTCGTACATAGGCGAGTCCTTGTCCCCTCGGAGCGCTATGTTGAGCACTAATGCAAAAATGATCGGTGCCAACGGGTCTCCTTGCGGTAGTCCCACTAGTCGGTCTAGAGCCTCGCCGTCTGAGGCCTCCTTGTTCACCGTTCGGAGGTGGATCTTGCCGTCCCTTGCTCGGTTCGTCACTACCTTACAGTGCCAGGCCGTACACTTCCAGGCAACTGAGCAGAGTTGCATGGTCGAGGGATCCAAATGCGTTCGATAGGTCGAGGAAGAGCACATATATCTCCTCTTGTTTCTCTCTGGCGTTGAGCAGCGCTGCCTCCAGCGTCGAGAGTAGCGTCGTTATGTCTCCCCCCGGTCTGAATGCTTGCTGCCACGGAGACAGCATGCCGTTTCTTACCAGCCATTCCATCCAGTATTTCTGGATGATGTTCGATAGAATCTTCCACAAAACCTCTTGTAGTTCTACCGGTCTCCAGCTGGACATGTTGTCCGCTGGTTTGTTCCCCCCTTTGTACAGCAGCGCGATCGCAGAGTCTCCCATTCCTTCTGGTACTTGTCCCGTGCGTAGGATTTCGTTGTACGTATCCGCCAGTAGTTCGTAAAATTTCCGTCCTGCTCCGGCCAGATCCCTGTCAGACACTCCCGTTAATCAAGGAGCCGTATCTTTCCGGGCCCTCTCCTTGATCACTTCTTCGACCATCTCTGGTGAGACCAGCAGGTCCTGCTGTCCCAAATCCTCTCGGTTGAGGAGTCGTTGCGCCGTGGCTAACATCTCATGGCATCGTTGGTCCCTCCTAGGACTGTGGTATGGGGGCACGTTGTACTTCGCGGCGTATTTCCGCTTACGGGTCCTGGGCGTTCCCAGCTGCGTGATATCCGAAATCACCTTCTCGTGGAGGCTGCCCACCACTTTGACACGGTTTTCCCTATACTGCTCTTCCGCCGACGGGGGGCGGTCTCGTCGCAGCCCACTGAGCTTGGCTCTCAGCTCCCTTCTCTTTCGCTTCAGAGCCTGTAGCTCTTCCTTCTTCGTGAGTACTAGCGTCGGTGTTTTCCTCTTCCGCCTCAGTCTTGCTGTCGCCTTACGTAACAGCTTCTTGTAAAGCTTCTGTGCCGCTTTACTCTTGAGGGTGCCCTTCCGTACTCTCGTGATGATATGACGCACCATCTTCAGCACTTCCTCCACCTTTTGGTATTCGTGCAACCGCCTCTCGTCTCGGGTCCACTTCCTCTGTCTTTCCACCTTGTCCTTCTGTCTCATTTTCACCCTTCTGGCTCGTTTCGCCGCCTGTGCCGTTTCCATCACTCTCTCGTAGTCCGCACCTTCTCTCGGCTCCGCTTCTCTTTCCCTCTCGCGAAATAGCCGCTTCCGCGGTATTTCCTCTGGTTCCTGGGTCGGAGGTATCGCGTCCCTTCCTTGTACCCTTGCACGTAAGGGCCTGTTCCTTCCCCTCTCCTTCTCGGTCCCATCCCTTCTCGATTTCGGGCTCTCCATACTCGCCAATTGTTCCATACTCTCTGCGTTCGCTTAGACGGTTCTCTCTGCTATGCTTAGTTCGGTCGCTCGACGTGGCTCACTCGGAATCTGGGGAAACACAATAGGGAAATCGCATTAAGTATTCGCCGGTTCCTCCTGACTGATTGCACCTACCTTTCCGTCATTTTGCCTTAGATCACCTTTCCCGCCTGTTCGTTCCTTTCCGTCCCTCGCGTTTCTGTGGATAAAGTGGACAGGGTTACTAGTTGTTCACTTCTCCATTTGTCGTCGCTCTCCACTTTTGTCGTTGGTCGATTGGACCCCTCGATCCTCACCCGCCGTAGTAACCCATTTTCCGTGTCCGTCATGATCGTCGTCATGAGCTCGGCTATCACCGTGTCCGCCCCGACAGCGTAGTCGGGGTCATCGCCTTACTCTCCTTCGTTCGTGTCCCCTGTGGTAACGGGCGGTATGTATAGTCCTCAGTCGGACCTTGGCTCAATTTTTCTGCAACGCCACACGCGTGTGACTGCTGGTCCGAGTGCAATCAACGCGCGCTGATGACACGCATCTACTGGGAATTCCTCGTACATGGGAGATAATTGCAATCCCCGATCCCTAGCACGAAGGTGGTTCAGCAGGTTACCCGCACCTTTCGGCGAAGGCGAAAGACTCGCTGATGCCTTCATTGTAGCGCGCGTGCGGCCCCGGACATCTAAGGGCATCACAGACCTGTTATTGCTCCATCTCGTCCGGCTTACTGCCGGCTGTCCCTCTAAGAAGTTGCGGCCGATCGCGCGGGATCGCCGAACTAGTTAGCATGCCAGAGTCTCGTTCGTTATCGGGATTAGCCAGACAAATCGCTCCACCAACTAAGAACGGCCATGCACCACCACCCACAGAATCAAGAAAGAGCTCTCAATCTGTCAATCCTTACTGTGTCCGGGCCGGGTGAGTTTCCCCGTGTTGAGTCAAATTAAGCCGCAGGCTCCACTCCTGGTGGTGCCCTTCCGTCAATTCCTTTAAGTTCCAGCTTTGCAACCATACTTCCCCCGGAACCCGAAAACTCAGGTTTCCCGGGAGCTGCCCATCGGGTCATCGAAGTAACGCCGGCGGATCGCTGGTTGGCATCGTTTATGGTTGTGACTAGGGCGGTATCTGATCGCCTTCGCGCCCACAACTTTCGTTCTTGATCAATGAAAACATTCTTGGCAAATGCTTTCGCAGTGGTCGTCTTGCGGCGATCCAAGAATTTCACCTCTCCCGCCGCAATACGAATGCCCCCGTCCGTCCCTCTTGATCATTACCTCACGTTCCGAAAACCAACGAAATAGAACCGAGGTCCTATTCCATTATTCCATGCACCACTATTCAGGCGCCAGGCCTGCTTTGAACACTCTAATTTTTTCAAAGTAAACGCTCCGGCACCCCGAGGCACTCAGTTAAGAGCACCAAGGAGACTCCGGCGGGGAGGGCCGGGACGAGCAGTGACACGCCTCGCGGCGGACCGCAAGCCCGGTCCCAAGATCCAACTACGAGCTTTTTAACCGCAACAACTTTAATATACGCTATTGGAGCTGGAATTACCGCGGCTGCTGGCACCAGACTTGCCCTCCAATAGATCCTCGTTAAAGGATTTAAAGTGTACCCATTCCAATTACGGGGCCTCGGAAGAGTCCCGTATTGTTATTTTTCGTCACTACCTCCCCGAGTCGGGAGTGGGTAATTTGCGCGCCTGCTGCCTTCCTTAGATGTGGTAGCCGTTTCTCAGGCTCCCTCTCCGGAAACGAACCCTGATTCCCCGTCACCCGTTGCCACCATGGTAGGCACAGAACCTACCATCGAAAGTTGATAGGGCAGACATTCGAATGATCTGTCACCGGTGCGAAGACCGTGCGATCGGCTGGGTTATCCAGAGTCACCAAAGGGACCGGGGCGAACCCCGGGTCGGTCTTGGTCTGATAAATGCACGCCAGACCGTGAGGTCGGCGCTTCTTCCGCATGTATTAGCTCTAGAATTACCACAGTTATCCATGTAGGATGTGACGATCAAAGGAACCATAACTGATTTAATGAGCCATTCGCAGTTTCACTGAGACAGTTTAAACTTGCACGTGCATGGCTTAATCTTTGAGACAAGCATATGACTACTCGCAGGATCAACCAGGTAGCGAGGACGCCGCGGCGGCGAAAGAGCGGTCGCCTCCGGGAGAGGACCGCCGCGGTGACGGTGCAGCGCGAGAAGACCCGCACTGCTGCCGCCGCCACACGGTCCCACTCGACCGGAGCGCCGAGCGCCGCCGAGTCCGTCGCTGCCGTGAGGTGGGAACGCGCCGTGGAGATGGCCGCGAACCCTCGGGAGCCTGAGCGCAGAACTCCCGGCCACACCTGACCGTTGCTTCCCTTCAACGCCCGTCAGGAACGGTCCCGCACTCTCACGACCGAATGCGTCCGCCGGCAAGGCGGACGGCCTGGTCTCGAACCGCCGAGTCCGCAAGGCGTACTCGCACGCAGACGGAAGGGGCGAGCCGTCGCCGTTGGGTCCGCCGCCGCAGCGGCGGGACCCGGGCTGCCCTCCGTGGAGGGCCTGCCCCGGCGCTGGTTTCGGACGCCCGTCGGCACGCCCGTCCTCGCCCGCAGGAGCGGAGGAGCGGGCGCCTTCCAAGCCGGTTGTCGACCTCCGGCTGCCCTCGCGGGGAGTGGCAGCCTGGTCGGCGGGGTAGCAAAACGACTGGCGAGAGAGTGTGCGATTGCTCGCCGTCGATTCCCGAGCTAGTCAAAAAAACGACCACTCTCTCAAGGTAGGTTGAGCGACCCACGACATGGTCAGACACCCTACAGAGCACTTTTTTGAAAAACCACCGCAAGTCGGCCACGGGGTATTGCTCGGCCGCCCGCTCCACCCCCGCCTCCCCGGGCCCCGCCCCACACCAGACGGACCCTGCTCGCTCGCCCGGCGGGCCCGGAGCGCCCTCCGGGGCGATCGGAGTCGGGCGGGGCGGGGCGCTCACTCCCCCCGCCGACACCCGCCCCGGCGCCCGGTGCCAAGCCCGATGGAGCCGGCCGGCGGGGCAAAGTCAACGGACGACCCCGTCTTTTCTCCACGCAGGGGTCTGGCCCGTGCCGCGCCGGCCCCGTCCGCACCCTCCCGGACCCGCTGGCCCCCAGCCGCCGTCCGCTACGGGCTCTGGAAGAGTTGCCTAGTCAAAAAACGACCACTCCTCTCAAGGTAGGATCAGCGACCTACACCTTGGTCCCCGAAAGTGCGAAATGGAACGAAATGGAACGAAATGGAACGAAATGGAACGAAATGGAACGAAATGGAACGAAATGGAACGAAATGGAACGAAATGGAACGAAATGGAACGAAATGGAACGAAATGGAACGAAATGGAACGAACTAAAACATATGTAACATTATGAAATGAAATACCAGTAGATAGCGAAATATAAGGAACGTTGTAACATTCACAGTAGACGGGAACAGGAAGTAAATACATAATATAACGTGTTTTATTTCTTGAATCTGTTTGATAATAGTAAATACAACGTTTTTACCCCGTTTGTGTGGCTAGATTCTTCCCTGAAAATGGGAGCGCAGTGTGGAAAGAGATCCACCGCTCTTCCTTTGTGTTTACCAACGATCTGCAAGTGAACAGCAGGGAAAACAAGCAAACGGAACTGAGTATCGAAGTAAGGACTAGATTATACAGAAGTTGGTGGTAACATTGCATCTTATAATTCACCAAGAGAGCATGAGGCAAGCGTAATTTTATTATTTATACAGCGTGTTTGCGTGTTGCAAATGGAGCCCCGCATGCAAATGAACCGCCAATGTTGCCAGCGCATCGGAACTGTGCACGTGGGCCGGCGTGCTACCGACAGGTTGAATCAAACTCAGACTTCCAAGTTTTATTTACAAACGGTTTTAGTCCATAACTAATACGTAGCTGCATATCTCCGCAGCAACGATTTTTATACAACCAATTGTTCGGCTGGTCGGCTGTCGGAGAATGGACCCTTCCGTTAATGATATGCAAATGCGGCTCTGCGCTGTGCCACCAATGTAACATTTCACACTCCATTCAATCACGGACATGGACTGAGAACTACCTCTGAAGACATTTCTGCTTCCTTGTTCACGACAAAATAAAGGGAGGGTGTGAACGAGCAGGACATGTATTTCACAGTCCACACAACACGCAAACACGCTGTATAATAATGAAATTACGCTTGCCTCATGCTCTCTTGGTGAATTATGAGATGCAATGTTACCACCAACTTCTGTATAATCTAGTCCTTACTTCGATACTCAGTTCCGTTTGCTGGTTGTCCCTGCTATTTGCAGCAGGTCATTTGCAGATAGTTGGTAAAATCAAGGAAGAGCGGCCGAGCTCTTTTCACGCGGTGCTCCCATTTTCAGGGAAGAATCTAGCCACACAAACGGGGTAAAAACGTTGTATTTACTATTATCAAACAGATTCAAGAAATAAAACACGTTATATTATGTATTTACTTCCTGTTCCCGTCTACTGTGAATGTTACAACGTTCCTTATATTTCGCTATCTACTGGTATTTCATTTCATAATGTTACATATGTTTTAGTTCGTTCCATTTCGTTCCATTTCGTTCCATTTCGTTCCATTTCGTTCCATTTCGTTCCATTTCGTTCCATTTCGTTCCATTTCGTTCCATTTCGTTCCATTTTGTTCCATTTCGTTCCATTTCGTTCCATTTCGCACTTTCGGGGGACCCCCTTGGGGTTTGGTCAGACACCCTGACGAAATCCGAAAGTCGGGGAAGGCCGGAAAGTCGCATGCCATCGTGTAGCAGGCGGTCTCAGGAGCAAGAAAACACCAAACGCGGTCCGCCCGGCGGCTTCCGGCGGCCGAAACGGGCTCGAGAACCGGCCGCCCAATGCTTAAGAGATAGCTAATAGTTAAGAGATGGTACATCGGAGGAAGTCGATAGTCATCGGAAGCAGTCGGTGCCAACCAAGCGCTTAACGGGACCCGGGCCCGTTCGCAGATGGGACGGCGCCTGCCCGCCGGCGGCGACGGACCTACCGCGGAGCAGGACGGCCAAAGCCGGCCGCCGCCCGGCTTTTTACGGCCGACCGGGGCTTTGGGAACGGCCCGACAATGCTTAATTGCGTCAACACCGGGCTACGCCGTGTTCTGGCCGGTGGTTGACTTTTTCGCTCCGACCGGTAAAGTGTTAAGAAAACGCGAAAATGACGAGGGGGGGAAACCTTCAAAACAAATGCGGCATCATGCGGCATCGGGAAGGGAGAGCCCCGTCCTTCTGGCAATACGGGACGACGACCTGTTTACTCCAGACGAAGAAGGCGAGCAGGACAACGCAGCCCTAATACAACTGTACAGAGAAAAGTGGCATGCTATACGCACCCACTTCAAGAGAGGTCGGAAAATTCAAGACGAATACAACTTTCGTCTACACTCCACCGGCGTCGACGAATTGTCCAGTAAAGTGCGGACCGTCTTTCGCGACCAAAACAGAGCATTTAAACTGAGTGTGTCGTTTGGCTTTATTCTGAGAAACAGCGAAACGGGTGAACTCCGGTACTATTACGCTTGCAAGAACAACCATTGTTTCCTGGAGAAACCAGTATTGGTGGAAAACGAAGATGGGATACGAGACTTCTTGGACAAAGTGACTACCATTGACATCCTAGAATGCGCTCGTCAGCAGCGGCCAGACTCCAAGTGGACTGTTGAGGCAGTTCCAAACGTAATGTTTTTCGTGACCAAACTGAACGGACACCCTATCGGCACGGCGCCTAGTCTCCCCGCATACCTCGTGAACAGTAAAGCTATTGACCCGTTACACCGTGGATCAAATGGGCCATACCAGGACATTTTGTGTTTTTTTTCCGCTGCTTTTCCGACGCACATAGGCGGTAGTTCTAAAGATCTGGAGGCTGCCACCAAGATACACTACCGGAAATTTCTGACAAAGACGGGGAAGACAAAAGACAAGTTTCAGGGCGTCACGTTGGGTATGCTGGACGAGTTGGAAAGGCTGTTTCAACTCAACATTTACGTGTACTCTCTTCAGCCCAACGACGAAGAAACCAACAAAGAGAATGATTACTTTGCCGAGCTCGTCAGACGCCCTCTGTCAAGGTACAAGGAAACCATGTACCTGAACCTGTATCAAACGCATTTCAGCTACATCAAAGATTTCAAGAAATATGCCAAGTCTTACGCCTGTCCCAAGTGCGGGAAGAAGTGGGTGGATTCGTATAAGCTTAACCGTCACGAATTGACATGTGACGGCGCCATAACGTACGAGTATCCTGGGGGAGCCTACCATCTACCGCCAACCATCTTTAAGAAACTCAAGGACGAGGGAATCGTCGTACCGCAAGAAGATCGGTACTACCCTTTCCGCGCGACCTACGACATCGAATGTCTTCTAAAGCCCCTGGAGGACGATGGGACACCGAAACTGCAGTGGGAAGCGGTCCACGAGTTGTTGAGCGTGAGTGTTTGCTCTAACGTACCGGAATACACCAAGCCTCGGTGCTTCGTTTCTGACGGCGAGCCATCCGTGGTCGTAAAAGACATGATTGAGTATCTACTGCAGATCATCCGTGCAGCCTACGACGTGTTAAGACGAAGGGTTGCGTGGGTCTTTGAAGAAATGGAACGCAGAAGACAACGGGACCTTGAACAGGTGATGGAGGGAGAGAAGGAACCAAAAGAAAGTGTAGATGGAGACGATCAAGACGCAAAATGCAAAAAGCACTACCTGACTAAACTGATTGACGAGTACAACCGGTACCTGAGACAACTCGTCGTTATCGGCTTTAATACTGGAAAGTATGACCTAAATGCTATGAAGAATGTGTTCTTCCCTCACCTCTTCGACCAGCAGAGTCGCCTTCGCCCCATCAATAGGACCAACGACTTCATGTCCATAGAAACAGAGGACTTAAAGTTTCTAGACCTGACCAATTACGTCGCCCCCGGTTTCAGCTATGCAGCCGTTCTGACTGCGTACGGGTGTACGGAGACCAAATGCTTCTTCCCCTACGAATGGATGGATTCCCTCGAAAAACTGGAAAGAACGGAACTACCTCCAGCCTCAGCCTTCTACAGCAAGCTGAAGATGACACACATCTCCGAAGAGGATTACGCTTATTGCCAGGAAGTCTGGAAAGACCACAACATGCACACCATGAAAGACTTTCTGACGTGGTACAACAACAAGGACGTGGTGTCGATGTTGGATGCTGTGCAGAGAATGTCCGACTTTTACAAAGACCGACAAATCGACATGTTTAAAGACGGCATTAGCGTGCCGGGACTCACAATGAAATACTTGTTCATGGATATAGGAGACACATATTTCACGTGCATGGATAACGAGGACGCGTACAAACTCTTTAAGAACAACATAGTAGGTGGACCTAGTATCATTTTCCACCGTTATCTCATGAGAGAAAACGGTAGAGAACCCAAAACATGTCAGAAAGTGATTGGTTACGACGCCAACGCTCTTTATCTCTGGTCCCTGATGCAGGGCATGCCTACTGGTTGCTACATACGCCGCAGGGCAGAGGAAGATTTCAAGAGAGAATACTCGCAACGTGTCGGGCGCATGGCCACACAATGGTTGGAGTGGGTAGGGTATCAGCACGGCAAAGTCATTCGGCACAAATTCAACAATACCGAGAAACGCATCGGGCCACGGCAACTTCCCGTGGACGGCTTCTGTTCAGACACGGGCGAAATCTTCCAGTTTCACGGGTGTTACTTTCATGGTCACGATTGTTCACTGACGGCAAAACACCAATCCGACGTTCTTACGGCCAAAAGCATGTCAGAGAAATTCGAGAAAACTATCCAGACGACAGAGTACTTGCGAGGGTTGGGGTACAAGGTGACAGAAATGTGGGAATGTCAGTGGCACCGGTTGCAAAAGTGGGATCCCAGAGTGTCCGCCTTTTTGGCTCAGTACAAAACACCTACTGAAAGTAAGTACAAAATGTCAGAAGACCAAATCCTACATGCTATCTGTGCGGGGAAATTGTTTGGCGTGGTCGAGTGCGACATCAGCGTTCCTGAAGAGCACAAAAAGAATTTTGAAGAGATGCCACCTATTTTCAAAAATGTCGACATCTCTATCGACGACATAGGTCCTTTCATGAAACAGTATGCCGAGACGAATAATATCATGACCAAACCCAGACGGTCTCTCATTGGCAGCATGTTTGGCAAAAAGATTCTTCTGGCTACACCCTTACTGAAATGGTACTTGGAGAAGGGTCTGGTAGTGTCTCACATTTACCAGGTGCTCGAATACGTACCCAGGGCGTGTTTCAGAGCTTTCGGTGACCGCGTCAGCGACGCTCGTCGCGACGGAGATAGGGATAAGTCTAAAAAGATCATTGCCGATACGATGACACTTATCGGCAATTCGGCCTACGGTAAGACCGTCACCAATAAAGAAAAACAACTGGATGTCGAGTTCTGCAGGGATGCTGTTAGTGCCACGCGTAAAATCAACACTCCACGCTTCCGTCACGCAGATGAAGTGACTGACGACTTCTACGAGATGTAACTAACGAAAAGTGATCAAATTCAACTTACCTCTTCAGATTGGGTTCTTTGTCTACCAATATGCGAAGCTCCGCATGCTGGAGTTCTACTTTTTTTTCATGATCAAATTCGTAGACCGATCGGACTTCCAGTATTGCGAGATGGACACGGACTCAGCCTACATTGCTATCTCGGCGGATAGGTTTGAGGACGTCATCAAACCAAACATGCTTGGCGAGTACAGAAAAGAGAAACATCCCTGGTTTCCCCGCTCTGACACCCCTGAAAAAGTTGCCTTCGACAAACGCAAACCCGGCCTGTTCAAAGAAGAGTGGTCCGGGAATGGTATTGTGGGGTTGTGCAGCAAAACCTATTACTGTTTCGGCGGAGACGAAAATGATGAAGACAAATTCAGCTGTAAGGGAGTCAGCAAGAAAGGCAACGAGATTGATTGCCAAACATATCTCAACGTCTTGAAAACGCAAAAAAGTGGCCAGGGCATGAACAGGGGCTTCCGCGTAAGAGATAATCAGATGTTAGCGTACTCTCAAGCGAGAGATGCCTTTTCTTATTTCTATCAAAAAAGACAAGTGCTGATTGACGGTGTCACGACCCTACCACTCAATATCTGATGTGTACTGTACTGTACCTGTGATGATGTTTCCGATACATTTTGGATGCTATAGATGTGTATGTTATTATACTAATGTATATTGCTTTGTGTATATCATAATCCTATCTTTGTATAGTGGTCAGTGGGAACGCGCCATACTGATACCTTTGTTTAGACAAGAAGACGTTGTACAGCAATTGTTATCCGTGTCTGAGGTCATTATGATGGAGCGTACATTCTCGTTGTAGTCTGTTTTTTTTTCAATATACGTACATGTAGGAGTGAGAAACTAGTTCGATGACTTCGTATCCGGAGAGGTATACATGTAACAAATATATCGATACTTGGTAAATACCAACCTGGAGGAGGACATATGCACACATGAAAGACATATACACACCACTAACGATATACACTAGATAGGACATGTGCCCGCTACCACCGATGGTATAATGCCTTTATTGACTATGGGCGTTGGAGGAGGAGGGAAGATATACATTTGGAAGACATACACACCACTAACAGTATACACTAGATATGACATGTGCCCACTACCACTGACACAATGCCTTTATTGACTATGGACGTTGGAGGAGGGAGGGAGGAGGGAGGGAAAAGGGGGAGGAGGGAGGAAGGAGGGAGCATGCATACATGATATATCTTGTCAGATGGTGGGAGCACTCATACATCTATATCACACATGATATAGATATATGAATACATCCCTCAAAATACAGGGAGGAGGACATATACATAGTTCAAAGACATATACACACCCCTGGAATTCTTATTTACTGTATACGTATATACTTTCATGACCATTAAAAACACCTTATCTATACACGTCAAACACTAAAGCAATCATATCCATATGTCTACCAATATACTAGGGCGGTGCTCTCCGCTCCTGGTGACCCCTGACCTGCACCGCCCGATGGCGCCGCCCGAAATACGCCACTTTCTCCCCCTACTATACTACTCCCGATCAGTGTGTGCTTTATCAGAGCCAATCCAACATCCGACCACGAGGCAAAACACTATGATTATGAGACAAAACGTATTGAAGGGAAATTGTGAATGGCGTAGAAAACATCTGCCATTTCTACGGAAAGTTCCGATGGGATCCACTATCAAATGGACCCCAAAATGGCCGACAGTGCTTGTTGCTAGAGGGGATCACGTGACTGAATATGCCCTATATCCTCCTGGTTTCTCATAAATTCTCCTGCTTTCACCTATATTCTACTGCTTGCTCCTGCATTCTCCTGCTTTGTACTATATTCTCCTATATTCTCCTACTTTCTCCTGCATTCTCCTATATTCTCCTGCATTTTCCTATATTCTCCTGGTTTCTCTGATATTCTCTTGCTTTCTACTATATTCTTTTGGTTTCTCCTGTATTCTCCTGCATTCTCCTGCTTTGTACTATATTCTCCTATATTCTCCTACTTTCTCCTGCATTCTCCTATATTCTCCTGCATTTTCCTATATTCTCCTGGTTTCTCTGATATTCTCTTGCTTTCTACTATATTCTTTTGGTTTCTCCTGTATTCTCCTGCATTCTCCTGCTTTGTACTATATTCTCCTATATTCTCCTACTTTCTCCTGCATTCTCCTATATTCTCCTGCATTTTCCTATATTCTCCTGGTTTCTCTGATATTCTCCTGGTTTCTCTGATATTCTCTTGCTTTCTACTATATTCTTTTGGTTTCTCCTGTATTCTCCTGGTTTCTCCTATATTCTCCTGCTTTCTCCGAAATTCTCCTGCACTCCTATATTTTTATGGTTTCTCATTTATTCTCCTTCTTTCTCCTGTATTCTCCTGGTTTTTCCTATATTCTTCTGCATTCTCCTGCTTTCTCCCATATTCTCCTGCTTTCTGCTATATTCCCATGCATTCTCCTGTATTCTCCTGGTGTCTCCTGCTTTCTTCTATATTCTCCTACTTTCTTCAATATTCTCCAGCATTGTTCTATATCCTCCTATTTTCTCCTGCTTTCTCCTTTAGTCTCTTGCATTTTCTTATATTCTTCTGGATTCTCCTGCCCTCTTTTGCTTTCCCCTATAATGTCCTCCATTCTCGTATATTCTCCTGCATTATTCTATATTCTCCTGCTTTCTCATATATTCTTCTGGTTTCTCCTATATTATCCTCCTTTCTCCTATATTTTCCTGCATTCTCCTGGTTGGGAGTGATCAAACGTAATTTATGGGCATGTCTATCAAAGGTAAAATCATTTGTAAGACCTAATAAGACCTTTAATCTCCTTCTATCTCCTGTATTCTCCTGTTTTTTTCTATATTCTCCTGGTTTCTCTTATATTCTTATGCATTCTCCTGCTTTCTCCCATATTCTCCTGCTTTCTGCTATATTCTAATGCATTCTCACAGAAGGAAAATGTCCAGACTACGCATGATGTACAAAATGACAAATAAACTGCCATTAAATATCATTCAACCTACTAGGATTAATGTGTACCTAATCTCCTTGAACCATCTTAGTGTGGAACTCGTTGCCATCAAGTTCAACTGTACTGTAAAAGCATCCTCATTAGAAAGTTTTAAACAATGCATGCAATTAGATATGCGAAGGTTAGACGTGACAGGTCGTTCGGTGCAATATGGCCAGCTCCTGCCGCGCCGCATGCCTGCAAAGTTGGTGTGTTACGCCGAAGGTGGTAATGCCGGCTATAAAGATACAGATACAGATTCGGTGGAGGTTTTTCACGCAAGGTAGCCAAGTTTTTCCATTTCCGTTTCATTTCCGTGCAATATCTTCTCAAACCAGGTTTATTGTACGTGTGTATGTTGATATGGTGCTTTGTCTGCCACATTAAACTCACGAAAGCTAGAGATAAGCTTTGCCAATTCCTTTTAAAACAATCAAAAGTCTTATCTTCGTAGTATGTGTTGCCAAATGTGCATAGATACACCGAAAAATGCAAAACGCTCTTTAAAACACTCATCGAATCTAAACTCATTAGAAAATATCAAATAATGTAAACTGAGCCTGAATAGCCACAGAGGGATATTATTTTTGATACAGTTTGTCAGGTTCAGTTATTCCCCTTTTACTTTGAAACACTCTCTTTTTCGATCCAACGGTTGGATTTTGTTTTTAGATTTTTAATGCTACAACTCTAGTGAAAAAAAAAAGCTGGTGTTTTGCCTTTGGATGTTCAGTCTCTTGAGACTTTAGTCTAGTTCTCCTCAAATATCCCTTTTTATATCCGCATATACCAAAGAATCGTTGATCTGAGGATGCACTGAGTGTTCTGTGTCTTTGTCTTAGATAAAAACAGACGATTCACTACAGCGTGAAAAACTTAAGTATTTAAAATTTATAACACACATGGTCGTCCCAGGAACATATTTTGTTGATTTTATCTAATTTATTTCGTTCTCTTCCATTATCAAAATGCGTACTTATCCCTTGTTTTGGACTCAATCATAGGATCATAAACAGCATAACAGAATTAAAATAAAGTGCATACAATGTTGAACATGTATTTTGATAATCCTCCGAATACCCTTTAAAGCATGCACGTTTCGGGTTTGGAGCGTGTTCATTTACTACTTTTGTTACTTTCGTAAAATCTATACTCTCAATACTCTATGTAGGTCCCACTTTCTATGTTTGGCTTGCGCAGCTACCCCAAGGCTAGTACGACACTGTTGATAACATTTCGATGAATGTTGCGTACGTAGCTACTGCGTTACATACTGGTAGACAGTGCTCCTGACGGGCGACCGACTTCTTGTTTGTAGTAGTGAACGAACCACTTGCACCGTACCATTGTTTGTGATGCAAGAAGCATTGCCACGATAGAATCTGATTACAGTGAGCTCAATTCAGGAAAAAAAAAAACAGATTTGAATCAGTGTAGCTTTCTGTGTTTTTACAGTATCGTACATTTCGAAAGTTGCCGATGTCTGCCATGAGATTTCGACTTCAATTGGGTAAATTTCCTTTTCTCTTAATTACCTTCATCGACGAAGCTTCGTTGAGAAGGTTATTTTTTTATGCATGTCTGCGTGTCTGTTAGTGAACACGATAAGTCGAGAACGCCTGGTTGGTTTGTTGTCGTATTTGGTGTGTCCGTGTGTATGTGGGAAATCTCAAGATGATTAGATTTTGGGCAAGGTACTTTGCATAATTAACGAGAAAAGTGTAAAAATGTGTTTTATTGTATGCTTAAGCATGTGTTCTGGCTGGGACGTGTTGTGACTACATAATGATGAAAGGCCTTGGAAAAAAAACAAGCAGATGTGGGGTGCACTATGATGAAGGAAATGCTAAATGCTAAGGATGTCCTATTGCAGGTGTAGGTAGCTTTATGCAAGGTGAATACACCTGAATGTGTATTATGCTAATGATGACCTTATTTGCATAATTTATGCAGAAATTGCATATTCCCTTTAGGTACATGCTACAAATGTCATATTGGAGGTGTATGTAGCTGTAGGAAAGGTAAATACAAAGGCATGTGCATTATGCTTATGAGGATATCATTTACATAATTTATGCAAAAAGTTATTTTCCATTACGTTAAATGCCGCGGACGTCAAATTGGAGGTATGGGTATTTTAGGTTAAGTTGAATACAACGGAATATACCTTATGCTAATGAAGAGTTCATTTGCATATTCTATGCAGAAACTTATGTTTGCTTTACGATTAACCCTCAAACCACCGTAAGGGGTCAAAACTGACCCCAGGCGTATATTAAGATGTGCCATTTTGACATTTCGAGTCGAAAACAAAATTCCTTCTATGAGTTTGTTTGTATATATGTCTTATAACTTCTCACAAGTTTTTACCGAGATTGGCTCATTGTTGATTAAGTTATTCTAGAAAGTTTACGCATGGTCCAGTGGGGTCAAAACTGACCCCAGCAAAATCTGCACTCATATTCCCTATTCTTTGATATTTGTCATCCAGTAACATGTATGATAAGGGTTATCATGATCATAGTTACAAAATATGATTTTGTAGAAACGTGAAAAAACAAATTTTTCAAATGAACGTAAATATTAATGACGTTGCGACGTATCATGACGTCATTTATGTGACTCTATTGACGAAAACAAACAAATTGGGTATTTCCATATAATTCAAAGGTACACAATAAAACTTAAGTAGAAATTATGTATGATCAATCATAATATATCCAAAGACGTTATTTGTAGATGGCAACAGGAACGACGTCAAAATGACGTCATAAAAATCATATTCATATCAAGTTACACTAGCGAAATCCGCCATCTTGGTTCCGCCATCTTGAATTATTTCAAATGCATTTTTTCATCATATAACCTTATAACACAATAAAAATGGACCAAAGCGTTTATATAAAGATTGTTTCTGTTTGAATAAACATGGTAATGATGAAATTTGAGGTTGAAATAGCCGGTTATAGCTAATCTAATTATATCGTCCGCCATCTTTGATTTTGACCGATGACGTAATCAAATATGCATAAATTATGACTGTTAAATAAAAAAAAGTGATAGTGAATTAATTTGGTTGGTATTGATGTCAGAAAATAAGTGCAGTTTAAAAAGACAGCCCTAGAATTACATTGTAAAATCCAAAAGTAGCGACTTTTTCCAAATATGGCTCGAAGAAGGCGGTTGCCATAGCAACATGAAAACCTTGATTAGTAATTTCATTCATTTAAAATTGTTGCCAACAAAATTTTAGCAAAGGTGATCAAGTTTGGTTGTTCTAGAGTAAGACATTCAGATGCTATATGACATCAAGTGTTGGCGCAGGCCTCAAAAGAGCCAACTTGTCTGAATAGCGTTAGTTGCAAAAGACGATGTTCCCTATTTTTGCATAAATTATCATAATGAACAGAAATTATTCACACCTATTCATGTCAAACTGTCCCTTATAGATTACTTAAACTATACATATATACAAGCCACAAAAATAGTCACCAATAAAGCTATATTTGTAGAAAACATTGTGGGGTCAGTTTTGACCCCATACGGTAACATTAGTCGTAAAAAAGCTACGGTGGTTTGAGGGTTAATGCTACGGATGTCATGTTAAAGGTGTAGGTCGCTTCAGGAAAGGTGAATGTACATGAATTAGCATTATGATGAGGAGGACCTCATTTTCATAATTTATGCAGCGATTTCATATTTCCCTAACGGCGTATGCTACAGATGTCATATCGGAGGTGTAGGTAGCTTCAGGAAAGGTGAATACAACAGATAGTGTGCCATGCTAGTGAGGGCCTCGTTTGCATGATTTATGCAGAGACTTCATATTTCCCTTACGGCATATGCCATAGATGTCATATTGGAGGTGTAGGTTGCTTTAGGATAAGTGAATAAAACGGAATGTGGATCATGCTAATTAGGACCTCTTTTGCACATTTCATACAGAAACTTATCTTATATTTCCCTTATTCTAAATGCTACGGAGGTCATATTTGAGGTGTAACGTTAGATACGTTTAGGAGAGGTGAATACACCTGAATGTGCATTATGCTATTTCGGACCTTATTTGCATAATTTATGCAGACACTTCATATTTTCGTAACGGTGCATGCTGCTAGAGACGTCATATTGGAGGTGTAGGTAGCTTTATGAAATTTGATTATATGTGGCAAACTGTATCTATCAGCTGGCTAACTCATCTATTATGCCAAGTTCTAATATCTCCAGCCACATCTGAAGCCTGTTAAATTAAGGCTTCTGAATGCACTGAAACAAAACCCTACTATTCTCAATGTGGTAATACCCATTGAGGCCCTGTCACACATATGAACACCACTGACACTACCTCCTACACCACATTCCTACCTTACATAAAGTGCCCTCTAAAAACACCCTGACCAACTGCAGCTACAACAAGCATCACAACAACTTCGTCAGCTAGACATCTTCATACGCACCAAATACCTTTCACCCAATCACACTAGGTTGCAATAACCTTCGCCAATAAAAAAGCACAAAACACATTTAAAAACCTAACATGTCACCCCTCTTACCCACAACCTCACCCACTTCCCGACTGATTGTGAAAGATTACAACATTGTCATTTCACGTCAACCACCTACCTAAATCCAAATAAAACACACTACCATCACAAACCGACAACATTTTGTACCCTGCACCAATTTTAAAAGGTTCCTATCCAGACTTCCACCAAACATACAAATCTCTAACCCACCTATCCATCGTCTCACAAAACACTTCAGCCTATTGCCAAAACGTTCCAACTTTCCATCAGCACAAATCTACTCCACATCCAACATCAAACAATTACTCAAACAACGACTTCCCTGCTATAACACCTTACTACCCTCCACGCCTTCTTTCCATACATAACAAATCACTTACATTATTTCCGCATATCCAATCCACATTACCATTATACATTTGCATCCTTCATAACATCCCACCCAACTACCAACCCATCCATTGACGAAGGTATGGGTTCGTGGAACTCTTGTTTCTCCTTTTTTGTGTTGTCTTAACCGTATTTAAACGGGAGGGAGCTTTTGAGGCCTTTTTTGTCGTTTTCCTAATGAACCGCCAATGTTAGAGCCGCCAAACTTAAGCTTCTGCTAAAATCTTGTTGGCAACAATTTTATAATACTTAGTATTATAAGTTATCGTAAGTTTATAATTTTTTCGGTTATCACGGCAATGGTTTTCAAGGCATATTTGCTTGCTAAACATTGTCATCTCCGTCGATGACGCTCGAGATGAGACTGGTTGCTTTTAATAAAATGGCATGAAGGAGACCCAAATGTAGGTCAACTTTTGTGGCATGGTTCGTCAGCTTGTTTGCAAACATAATTTTACAGTTAAATATCCTTGTGCCAACCAAAGGTAAAGACAAACTGCTACCTATACGACTAAGGATATCTAAGATGTATATGTGGGATTCTGTGCAATGATTTACTTAACTTACTCGTATTGTGTTTCTTATAGTTTTGGAAACGTAGCAAGCGCAGCAAGCTTTGAAACTACGCGAAGCCATCTTGCGATTCGTTATCAGCATATATTGCGATGTTCAAGTTTCAAATGATCACAAACAGGAATTTTACATGCACTCAATGCACATGCATGTTGCTCATGTCACAGCAAAGAGTTTGTCTATGATTGCCTACTTAACTTATCTAGTAGATGTGAAGAAATGTTGTGTATCCGAGGTGGCCTTCACTCATGGACAGGGACAGATCTTTTGTGCCATTGGAAACTCCCACCTGGGATGATTTATAGGGTCTGGCTTAAGGCTTGTGACTTATAGTGACCTCACCGTCGGCAGAACTCTCTCTTTTCTGGCAAGAACAAAAACCATATGTCCTTTGTCGGCGTCATGGCGCCAGGTGTGTAATTAAAGAGATCTTATCAGACAAAGGACGACCTCTTCTTCCGTGAGAAACAGCCACCTGTGCTGATTTGTCGGCGTGATGAAAGAGATCGTATCAGATTATGGACGTTCTTTTGTTCCACGGGAAACTTATTGGTAAATGTGCCCTCGATAACATGTTGCGCTTTGTGCTTAGCTGCTATATAGGTACTTATGAAAAGTATTTTGCTTATCTCTTGATATAGTTTACAGTTCATGCAACACGCGCTCTGTAGGTGACCGGCGCTATCGTGAAATGTCAATGTGCACTGACCTTCCCTCAAGAATAAAAAAAATCATAATAACTGTCAATTCAGACAGTTGGTGTGACCTCATTTTAAACCTTTGCACACTTTGCCTTAAAATATCATGCCTGTTTGAAACCTACTAATGTCATCTCATGCAAATATGCGTTCCATTTTCATTTCTTGACTAGGTTTTTGAACATAAAGCAGTGTGACTATGTCAGCCATTTATGTGAGCAGATAACTTCTTAACGGTTGAATAACGTGGCATACTTTTAGGACGGTCGGTGGCATAAACGCAGCGTCACAGCGGCAAAAGGTCAACAAGTGTCACTTTACAGTAGTCTTTCTGCACATCGTCACGTAACAAACTGTTGCGCTTGTTTCACAGTTTGGAATACCTTTTTCCGAGGTGAGTTGTTCTCCTACAATTTGATTAGAGTAAAACGCAAAGTCACAAATATAGTCTGTACCGAGATACGTAGGTATCTTCAAAGTCTCGAATAATGTGAGCGTATTAAGGCTGCGCTAAATGTACCTAGATTTTCTCAGGGTTCTGATTGTTCGATTTACAATGACGAACTAACTCTGGGGACACTTGTACTCTGCTTTGTTGATTTTTAGATGGTGAGTTACGTTTTACAGCCCCACTATGTAGTTTTAGGGCAATACAGAAAGTAGATTTTCCTACCGTTTCTTTGCATAGAAAATTTGATCAACTCTATAAAATTGCTTGACGATATTCAAGGAGGGAGGTTACAACATAACTGCACCATAAAAACAACTTTAAAAAACTGTTATCCTCCATTCAAAACACACACACAGTGTGAAACCAACACATGGCCACACGTGGCTGGCCACGGCTTCTGTACTTCTTATCACTCTGACTGCCCAGTGGGGTGCCTGTTTACAGTTTACCAGTTTCTGTAAAAAGTCATCCTTACCAGAGTTCTTGCAGTTTTCAAGGGAAAATAACCACACTTTATTCATACCCTTCAAATTATACTCTCTAGAATAAATTAATAGCTGTATTCTACCCTCTTGGAAAAAATATGAGTGTTTCCAAAGAAGGAGAGCTTCGTGACATCTGACAGAGTAAAGTGTGCCTTAGTGATTAGACCACCATAGGGGTCCTCCAGTGCACTGGGATGTTGTATGTAGTGTTGTACTATTGAGGTTGTGTCCGGGAGTTTTTGTTTTGTTTTTGCACAGTTCACAAACACCAACAATAGACAGAATAATGAAGAAAATATGCTAAAAAGGGGTTGTACATGTCAGTACCTGCCATTCACATTCAGATTTGTTCACGAGAATATTTTTAATTTTTGCGCCAAAATGTTACACAGTGGGGCTTCAACAATCCATAATGGTACCGCTTCGTTCATTTACGATGTTGAGCTAATTCTGAACGATATGACAGAAGAACACAAATAAGTAACAACAGGGGGGGGGGTTAAGATGTACTAACCAAGTTACATCTGATCAGATTGGATGGAAACATCGAATTGTCAACAGAAAACTTTTGTTGATTTTTTCATATTCACAGTTCTGAGAAGAGCATTCGAACATGGCTGTAACATTTCTTTGTTGTAAAAATCAGCGGGTTAAAACTAGTTTCATACAAATGTTCAAGGATAGGTAAACTTGTTTGATAAGAGGTCATGTGAAGTAAACGTAACTTGATGAACGTAGATTGTTATCAATCTTCTGCTTGTTCGAATTCCGAAGACGAACTAATCTGGAAATACGTGTACTCTTTTTTAATCATTTATTTACGATGATGAGTTAAGCAACCATTCATTTTTCATACTCACAGTTCTAAGAAGGACATTATGAAATGGCTATAGAATCTATAGATTGTAAAAGTCAGCGGGATTAAACTTATACAAATTTGCAATGAAAGGTAAACACGTGAAACAAGAGGTGATAAGTTCCTAACTTAAAAAGCCTATAAAATCAAAAGTATCATCGCAGTTTCTTTTTAGTAGACTTTATAAACATCTTTATCTCTACACGTTTGGACATATACTGTGGTGATCCGCTCCCCCTTTATAGTAATAATAATGCTCTATATATAATGCTTACTTGCTTACCCATATTAACACTAATTATTTTAAATTTTCTATGTGTTCATCTACACAACTAAGAATGACACAATACGATAAAAAGTTTTAAAGCAGGTGCGACTGCAGGAAAATGGTATGTAGCTTTTTTGGGAACTCCTCCTATTTACTTGTTCAAATTGGTCATAATCGTGATTACCGATAGAAATATAATAATAAAGTGCTTCAAGTAATACATAGTAAATAATAACGATGTAGTAAGGATGATCAGATAATAGAATGAATAAAAATGAATATTGAACAAATGACGTTATTACTTGAAACAAGTGTGGCTTACGAGATTACGAGTCACTTTTAGACATAAGCAAATAAAAGGGGTGTCGTATATTTGTCTAGAGACATTTGAAACTTGTGACTCATTTTTGATTAACGGATGACTGAAAATGGTGTGCGAAAAAGAGAAATATGGATTTACTTCTTTGTCGGGTATAATATTTGGGTAGAAGTTAATTATGATTTACAAAATAAAGTCGGGTGGTCGTTTCAAGGTAACATGTAACTACCCCGCTCCCTAAAAATTGCCTTTAAATATTCATTGATGGTTTATTAGCTCAAAAATATGTTCCTATTTTGCACGATTTCTGATTCGCAAACTAAGCATTGAAGAAACTTCTGGCAGATCATTAATGTAAGTCAATAATGGTAGAGGGCCATAACGTTGTCCCTGGTGTGGCTGTGGATACTCTGTCTACTAGTTGCCGTAAGGTAAGACAAGTTCGTACACCCTTGTGCAAACATTTAAACCTTCGCCGAGGTTAGGTTTTTGTCAGCGTTCGCGTGTGTTGTGCGTCTGTTTCTGCGTGTGTGTGTGTGTGTGTGTGTACGTGTGTTTGAATCTGTGTGTGTGTGTGTTTGTGTGTTTGTGTGTGTGTGTGTGTGTGTGTGTGTGTGTGTGTGTGTGTGTGTGTGTGCACGTGTGTGTGTGTGTGTGTTTAAACTCAAGAATGCCTGGCTGGATTGTAAGTCATTGGAACTGCATTTGGAATTGCAGGAGCCGATTTTGTTTGAAACTTTGAAAGGGAATGACTCAAGAAGGTATTGGCAAATCGTAATGATATTTAGTGTGTAGATAGCTTAAGTGATGATTGACAAGATCGTATGCTAATTATTCTAATCGCTAGCTACTTTTCATACCTAATGAGTTTTGTTGATAAATTAGTTGGATTCAATAATAGGACTTTAAAAACACGTGAGATATGAAACAAAGAAGAGAGTAATATCGATAGATATCAATTAGGCGACATTGCGAATGAATACCTAATTTATATAGTCAATGGAAATAGTCCATTCCAAGTCACCACAAGGGTTTTACATGATATGTGTAATTATTTTGAATAAATTTGAATAAAAGAATATCTAAGTCGCAATGATTCTAATTTTTTCCAAACAATTCAATATAAGAATCTGAATTTATTTGAATCCAATTAGATGATTTAAAAACATTTTGAAAGAGACTGCACAAACATATTTTTTTTAGAAGAATTTGCAAATATCTATGTGATTCTTCTAAATTTCGAAATATAGAGAAATATAGGCAAAGCTTGGATTTTGGTGATTGCCATAAAATTTGGTGCTAATCCAGCCCTATTGTCTACCCTGTGTATTTTTAGATGTCACTGCTGGAAACTATTAGGTCCTTTGTGCAAGCCATCTATGCATGGTGGCCAAGCAAGATGTGTGAATTGCTTTCTTCACAGCCCACTGACCCATTTATACAATGTTCTAGATAGTTGTAAAAATGGTAGAAAATAGTAGAATGCTGTAACCATTATCTAGAAACTATTATAAATATCATATTACGTATCATTAATATTTCCAAAGTTTAACACAACCAGGCAAATAATTATAAAGTTCAAATGACATCCTCAATATTTCCAAAGTATGAAATCTCGTAGACAAATAATTACAAAGAATTAAAAACAGTTGTAAATTATGACAATAACAACCCTTGCGGTGACTCGGAATGGACTCTTGTATAATGCCATTATGGTAAATGATAGGGATATCATTATTGCGGCATTAGGTAGTAGATGTGGACATTATGAAACATAGATGACATTTACATAATTTACAATGATATGCTACAATTGCCTTCTTTGCTAAGTTATGACTTTCATACTTCTATATTTGAGTAGAGAAGATGCTCAACTGACATAATCCATGCAAATAAGGTTCTTATTTCAATAATTGATTGGACACGTTTATGATATGCCACTGGAAAAGGCAAAACATCAGTGCACGAAGGTATGGGGCTGTGGAACTCTAGTTGTCCTTTATATAGAAAATGATAAGTGTAACAACATTTATTCATTCAATTTTAGACAAGCTACAAGTATTGACACGTCGGGCAAGACTGAGATTGGTCAGTAGTTGTTAAAAAAAATTTGAGTCCCTTCCTTTGAAGATTGGGATGACGCTAACAATGCTTGTATCGGTGGTAACCCCTGCCCTTTGTAAATTCTGTGAGATTATTGTTTAGAGAAGTGATAATTGTGTGTGTAACTTGAATTTTGTAAGAATATCACATGTTATGTGTCAGCCAGTTTGTTACAATAAAAATTGAATTGAATTCACCTGTGTGGTATTGCACACGTTTGAGGTCCCTAGAGGCTGCAACACTCATATTGCTAAAGATAATGGAGGCATATTTCAGCTTAGGCCGAACCAGCGTAATGTAAGCTGATTCCAGTTCAACCAGGGATAACTTGCCTCATAACCTTTAGAGATGTCAAAGAACTTGCATGGCCTTAGTAGATAGAATATGTGCGTGCTCAGTCCAGCCCAAGGCCTGATGTAAGGTAACACCAAGATGAGAGTAGAACGGGACCTGTTGAATGAGGTGACCTGAGATGTAGATAGGGGAAAACTCTATTCTGCTCTGTGCGGACTTTTGTATTAGTCTGGATACAGTTCAAGGCCTCAGACATCGAATCAGTCAGAAACAAGTTGGTGGTCGGAATTAGTAATGCTGACTATTTCCTTAGACGTTGGTCTAGAACTTGACAAGGGGGTGCCATCAGCAAAGCAATTCATGCTAGACGTGCACGGTAAATCATTGATGTCATTTTTTTATATATCAGGAATAACAGAGGGCCCAGGATGCTTCCTTGTTGCACGCCCGCGTACGTGTACCCCAAAAACGACGTAACACCATTTATTCGATAAACCAACTGTAACTAATCATACAGCCTCCTACATTTATATAATCACCAGGAAGCGAGAGGGAGTCGAAAGAACTAGAGTATACTACATGTTTATATATACACATGTATATGTACATGGTTGTTAACATGTGACCTGTGCTTAGCCTAGTGGGGCAAAAATGTACAATAAAGATCTAAATTCATTATGGGGCAACACTGATTATAACCACACGCTACTGGCGTCCGGTGAGGTGGAGAGTTTATGAAACTTTTTGTACAGCTGAATTATCTGGAATCTCTTTTTTAAGAAAAGAAAATACAATTTGATGCAACTCCATGCGTCATATGAATTATAAATTAATCTTATTAGTAAAATTCATGGTCAACAGGGATGCCTAGGACATATGCCCATAGAATTTAATGCACTCTTTAGTACCAATTCCAATACTTTTCAATACTTACACTTGACAACTTTGGAACAAATGATTGAAAGTTCGCACCAAAAAAACACATGTTCACAAAACCTCATTCACACCTTTGTCGTTCACTCTGTACCTGAAATGATTTTTTTTCGTGGATTTTTGGCAATTTTCATACAAAAATGTATATTTTGGGCTCCTATGAAACCCACTGACCTGCGATTAGGTATGGCGGTCCCCCGAACGTCCGAAATGGAACGAAATGGAACGAAATGGAACGAACTTAAACAACATACAGTCAAACCTGGCCACAGTAGTCAATTTTTAGTCGGTCCCTTCGACTTTCCTCATTGATATAAGCATTAGGAATTAGTCTATAGCGGTCACCTGTCCAAGTTCTCGAAAATGTAATTATCCGGGCTGAACTTACGTTGTCCGCCAGTAAATAAAAGATCTAAATCAAATTTCCGCATTGTTCCAAGATGGCGTCGCAGCATGCAAACAAAGGTCATCAGAGTTCAGCGGACGATATCACTGTTATTAAGGTTAAATACGGTGAATATATTTTGTAATACCAAATCGCTGAGAGTAATTTCATTATCAAAACCTTCAAAACGAATTGATACAGATATGCAATGATGTAAAATCCAAATTATACTAGATTTATGAAAGAAATAAGCACAGATCCACTTTTCTAATGAGTACCACCATACTATAGATAATGGTAGAAGCCAAACCCTAACTGTAATCAAAGTAAACTCGCCACGATGTTTCGACTGAAAACTAGTTGAAACTAACAATGAGTGGCAACTAAGGAACAAAACAACATATATTTCCTTTCAAATGTAACATTATGAAATGATATACCGGTAGATAGCCAAATATACGGAACGTTGTAACATTCACAGTAGACCGGAACAGGAAGCATTTAAAATACAGAAGCGAGCGGTACTGGTATTTCATTTCATAATGTTACATATGTCATCTTGTATCATATCGTTCCATTTCGTTCCAATTCGTTCCATTTCGCAGTTTCTGGGGACCCAGGTATGGCGATGCCTATGAAGTATGCCCATATGACTTGAGTAACACTTTTTGAAACATTTGCCAGCATAATATATAATCCCCTTTCATAACACGGCTAGATTGTATCAGTTAGGAGTCTTTGTCATATTGTAGCCAGACGGGCACATACAGGATGGGCCCGGTATTGGGTTGGAGGGCAACAGACAGCTCTTAAGAAATTGTCAACACCCCGACTTGTGCCCCCAGCCTATAGATTATTGTAAAAGGCTTCGACTATACCCGTTTGACAGGTTTCACGCATCATTGATATTCAGGAATGTTGGTAGGTAGATAGTGTTTGGGTGGATGAAACGTACGAAAGCCTGTAGCGACACAACTGGGACACATCTCGGAGGCATGTGGAAGACAGTGCGTGGATACGTTTCGGAGGCAGCGCGCGGAGGCGTGAATCCCACATTCTGTGGTTTCTAAATAATGTCAGTCTTTTTTTTAAAGGTTTCAGAAAGTTTTGTTTTTACGGCGGCAAGGCTTGAGCAGTTAGGTTTATGAACTTTCCCAAACACCAGTTGAACTTTGCAACCTTCGCCTGATCCCCAGCGTGGTGAAAAAAGAGGGCCACCTTTGGTCCCATCGTTCGAACTAGGAGTTCGAAACTGAATTACATCAAATTTGAGGATTTTTATAAAGTCTTTTTCTTGTAATGAATGAATAAAGACCT
Source organism: Branchiostoma lanceolatum (assembly GCF_035083965.1). NCBI lineage: Eukaryota > Metazoa > Chordata > Leptocardii > Amphioxiformes > Branchiostomatidae > Branchiostoma > Branchiostoma lanceolatum. The sequence goes on from NC_089726.1 coordinate 24,196,375, forward strand.
TTATTGTACATTCGTGCCCCGAGGGGCTAGATACAGGTCGTTTAACATAAACCTAACTAACATTAAGTGACATACACAGTAAAATAAATACAGCATGAAGTTAAACGTAACGTTACATGGTAGACGAAAGTGATGAGCTAAGCTAATCCAGTAGAGTCACTTATTCTCGCTTCTTTGTACATGTGTAGATGTATGAACAGATCATGTTTCTTGAACAGGGGTTGTCTAGACGCAACAAAATATGAATTTAGATAACAATTTTAGATAGTAAGTTGGAACATGTAGGAACAAATGATGAATCTATGTTGCAACATTTTCGAAAGGAATACAAATAACATGTGCAATTTTAGAAATTTGTCTAACATATTGGAACACAGCAGAAACTATTTAGAACATCAACTAAATGTTGAAAATAGATCTGAACAGTTACCTATCTCCATTAGATTGTTACAAAAGTTTTGCAAATGTTAGAATAAAAGGAAACAAACACCCACACGGTAATGTGGAATTGACTCTACTGTAGTAGATCTATTTAAGATTTACAATTAGAAAATCACTAAGGACTATTGATTTTTTGACAGATAGTTAATTTCTCTAATATATCATGTATAATACATAAAGCTCAATTTTAGGTAGAAAATGGCATGTTGACCTCCACTTAAGTATAAAAAATTTTGACTATTATGTTAAGACCTTTTCGTTTTAATCTGGACTCTGGGGCCAGAACCATCAACTAATTCAGAAAGTGCTTCCTGCTGTTGCCTTGCTGCAGTTTGAAAGGCTGATTGACCGCCATAACTACATAAACACATAAAAATCCTAGACTGTCTCTGGCTTGAAACAATGCCAGGAGAAGATTAGTATAATACTGGTGAACGATTCAAATATTTTTTTTCTACTGGTTTTATAAAACCATACAATATGATGCAGAATGATTGTAACAAAGCTACATAATCAAAACAACTTTCAGTTTTAAGAAAATCAACCTTGTGTTCAAATATCAACGTTCAAATCAGCCTGTCAAAGTCGTTTCAAAGTGTAACTGTACCTATATTTGCAACTTGGAAATTCCCTCCTCGCAGTTGAATTCCAATGTTTGGTTGTTGTATGTCTAGAAATATGACTTGTAGTTGTTGTGTCTACATGGTATTCTAAAAGCCAGTATATAGACTGGAGCTCTGTAGAATTTGTAAGGTAGAATTGGATATTAACTGCCAACCAATGTCTTCACTTATACCGATACTAATAAATAGAGCATGGTAAGCCAGTGTTGTCATTTATATTCTGGGCTAAATAAAGCTAACTTCTTCACGGTATAGGAATACATCGATTCGTTATCTGACTACATTTCAAAAGTTAATTGATATAGTAACTTGTGTTTGTGGTGACTATCTTAGCCAAGCCTCCACCGATGTGAACACCACGACAACAATTTTTCAGTAATAGTATAAGTTTATGATTTTTTGTGTTGCCATGGCAACGAGTTTCTGACAGGCATATATTACAAAATTCACTAATTTCGGCTCAAACAATTAGGTTTCAAGGCTTTCTTGATCTACCACATTTGCTCTCCTACATCATTAAGATCCCATGTAATCTAATGCAATTTTCCTGATTAAGTATTCATAAATTATGCTCATTTGATGACGCTTGATGCCCAGATTGCACAAGCGACTTTTCAACAAAAAGAGGCCTAGCCATTCACCGGAGTCGCTGGTGCCTACATTACCCCTCCACCGCCAAGACCGTTCACGTGCCGGTAGCCTCGCAGACAAGGAGGTACAGCGCCAGAAGAGACTTGCCAAGGAAAAGGCGTTATGCCATTGAGTGCCTTAAAGACTCGTGTGGCTTTGTTTCTCTTGTGTACGTCGGCTACTGGGGTCCACCCAAGTGTGTGCAAGACGGTCGCAGAAGACGTGTAGCGATTGCATCTCAGAACCACACGCCCAGCTCTACTTTGAAGTCTCTGCAGTTTCTGGCTATCTTACAGAACTGTAGGCAGTTGTGTATGTTATTAATATGAAAATAAGTTGGCCCAAAATTGATCCCTGAGGCACTCCACAGATGACACTGAGTGCTGTGGATAACAATAAGTTTATGCATGTACGTTGCATCCTCCCACTCAAATACGACTGGAACCAATTGCATGCCATATGTTGAAGTTTTTGCAAAACTTCGCTGTGATCAAGCGTGTCAAATGCTCGAGATATGTCGCAAAAGACAACCCCGGTTAATTCCATTGCATTGATGGAGCTTAACCAATCTTCGATCACTGAGTGAAGTGCTGTCTCACAGGAGTGTTTCTTCCTGAACGACTGGTACTGAGTTAAGAGTCTGTTTTGGTTCAAATAATGATATAATACAAATGGGAAAAAGAATCGTGGATTCGAAACGTGTCACATCAGGACTCCAAGTTAAGCCAACGGCTTATAGGTCAAGTGCGATCCAAGTAGATGGTTTTGTTGATATCATTTTGCCTATATTGGCTTATGTTCTTTATATCGAAACGTGTTTAGAACAATTACTATTGACAGAATAGGAACATTTTGCTGATACTGTAGTAGATCTATTTCAAATTTACATTCTATTAGAAAATATCTCAGGACAATTAATTTTTTGACGGATAATAATTTTCTAATCTATTATGTATAATACATCAAGTTCAATTTGAGGCAGAACATGTAATGTAAATCACTACTTGGAAATCATGAACATTGTGAACTATTTTACTTGTAATCGTTTTCATTTGAAGTCATAAAACTGAGAAAAAAAATCCGATATTTGAATATCTAACGCCTTAATTTAAATATCAACATTGCAATGAACTCCTGGGCATACCGGCGACTGAAAAAGAAACCATTCACATCTCAGAAGTATGAATTTTAAAACTAACAGATATTCATGCTATTGGTAGCTAAGTAGATAGTTTAGTTTTATCAGTCGTCTAAATCTGCAAAATATGTTTATACCCTAGCATGCGCAGATGTTTTCATATCGATTATACGGGGAAAAGGACATTACTGAGTATGGAGGTGCACACATTTAAGGCTGTCTGTTTTAGGTAAAAAAAAATTCAAAGTAAAATTTTGCTGCAAGGACGCTCAGAATACGTCGAATACATATTCGTTTTTAAACGTTATTCACGTCTGAATACCAAAGTACAGACTGCCGGGAGACACATTTCTGTTCACAAATAGCATTTCACAATAAACCTATCGAATGATTTTCATAATGTGATGATTAGTGTGAAGTACAGATTACCTTTAGCAGAATTGAAGCTTATTGCAAGTCCCTTGGCTAAATCAAAGTAGCATGAGATCGATGAGCAAGCATTGGAGAACAACAAAATATGTTACTTCTCTAGTTTAAAAGCTGAATCTAAATTCATACTTGTTGGCCTTTGCTTTTGTTTTGGGGACAGTTTTTTTTGTGATGTGTGTGTAGTGCGATTTTAAGGAAAAGTAGTTTCCTTTTCTCTATAAACGTATTAGGTTGGAAATTGGTGGTCTTTTGGACACAGGACACTTTTTTGTACCGCTCTTACTCTATTTCACTGACGTTGGCAATAATTCTAATTTTGAGAATTACAGAGCGTAACTCAAAATACTCTAGTTCCTAATATTATTCTGTAGTGTTACTTTTTGTATGTCTGTTAAAAACGTTAGCCTACGTATATCCAAGCTCTAATTATTACAGCCGGCAAGACAGGCCTGGTGCGCGGAACCATGTCAGTCCCCTCACCCAGCCTGTTTAGCCGAGCCAAGCCTCGGCGATTTCGTGCCTTTTTTTTCTTCGGCTGGCTATCAAAATTCAAAACATGTTAGAAATATTGAGTTCAAAAATCATCATATGTTAGGAAAGGGCTGTACGAAGTTGAAAGCCATATGTGCATAACGCTGTACAAAACCCCTGTCGGGTGCCCCATTCTATTGCCCAGAGAAAAATTACCTCGATTATTACCGCTTGGAAGGAGACCGAACATAGTTGAATTATGGATGTCCTCTGCAGATCATGTTTTCTATGGCAGCGGCTGCCACCGTACCGTGAACAGGATTTATGGTGAACTAGGTATATCTATGATGTTACAAACTTCTGACTTCTCCACTCTCGGATGTGGTTTAGTTACTAATAATAGGATTGGGGGATATCCTGTGCCATAACTTACTTATTTACTGGTTCTTTTGATTATTGAGGTTTTGAAAACGTGATACAGATCTTCAAAATTAAAACTTTCATATCTTAACAAATCCCTTACAACCACAAGCTGGCATATCATTGTGTAGACCGTTTTCAATTTCTAACCACTGTGCACCTACTCCGAGGTTTGTTGTTTTAGGTACAAATGATTTGTTTCGGACTTACTAGAAACATTTTCCGCATGAAAGTTCGTTTTAATTTTTTTAAGTCTATTTAAGCTTAATGTCAATGTGTAATTGATCTTATCAGTTTTTGTTTTTTATCATTTGCCAGCAAAATACTTGTACATGTTGTATTTAGATTTCTGTCATTTTCATTACCATTTTCCATTGAAAATCGTTTAGAATAACTTTTTAATCAAAAGGTGTCCACTGATACACTCGATAATGATAAATCTATTAAATATTGAATACAATTTGTCTATTACTTTTCAGATGAGATTGGCTGAATATTATGATCATGGCATATACAACAGGTGAGATCTGTTTTCTTCTGACACTAAAATAACATGTAGGTGTGGACATAGGTCAAACACGGGCATCTAAGATAATCCCTGATATGGTTATATGAGGCAAGGGCCTATTTCCCCACAGATGTTGTTCTGGACACAACAGGTACGCTTGCACGTGCTAAGAAATTGAAATAGGCTTATTTTCTGCTGACTCACGAGGCCGTGTACATAAAAGATGGTGTCCGTTGCTAGTTCTTCGGCCAAGAGCAGCAGTGTGTGCGCATCTACATTTTTTTTTTTTCAATCAAGAAGTGACTGATTAATCTTTAAAATCTTTCATCAATGTTTCCACTCAATTTTGAAATGTCAACTCTCACTCTCCTGTGTCTGCCCTCCAGATGGGACCCCTCATGGAGAAGGAAGCAGAACTTGGTCCATGAGAAATTGCATGGGAATGAGGACAGCAGATAACACTGGAAAACATTCCAATCCAATTCCAATTTAATTGCCAGCGATGAATAGTATCCAGTATCACAGTAGAGACTCGACATGGATAGTTTTTTTGCAAGTAGAGCTTCAATTTTCATGTGAGTTAAGCCAACGTCCTTGATTGTAATTGCATGCATGTAATAACATTGTAGGACAAATATCACAGTTTGAAATTAAAGAAAGCAAAGCTATGTAGCTTCAAAGTCTCGAGTCTTGCATCTTTGTGTATGTCCAAGTGTAAGAAAAAAAGATAAATGAATTTCGGGACGGTTTATTTATAAGTAAAAGTTACTTTGGCTGGTTAATTTATGAGATGGCTAACATGAAGCAGTACATTTTTGCATGGAAGAGAAATATAAAGTGTTTGCATGTTCTGCTCAAGAAATGTATGTGGTTAAGGTCTTGCGAAAAATAGTCATGATGCAGTTGTTGAAAAGCAAACACTCTAATTTAAGGGGCGCAACGACAAGTTCATTTCAGGACGTCAAACTAGCCACCTAGCCAACAAGAAAATACAAGCAACACAACAAGTGTTACCGCTTACGTTTCCGCCAGAGATAGTATACAGTATTATTTGTTAAGGACAGAGAAATATTTTTCTCTTACCACTAGACCCACAAGAAGTCCTAGATCCTTTATGCTAGCTCTTATTAGATCTAAGACTTCAGTGTTGAGCCACACATACATCGCCAGGCTTGTCACTATCTTAAATGTGTTGACTCGTGATCTCCGTTGTATTGGAAATCGAGCAGCTAATCTGTATAATATCATAGCGTGTAAATATAAACAAGGCAAAGCCATCTACTACAGATTCAACGCATCCCGCAATCTTTATCTCCCATACACTTGGACCACGTCTTGTGAGTGTAACTCATCCATTGCTTTGTCGCACTATGTTCTTTTTTTAACATAATATATTCTTTCCCTAGCATGTCAATATCTGGTTAATGCTTCACAGTTGTACGACCCGCTTTATAGATTTTTATAGTTGAATTTGTTTAGATGATGTTGTTTTTAGTGTGAGGGGGGACAGCTTGTAAAGATGAGCATGCACCTTTTCCCCTTCAAGTTATTACTTTGTGAAAAACTCCATCAATACTGAGATTAACAAATAAGCAGTTTTTCTTTTGGTGTCAACATTTATAGCAACCGTTTGCAAACGTTAAACTGGTGCTTTTTGTGGACAGAACTAAATTAACACAATGGAAGCCTTATTCAAGCATTCCGTGCCTCACAGCTGTTGACCTTTATATAAGTTTAATCGCTAGTAACACGGACTCCTGTCTTCTTTGATCTGACGTTTGAGTTATGATGATCGATGTCCTGTAATTAGAAAATATTTGCAGACTGCATATTCCCATAATTTAGCTCGCTCTAAATGAATCTGTAACGAGCTTACTCCTTCCGGAGAAGATATGCGTATGTTCGAAATCTCGTACTTGCTCTATTAGACGTACTCTCCAGATGCACCTAGGATTATATTGTCTAAAAGATAAACGCTGAATTTAGGTCACACCTGGCATCTCTCACGCGTATCCCCAGGCTTGTTGTGGCCCTGGAAACTGACCTTATTGCAGATCAGTAGATGTAGCTACGATAACATACAGCGTGTTGTGACAAGTTATCTCGAAATCTGTCGATACAGAATGGAATCCATGCTGCTACTAACGTCTTCTATTTTTTATCAGTACATTTAGTTTACTCAGTAATGATAAATATGAACGTATCTACGTCGGGCTAGGGTGAATAATGTTTCTCTGGCGTGCGTCCGAATGTTCCGAGGCAGAACGTTTGCTAGTTTATCCACTTACCCTTCACAACCGCTCGCTGATTAATTTGTGTTTTTTTCATATTCATTTCTGAATTCCGATTCTTTCAGTGCTCAGAAAATACTGACAATTTGTTTACATATTGTCCCGAGGTTTCCGACGGTATCAAAAAGACCTAAAAGCTATTTTAAAAGGGGACATGCCAGGCTTTGTGACATGTAATTTAAAACAATGTCAACATTATTAGAAGTATTGTAAATATCAAACATCTTCTTACTCAACAAGCCATTATTACTATATAGTAGTCTAATATACCCATATCTGATCTATGACAAAACTACACTGAAGCTTCTAATCCTGCTCTAAAAAATGGGCGTATGTCCACTGAATCCAGCTTGATGTCAATTCTCTACCTATATTTTTGAAGTTTAAGATTTAAAAACATTATTGATATCATTAGGTAGATATTTCCCTATTCCAATTTTTTCATTAATTATCTTCCAGGCACGTTTGAGTGCTTCCTAAATCTAAATTTCCGATGTCATGCTTGCCAAACTCGACAAAGCAACAAACTGCATACACCTTAGTTCAAACATCCCTCGCCCAAACGAGTGTGCGATACGTGTTATTGATTATAACAACTTTTCTAATTTTATTCTAAATGTATTGCCTTGCTTTGAAACTAAAAAACCACCTTCTTTCATGCCCCATGCAGTATTATACATTATACTGCACCAGGCGCCTGTTATAAGTACAGCGTTTATAATCCATTTAAAATCAACCCATTATAGTTCTTAATCTATGTATATATATTCTATATCATTTATTTCATCATCACCGTCATCGTCGCCGCTTTCTTATGATTTGTTTGCACGTGTTAAAATCAGTTTAAAGAATAAAAAGTGTAAGGGGAAGAGAAAAAGCATTCTGTTGTTAATCTCTAGTTCTGAATGTTCTAATGAAAAGTATTCAGGTTGAAGCTTACATTGTACATGTATGACAGAGAACAAGTTTGAAAATCGTAGAGACATGTGTAAACTTCGTAATAGTGACCATCCGTTATATACAGAATCTGCCATACATGGCCGTATCCCTCTGAAATATAGATTATGTAAATTGTGTTTACAACCTAGACACACACATATTCAAACCATCGTCAATTTGTTATGATTTAAAAAACCCTCTACTGCCTAACATTGTATATTGTCAAATTAATCTAGTTCAGATATGTTTGCATGTCCTTAATGTCAACAAAATGATACCCATGTATTTTTGCAAGTTCATGCCCGTGGGATAATTGCAAATACATGGTAGAAAAATAGGGAAAAACATACATGTGTCAGTGAACTGTAACTGACTTTGTTAGAACAATAGGCTACTAATACTAAATGCGACTGTTGGCTATATATAAATAAGCTGGGTTTGACTTCCTTTTTGGAGGCAATGGAAGACCAAAAGTCGCACTTTTTCTAGAATATGTGGGTTCTGTGATTTCAACAGGAAATTAGCTTTTTGTTCATCCGTAAATGTGTTAAAGTAGTGGTATTTCGTGGTAACTTGTTTGAACAATTCGGTTCTTTCGTCATGATTAACTGGAAAATTTGAAATCTGTTTCGTCTTCCACCGCTTTGGACGTACAGTATTTACCAATTCTTTGACACATCCCTAATATCGTACTTTCTCTACTTCTAGCGGGTGAGCACTAATTCCTAATTTGCTGATGGCCGAGCGCAACCTAAAATCAGCACGTTCTGTTTACCTCTCTCTAGTGTATACTGTTTTACAAGTTTGATAAAATCTCAGTTTACCTGTATTGGTACTTATTATGAAGGAATGTCTGGATATACATATTTGGGGTCACAAAGTGCGTTATCGGAGTATAAAATGTGAGTAACCGCTACAATCAAGGATGTCTTTAACTCGCGGTAATAATGTTTTTTTGTTAACTCAACTCATAACTGTTTATTCAAATTGCATAGCAGCCATGACATCGCTGAATTGCACAATAAGTTACAAATTCATGTACATATTGAACATTCATATACATATTAAAAACGGCATAGACGGTTACAGTTAAAAATTACTTAGTTCTTGGGTTTGTCCGTTAAGTGTCAGAGGCATTCAAACACGGCAGTTACAGATCCTGATTACTGAGGCTTATTGCCTGAAATAGAAAATAGTTTTTCAGTCTCTCAGTTCTGAACTTTGGTGTGGAGAAGTGTTGTTGGTTCCTTAGGGACCGTCGGGTGTTCTGGTGTCTGTCGTTCGGAACCATGGAGTGCAGGGGGTGGCTGACATTCCTCATTTGCATAAAGAGTGTTTTTGCTGCTGACTCCCGTCTGTCCTTAAGAGTGGGGAGGGGGGTTGTCTGGATGCTGTTGCTGTAGATTATCTTCATTGCCCTCCTCTGTACTGCTTCAAGAGTGTTGTTCTGCTTTGTGTTGCAGCCTACGTATACTACATTTGCGTATTCTAACACTGGCCGTATCAGAGTAGTGTAGACTGTTTCCAGATCCTCCGGTGGCATCCCGCCCTTCTTAAGCATGCGGAGAAAGTGGAGACGAGTTGAGCCTTTCTTTGCCATGTGAGTAATTTGGCTGTCCCAACCAAGACTGCGGTGTAGTATGAAACCCAGGTATGTGGCACACTCAACAACCGGGACTTCTTTGCCTCCAAGGATGAGCGGAGGTGGAGCAGGAGGGTTTTTTGAGAAACACATTCTCAGCTCGTAAGATTTGTCACTGTTCATTATCATGTTGTTCTTGTCTGCCCAGGTGTCTAGTTGCGTGGCTTCTTCTTGCATGGTTGTGTCGCTTTCAACAGTGTCACATGTAAGCGTTCTAGACAGTCCGATGTCATCTGCATAACCGATGTTGCTTGTTGTCGCATGTACAGTTGCTCTAGACGACATGTACACGAGAAACAGATATGGGGAGAGAACGCCCCCTTGCGGCACTCCTGATGTGACGTCACACCACTTGCTCTGCTGGCCATTGGCGACCACGCGTTGTTTTCTGCCCGTTAAGTAGCTGTGTATCCAGGCCAGCATCGCAGATGGAGTATCACGGACTGCCAGGAGTTGAAGAAGGATTCCATGATCAACTCTGTCGAATGCTTTGGACATGTCTGCCAACAACACACGAACCATAGATGTGTTTCTGTTATCCAGGTTCGATAGCCATGTCTGATATGCTTTGACGAGTGCAAGCGTTGTAGAACATTTCGGCATGTACGCGTACTGGTCTTTGATCCAAGGTGTCATAACGGGCAAGAATTTGTTCAATACAAGCCTTTCCTGAACTTTCCCCAGGGAAGAGATGAGAGAGATGGGCCTCCAGTCCTTCTTGTTGGTGGGAACAGACGTCTTGGGGATAGGGCAGACATTTGCCATTTTCCAACAAGACGGCATAGTGCCAACGTTGTAGGAAAGGTTCATCAAGTAGCTGATGACAGGAGCTAAGTCCTCACAGTAAAGACTCAGGATCCAGTTAGGATTGTTGTCCGGTCCACACGCCTTTCTGTGTTGCAGGTGTTTCAAGATGACTTTAACTTGACCTATATTGCACAGTTCTTCCGAACTAGCGAGGAGAGGGAACAGGGTGAAGGTGCTGCTGTCCGACCACGCCTCTGCAAAATAGTCATTCAACACGTCTGCAACTTGGTTATCAGACACATCAGCCCAGGTGGTTTTCACGTTTGACTTTTGTGTGCGTCCTAACTGATCGTTAACAAAACGCCACCAGTCTCTGGGGTTTGTCTTCTTTAAGTCTGCTATGCACCTGTCATAGTGTTTCTTCTTTTGCTTTCTAATGAGACGTTGGATGTGGTTTCGCAGCTTTTTCCACCTGTCCGTTTTTTCCATGCTGCTGAAACACTGACTGTCTTTCTCTGACAGCTGCCTTGATGGTATCGGTCATCCAGGGCTTGTCAACGTTACGAATTCTAGTCGACCTGAGAGGTATACAAGTGTCCATCATCGTTTGTACAATGTTGTTAAATGTCGTTGCTTTCTCCTCTACTGTTACTGCACTGTACACTTCGGACCAGTCTGTGAGACCCATGCACAAGCCAAGGGCGTCTTTCCTGTCCTGAGTGACTAGGCGACGTTTGATCTTGGACGACTGACAGCGAGGATGATCAGCAACCTTTGACTTCCAGATGACGCAGTTGTGGTCACTTGTACCCAGGGGAGCTGTGGTGTCAGGCACGTGGTAGTGGCTGTGGACGTTTGTTATGATCAAGTCCAGCGTGGCGTCAGCACGTGTGGATTTGGTCACAACCTGTCTAAGCTCCGGGTGGCTTGTTCGCAGAGGTTGGAGGGGCAAGTTATTAAAGTCTCCGCATAGGATAAAGCCAGCATGGGGGTGTTTCTTACGAAGCTCATCTAGCATGCGGATGAGATACTGAGTGGTTTCATGCTGGAGATGTTTCTCATTGGCCCAGGGAGGATGATACAGCAGACCCAGGTATAGTAAAGAAACATCACGCGGGGTCCAATGTGGCTGCAGCTGTGCCCATAAGCATTCAATGCTGTCAGGTACGTCAGTGTCTACTGGTTTAGCCTTTATGCAGTCTTTAACATACAGTGCAACACCTCCACCTCTCTTGTTAAGGCGGTCCTTGCGGAGGAGGTTATACCCGTCAATTGCTGTAGCTTCTGCTGGCAAGTCCGTTCCGAACCATATGTTTCCGTGCCTGTGGCAATGTCCGTATTATCCAGAGACAGAGTTACACTGAGTTCATCCAACTTGTTCACTAACGATCGTGCATTAGCCAGAAGAATGCTAGGCATACCTTTTTGTTTGGATGGCTTAACGAGGTCGGGTTGGATTGGTCGGAGGTGAGGCTCGCGCCTGCAGGTGGAATGGCATGCCGATCTGTTTTGTTCCTCGCTCTCGAATTTGCATTTGAAAGGATTCGCTTCGGCCAGAAAGATCGATGGCCTGTTCCCGACGACAGTTTCAATATTCCGTGTGCGATTCCTTCCGCTTTTACATCCTCTGGGCCTATATAAAGACTTGAGAAGGCCTACCTCCTTAAGGAGCAACTTTTCCTGTGGCAGTAGGGGTTTAGCTGCAGTCCGACAAGCACGCAGAAAGAAAGCACTGTAAGTCCTCCGAGCGACGCCATAGCTATCCGTCGTCAACCCGGGCACAGAAACGGTCTTCGGAAACACCACAAAAAACAGCCTGTCGCACGAGAAAGTTAATCCAGAAAGAGTTCCCGTACTCAGCAGTACTTTACACGATCCTGTGACCATAACGTAGACTATAAAAACGCACAAGACAGACTAAAAGCCACAAGTTAGGGGACACGAGAAAAACCGTGGCAGCCCCTAAAAGTGCCACCTATCATACTTCGTATTTTCTATGACTACTATAGAATGCGTAACAGAGCTATGCTGTAGTAGGAGTGCGTCTATCTGTAAAGGGCGTCAAACGTAACCAGTACTTTATGAGACAGACAGAAAGGTCAATGTCAAGAAGGAGTCTCTCTAATTCAGGTCTACATGCTATATTTAATTAAATACTGTTCCTGGGGACACCAAGAATGTTAATATTATTATTATATATATATTCATTCAAAATAAGCAACAACGAATTCAACACTTAAATGATACTTTTATTTTCAGGAAGTCGTTATCTACGAAACAAAAAGTGTTGCTATAATAACGTGATAATAATAGCAATTACAACTTATTTCCGTTATGGGATAGAAATTTTCCAGATTACGCAGAACTCAATGCAAATTCATCCGAGTCATTTGAGACCTACCGGATCACGAGACTCCAGGATTTTTTTTTCCGATAGTCCTCGGGTTGTGCTGAAGTCATCGGCCATGTGTGAATAAACCTCTTTACCCCCGATACCTCGCCTCCCTCTGCACTTTCACTCTGAGCCTGATTCACCTCATCAAATCGAGCTCTGCCGAAAACACACGTGTGTACATACCCTATCCTCCCACTCAAATCAATATCACCCAACCCTATGTAGTTTAACAACCAACGCCATGGCCAGACACCTTACAGAGCACATGGTGAGGTGGGTATCTGCTGAGAGAAGCGACCGCCACCGCCGACGACCCCATTCTGCCGCTTTGAGTTTCTGGTCACCCTTCACATAGGCACCCGGTGCCGACTCAGATCTAACTAGGCCTGTCTCCTGCATATTACGAAAAATGTCGGGCGAGGAAAAGTGTACCATCCACGGCTGAACATCTGAAACCGCTCGGGGGACCCAGACTAGGTATAAAACATCCAATCTCACAAGGTAGTTTGAGCAATATTTGAAATGATCAGACACCTTACAGATAACTTTTCCGAAAAAGAACCACAGGACATCAACGGCGTGGGCATCAGAGTCCAGAGGTGATCATCCTCGCCGAAAGTATCAAACATCAGGAGCTTGCCAGCAAAAGAAGTGTACCTTGCGGTTCTCACCCGGAAAATTAGTTTTGATATTCTTGGACGAACAAAGACACATTTAACCAAGGACTACTCAGATACTATACTTAACCTCCTAGGATAAACTCTGTTACGAAACGACAGAGGCTCGCGCCATGGCGGAGGTGTAGCCGTGTATATCAAATCACATATTGCCCATCGTGAGAGTAATGATCTACAGTTTGAGTTACTTGAATCACTTTGGATTGAACAAATACCACCAGTAGGCAAACATGTACTAATCTGTTGTATGTATAGACCATTCATGATATTATAAGACAAGTGGGAAACCTGGAAGGAGCTCTTCGTCAATGTGTTCGATGTGCATGCTCCGGTTAAGAAGTTCCGGGTTAGAGAAGACAACTGCCCACCTTGGCTCACAGAAGAGGTGAGACAATGTATGCATGCGTGAGATGACGCAAGGCAACAAGCAGAAATGACACAGTTACCTGCAGACTGGGATGCATACAGGAAGCAACGTAACAGAACCAAGAAGATCATCATAAACTCCGAACGAGATCACTTCACAGATGTCATCACCAGTTCAGCTAGCACCAAGAACAGTTTCTTTGAAATGTGTAACGCACTAAAGAGGTTGAATAGAAGTCAAAAGACCACAGAGATACCTAGCTTCGTTGACAACGATGAAGAAGTAACATCATCCCCCTGCACATAGCACAGGAACTTAATACCTTCATTGGTGGAGTAGCAGACAAACTCGCTGGGATATTACACAAGTGCAAGTCAGCATTCAATCAGTTACAGTTTGTACAACGTAGTACATCAGTATTCTCCTTTCAACCCATATCAGAAGCCTTTGTGCTAGGGGAAATCTTAACCATGAAGGTAAACAAAGACACTGGCCTAGATGGGTTAAACTATTGGCTACTGAGAGCTGCTGCTCCAGTGATTGCATCATCTCTAACTACCATTCTGAATGCATCTCTGTCTATTTTGGGATTCACTGCAGACTGGAAGAAAGCGCGAGTGGTACCTATCTACAAGGCTGGAGATAGAACAGAAGCAGGCAATTATGAACCAGTCAGTATCCCACCTGCAATCAGCAAAATCTTGGAGCGTGCTGTTCACAAATAATAACCGAATGATAATAAACTCCTTTCTGAGAAACAGTCTAGATTCCGACGACAAGATTCAACCCAAACAGCTGTTCACCTAGTCACCGTATATTGGTATGAGGCAATTAATCAAGGCAAAGTCACTGGTGCAGTATTTTTTGACCTGAGGCTTTCGATACTATCGACCATACCATCCTCTTACAAAACTAGGTGCCTTTTGGATCATTGGTTCTCCAGCAACGTGCTTACAATCATACCTTTATGAGAGAGCTCACTTAAATTGTGAATGGTCCAACATCTAATTTTTGCAATGTTGAATATGGAGTGCCCCAAGGATCCATCTTGGGTCCGCTTCTTTTTATGATGTATGTAAATGATATGCCAAGTTGCATACAGTCATGTCAAATCGCATTATATGCTGACGACACGGTGGTGTATCTCAGTCATGAAGATTTGGACACCATACAGTGACCCTACAGTCTGACATGGACCGTCTTCACCACTGGTTTGTGACCAACAGTCTGTCTGGAAACTCCAAGAAGTGCAAAGCTATGTTACTTGGCACAAGGAAACGACTTCAAGGAAAAGACCAGATGCAGTTATCCATTAATGGTGCATCCTTGAAAGTGTACAAGCTTCCAAGTACCTTGGAGTAATAATGGACAGTGAACTGAAATGGGACTACCATGTCGACCATGTTCTATCCAAACTGAAACGTGCACTTGCAGTTATGCGTCAGGTCCAACCATTCGTAACACAGTCTGCTCTTGCCGCCTTTTATACAATAACAACTTATGTCCATTGCTCTTTTTTGACGTTTGGTGTATATGTTGTCATTTATACCATACTTTTCGGCCCCAGCTTGAAAATGTGATCGCAGCTTTGAGCATTGAACCAGCTTCGATTTCTTCCAGTGCCTACTTTCCGTGGACACGGCGAGCCATACCCGCCTCGTCGAGGAGGGTATACGCCTCTCCTTTACATTCTCTTCAATGCGCCACACAAATAAAGGGAGCGACTATCCTTGCCGATCAGTCCGGCCAGTGTGCGCGGCGGGCTGCCTTAGCGGACACGAATCTTAGCTCACGGGGATGATTATCAATACAACGCAGTGAAGTGCTGCTCTACGAAAACAAGAGTTCGTAGACCTCATATCTCCATAAAATATTATGTTGATGCAAATGAATTAAACATTTACATAATGTATGCTTGGTCATAAACACCTTTAACAAACTTACACAAGTCTCAATATTGAAACTCCTATTATTTACTACTTAGATAAATCATGGCGCTTTTGTATTAATTATCCAAATTAGTTATTTATTTACATAGTTTGTATCTTTTAATGCTCCACTTGCCATAAACTACACATGTTATATGTATTTATGATTTAAAACACTGCAAATATAGATTTTCCTCATTAGTTGTGCAAATTAAGTCCCAATTAGCATATTTTTTTAAACTTCTTTATGTGCATCTCTGTCCAAGCTACCTGCATACCAAATATCATGCAAATCCAACGTTTCTCTGTTCAGTTATTCTCCTTAGAATATTTTCACAATAACGCCCCTGCAGTTCCAGAACAAGTTGCTAGGGGGCCCAGAGCTACACCACTTCTTCATTACATCACATGCTATCTGCCACAAAAAATTCAAGACCATAGCATGTCCAGGTGAAAAGATAGAAAAAGATCAAGTTCTGCTGCAGTACCAAGGTCACATACCAGGGGACCCAAAATCGACCTTGAATTTTGGCTTCACAACACCCGCCCATATGCCAAATATCGTCGTCATTCATCAAGAGGTTCTTGAGTTATGCTGCTTACAGTAGTCCGGAAACACACACTGACACACAGACATACCCAAAACTAAATCTCCATTTTCCATGGAGATAACTAGGTACGATATTTCCTATCTGCAGCAAAGTCGTGCACATATATATATATATATGACTGGTTTATTCATTGAATCTCTCTTCGCAGCCCAAAGGGACTGAATTGCGGAATTCATAACATAGCTTGCAAAGATTACACACAATAAAATACTAATACAACAATTAAATCTCACGGCATGTTAAAATCGACCCTATACTGTATACATAAAAATTCCATTACATCTTGTTGTTCATTAGTTTTACAATATGAGGTATGGAACTGTTAGCGTATCTCTTTGTGCGTGTTGGTATGAGGTCCAATTTATGTGTTTGTCGTGTTACCCTCTTAGTTATTTCGCCCCTTCGGTGTGGGATCCAGTTACTGTACATGGTAGACTTGATCAGTTTCTTTCCGAATTCTATGCACAGGTCTTCTCTTCTCTCGTATAGGCTCTGTAATTTGAGAGCTTTACAGGCCTGGTTGTACGAGAGGTTTGTGTTCCAGGATGATCCTAGTTGCCCGTCGCTGAATCCTCTCTATCTTCTTGTGTTGTGCGTTTGTGAGGCCGGGGTGCCAGAGCGGAGCAGCGTATTCGAGTACGGGACGGATGGAACATGTGTACACAGTAACCAGGTCTTCCACAGGTAGGTTGAATTGACGAAGTCGGCAGAGGAGGTACAGTCTTTTGCTTCCTTTGGTCGTTATGTCCATGACATGAGTTCCCCATCCCAGGTCTGCTTGGAATGTCACTCCTAGGCACTTGGCGACGCTGACGACCTCCAGCTCGTGTCCGCGGATAGACAGAGGGGGTGGTGGTGGAGGCGTCCGGCTGAAGCAGATATGAATGGCCTTGCATTTGCCCGGGTTCAGTTTCATGCTGTTGTTGTCAGACCAAGACGAAAGTTCGTTGAGGTCGTTCTGTAGCTGGGATGTTTGAGAGAGAAGTCTGGATTCAATGAGGTTTAGATCGTCGACGAAGGCCCAGGTGGGAGACTGTATACTGTCAGTTGAGCTGTTTGTGTGGGCAATGAACACGATAGGACCAAGTTTAGTGTCCTGCGCTAGTCCACACGAGAGTTCTTTTGTCTGGGACAAAACTCCGTGGTATCTCGTCTTCTGGCTGCGTCCCGAGTGAAAGTTGGCAAGCCACGGAATGAGTTCGGGTCTGACGCCCATCTCAAGCAGATGTTTCATCGCCCAAGTGTGGTCGACAAGGTCGAAAGCCTTGCTGTAGTCAGTAAGAACCCATGTGCTACAAGTCCCTAGTTTGTCCGCAGTCTTGTAGAGATGGTTGGCGAGGCTGACGAGACAATGTGTGGTTGAACGGCCTCTCAGGCATCCGAACTGGTCTGTAGAAATGTTCTTCTCTATGTCCAGTAGGATTCAGCACGTCGGCCCCGGAGGACATTGCTAGTCGGAGTCCCCGGATGGTCGCCGCAAGTGGCTCTGCCGGACTGTCAGACAACCCCACACCTGCCACTCCTAAGAAAACTCCGCGCGTATCGATCTGGGCGGGATTCTGACTTAGCAGCGTTCAGTAATAATCCCTCAGATGGTAGCCTCACACCTGCTCTTATCTCTTTAGCATTGCAGCCGAAGTAAACCGGCTGAATTACGCAGCCATAAAATAAAAAGTAAAAAAGAGCACATTCAAACAATGGAAAATGGAGGATTAACTCAAATAAACTTGCGGTTATGATAAGTTCATGGTACAGAGATAACCGTCAAAACAGTGAACATAAAGTTTCAGTGAAAGAAACAAGAATACTCCTATGGGAGAAGCAAACTTACAGTATTATCGGACCATTTTATATTACACTTAGTACCAACAGAATACAAAATATTGAGCCGAATATACAGATACACTATATGCTTTATACAGTTTTAGCAACTCATTTCTAAACATGTGTCACTCAAAGGACTAGGCATGAAAAATCAAAATCAAATCAAAGTTGAAAATGTGTTGATTCCATCTTTTTTATATATTCTCTTCAGTCAGAGTCAGACCAATGATGTTCTTAATATGCTCAAGCATGATGACAGCTGTATTTATAGAACATATATACATACATGCACATATATATATATATATAACTGAGACGTTTGGCTTCCATGTTGAATCAGTCATAACTGTGGTGCCACTGACATGCTTTTTCCACGTGCTTTTTCTGGGTCACCCTCACCCTCATTGACTTCTGTTATGATAACAGACTAAACGACAATTCGATGCAATTGAAATTGGTTATGTACTGTGTTATTACATATAGAAATAACGCATCTTATTAGGAACAAATCGCTGGCAGTCACAAAATGTTTCTCCGCAACCCAGATGTCGCCATCGTGGCGGCGCCGGGGATTATGTCTCTCCAGGAGTCCCTCTGGCTACTTCCTGTTCCCACACTAGGCGCAAGTTGCTTACAGACTTCGTGCGGTCAGGCCATACAAATATTTGCTCCTGTGAGGCTCCTCTCCGTGGATTTGCGCCATCTGATTTGATTTGTGCCATCTGATTTCCCACTCCTGCCTGTGAATCGGAGCCGTGTTGTGCTTTTTTTTTTTTTTTACTGCCCCGTGCTGCGCCCTTGGTTTGTGACTTTTCCTGTGCGGGTGACAAAGCCGCGTTCCACGTGTCTGTGACGAGCGCCGCCCGCCGCCTACCGCCGCCTGCCGCCCGCCCTGCCCGTGCCAACTACCCGTGCAAACTGCCGGCCGTCCCGAGCGAGCGCCCTGAGCTGAGCCCGACGTGCTACCCTTTTGTGCAGTCTTAGCGGTGAGCGTACTCAAATATCTTATATATGGAGCATACTTGCCGAATAGCCATGACTGGCCATTCCTTCATCTCCCGCCTTGACAGCTTTGTATTCCGTCGCTGCTCTACGGCACAGGGTAGAGTGGTATCTCCAGATTTTTGGCTCCAGAACGTTGATATTTCCTTTCACTGAGTCCCCGGCTGCACCATTGCCAAATACTACAAGACGATTCTCCCTGTCCTCCGATGCACAAAGCCATATATTGTTTATCTGGACTTAGCTCACAATAGAGTAAGGGGAAAACCCTGTATAGGTACCCGTACCCGTATGGGTATACCGGTATACCTCATTTGGGGCCCCAACAAGCCAGGAAACACGCTATGACGGCCGCCATATTGGGCACCCAGAACGGCTGTTTTTTACGGTCTCCACATTGATCTTAGACACAAACAGTTGACTATACTAGGTCAGAAAATAGCTGAACAATCATATTTTACGATCTTGTGATTTCTATGAAGGATGGAGGTTTGTAAAATACGGAATTTGCGAAGGTCGAATTTGCCTGTCAGAACACAGTGCTCGGGGAGGTCGGGTATACACTGGAAACATGTCGGGAATACATAGTCACAATTCTCTGGGAATGTATCGGGAAACGTTAACAGTTGTCCTCCGGATTTTAGGCATTTTCCGACATACACACGGTAATTTTTCGATGGTCTTCAAATTCGTCGGTAATACGTCGTTTCTTTTTCCCACAGACTTCCGATGCCGGTCGTCAAGGCAACAAGTAACAAACACGGCGAAGGGGACTCCCCGGCTTGGATGAAACCATGGCAATGGCGTTGATTGACGGGTAGCCGCGGTACAGGTTACAATGGACACTGCATGATTGACAGCCGAGAGACAAGCACATGGTCGTCGCGGCACGCAGCTTAATAAATAGGAAACTTCAGACGATAATCGACCAGCTGTTCTCCAGCACCATATTTGATATTTACGAATGTTAACTTTTATTGCTTAGTTATAAGACTTAGTTTGTACGTATTTTGTAGTAGAACGTGCGGAACTCGATGTACTGTTTGTTGTGTCAATAAAGCTTTTATTTCAACCGGCAAAAAATAAAATATTGAAAGGAACGATATTTCCGTAGAAGTCTGTAATCGGCAAGTTTCGGAAGCATAGTTAAGATATTATGATCGAGGAAACATCGATAAGTTCTCAATAACCAATGACTTTAACAGTCAGTGATACGACCGTTCCCGGCCACATGCAAAGGCACTATCGGATAGACTCTCATCATGTCCCGGTAACTTTACAACCGGTCTTTCAACAATTATAACTTATCTATCGGCCCGCATGTCTTGCAAATGTTCGCGCCAAAACTCGGGGCGGAGAGAGACGTTACAAACGGAAACGTTACAGGTATTGCATCGATAGACGGTCTCGTGTGGTCTGCGGCGTCTCGCTCCCGACATCAGGCGGCCAGCTCGAGCACAATACCGGCAGACCTTTGTTGGTTTGCCTCTGGTTACTTGCTGGTGTTGTCCTACGACCGGTCCTCTTGCTATGCGAACGCCGGGCTCGTCTACAGTGAGTGCTCGCCGGCGCCTTGCGGAAAAATTACCCACCAGCTGTCGCACCAACGCTCGCCGGAAGCTCAGCTGGGCAATCCTATATGGTGGAAGGAGCGGCTGCTTGTTAGACACATATAACTTCCAGTTTAAGTAAGCATTGACGGCAGCCTTGTTCACGACGTACCAGAACAGCTTACGGTGCCATTTTTTAGACGGGCGCCCGAAATGGTACGAACCCCTGAGCTGGTCGGCTGTGTCAACCGCTTTGTAGTGCCGATTATACAAGTCCAGCGAGGCAGGACAGGAAATTTCTCGTCGGACAACACCCTTGCTTCTCCTGGTAACTTGAACGCCGGGGGCATCGACGCTTGTTGCCGTGGAAAGCGCGATTAGTGTCTTCGTATCTTTCCACTTGGTCGCTAGCTATGGTCCGTCATGGAATCGAATGGATGTACCTCTCGGCACGTCTAGATTGCTTGGGTACGGTTATCTGAACAACAGCCTAGGTGGTCTACCTCGCCTAGGTCTGTATGGGTGGTCGTGCTTTGCCGTCGGTAGGCCTGACGCATTTTTTCTTACCGTTCCTACCAGATAAGTTTCCTTGCTGAAAAGATAGTCCGCGAGCTGCACGCCTGTATAGTAGGAGTCACAGAAAACTGTGCCATAGCAGCCCTGAAACGGCCTTGTCAGCCTATTCACCACTCGGGCGGGCTTGAGATCGAGAGGGCTGAGAAGTTCGTCACCAATCCCATGCATGACCCTTTCGTCTGGCGACATCCTCTCCGGATCAATCCTCGCGCCGCAGAATTTATCGGACAATATATAGCCATCTGGCTCAGCCAGAGCGCGGACACAATAACCATACTTGGTCGGCTTCGAAGGGTTATACCGCCGAAGCATGTGACGTCCCCTGAACGCAATTGTTGTCTCATCAACGACTAGATTTTGGCCGACGTGGCGAGCACGGCAGCTATTCTCGTTGACTCTCTCCATTACAGTCCTAACCTTCAGTACTTGGTCTTCTTTCTCCCTTGCTTTGAAGACCTTAAGTCGCCCGCTGCCTCGAGGAGGAAATTCTTCCCAAGAGTAGTGGAGGTATCTCAAAAGTTGACGATACCGGTTGAAGGGGAACGCCCTTTTTAAGACCTCACAGCCAGCGTCTTCATCGGTAGACCAGTAGGACGCAAGGCTTGGTTGATGTGCATAGCCTGCGCAAATCATGCACCCCAAGAAGGCCTTCAGCTCGGCTGTCGAGGTAGCGGACCAGCGCGAGCGATTTTCCCTACGGTATACAAGGCGCCTTTCCCGTGCGTATTTGTTCGTACAGCGCACCATATACCGGATAAGATCTTCGTCAAAGATCTCGACGAAGAATGACAATTTGTTTCGATTGTCCTCGGTTCTTTTAATGCCGACGGGCCCGGGTGCCCTGAAATTCTTGGGCCCATACGGGTAAACTTCGTCAGGACGCACCTCAAACCATGTTCGTTCAGCTTGAGCGACCGATCCGTTCCGTCGAAAAAACTCCTCGACACAGACGGCCCTCGCATGCCTCATCTGAGCATAAAGGTCCACCGCTTCACCTCCACCGGCCTCCGCCGCAACAGCCGCCTCGTCCACCGCTTCACCTAATTCACCGGCCTCCGCCGCAACAGCCGCCTCGTCCACCGCTTCACCTCCACCGGCCTCCGCCGCAACAGCCGCCTCGTGGACGTACATCTCCAAATCCTCCTCTAACATTCTTTCCCCGATAACCGTGAGCAATCAAATCAGTATATCCCGCAAAGAAAGTCTCAACAAACAGCTCACATCACATCAAAAACCGCCCACCCCCCAAAGGATGTTGTGCGACCCACGACATGGTCAGACACCGTAGGGGGCTCTTAGTTAGAAAACAGCCAGAAAACGACGCAAACCGGCCGATGCCGGGCGGGAAAAAGTGCATCGTTCCCGACTAGCCCTCTGATACCGCTCGATAAACCCCGATCCTGTCGTAGGGACATCGGAGCGACCACCAATCCTCGAGGCAACAGGAGCGTACTGGTTGGCAGCGGTCCGCGGCGACAAGCTAAGTGATCCCCGAGCCGGCCGCCCCCGGTGACCGGCGAGAAGACGGGACCGGACCTCCCGACCCCGCGACATCGGAATGACCGCCAATCCCCGGTAAGGAACCGTGAGCGGCCCCGGCCGCTGAGCCATGGGATATTGGAAGCACTTCGGCACTGGCCGGCACGGTGGCGGCTGCTTTTCCCCTTAAAGACGAGAACCATCGGAAGACACTTGCCACCACACCAGACGGATCCTGCTCGCTCGCCTGGCGGGCGGGCGGGCCCGGGGCTCCCTCCGGGGCGGTCGGAGTCGGGCGGGGTGGGGCGCTCATTCCCCCCGCCGACCCCTGCCCCGGCGCCCGGTGCCAAGCCCGATAGAGCCGGCCGGCGGGGCAAAGTCACCGGACGACCCCGTCTTTTCTCCACGCGGGGGTCTGGCCCGTGCCGCGCCGGCCCCGTCCGCACCCTTCCGGACTCGCTGGCCCCCAGCCGACGTCCGCTACGGGCTCTGGAAGAGTTGCCTAGTCAAAAAACGACCTCTCTTCTCAAGGTAGGATCGGCGACCTACACCTTGGTCAGACACCCTGGCGAAATCCGAAAGTCGGGACAGGCGGGAGAGCCGCATGCCGTCGTGTAGCAGGCAACCTCCGGAGCGGGGAAACACCGAACTCGGTCCGCCCGGCGGCTTTCTTCGGCCGGCAGGCCCGGCCGAGCAGGCCGCCAATGCTTAAGAGATAGAGAGCTGGATCGGAAGTGGACCGAGCAGACTTTGAGCTAATGCTTAAGAGTAGCGGGCTGGATCGGAGCCAAAGCCATGCAGCTGAAGAAGAGGGGGCCAGCTCCTCGGGGCCCTCTCCAACATCGGAAGCGGTCGAGCCGGCACTACCCGGCCCTCTCCAACATCGGAGGCGGCCGAGCCGGCTCTTACGGCCCTCTCCAACATCGGAGGCGGCCGAGCCGGCACTTGCCGGCCCTCCCCAACATCGGAAGCGGCCGAGCCGGCACTTACGGCCCTCTCCAACATCGGAAGCGGTCGAGCCGGCACTTGCCGGCCCTCTTTAACATCGGAAGCGGCCGAGCCGGCACTTGCCGGCCCTCTTTAACATCGGAAGCGGTCGAGCACGGCACTTGCCGACCCTCTCCAACATCGGAAGCGGTCGAGCCGGCACTTACGGCCCTCTTTAACATCGGAAGCGGTTGAGCCCGGCACTTGCCGGCCCTCTCCAACATCGGAGGTGGCCGAGCCGGCACTTGCCGGCCCTCTTTAACATCGGAAGCGGTCGAGCCCGGCACTTGCCGGCTCTCTCCAACATAGGAAGCGGCCGTTCCGAAAACCAACGAAATAGAACCGAGGTCCTATTCCATTATTCCATGCACCACTATTTAGGCGCCAGTTCTGCTTTGAACACTCTAATTTTTTTAAAGTAAACGCTCCGGCACCCCGAGGCACTCAGTTAAGAGCACCAAGGAGAATCCGGCGGGGAGGGCCGGGACGAGCAATGACACGCCTCGCGGCGGACCGCAAGCCCGGTCCCAAGATCCAACTACTAGCTTTTTAACCGCAACAACTTTAATATACGCTATTGGAGCTGGAATTGCCGCGGCTGCTGGCACCAGACTTGCCCTCTAATAGATCCTCGTTAAAGGATTTAAAGTGTACCCATTCCAATTACGGGGCCTCGAAAGAGTCCCGTATTGTTATTTTTCGTCACTACCTCCCCGAGTCGGGAGTGGGTAATTTGCGCGCCTGCTGCCTTCCTTGGATGTGGTAGCCGTTTCTTAGGCTCCCTCTACGAAACCGAACCCTGATTCCCCGTCACCCGTTGCCACCATGGTAGGCACAGAACCTACCATCGAAAGTTGATAGGGTAGACATTCGAATGATCTGTCGCCGGTGCGAAGACCGTGCGATCGGCTGGGTTATCCAGAGTCAGCAAAGGGACCGGGGCAAACCCCGGGTCGGTCTTGGTCTGATAAATGCACGCCAGACCGTGAGGTCGGCGCTTCTTCCGCATGTATTAGCTGTAGAATTACCACAGTTATCCATGTAGGATGTGACAATCAAAGGAACCATAACTGATTTAATGAGCCATTCGCAGTTTCACTGAGACAGTTTAAACTCGCACGTGCATGGCTTAATCTTTGAGACAAGCATATGACTACTCGCAGGATCAACCAGGTAGCGAGGACGCCGCGGCGGCGAAAGAGCGGTCGCCGCCGGGAGAGGACCGCCGCGGTGACGGTGCAGCGCGAGAAGACCCGCACTGTCGCCGCCGCCACACGGTCCCACTCGACCGGAGCGCCGAGCGCCGCCGAGTCCGTCGCTGCCGTGAGGTGGGAACGCGCCGTGGAGATGGCCGCAAGGCGTACTCGCACGCAGACGGAAGGGGCGAGCCGTCGCCGTTGGGTCCGCCGCCGCAGCGGAGGGCCTGCCCCGGCGCTGGTTCCGGACGCCCGTCGGCGCGCCGGTCCTCGCCCGCAGGAGCGGAGGAGCGGGCGCCTTCCAAGCCGGTTGTCGACCTCCGGCTGCCCTCGCGGGGAGTGGCAGCTGGTCGGCGGGGTAGCAAAACGACTTGCGAGAGAGTGTGCGATTGCTCGCCGTTGATTCCCGAGCTAGTAAAAAAACGACCACTCTCTCAAGGTAGGTTGAGCGACCCACGACGCGACATGGTCAGACACCCTACAGAGCCCTTTTTTGAAAAACCACCGCAAGTCGGCCACGGGGTATTGCTCGGCCGCCCGCTCCACCCCCGCCTCCCCAGGCCCCGCCCCACACCAGACGGACCCTGCTCGCTCGCCCGGCGGGCCCGGGGCGCCCTCCGGGGCGATCGGAGTCGGGCGGGGCGGGGCGCTCACTCCCCCCGCCGACACCCGCCCCGGCGCCCGGTGCCAAGTCCGATGGAGCCGGCCAGCGGGGCAAAGTCAACGGACGACCCCGTCTTTTCTCCACGCAGGGGTCTGGCCCGTGCCGCGCCGGCCCCGTCCGCACCCTCCCGGACCCGCTGGCCCCCAGCCGCCGTCCGCTACGGGCTCTGGAAGAGTTGCCTAGTCAAAAAACGACCACTCCTCTCAAGGTGGGATCAGCGACCTACACCTTGGTCAGACACCCTGGCGAAATCCGAAAGTCGGGGAAGGCCGGAAAATCGCATGCCATCGTGTAGCAGGCGGTCTCAGGAGCAAGAAAACACCAAACGCGGTCCGCCCGGCGGCTTCCGGTGGCCGAAACGGGCTCGAGGACCGGCCGCCCAATGCTTAAGAGATAGCTAATAGTTAATCATGACGAAAGAACCGAATTGTTTAAACAAGTTACCACAAAATACCCCTACTTTAACACATTCATGGATGAACAAAAAGCTACTTTCCTGTTGAAATCACAGAACCCACACATTCTAGAAAAATTGCGACTTTTGGTCTTCCATTGCCTCCAAAAAGGAAGTCCAACCCAGCTTATTTATATATAGCCAACAGTCGCATTTAGTATTAGTAGCCTATTGTTCAAACAAAGTCAGTCACAGTTCACTGACACATGTATGTTTTTTCCTATTTTTCTACCATGTATTTGCAATTATCCCACGGGCATGAACTTGCAAAAAAACTTTCTTATCATACACATGGGTATCATTTTGTTGACATTAAGAACATGCAAACATATCTGAACTAGATTAATTTGACAATACACAATGTTAGGCAGTAGAGGTTTTTGTGATAACAAATTGACGATGGTATGAATATGTGTGTGTCTAGGTTGTAAACACAATTTACATAATCTATATTGCAGAGGGATACGGCCATGTTTGGCAGATTCTGTATATAACGGATGGTCACTATTACGAAGTTTACACATGTCTCTACGATTTTCAAACTTGTTCTCTGTCATACATGTACAATGTTAGCTTCAGCCTGAATACTTTTCATTAGAACATTCAGAACTAGAGATTACCAACATAATGCTTTTTCTCTTCCCCTCACACTTTTTATTATTTAAACTGATATTAACACGTGCAAAAAATCATAAGAAATCGGCGACGATGATGGTGATAATGAAATAAATCATATGAAATATACGTACATAGATTAAGAACTATAATGGGTTGATTTTAAATGGATTATAAACGCTGTACTTATAACAGGCGCCTGGTGCAGTGTAATGTTTAATACTGCATGGGGAATGAAAGTAGGTGGTTTTTGAGTTTCAAAGCAAGGCAATACATTTAAAATAAAATGAGGAAAGTTGTTATGATCAATAACACGTATCGCACACTCCTTTGGGCGAGGGATGTTTGAACTAAGGTGTATGCAGTTTGTTGCTTTGTCGAGTTTGGCAAGCATGACATCGGAAATTTAGATTTAGGAAGCACTCAAACGTGCCTGGAAGAAAATTAATGAAAAAAATTGGAATAGGGAAATATCTACCTAATGATATCAATAATGTTTTTAAATCTTAAACTTCAAAAATATAGGTAGAGAATTGACATCAAGCTGGATTCAGTGGACATACGCCCATTTTTTAAAGCAGGATTAGAAGCTTCAGTGCAGTTTTGTCATAGATCAGATATGGGTACATTAGACTACTATATAGTAATAATGGCTTGTTGAGTAAGAAGATATTTGATATTTACAATACTTCTAATAATGTTGACATTGTTTTAGATTACATGTCAGAAAGACTATCATGTCCCCTTTTAAGATAGCTTTTAGGTCTTTTTTGATACCGTCGGAAACCTCGGGACAATATGTAAACAAATTGTCAGTATTTTCTCTGAGCACTGAAAGAATAGGAATTCAGAAATGAATATGAAAAAAACACAAATTGATCAGCGAGCGGTTGTGAAGGGTAAGTGGATAAATTAGCAAACGTTCTGCCTTGGAACATTCGGACGCACGCCAGAGAAACATTATTCACCCTAGCCCGACGTAGATACGTTCGGTATTCATCATTACTGAGTAAACTAAATGTACCGATCAAAAATAGAACACGTTAGTAGCAGCATGAATTCCATTCTGTATCGACAGATTTCGAGATAAACGTTGTCA
Source organism: Branchiostoma lanceolatum (assembly GCF_035083965.1). Taxonomy (NCBI): domain Eukaryota; kingdom Metazoa; phylum Chordata; class Leptocardii; order Amphioxiformes; family Branchiostomatidae; genus Branchiostoma; species Branchiostoma lanceolatum. The sequence continues at coordinate 24,224,078 of NC_089726.1, forward strand.
CAACACGCTGTATGTTATCGTAGCTACATCTACTGATCTGCAATAAGGTCAGTTTCCAGGGCCACAACAAGCCTGGGGATACGCGTGAGAGATGCCAGGTGTGACCTAAATTCAGCGTTAATCTTTCAGACAATGTAATCCTAGGTGCATCTGGAGAGTACGTCTAATAGAGCAAGTACGAGATTTCGAACATACGCATATCTTCTCCGGAAGGAGTAAGCTCGTTACAAATTCATTTAGAGCGAGCTAAATTATGGGAATATGCAGTCTGCAAATATTTTGTAATTACAGGACATCGATCATCATAACTCAAACGTCAGATCAAAGAAGACAGGAGTCCATGTGACTAGCGATTTAACCTATATAAAGGTCAACAGCTGTGAATCACGGAATACTGGAATAAGGCTTCCATTGTGTTAATTTAGTTCTGTCCACAAAAAGCACGGTTTAACGTTTGCCAACGGTTGCTATAAATGCTGACACTAAAAGAAAAACTGCTTATTTGTTAATCTCTGTATTGATGGTGTTTATTTGTTTGAGTTTTTCACAACATAATAACTTGAAGGGGAAATGGTGCATGCTTACCTTTACAAGCTGTCCCCCCTCACACTTAAAACACTAAAAATCTATAAAGCAGGTCGTGAAACTGTGAAGCATGAACCGGATATTAACGTGCTAGGGAAAGAATGTATCATGTTAAAGGAAGAACATAGTGCGACAAAGCAATAGATGAGTTACACTCACAAGACGTGGTCCAAGTGTATGGGGGATAAAGATTGCGGTGTGCGTTTAATCTGTAGTAGGTGGCTTTGCCTTGTTTATATTTACACGCTATGATATTATACAGATTAGCTGCTCGCTTTCCAATACAACGGAGATCATGAGTCAACTCTTTTTAGATAGTGACAAGCCTGGCGATGTATGTGTGGCTCAACACTGAAGTCTTAGATCTAATAAGAGCTAGCATAAAGGATCTAGGACTTCTTGTGGGTCTATTGGTAAGTGAAAAATATTTCTCTGTCCTTAACAAATAATACTGTATAATATCTCTGGCGGAAACGTAAGCGGTAACACGTGTTGTGTTGCTTGTATTTTCTTGTTGGCTAGGTGGCTAGTTTGAGGTCCAGAAATGAACTTGTCGTTGCACCCCTTAAATTAGAGTGTTTGCTTTTCAACAATGGGATCATGACTTTTTTTCGCAAGACCTTTACCACATACATTTCTTGAGCAGAACATGCAGACACTTTAAATTTCTCTCACATGCAAAAATGTACTGTTTCATGTCAGCCATCTCATAAATGGACCAGCCATAGTAACTTTTACTTATAGATAAACCGTTCCGAAATTCATTTCCCTTTTTTTCTTACACTTGGACATACACAAAGATGCAAGACTCGAGACTTTGAAGCTACATAGCTTTGCTTTCTTTAATTTCAAACTGTGATATTTGTCCTACAATTTTATTACATGCATGCAATTACATGCAATGACGTTGCCTTAACTCACGTGAAAATTGAAGCTCTACTTCAAAAAAAAAAACTATCCATGTTGAGGCTCTACCGTGATACTAGAAACTATTCATCGCTGGCAAGTAAATTGGAATTGGATTGGAATGTTTTCCATTGTTATCTGCTGTGCTCCTTCCCATGCAATTTCTCATGGACCAAGTTCTGCTTCCTTCTCCAGGAGGAGTTCCATCTGGAGGGCAGACACAGGAGAGTGAGAGTTGGCATTTCAAAATTGTGTGGAAACATTGATGAAAGATTTATGAGATTTATCAGTCACCCCTTGAGTAAAAAAAAACAATATAGATGCGCACACACTGCTGCTCTTGGCCGAACAACTTGCACCCGACACCACCTTTTATATACACGGCCTCGTGTAGCAGAAAATAAGCCTATTTCAATTTCTTAGCTCGTGCAAGCGTACCTGCTGTGTGTTCAGAACAACATTTGTGAGGAAATAGGCCCTTGCCTCATATAACCATATCAGGGATTATCTTAGATGCCCGTGTTTGACCTATGTCCACTCCTACATGTTAGTTTAGTGTCAGAAGAAAACAGATCTCACCTGTTGTATATGCAATGGTCATGATATTCAGCCAATCTCATCTGAAAAGTAATAGACAAATTTGATTTGATATTTAATAAATTTATCATTATCGAGTGTATTAGTGGTCACCTTTTAATTAAAAAGTTATTCAAAACGATTTTCAATGGGAAAATGGTAATGAAAATGACAGAAATCTAAATACAACATGTACAAGTATTTTGCTGGCAAATGATAAAAAACAAATAGTAATAAGATCAATTACACATTGACATTAAGCTTTAATAGGCTTTTTTTTAACGGACTTTCATGCGGAAAATGTTTCTAGTAAGTCCGAAACAAATCATTTGTACCTAAAACAACAAACCTCGGAGTAGGTGCACAGTGGTTAGAAATTGAAAACGGTCTACACAATAATATGGCAGCTTGTGGTTGAAAGTGATTTGTTAAGATATGAAAGTTTAAAATTTTAAGATCTGTATTACGTTTTTAAAACCACAATAACCAAAAGACCAGTAAATAAGTAAGTTATGGCACAGGATCTCCCCTAATCCCATTATTAGTAACTAAACCACATCCGAGAGTGGAGAAGTCAGAAGTTTGTAACATCAAGAAATACCTAGTTCACCGTAAATTTTGTTCATGGTACGGTGGCAGCCTTTGCCATAGAAAACATGATCTGCAGAGGACATCAATAATTCAACTATGTTCGGTCTCCTTCCAAGCGGTAATAATCGAGGTTATTTTGCTCTGGGCAATGGAATGACAACAGTGGTTTTGTACAGCGTTATGCACATATGTTTATCTATGAACAACATTGCCATAACCGAACCGAATTGCTTACCGTAGTACTGGAACGCTCTTTCCATCAACCTCAACACGATCTACCTAACAACATTCCTGAATATTAATGATGCGTGATCCCTGTCAAAGCGGCTATATTCAAAGCCATTTATTGGCTGGGGGGCACAAGCCGGGGTGTTAAAAGTCTAGGCACTATTTTTACGGCGTTGTCTGTCACCCTCCCACCGATACCGGCCCCATTCTGCTCGTGGCCCGGTTGGCTGAGTCCTAAACTCCAGAACGGGGTCTTATTTTCCGCTAGATTATTTGTCAATTAATACATAATCAGCCGAATTTTTACAGAATTCCACTTGCGGTGAATTACATAACGTGTTTTTTTTAAAACAATATGATACTTACTAAACCTATGTATTCCCAATACGTGTCCACACTTCCTTCATCGTGAATTTTTTTCGGCATAAATGACCAAGGGATAGGCACAATAAGAAGGCAAGTTGTTGATAAGATAGAAAAGAACACATTACAACACAAATTTCTATTATCACGGTACCCTGAAGTTCTTTTTGTAAGCTGGGTTTTGTCAGGCGCATTGCATTCAGCCATAGGCTGTGGTTGTTTAATCTAACAAATTAGAAAATAGAGAGTCCCCTGGAGAATTCTGTAGAGTACTAAATGCATTTTGATGCGCACGGGACTAGTCGGTACTTAATCGTATACTGTATGAAATATTCATTTTTACTTCCTAAAATTGTTATCTATTGGAAAATAACTCCCCCCTCTCGGCTTTAAGATTTTGACTTACGCTCTGTAATTTCTAAAAATTAGAATTATTGTCAAACTTCAAGATAGAGCAGTAGAAAAGGCTGATGGCTGCTTCTTCGCTCTCGAAGATTACTGAGGAGGTTGTCCACCTCTGCAAGCTCTTCTGTGGCTGTGTAGCCCAATCCTGGATCCGCACACTCTGCTGCAGGCCGGGCATGTGAAGCCCTGTGCAGGTGCAGACTGGGCAGCAGCAGCTTTCCTGTGGCTTCTCTTCTCTGCAGCAGACTCTCTTCGAGCTGTTTCGAAACTTTCTGCACCTCTTTTGGTTGCTGCTCTCCAGGCGTTTCTGTCATTTGCAATGTTCTCCCATTCTTTTACTGGAATGCCGGCTGAGCTGAGTTGACGTTTAAGCTGGTCTTTGTAACGTTTTCTGGGGGCTCCCCTGTCCCACTTGCCCTGGCACAGCTCACTGTAGAAGACAGCTTTGGGCATTCTGGAGTCCTCCATCCGTAATAAGTGACCAGCCTATCGGAGCTGCTTTGACAGCAGCAGTGCCTCCATGCTGGGAAGGTTTGCTCTCTCCAAGACTTCAATGTTTGTCACATAGTCCTGCCACTTGATGCCCATGATGCACCGCAGGCATCGATGGTGAAAGCGCTCCAGGAGTCGCACCTGTTTCCGGTACAGGACCTAAGTTTCAGCCCCGTACAGAAGAGTGGTGATGACTACTGCTCTATACACCTGGATCTTTGTTGAGAGACGTAGTGAGTGGTTCTTCCAGACACGCTTCTGTAGCCGCCCGAACGAGCTGCAGGCTTTGCCAAGTCGGCTGTCCATATCCTTGGTCACTGTAGCATCGTTGGAGATGACACTCCCCAGGTAAGTAAAGTGATCGACTGCGTTCAGAGACTGCCCATCAATGCTGATCTGTGGAGGGGTGTAGGTTCCACGTGGTGGCTTCTGGTACATCGCCTCCGTTTTCTTGAGGCTGATGGTGAGCCCGAAGGCCTTACATGCTTCTGCAAAGTAGTTGACAACTGTCTGTAGGGCTTCCTCTGTGTGAGCCAGGAGTGCACAGTCATCTGCGAACAGCAAATCGAGGATCAGCTCTTCCAGTGTCTTTGTGCGGGCTAAGAGTCTCCTGAGGTTGAAGATACTACCGTCCGTTCTGAACCTGATGTAGATCCCTTCAGTGAGATCCTCCTTGATCTCTCTCAGCATCATACTGAAGAAGATGGCGAAGAGAGTAGGGCAAGGACGCATCCTTGCTTGACTCCATTGTCGATCGGGAACGGCTCTGACAGGTCTCCACTGTGCTTCACTTGACCCTTCTGTCCTTCATGCAGCTGTTGTAGGATCGCAAGGAGCTTTGGCGGACATCCAAGCTTCTCCAGCGGCAAGAAAGAAAGGGTATTGAAGAAATCAAGAGAGTTAAAGGTTGCGTGCTGGAATGTACGTACGATGCAGGACAGAGAAGAAAGTAACAGACCTCAGAGGCGCTCAGCTCTCGTAGCCAGAGAGCTTGCTAAACTGGACATAGACATTGCATCAATCAGTGAAGTGCGGTTCGCAGATCAGGGCTCGCTGACGGAACACGGGGCAGGCTACACCTTATACTGGTCTGGGAAAGGGAAAGATGAACGCAGGCAGCCAGGAGTCGGCTTCATGATAGAGAACAGTATTGCCAACAAGCTACAGAACCTCCCAGTCGGTCACTCTTCGGCTACCATTGCAGGACAACCAGTTTGCTACTCTCATCAGTGTCTACGCCCCTACTCTCCAGGCAGATCCTGCTACCAAAGAAGTGTTCTACTCGGAGCTGAGATCTCTACTGGCGAGCGTGAATGAAGCAGACAAGATACTGGTTTTGGGAGACTTCAACGCCAGAGTGGGCAGGGACAATGAGGTTTGGCCAGTCCTGAGTCCTTGGACGGCATGGAGTGGAAAATTGCAACGACAACGGGAGACTGCTACTAGAGCTCTGTGCAGAAAGAGGGTTGAGCATCACCAACACACTATTCCATCAGAAAGCCCGCTTCAAGACAACGTGGAGACACCCACGATCGAAACATTGGCATCTGTTGGACTACATCTTGGTGCGGCAGAGGGACATATCAGATGTGCTACACACGCGAGTCATGCCTAGCGCTGACTGCTTCACAGATCACCACCTAGTCAGAGCAAAGCTTCGGTTTTCCATCAAGCCACCAGTAAAGCGGAAAGGTCCACAGATGAAGAGAGTTCAGGTAGACAGACTACTTGGTCTGAGGGAGGAATTTCAGAGCAAGCTGGATGTGCGTCTAAACAGCAACAAGGGTCAGTGGCAGAAGGAGGACCCTGAGAGCCAGTGGAAGCAACTGAAAGCCGCTCTACAAGAAACAGCTGCAGAGGTAGCAGGGTACTCGTCCAGAAGGAATCGGGATTGGTTCGACGAAAATGACCCTGCGATTAATGCCCTCCTCCAAAGCAAGCGCTCTTGTCATCAGAGAACCTTATCTAAGCCGGATGACCCTGCAGCCAAAGCATCATACAGGGAAGCCTGCAGCACTCTTCAGCGCAAGCTTCGGGAGATGCAGAACAACTGGTGGGTCGACATGGCCGAGAAAACACAGCACTTCGCAGACATAGGCAACGTGCGTGCTTTCTATGAAGCACTGAGTGCCATTTACGGTCCTACACACCGGATCCAGGCTCCCTTGCGATCATCAGATGGCTCCCAACTCCTTACTGACAAACCAGCCATTCTCCATCGGTGGTCCAAACACTACGGCAACCTTTTTGGAGACAGACGCCAAGTACAGGAAGAGTCCATCATGAGAATCCCCCAGCATGAAGTAAGGGTGGAACTGGACAACACACCAACACAGGAGGAGGTGAAGACGGCCATCTCAAAACTGAAGTGCCACAAGGCTCCAGGAGTGGACGGAATTCCAGCAGAGGAATATAAAGTCGGTGGGGATTCACTCCTTGAGAGACTCACCGGACTGTTTGCCACCTGCTGGGAAAAAGGAGTTGTGCCACAAGACCTGCGTGATGCCGTTATTGTCTCACTGTATAAAAACAAAGGGGGAAAGTCCGACTGCTCCAACTACAGGGGAGTTACCCTGCTGTCCATAGACACATCCCAACCGTTGCTGAAGAGAACTTACCAGAGAGCCAGTGCGGCTTTAGAGCCAAGCTTTAGTATTTGTAAGTCTACTATCTGAATAATTTCTTTTTTAGTCCCCTGTCTCTGTAAAATATGGCATCATAACTTCCGGCACAAAATATACCACACAATGATTAAACTTTGCCTTAACATGGCAATTTCTGTCTGGTATTTCATTGCAATGTTGATAGTTAAATTAAGACGAAGACTTATTCAAATCGTCGAATTGTTTTGCTCTGTTCGAAAGATACATTTTGCCGAGTTTATATTAACCCTATCTAGACCGGGCTTTTTTTAGACTTCCTGGACGGGGGGGGGGTGCTCCACCCTCATAACTTGAGGACAGTATGGCGTAAGATTTGCAGAGAGTGATGTATATGGAAAATAATATAATTCCTTAAATTTTGGTACTGTTATGACGTTATATGACCTTATTTTGACGTCATTAATGTCATGTAAAGAACTACGAGAGCTTATTTCTCTCAAGGACCACATGTTTAAAAATGCCAAACGTCCAGATAGCTCCCAAGACATGGCTGAATACAAGACAATAAAAATCACGTAAGTTACTTGTGCCGGAAGGCTAAAAAAGATTATGCCACACATTCTATTATACAAGGGGCTGAGGAAAGGCAAAGAGGACTGTGGAAGGCCATTCGACATCTGCTACCAAGTAAAACACGAAATATTATTACTTGCATTCAACACAACGGTGATAATATTACCGACAAGACAGGTATAGCAGAATGTTTCAATAATTTCTTCCGTAAAGTCATCAATGACTTGTACCAGTCGATCTCAAGTGCTGTTCCCCAACTTTCCCCCATGCAGTTTGTCAACAAAGCCGCAAGCACGTTTGCTTTCAGCCCTATCACAGACGCTTTCGTCATAAACCAAGTGTCTACGCTTAAAGTACGGAAAACGACGGGACTTGATAGTATTGATAACAAGCTTCTAAAAATAGGAGCGCATATTCTTGGTCCTCCCCTGGCAAAGCTTTTCAATAACTCCCTGATGACGGGTCATGGAAGCAGTCAAAAGTCGTTCTAATTCACAAGAAAGGAGACAAAACCAATCCAAGCAATTACCGTCCTGTATCACTACTACCTGGAGTATCCAAATTACTCGAAAGAGCTGTCCATGACCAACTATATCATTATTTGAACCAAAACAGACTCTTAACTCAGTACCAGTCTGGGTTCAGGAAAAAACACATGTGAGACAGCACTTCACTTAGTGATCGAATATTGGTTAAGCTCCATCGATGCAATGGAACTAAATGGGGTGGTCTTTTGCGACCTATCTCGAGCATTTGACACGCTTGATCACAGCGTATAGTTTTGCAAAAACTTCAACATTACGGGGTTAACGATGTGGCTTGCAATTGGTTCCAGTCGTATTTGAGTGGGAGGATGCAACGTACATGCATAAACTCGTTATCCACAGCACTCAGTGTCACCTGTGGAGTGCCTCAGGGATCAATTTGGGGCCAACTTATTTTCATCATATATATTAATGACATACTTAACTGCCTACAGTTCTGAAAGATAGCCATGTACGCTGATGACACGGTCATATACTTCTCGGCACGCAGCATCCACACAATCGAGCAAGCAATACAGAGTGACTCAGCCAGACTTGCTCAGTGGTTCTTTGCTAACAAGCTATATTTACATCCAACAAAATGCAAAACAATGCTGGTAGGATCATCAAGGCCAAACGACATAGACAATAAGCTACATCTCACTTTGACTGGTATTACACTTGACCAAGTTGACACCTGTAAATATCTCGGGGTCAGTATTGACAACAAGTTAAAGTGGCATAATCATATTGAACAGGTTAGCAAGAAGCTAGCGCAAGTAGTCGTTATAATGTAATGCCTAAAACCATATGTAAACAAACAAGCACTTCTCACAATCTACACAGGCCGGTCATTCCACACATACAATACTGTAGTACAGTATGGGACCACGGGGGTAAAGGGAACTTGGAAAAACTGCAGAGACTTCAAAGTAGAGCTGGGCGTGTGGTTCTGTGATGCAGTCGCTACACGTCTTTTGCGACCGTCTTGCACACTCTTGGATGGACCCCGGTAGCCGACGTACACAAGAGAAACAAAGCCACACGAGTCTTTAAGGCACTCAATGGCATAACGCCTCCCCACCTTACTGCACTGTTTAGCCAGCTTGCAGACATCCATACACACAATACCCGCCTCAGAGCACAAGGCGGCCTTCAATTACCAAAAGCAAAATCAGAACAAAGAAAGCAAGCCTTGTCGTGCTCTGGGGCGGTGCTCTGGAACTCCTTATCTACTAGATTAAAATCGGCAAAAAAACTTTAACTCTTTAAATGAATATATAGAACATATGACTTAGGAATAAGTTCCTTTCACTCCTCAATGAATCATTATGCATTCTAGGTGTTTTTATTTGATAGTATGATTTAACGATTAGAGTCATTATTGATATGAGTTTCCTATAATTTACACATTGATATGCAAATTCCGTTACATTTAAGTTTTTTCATTGTTTTGACTCTCCATCATGTTCTGGTTCAATATTTCTAGTCTCTTGAGTTATCGTTACTTCGGTTATCATCTAATTATGATTTCTTTTCTATGTTAAAGACTTATATTTTCAAGTTAACCTTTATTGCTGTATTATTTGTTATTATTTGATATTTCTAAATGTTTCTTTGTATTCATATATAAGGGGTCTTACCCCCCAGAAATCTTAAAAAAAACGCCACCAGGCGACATGTATTTCTAATAAAACAAATAAACTGAACTGAAACTGAATGTTTAGGCTAAAACCGTCTAAATAGGGAATTTCCGTAAAAAAATGATGGTATTAACCGACAATTTAACAAAATAGTGCATTTCTTTGATAATGAAGTCTGACAAGACTTCTGTTGCCAATGGTAAATGCGTTGATGTCAAAATTAGGCCATAGAATAACGTCATAAGCCTTCATCCATCCCATGGGATCCGCCATCTTGGATAGGCGATCATGAAATTTTTAGAAATACAATTTTTTGCTACTAAAGATCCCAAAACACAATAAAAATAGACCAGAAACGTTGATTTTCAAACTAATAATGCTGTCCGCCATCTTTGATTTTGGCCGATGACGTCATCAAATACGTATGTATGTTTCACATTTTCCGACCAATGGTCTTATGCTACGTGCCTACATTTAATATACAATGTATCGCTTTATCCTATTGATTCTGTCATTCCACATTGGCCCGTTTCCTGCTTGTCGAGCTAAGTGTTCAGAAGGTAAGTATTCACAGTCCATCAAAAGGGAGCCTTCAGGCGGGTTGTCTACTCCGCACACGTAGGCTTTCAGGGTGCACCTAACCAGTCTGGAGGGGTCCATGCGGAGAATGTGGCCCAGGTACCAGAGTCTCCTACGACGGATGGCTGACACCAGGTTGTAGTCTGGGTTTGTTGCTGTGTCTCGAAAATGTTTCTTAGTGATCACATGTAGGCATCTGCTGTTGAAGCAATTGATCATTCCTGTGATGTCCTGGGTCAAGTCAAATGCTTCACAGATGTGCGTGAGGGCTGAACAGACAGAAGATTTGTACAGACGTATCTTCATTTAATGTGGAAGTCTGTGGTCCCTCCATATATGTTGTAGGGAGCTGAACCGGGATTGTGCGATGTCCATTTTGTATTTCACATCTGCTCTCTGGTCATCATCACATTGCATGCGGCTTCCGAGGTAGTCAAATGTGTGGACGGTTTCTAGCGGTGATACTTTTGATTTTATAGGCTTTTTAAGTTAGCAACTTATCACCTCTTATTTCACCTGTTAACCTTTCATTGCAAATTTGTATAAGTTTAATCCCGCTGACTTTTACAATCTATAGATTCAATAGCCATTTCATAATGTCCTTCTTAGAACTGTGAGTATGAAAAATGAATGGTAGCTTAACTCATCAGCGTAAATAAATGAATAAAAAAGAGTACACGTATTTCCAGATTAGTTCGTCTTCGGAATTCGAACAAGCAGAAGATTGATAAAAATTTACGTTCATCAAGTTACGTTTACTTCACATGACCTCTTATCAAACATGTTTACCTATCCTTGAAAATTTGTATGAAACTAGTTTTAACCCGCTGATTTTTACAACAAAGAAATGTTACAGTCATGTTTGAATGCTCTTCTCAGAACTGTGAATATTAAAAATCAACAAAAGTTTTCTGTTGACAATTCGGTGTTTCCATCCAATCTGATCAGATGTAACTTGGTTAGTACATCTCCCCCCCCCTGTTGTTACTTATTTGTGTTCTTCTGTAATATCGTTCAGAATTAGCTCAACATCGTAAATGAAGGAAGCAGTACCATTATGGATTGTTAAAGCCCCACTATGTAACATTTTGGCACAAATATTAAACATATTCTCGTGAACAAATCTGAATGTGAATGGCAGGTACTGACATATACAACCCCTTTTTAGCATATTTTCTTCATTATTTCGTCTATTGTTGGTGTTTGTGAACTGTGCAAAAACAAAACAAAAACTCCCGGACACCACCTCAATAGTACAACACTGCATACAACATCCCAGTGCACTGGAGGACCCCTATGGTGGTCTAATCACTAAGGCACATTTTACTCAGCCAGATTTCACGAAGCTCTCCTTCTTTGGAAACACTCATATTTTTTCCAAGAGGGTAGAATACAGCTATTAATTTATTCTAGAGAGTCTAATTTGAAGGGTATGAATAAAGTGTGGTTAGTTTCCCTTGAAAACTGCAAGAACTCTGGTAAGGATGACTTTTTACAGAAACTGGTAAACTGTAAACAGGCACCCTTGGCAGTCAGGGTGATAAGAAGTACAGAAGCCGTGGCCAGCCACGTGTGGCCATGTGTTGGTTTCACACTGTGTGTTGTTCGAATGGAGGATAACAGTTTTTTAAAGTTGTTTGTATGGCGCAGTTATGTTGTAACCTCCCTCCTTGAATATCGTTAAGCAATTTTATAGATACCTACGTATCTCGGTACAGACTATATTTGTGACTTTGCGTTTTACTCCAATCAAATTGTAGGAGAACAACTCACCTCGGAAAAAGGTATTCCAAACTGTGAAACAAGCGCAACAGTTTGTTACGTGACGATGTGCAGAAAGACTACTATAAGTGACACTTGTTGACCTTTTGCCACTGTGACGCTGCGTTTATGCCACCGACCGTCCTAAAAGTATGCCAAGTTATTTAACCGTTAAGAAGTTATCTGCTCACAAAAAGGCAGACATAGTCACACTGCTTTATGTTCAAAAACCTAGTCAAGAAATGGAAATGGAACGCATATTTGCATGAGATGACATTAGTAGGTTTCAAACAGGCATAATATTTTAAGGCAAAGTGTGCAAAGGTTTAAAATGAGGTCACACCAACTGTCTGAATAGACAGTTATTATGATTTTTTTTATTCTTGAGGGAAGGTCAGTGCACATTGACATTTCACGATAGCGCCGGTCACCTACAGAGCGCGTGTTGCATGAACTGTAAACTATAGCAAGAGATAAGCAAAATACTTTTCATAAGTACCTATGTAGCAGCTAAGCACAAAGCGCAACATGTTATCGAGTGCACATTTACCAATAAGTTTCCCGTGGAACAAAAGAACGCCCATAATCTGATAAGATCTCTTTCATCACGCCGACAAATCAGCACAGGTGGCTTTTTATCACGGCAGAATAGGTCGTCCTTTGTCTGATAAGATCTCTTTAATTAAACACCTCGCGCCATGACGCCGACAAAGGACATATGTTTTTTGTTCTTGCCAGAAAAGAGAGAGTTCCGCCGACGGTGAGGTCACTAGAAGTCACAAGCCTTAAGCCAGACCATATAAATCATCCCATGTCGCAGTTTCCAATGGCACAAAAGATCTGTCCCTGTCCACGAGTGAAGGCCACCTCGGATACACAACATTTCTTCACATCTACTAGATAAGTAAAGTAGGCAATCATAGACAAACTCTTTGCTGTGACATAAGCAACATGCATGTGCATTGAGTACATGTAAAATTCCTGTTTGTGATCATTTGAAACTTGAACATCGCAATACGTGCTGATAACGAATCGCAAGATGGCTCAAAGAAACACAATACGAGTAAGTTAAGTAAATCATTGCACAGAATCCCACATATACATCTTATATATCCTTAGTCGTATAGGTAGCAGTTTGTCTTTACCTTAGGTTGGCACAAGGATATTTAACTGTAAAATTATGTTCGCAAACAAGCTGACGACCCATGCCACAAAAGTTGACCTACATTTGGGTCTCCTTTATGCCATTTTATTAAAAGCAACCAGTCTCATCTCGAGCGTCATCGACGGAATTGACAATGTTTAGCAAGCAAATATGCCTTGAAAACCATTGCCGTGATAACAGACAAAAGTTATAAACTTACGATAACTTATAATACTAAGTATTATAAAATTGTTGCCAAGAAGATTTTAGCAGAAGCCTAAGTTTGGCGGCTCAAACATTGGCGGTTCAGTAGGAAAACGACATAAAATTTGGTGTAGGCCTCAAAAGCTCCCTCCCGTTTGGATACGGTTAAGACAACACCAAAAAAATGAAATTAAGAGAAGACGAAATTTACCCAATTGAAGTCGAAATCTCATGGCAGACATCGGCAAAGTTCGAAATGTACGATACTGTAAAAACATAAAAAGCTACACTGATTCAAATCTGTTTTTTTTTCCTGAATTGAGCTCACTGTAATCAATTTTATCGTAGCAATGCTTCTTGCATTACAAACAATGGTACGGTGCTAGTGGTTCGTTCACTACTACAAACAAGAAGTCTGTCGCCCGTCAGGAGCACTGTCTACCAGTATGTAACGCAGTAGCTACTTACGCAAAATTCATGGAAATGTTATCAACAGTGTCGTACTAGCCTTGGGGTAGCTGCGCAAGCCAAACATAGAAAGTGGGACCTACATAGAGTATTGAGAGTATAGATTTTACGAAAGTAACAAAAGTAGTAAATGAACACGCTCCAAACCCGAAACGTGCATGTTTTAAAGGTTATTCAGAGGATTATCAAAAGACATGTTCAACATTGTATGCACTTTATTTCAATTCTGTTATGCTGTTTATGATTCTATGAATGAGTCCGAAACAAGGGATAAGTACGCATTTTGATAATGGAAGAGAACGAAATAAATCAAATAAAATCAACAAAATATGTTCCTGAGACGACCATGTGTGTCATAAATTTTCAATACTTAAGTTTTTCACGCTGTAGTGAATCGTCTGTTTTTCTCTAAGACAAAGACACAGAACACTCAGTGCATCATCAGATAAACGATTCTTTGGTATATGCGGATATAAAGAGGGATATCTGAGGAGAACTAGACTAAAGTCTCAAGAGACTGAACATCCAAAGGCAAAACACCAGCTTTTTTTTTCACTAGAGTTGTAGCATTAAAAATCTAAAAACAAAATCCAACCGTTAGATCGAAAAAGAGAGTGTTTCTCAGTAAAAGGGGAATAACCGAACCTGACAAACTGTATCAAAAAGAATATCCCTCTGTGGCTATTCAGGCTTAGTTTACATTATTTGATATTTTCGAATGAGTTAAGATTCGATGAGTGTTTTAAAGAGCGTTGTGCATTTTTCGGTGAATCTATGCACATTTGGCAACACATACAACGAAGATAAGACTTTTGGTTGTTTAAAAAGAAATTGGCAAAGCTTATCTCTAGCTTTTGTGAATTTAATGTGGCAGACAAAGTACCATATCAACACCATACACACGTAAAATAAACTTGGGTTGAGAAGATATTGCACGGAAATGAAACGGGAAAGGAAAAACTTTACTACCTTGCGTGAAAAACCTCCACCGAATATGTATCTGTATCTTTATAGCCGACATTACGACCTTCGGCGTAACACACCAGCTTTGCAGGCATGCGGCGCGGCAGGAGCTGGCCATATTGCACCGAACGGCCGGTCACGTCTAACCTTCGCATATCTAATCGCATGCATTTGTTAAAAACTTTCTAATGAGGATGCTTTTACAGTACAGTTGTACTTGATGGCAACGAGTTCCACACTAAGATGGTTCAAGGAGATTAGGTACACATTAATCCTAGGTTGGATGATATTTAATGGCAGTTTATTTGTCATTTTGTACATCATGCGTAGTCTGAACATTTTCCTTCTGTGAGAATGCATGAGAATATAGCAGAAAGCAGGAGAATATGGGAGAAAGCAGGAGAATGCATGAGAATATAAGAGAAACCAGGAGAATATAGAAAAAACAGGAGAATACAGGAGACAGAAGGAGATTAAAGGTCTTATTAGGTCTTACAAATGATTTTACCTTTGATAGGCATGCCCATAAATTACGTTTGATCACTCCCAACAAGGAGAATGCAGGAAAATATAGGAGAAAGGAGGATAATATAGGAGAAACCAGAAGAATATATGAGAAAGCAGGAGAATATAGAATAATGCAGGAGAATATACGAGAATGCAGGACATTATAGGGGAAAGCAAAAGAGGGCAGGAGAAACCAGAAGAATATAAGAAAATGCAAGAGACTAAAGGAGAAAGCAGGAGAAAATAGGAGGATATAGAACAATGCAGGAGAATATTGAAGAAAGTAGGAGAATATAGAAGAAAGCAGGAGACACCAGGAGAATATACGAGGATGCATGGGAATATAGCAGAAAGCTGGAGAATATGGGAGAAAGCAGGAGAATGCAGGAGAATATAGGAAAAACCAGGAGAATACAGGAGAAAGAAGGAGAATAAATGAGAAACCATAAAAATATAGGAGTGCAGGAGAATATCGGAGAAAGCAGGAGAATATAAGAGAAACCAGGAGAATACAGTAGAAAACCAAAAGAATATAGTAGAAAGCAAGAGAATATCAGAGAAACCAGGAGAATATAGGAAAATGCAGTAGAATATAGGAGAATGCAGGAGAAAGTAGGAGAATATAGGAGAATATAGTACAAAGCAGGAGAATGCAGGAGCAAGCAGTAGAATATAGGTGAGAGCAGGAGAATTTTATGAGAAACCAGGAGGATATAGGGCATATTCAGTCACGTGATCCCCTCTAGCAACAAGCACTGTCGGCCATTTTGGGGTCCATTTGATAGTTGATCCCATCGGAACTTTCCGTAGAAATGGCAAATGTTTTCTACGCTTTTTCCCTTCAAAACGTTTTGTCTCATAATCATAGTGTTTTGCCTCGTGGTCGGATGTTGGATTGAGACTGATAAAGCACACACTGATCGGAGGTAGTATAGTAGGGGGAGAAAGTGGCGTATTTCGGGCGGCGCCATCGGGCGGTGCAGGTCAGGGGTCACCAGGAGCGGAAAGCACCGCCCTAGTATATTGGTAGACATATGGATATAATTGCTTTAGTGTTTGACGTGTATAGATAAGGTGTTTTTTATGCTCATGAAAGTATATACGTATACGGTAAATAAGAATTCCAGGGGTGTGTATATGTCTTAGAACTATGTATATGTCCTCCTCCCTTTATTTGAAGAGGGATGTATTCATATATCTATATCATGTGTGATATAGATGTATGAGTGCTCCCACCATCTGACAATATGGAATGATGCCTACATATCATGTATGCATGTTCCCTCCTCCCTCCCTCCTCCCCCTTTTCCCTCCTCCCTCCCTCCCTCCTCCAACGTCCATAGTCAATAAAGGCATTGTGTCAGTGGTAGTGGGCACATGTCATATCTAGTGTATACTGTTAGTGGTGTATATGTCTTCCATATGTATATCTTCCCTCCTCCTCCAACGCCCATAGTCAATAAAGGCATTATACCATCGGTGGTAGCGGGCACATGTCCTATCTAGTGTATATCGTTAGTGGTGTGTATATGTCTTTCATGTGTGCATATGTCCTCCTCCAGGTTGGTATTTACCAAGTATCGATATATTTGTTACATGTATACCTCTCCAGATACGAAGTCATCGAACTAGTTTCTCACTCTTACATACGTATATTGATAAAACAGACTACAACGAGAATGTACGCTCCATCATTTTAATGACATCAGACACGGGTAACAATTGCTGTACAACGTCTTCTTGTCTAAACAAAGGTATCAGTATGGCGCGTTTCCACTGACAACTATACAAAGATAGGATTATAATATACACATAGCAATATACATTAGTATAATAATATACACATCTATAGCATCCAAAATGTATCAGAAACATCATCACAGGTACAGTACAGTACACATCAGATATTGAGTGGTAGGGTCGTGACACCGTCAATCAGCACTTGTCTTTTTGGGTAGAAATAAGAAAAGGCATCTCTCGCTTGAGAGTACGCTAACATCTGATTATCTCTTACGCGGAAGCCCCTGTTCATGCCCTGGCCACTTTTCTGCGTTTTCAAGACGTTGAGATATGTTTGGAAATCAATCTCGTTGCCTTTCTTGCTGACTCCTTTACAGCTGAATTTGTCTTCATCATTTTCGTCTCCGCCGAAACAGTAATAGGTATTGCTGCACAACCCCACAATACCGTTCCCGGACCATTCTTCTTTGAACAGGCCGGGTTTGCGTTTGTCGAAGGCAACTTTTTCAGGGGTGTCAGAGCGGGGAAACCAGAGATGTTTCTCTTTTCTGTACTCGCCAAGCATGTTTGGTTTGATGACGTCCTCAAACCTATCTGCCGAGATAGCAATGTAGGCTGAGTCCGTGTCCATCTCGCAATACTGGAAGTCCGATCGGTGTACGAATTTGATCATGAAAAAAAGTAGAACTCCGGCATGCGGAGCTTCGTATATTGGTAGACAAAGAACCCAATCCGAAGAGGTAAGTTGAATTTGATCACTTTTCGTTAGTTACATCTCGTAGAAGTCGTCAGTCACTTCATCTGCGTGACGGAAGCGTGGAGTGTTGATTTTACGCGTGGCACTAACAGCATCCCTGCAGAACTCGACATCCAGTTGTTTTTCTTTATTGGTGACGGTCTTACCGTAGGCCGAATTGCCGATAAGTGTCATCGTATCGGCAATGATCTTTTTAGACTTATCCCTATCTCCGTCGCGACGAGCGTCGCTGACGCGGTCACCGAAAGCTCTGAAACACACCCTGGGTACGTATTCGAGCACCTGGTAAATGTGAGACACTACCAGACCCTTCTCCAAGTACCATTTCAGTAAGGGTGTAGCCAGAAGAATCTTTTTGCCAAACATGCTGCCAATGAGAGACCGTCTGGGTTTGGTCATGATATTATTCGTCTCGGCATACTGTTTCATGAAAGGACCTATGTCGTCGATAGAGATGTCGACGTTTTTGAAAATAGGTGGCATCTCTTCAAAATTCTTTTTGTGCTCTTCAGGAACGCTGATGTCGCACTCGACCACGCCAAACAATTTCCCCGCACAGATAGCATGTAGGATTTGGTCTTCTGACATTTTGTACTTACTTTCAGTAGGTGTTTTGTACTGAGCCAAAAAGGCGGACACTCTGGGATCCCACTTTGCAACCGGTGCCACTGACATTCCCACATTTCTGTCACCTTGTACCCCAACCCTCGCAAGTACTCTGTCGTCTGGATAGTTTTCTTGAATTTCTCTGACATGCTTTTGGCCGTAAGAACGTCGGATTGGTGTTTTGCCGTCAGTGAACAATCGTGACCATGAAAGTAACACCCGTGAAACTAGAAGATTTCGCCCGTGTCTGAACAGAAGCCGTCCACGGGAAGTTGCCGTGGCCCGATGCGTTTCTCGGTATTGTTGAATTTGTGCCGAATGACGTTGCCGTGCTGATACCCTACCCACTCCAACCATTGTGTGGCCATGCGCCCGACACGTTGCGAGTATTCTCTCTTGAAATCTTCCTCTGCCCTGCGGCGTATGTAGCAACCAGTAGGCATGCCCTGCATCAGGGACCAGAGATATAGAGCGTTGGCGTCGTAACCAATCACTTTCTGACATGTTTTGGGTTCTCTACCGTTTTCTCTCATGAGATAACGGTGGAAAATGATACTAGGTCCACCTACTATGTTGTTCTTAAAGAGTTTGTACGCGTCCTCGTTATCCATGCACATGAAATATGTGTCTCCTATATCCATGAACAAGTATTTCATTGTGAGTCCCGGCACGCTAATGCCGTCTTTAAACATGTCGATCTGTCGGTCTTTGTAAAAGTCGGACATTCTCTGCACAGCATCCAACATCGTCACCACGTCCTTGTTGTTGTACCACGTCAGAAAGTCTTTCATGGTGTGCATGTTGTGGTCTTTCCAGACTTCCTGGCAATAAGTGTAATCCTCTTCGGAGATGTGTGTCATCTTCACCTTGCTGTAGAAGGCTGAGGCTGGAGGTAGTTCCGTTCTTTCCAGTTTTTCGAGGGAATCCATCCATTCGTAGGGGAAGAAGCATTTGATCTCCGTACACCCGTACGCAGTCAGAACGGCTGCATAGCTAAAACCGGGGGCGACGTAATTGGTCAGGTCTAGAAACTTTAAGTCCTCTGTTTCTATGGACCTGAAGTCGTTGTTCCTCTTGATGGGGCGAAGGCGACTCTGCTGGTCGAAGAGGTGAGGGAAGAACACATTCTTCATAGCATTTAGGTCATACTTGCCAGTATTAAAGCCGATTACGACGAGTTGTCTCAGGTACCGGTTGTACTCGTCAATCAGTTTAGTCAGGTAGTGCTTTTTGCGTTTTGCGTCTTGATCGTCTCCATCTACACTTTCTTCTGGTTCCTTCTCTCCCTCCATCACCTGTTCAAGGTCCCGTTGTCTTCTGCGTTCCATTTCTTCAAAAACCCACGCAACCCTTCGTCTTAGCACGTCGTAGGCTGCACGGCTCATCTGCAGTAGATACTCAATCATGTCTTTTACGACCACGGATGACTCGCCCTCAGAAACGAAGCACCGAGGCTTGGTGTATCCCCGTACGTTAGAGCAAACACTCACGCTCAACAGCTCGTGGACCGCCTCCCACTGAAGTTTCGGTGTCCCATCGTCCTCCAGGGACTTTAGAAGACATTCGATGTCGTAGGTCGCGCGGAAAGGGTAGTACCGATCTTCTTGCGGTACGACGATTCCCTCGTCCTTGAGTTTCTTAAAGATGGTTGGCGGTAGATGGTAGGCTCCCCAAGGATACTCGTACGTTATGGCGCCGTCACATGTCAATTCGTGACGGTTAAGCTTATACGAATCCACCCACTTCTTCCCGCACTTGGGACAGGCGTAAGACTTGGCATATTTCTTGAAATCTTTGATGTAGCTAAAATGCGTTTGATACAGGTTCAGGTACATGGTTTCCTTGTACCTTGACAGAGGGCGTCTGATGAGCTCGGCAAAGTAATCATTCTCTTTGTTGGTTTCTTCGTCGTTGAGCTGAAGAGAGTACACGTAAATATTGAGTTGAATAAGCCTTTCCAACTCGTCCAGCATACCCAACGTGACACCCTGAAACTTGTCTTTTGTCTTCCCCGTCTTTGTCAGAAATTTCTGGTAGTGTATCTTGGTGGCAGCCTCCAGATCTTTAGAACTACCGCCTATGTGCGTCGCAAAGCAGCGGAAAAAACACAAAATGTCCTGGTATGGCCTATTTTATCCACGGTGTAACGGGTCAATAGCTTAACTGTTCACGGGGTATGCGGGAAGATTAGGCGCCGTGCCGAAAGGGTGTCCGTTCAGTTTGGTCACGAAAAACATTACGTTTGGAACTGCCTCAACAGTCCACTTGGAGTCTGGCCGCTGCTGACGAGCGCATTCTAGGATGTCAATGGTAGTCACATTCGGGTGGGGCCCTGTCCATCACCCCCATGGACTGAGGAATCACAATTATTGCCTCGTCCTTCACCACGGACATTCGGGTCTGTGCCCTGTCCATCACCCCCAGGGACAGAGGAATCATTGCCTCGTCCTTCACCACGGACATTCGGGTCTGTGCCCAGTCCATCACCCCCATGGACTGAGGAATCATTGCCTCGTCCTTCACCACGGACATTCGGGTCTGTGCCCAGTCCATCACCCCCAGGGACAGAGGAATGACAATCATTGCCTCGTCCTTCACCACGGACATTCGGGTCTGTGCCCAGTCCATCACCCCCATGGACTGAGGAATCATTGCCTCGTCCTTCACCACGGACATTCGGGTCTGTGCCCAGTCCATCACCCCCAGGGACAGAGGAATGACAATCATTGCCTCGTCCTTCACCACGGACATTCGGATCTGTGCCCAGTCCATCACCCCCATGGACTAAGGAATCATTGCCTCATCCTTCACCACGGACATTCGGGTCTGTGCCCAGTCCATCACCCCCATGGACTGAGGAATCACAATCATTGCCTCGTCCTTCACCACGGACATTCGGGTCTGTGCCCTGTCCATCACCCCCATGGACTGAGGAATCATTGCCTCGTCCTTCACCACGAACATTCGGGTCTGTGCCCTGTCCATCACCCCCATGGACTGAGGAATCATTGCCTCGTCATTCACCACGGACATTCGGGTCTGTGCCCAGTCCATCACCCCCAGGGACAGAGGAATGACAATCATTGCCTCATCCTTCACCACGGACATTCGGGTCTGTGCCCAGTCCATCACCCCCATGGACTGAGGAATCATTGCCTCGTCCTTCACCACGGACATTCGGGTCTGTGCCCAGTCCATCACCCCCAGGGACAGAGGAATGACAATCATTGCCTCGTCCTTCACCACGGACATTCGGGTCTGTGCCCAGTCCATCCCCCCATGGACTGAGGAATCATTGCCTCGTCCTTCACCACGGACATTCGGGTCTGTGCCCAGTCCATCACCCCCAGGGACAGAGGAATCATTGCCTCGTCCTTCACCACGGACATTCGGGTCTGTGCCCTGTCCATCACCCCCACGGACTGAGGAATCATTGCCTCGTCCTTCACCACGGACATTCGGGTCTGTGCCCTGTCCATCACCCCCATGGACAGAGGAATCATTGCCTCGTCCTTCACCACGGACATTCGGGTCTGTGCCCTGTCCATCACCCCCAGGGACTGAGGAATCATTGCCTCGTCCTTCACAACGGACATTCGGGTCTGTGCCCAGTCCATCACCCCCATGGACTGAGGAATCACAATCATTGCCTCGTCCTTCACCACGGACATTCGGGTCTGTGCCCTGTCCATCACCCCCATGGACTGAGGAATCACAAGTATTGCCTCGTCCTTCACCACGGACATTCGGGTCTGTGCCCTGTCCATCACCCCCAGGGACAGAGGAATCATTGCCTCGTCCTTCACCACGGACATTCGGGTCTGTGCCCAGTCCATCACCCCCATGGACTGAGGAATCATTGCCTCGTCCTTCACCACGGATATTCGGGTGTGTGCCCTGTCCATCACCCCCAGGGACTGAGGAATCATTGCCTCGTCCTTCACCACGGACATTCGGGTCTGTGCCCAGTCCATTACCCCCATGGACTGAGGAATCATTGCCTCGTCCTTCACCACGGACATTCGGGTCTGTGCCCTGTCCATCACCCCCAGGGACTGAGGAATCATTGCCTCGTCCTTCACCACGGACATTCGGGTCTGTGCCCAGTCCATCACCCCCATGGACTGAGGAATCACAATTATTGCCTCGTCCTTCACCACGGACATTTGGGTCTGTGCCCTGTCCATCACCCCCACGGACTGTGGAATCAGAATTATTGCCTCGTCCTTCACCACGGACATTCGGGTCTATGCCCTGTCCATCACCCCCAGGGACAGAGGAATCATTGCCTCGTCCTTCACCACGGACATTCGGGTCTCTGCCCTGTCCATCACCCCCGTGGACTGAGGAATCAGAATTATTGCCTCGTCCTTCACCACGGACATTTGGGTCTGTGCCCTGTCCATCACCCCCACGGATTGAGGAATCATTGCCTCGTCCTTCACCACGGACATTCGGGTCTTTGCCCAGTCCATCACCCCAATGGACTGAGGAATCATTGCCTCGTCCTTCACCACGGACATTCGGGTCTGTGCCCAGTCCATCACCCCCATGGACTGAGGAATCATTGCCTCGTCCTTCACCACGGACATTCGGGTCTGTGCCCTGTCCATCATCCCCGTGGACTGAGGAATCAGAATTATTGCCTCGTCCTTCACCACGGACATTCGGGTCTGTGCCCTGTCCATCACACCCATGGACTGAGGAATCATTGCCTCGTCCTTCACCACGGACATTCGGGTCTGTGCCCAGTCCATCACCCCCAGGGACAGAGGAATGACAATAATTGCCTCGTCCTTCACCACGGACATTCGGGTCTGTGCCCTGTCCATCACCCCCACGGACTGAGGAATCATTGCCTCGTCCTTCACCACGGACATTCGGGTCTGTGCCCAGTCCATCACCCCCAGGGACAGAGGAATCATTGCCTCGTCCTTCACCACGGACATTCGGGTCTGTGCCCTGTCCATCACCCCCACGGACTGAGGAATCATTGCCTCGTCCTTCACCACGGACATTCGGGTCTGTGCCCAGTCCATCACCCCCAGGGACAGAGGAATCATTGCCTCGTCCTTCACAACGGACATTCGGGTCTGTGCCCAGTCCATCACCCCCATGGACTGAGGAATCACAATCATTGCCTCGTCCTTCACCACGGACATTCGGGTCTGTGCCCTGTCCATCACCCCCATGGACTGAGGAATCACAAGTATTGCCTCGTCCTTCACCACGGACATTCGGGTCTGTGCCCTGTCCATCACCCCCAGGGACAGAGGAATCATTGCCTCGTCCTTCACCACGGACATTCGGGTCTGTGCCCAGTCCATCACCCCCATGGACTGAGGAATCATTGCCTCGTCCTTCACCACGGATATTCGGGTGTGTGCCCTGTCCATCACCCCCAGGGACTGAGGAATCATTGCCTCGTCCTTCACCACGGACATTCGGGTCTGTGCCCAGTCCATTACCCCCATGGACTGAGGAATCATTGCCTCGTCCTTCACCACGGACATTCGGGTCTGTGCCCTGTCCATCACCCCCAGGGACTGAGGAATCATTGCCTCGTCCTTCACCACGGACATTCGGGTCTGTGCCCAGTCCATCACCCCCATGGACTGAGGAATCACAATTATTGCCTCGTCCTTCACCACGGACATTTGGGTCTGTGCCCTGTCCATCACCCCCACGGACTGTGGAATCAGAATTATTGCCTCGTCCTTCACCACGGACATTCGGGTCTATGCCCTGTCCATCACCCCCAGGGACAGAGGAATCATTGCCTCGTCCTTCACCACGGACATTCGGGTCTCTGCCCTGTCCATCACCCCCGTGGACTGAGGAATCAGAATTATTGCCTCGTCCTTCACCACGGACATTTGGGTCTGTGCCCTGTCCATCACCCCCACGGACTGAGGAATCATTGCCTCGTCCTTCACCACGGACATTCGGGTCTGTGCCCAGTCCATCACCCCAATGGACTGAGGAATCATTGCCTCGTCCTTCACCACGGACATTCGGGTCTGTGCCCAGTCCATCACCCCCATGGACTGAGGAATCATTGCCTCGTCCTTCACCACGGACATTCGGGTCTCTGCCCTGTCCATCATCCCCGTGGACTGAGGAATCAGAATTATTGCCTCGTCCTTCACCACGGACATTCGGGTCTGTGCCCTGTCCATCACACCCATGGACTGAGGAATCATTGCCTCGTCCTTCACCACGGACATTCGGGTCTGTGCCCAGTCCATCACCCCCAGGGACAGAGGAATGACAATAATTGCCTCGTCCTTCACCACGGACATTCGGGTCTGTGCCCTGTCCATCACCCCCACGGACTGAGGAATCATTGCCTCGTCCTTCACCACGGACATTCGGGTCTGTGCCCAGTCCATCACCCCCAGGGACAGAGGAATCATTGCCTCGTCCTTCACCACGGACATTCGGGTCTGTGCCCTGTCCATCACCCCCACGGACTGAGGAATCATTGCCTCGTCCTTCACCACGGACATTCGGGTCTGTGCCCAGTCCATCACCCCCACGGACTGAGGAATCATTGCCTCGTCCTTCACCACGGACATTCGGGTCTGTGCCCAGTCCATCACCCCCAGGGACAGAGGAATCATTGCCTCGTCCTTCACCACGGACATTCGGGTCTGTGCCCTGTCCATCACCCCCAGGGACAGAGGAATCATTGCCTCGTCCTTCACCACGGACATTCGGGTCTGTGCCCTGTCCATCACCCCCACGGACTGAGGAATCATTGCCTCGTCCTTCACCACGGACATTCGGGTCTGTGCCCAGTCCATCACCCCCAGGGACAGAGGAATGACAATCATTGCCTCGTCCTTCACCACGGACATTCGGGTCTGTGCCCAGTCCATCACCCCCATGGACTGAGGAATCATTGCCTCGTCCTTCACCACGGACATTCGGGTCTGTGCCCAGTCCATCACCCCCAGGGACAGAGGAATCATTGCCTCGTCCTTCACCACGGACATTCGGGTCTGTGCCCTGTCCATCACCCCCACGGACTGAGGAATCATTGCCTCGTCCTTCACCACGGACATTCGGGTCTGTGCCCAGTCCATCACCCCCATGGACTGAGGAATCATTGCCTCGTCCTTCACCACGGACATTCGGGTCTGTGCCCTGTCCATCACCCCCATGGACTGAGGAATCACAATTATTGCCTCGTCCTTCACCACGGACATTCGGGTCTGTGCCCTGTCCATCACCCCCATGGACTGAGGAATCATTGCCTCGTCCTTCACCACGGACATTCGGGTCTGTGCCCAGTCCATCACCCCCATGGACAGAGGAATCATTGCCTCGTCCTTCACCACGGACATTCGGGTCTGTGCCCTGTCCATCACCCCCACGGACTGAGGAATCATTGCCTCGTCCTTCACCACGGACATTCGGGTCTGTGCCCAGTCCATCACCCCCATGGACTGAGGAATCATTGCCTCGTCCTTCACCACGGACATTCGGGTCTGTGCCCTGTCCATCACCCCCATGGACTGAGGAATCACAATTATTGCCTCGTCCTTCACCACGGACATTCGGGTCTGTGCCCTGTCCATCACCCCCATGGACTGAGGAATCATTGCCTCGTCCTTCACCACGGACATTCGGGTCTGTGCCCAGTCCATCACCCCCAGGGACAGAGGAATCATTGCCTCGTCCTTCACCACGGACATTCGGGTCTGTGCCCTGTCCATCACCCCCAGGGACAGAGGAATCATTGCCTCGTCCTTCACCACGGACATTCGGGTCCGTGCCCTGTCCATCACCCCCACGGACTGAGGAATCATTGCCTCGTCCTTCACCACGGACATTCGGGTCTGTGCCCAGTCCATCACCCCCAGGGACAGAGGAATGACAATCATTGCCTCGTCCTTCACCACGGACATTCGGGTCTGTGCCCAGTCCATCACCCCCATGGACTGAGGAATCATTGCCTCGTCCTTCACCACGGACATTCGGGTCTGTGCCCAGTCCATCACCCCCAGGGACAGAGGAATCATTGCCTCGTCCTTCACCACGGACATTCGGGTCTGTGCCCTGTCCATCACCCCCACGGACTGAGGAATCATTGCCTCGTCCTTCACCACGGACATTCGGGTCTGTGCCCAGTCCATCACCCCCATGGACTGAGGAATCATTGCCTCGTCCTTCACCACGGACATTCGGGTCTGTGCCCTGTCCATCACCCCCATGGACTGAGGAATCACAATTATTGCCTCGTCCTTCACCACGGACATTCGGGTCTGTGCCCTGTCCATCACCCCCATGGACTGAGGAATCATTGCCTCGTCCTTCACCACGGACATTCGGGTCTGTGCCCAGTCCATCACCCCCATGGACTGAGGAATCACAATCATTGCCTCGTCCTTCACCACGGACATTCGGGTCTGTGCCCTGTCCATCACCCCCACGGACTGAGGAATCATTGCCTCGTCCTTCACCACGGACATTCGGGTCTGTGCCCAGTCCATCACCCCCAGGGACAGAGGAATCATTGCCTCGTCCTTCACCACGGACATTCGGGTCTGTGCCCTGTCCATCACCCCCACGGACTGAGGAATCATTGCCTCGTCCTTCACCACGGACATTCGGGTCTGTGCCCAGTCCATCACCCCCAGGGACAGAGGAATCATTGCCTCGTCCTTCACCACGGACATTCGGGTCTGTGCCCTGTCCATCACCCCCACGGACTGAGGAATCATTGCCTCGTCCTTCACCACGGACATTCGGGTCTGTGCCCAGTCCATCACCCCCATGGACTGAGGAATCACAATCATTGCCTCGTCCTTCACCACGGACATTCGGGTCTGTGCCCTGTCCATCACCCCCACGGACTGAGGAATCATTGCCTCGTCCTTCACCACGGACATTCGGGTCTGTGCCCAGTCCATCACCCCCAGGGACAGAGGAATCATTGCCTCGTCCTTCACCACGGACATTCGGGTCTGTGCCCAGTCCATCACCCCCATGGACTGAGGAATCACAATCATTGCCTCGTCCTTCACCACGGACATTCGGGTCTGTGCCCTGTCCATCACCCCCATGGACTGAGGAATCACAAGTATTGCCTCGTCCTTCACCACGGACATTCGGGTCTGTGCCCTGTCCATCACCCCCAGGGACAGAGGAATCATGGCCTCGTCCTTCACCACGGACATTCGGGTCTGTGCCCAGTCCATCACCCCCATGGACTGAGGAATCATTGCCTCGTCCTTCACCACGGACATTCGGGTCTGTGCCCAGTCCATCACCCCCAGGGACAGAGGAATGACAATCATTGCCTCGTCCTTCACCACGGACATTCGGGTCTGTTCCCAGTCCATCACCCCCATGGACTGAGGAATCATTGCCTCGTCCTTCACCACGGACATTCGGGTCTCTGCCCAGTCCATCACCCCCAGGGACAGAGGAATGACAATCATTGCCTCGTCCTTCACCACGGACATTCGGGTCTGTGCCCAGTCCATCACCCCCATGGACTGAGGAATCATTGCCTCGTCCTTCACCACGGACATTCGGGTCTGTGCCCAGTCCATCACCCCCAGGGACAGAGGAATGACAATCATTGCCTCGTCCTTCACCACGGACATTCGGGTCTGTGCCCAGTCCATCACCCCCATGGACTGAGGAATCATTGCCTCGTCCTTCACCACGGACATTCGGGTCTGTGCCCAGTCCATCACCCCCAGGGACAGAGGAATCATTGCCTCGTCCTTCACCACGGACATTCGGGTCTGTGCCCAGTCCATCACCCCCATGGACTGAGGAATCATTGCCTCGTCCTTCACAACGGACATTCGGGTCTGTGCCCTGTCCATCACCCCCATGGACTGAGGAATCACAATTATTGCCTCGTCCTTCACCACGGACATTCGGGTCTGTGCCCTGTCCATCACCCCCATGGACTGAGGAATCACAATTATTGCCTCGTCCTTCACCACGGACATTCGGGTCTGTGCCCTGTCCATCACCCCCATGGACTGAGGAATCACAATTATTGCCTCGTCCTTCACCACGGACATTCGGGTCTGTGCCCAGTCCATCACCCCCATGGACTGAGGAATCACAATCATTGCCTCGTCCTTCACCACGGACATTCGGGTCTGTGCCCTGTCCATCACCCCCACGGACTGAGGAATCATTGCCTCGTCCTTCACCACGGACATTCGGGTCTGTGCCCTGTCCATCACCCCCAGGGACTGAGGAATCATTGCCTCGTCCTTCACCACGGACATTCGGGTCTGTGCCCTGTCCATCACCCCCACGGACTGAGGAATCATTGCCTCGTCCTTCACCACGGACATTCGGGTCTGTGCCCAGTCCATCACCCCCAGGGACAGAGGAATCATTGCCTCGTCCTTCACCACGGACATTCGGGTCTGTGCCCTGTCCATCACCCCCACGGACTGAGGAATCATTGCCTCGTCCTTCACCACGGACATTCGGGTCTGTGCCCAGTCCATCACCCCCAGGGACAGAGGAATCATTGCCTCGTCCTTCACCACGGACATTCGGGTCTGTGCCCTGTCCATCACCCCCAGGGACTGAGGAATCATTGCCTCGTCCTTCACCACGGACATTCGGGTCTGTGCCCTGTCCATCACCCCCACGGACTGAGGAATCATTGCCTCGTCCTTCACCACGGACATTCGGGTCTGTGCCCTGTCCATCACCCCCACGGACTGAGGAATCATTGCCTCGTCCTTCACCACGGACATTCGGGTCTGTGCCCTGTCCATCACCCCCATGGACAGAGGAATCATTGCCTCGTCCTTCACCACGGACATTCGGGTCTGTGCCCTGTCCATCACCCCCAGGGACTGAGGAATCATTGCCTCGTCCTTCACAACGGACATTCGGGTCTGTGCCCAGTCCATCACCCCCATGGACTGAGGAATCACAATCATTGCCTCGTCCTTCACCACGGACATTCGGGTCTGTGCCCTGTCCATCACCCCCATGGACTGAGGAATCACAATTATTGCCTCGTCCTTCACCACGGACATTCGGGTCTGTGCCCTGTCCATCACCCCCAGGGACAGAGGAATCATTGCCTCGTCCTTCACCACGGACATTCGGGTCTGTGCCCAGTCCATCACCCCCATGGACTGAGGAATCATTGCCTCGTCCTTCACCACGGATATTCGGGTGTGTGCCCTGTCCATCACCCCCAGGGACTGAGGAATCATTGCCTCGTCCTTCACCACGGACATTCGGGTCTGTGCCCAGTCCATTACCCCCATGGACTGAGGAATCATTGCCTCGTCCTTCACCACGGACATTCGGGTCTGTGCCCTGTCCATCACCCCCAGGGACTGAGGAATCATTGCCTCGTCCTTCACCACGGACATTCGGGTCTGTGCCCAGTCCATCACCCCCATGGACTGAGGAATCACAATTATTGCCTCGTCCTTCACCACGGACATTTGGGTCTGTGCCCTGTCCATCACCCCCACGGACTGTGGAATCAGAATTATTGCCTCGTCCTTCACCACGGACATTCGGGTCTATGCCCTGTCCATCACCCCCAGGGACAGAGGAATCATTGCCTCGTCCTTCACCACGGACATTCGGGTCTCTGCCCTGTCCATCACCCCCGTGGACTGAGGAATCAGAATTATTGCCTCGTCCTTCACCACGGACATTTGGGTCTGTGCCCTGTCCATCACCCCCACGGACTGAGGAATCATTGCCTCGTCCTTCACCACGGACATTCGGGTCTGTGCCCAGTCCATCACCCCAATGGACTGAGGAATCATTGCCTCGTCCTTCACCACGGACATTCGGGTCTGTGCCCAGTCCATCACCCCCATGGACTGAGGAATCATTGCCTCGTCCTTCACCACGGACATTCGGGTCTCTGCCCTGTCCATCACCCCCGTGGACTGAGGAATCAGAATTATTGCCTCGTCCTTCACCACGGACATTCGGGTCTGTGCCCTGTCCATCACACCCATGGACTGAGGAATCATTGCCTCGTCCTTCACCACGGACATTCGGGTCTGTGCCCAGTCCATCACCCCCAAGGACAGAGGAATGACAATAATTGCCTCGTCCTTCACCACGGACATTCGGGTCTGTGCCCTGTCCATCACCCCCACGGACTGAGGAATCATTGCCTCGTCCTTCACCACGGACATTCGGGTCTGTGCCCAGTCCATCACCCCCAGGGACAGAGGAATCATTGCCTCGTCCTTCACCACGGACATTCGGGTCTGTGCCCTGTCCATCACCCCCACGGACTGAGGAATCATTGCCTCGTCCTTCACCACGGACATTCGGGTCTGTGCCCAGTCCATCACCCCCAGGGACAGAGGAATCATTGCCTCGTCCTTCACCACGGACATTCGGGTCTGTGCCCTGTCCATCACCCCCAGGGACAGAGGAATCATTGCCTCGTCCTTCACCACGGACATTCGGGTCTGTGCCCTGTCCATCACCCCCACGGACTGAGGAATCATTGCCTCGTCCTTCACCACGGACATTCGGGTCTGTGCCCAGTCCATCACCCCCAGGGACAGAGGAATGACAATCATTGCCTCGTCCTTCACCACGGACATTCGGGTCTGTGCCCAGTCCATCACCCCCATGGACTGAGGAATCATTGCCTCGTCCTTCACCACGGACATTCGGGTCTGTGCCCAGTCCATCACCCCCAGGGACAGAGGAATCATTGCCTCGTCCTTCACCACGGACATTCGGGTCTGTGCCCTGTCCATCACCCCCACGGACTGAGGAATCATTGCCTCGTCCTTCACCACGGACATTCGGGTCTGTGCCCAGTCCATCACCCCCATGGACTGAGGAATCATTGCCTCGTCCTTCACCACGGACATTCGGGTCTGTGCCCTGTCCATCACCCCCATGGACTGAGGAATCACAATTATTGCCTCGTCCTTCACCACGGACATTCGGGTCTGTGCCCTGTCCATCACCCCCATGGACTGAGGAATCATTGCCTCGTCCTTCACCACGGACATTCGGGTCTGTGCCCAGTCCATCACCCCCATGGACTGAGGAATCACAATCATTGCCTCGTCCTTCACCACGGACATTCGGGTCTGTGCCCTGTCCATCACCCCCACGGACTGAGGAATCATTGCCTCGTCCTTCACCACGGACATTCGGGTCTGTGCCCAGTCCATCACCCCCAGGGACAGAGGAATCATTGCCTCGTCCTTCACCACGGACATTCGGGTCTGTGCCCTGTCCAAAACCCCCACGGACTGAGGAATCATTGCCTCGTCCTTCACCACGGACATTCGGGTCTGTGCCCAGTCCATCACCCCCAGGGACAGAGGAATCATTGCCTCGTCCTTCACCACGGACATTCGGGTCTGTGCCCTGTCCATCACCCCCACGGACTGAGGAATCATTGCCTCGTCCTTCACCACGGACATTCGGGTCTGTGCCCAGTCCATCACCCCCATGGACTGAGGAATCACAATCATTGCCTCGTCCTTCACCACGGACATTCGGGTCTGTGCCCTGTCCATCACCCCCACGGACTGAGGAATCATTGCCTCGTCCTTCACCACGGACATTCGGGTCTGTGCCCAGTCCATCACCCCCATGGACTGAGGAATCATTGCCTCGTCCTTCACCACGGACATTCGGGTCTGTGCCCAGTCCATCACCCCCATGGACTGAGGAATCACAATCATTGCCTCGTCCTTCACCACGGACATTCGGGTCTGTGCCCTGTCCATCACCCCCATGGACTGAGGAATCACAAGTATTGCCTCGTCCTTCACCACGGACATTCGGGTCTGTGCCCTGTCCATCACCCCCAGGGACAGAGGAATCATGGCCTCGTCCTTCACCACGGACATTCGGGTCTGTGCCCAGTCCATCACCCCCATGGACTGAGGAATCATTGCCTCGTCCTTCACCACGGACATTCGGGTCTGTGCCCAGTCCATCACCCCCAGGGACAGAGGAATGACAATCATTGCCTCGTCCTTCACCACGGACATTCGGGTCTGTGCCCAGTCCATCACCCCCATGGACTGAGGAATCATTGCCTCGTCCTTCACCACGGACATTCGGGTCTGTGCCCAGTCCATCACCCCCAGGGACAGAGGAATCATTGCCTCGTCCTTCACCACGGACATTCGGGTCTGTGCCCTGTCCATCACCCCCACGGACTGAGGAATCATTGCCTCGTCCTTCACCACGGACATTCGGGTCTGTGCCCAGTCCATCACCCCCATGGACTGAGGAATCATTGCCTCGTCCTTCACCACGGACATTCGGGTCTGTGCCCTGTCCATCACCCCCATGGACTGAGGAATCACAATTATTGCCTCGTCCTTCACCACGGACATTCGGGTCTGTGCCCTGTCCATCACCCCCATGGACTGAGGAATCATTGCCTCGTCCTTCACCACGGACATTCGGGTCTGTGCCCAGTCCATCACCCCCAGGGACAGAGGAATCATTGCCTCGTCCTTCACCACGGACATTCGGGTCTGTGCCCTGTCCATCACCCCCACGGACTGAGGAATCATTGCCTCGTCCTTCACCACGGACATTCGGGTCTGTGCCCAGTCCATCACCCCCATGGACTGAGGAATCACAATCATTGCCTCGTCCTTCACCACGGACATTCGGGTCTGTGCCCTGTCCATCACCCCCACGGACTGAGGAATCATTGCCTCGTCCTTCACCACGGACATTCGGGTCTGTGCCCAGTCCATCACCCCCAGGGACAGAGGAATCATTGCCTCGTCCTTCACCACGGACATTCGGGTCTGTGCCCAGTCCATCACCCCCATGGACTGAGGAATCACAATCATTGCCTCGTCCTTCACCACGGACATTCGGGTCTGTGCCCTGTCCATCACCCCCATGGACTGAGGAATCACAAGTATTGCCTCGTCCTTCACCACGGACATTCGGGTCTGTGCCCTGTCCATCACCCCCAGGGACAGAGGAATCATGGCCTCGTCCTTCACCACGGACATTCGGGTCTGTGCCCAGTCCATCACCCCCATGGACTGAGGAATCATTGCCTCGTCCTTCACCACGGACATTCGGGTCTGTGCCCAGTCCATCACCCCCAGGGACAGAGGAATGACAATCATTGCCTCGTCCTTCACCACGGACATTCGGGTCTGTGCCCAGTCCATCACCCCCATGGACTGAGGAATCATTGCCTCGTCCTTCACCACGGACATTCGGGTCTCTGCCCAGTCCATCACCCCCAGGGACAGAGGAATGACAATCATTGCCTCGTCCTTCACCACGGACATTCGGGTCTGTGCCCAGTCCATCACCCCCATGGACTGAGGAATCATTGCCTCGTCCTTCACCACGGACATTCGGGTCTGTGCCCTGTCCATCACCCCCATGGACTGAGGAATCATTGCCTCGTCCTTCACCACGGACATTCGGGTCTGTGCCCAGTCCATCACCCCCAGGGACAGAGGAATCATTGCCTCGTCCTTCACCACGGACATTCGGGTCTGTGCCCTGTCCATCACCCCCATGGACTGAGGAATCACAATTATTGCCTCGTCCTTCACCACGGACATTCGGGTCTGTGCCCTGTCCATCACCCCCATGGACTGAGGAATCATTGCCTCGTCCTTCACCACGGACATTCGGGTCTGTGCCCAGTCCATCACCCCCAGGGACAGAGGAATCATTGCCTCGTCCTTCACCACGGACATTCGGGTCTCTGCCCTGTCCATCACCCCCGTGGACTGAGGAATCAGAATTATTGCCTCGTCCTTCACCACGGACATTTGGGTCTGTGCCCTGTCCATCACCCCCAGGGACTGAGAAATCATTGCCTCGTCCTTCACCACGGACATTCGGGTCTGTGCCCAGTCCATCACCCCCATGGACTGAGGAATCATTGCCTCGTCCTTCACCACGGACATTCGGGTCTATGCCCTGTCCATCACCCCCAGGGACAGAGGAATCATTGCCTCGTCCTTCACCACGGACATTCGGGTCTCTGCCCTGTCCATCACCCCCGTGGACTGAGGAATCAGAATTATTGCCTCGTCCTTCACCACGGACATTTGGGTCTGTGCCCTGTCCATCACCCCCACGGACTGAGGAATCATTGCCTCGTCCTTCACCACGGACATTCGGGTCTGTGCCCAGTCCATCACCCCAATGGACTGAGGAATCATTGCCTCGTCCTTCACCACGGACATTCGGGTCTGTGCCCAGTCCATCACCCCCATGGACTGAGGAATCATTGCCTCGTCCTTCACCACGGACATTCGGGTCTGTGCCCAGTCCATCACCCCCATGGACTGAGGAATGACAATCATTGCCTCGTCCTTCACCACGGACATTCGGGTCTGTGCCCTGTCCATCACCCCCAGGGACTGAGGAATCATTGCCTCGTCCTTCACCACGGACATTCGGGTCTGTGCCCAGTCCATCACCCCCATGGACTGAGGAATCACAATTATTGCCTCGTCCTTCACCACGGACATTTGGGTCTGTGCCCAGTCCATCACCCCCATGGACTGAGGAATCACAATTATTGCCTCGTCCTTCACCACGGACATTTGGGTCTGTGCCCTGTCCATCACCCCCATGGACTGAGGAATCACAATCATCGCCTCGTCCTTCACCCTCATGGACTGAGGAATCATTGCCTCGTCCTTCACCACGGAAATTCGAGTCTGTGCCCTGTCCATCACCCCCAGGGACAGAGGATTCATTGCCTCGTCCTTCACCACGGACATTCGGGTCTGTGCCCAGTCCATCACCCCCAGGGACAGAGGAATCATTGCCTCGTCCTTCACCACGGACATTCGGGTCTGTGCCCTGTCCATCACCCCCATGGACTGAGGAATCACAATTATTGCCTCGTCCTTCACCACGGACATTCGGGTCTATGCCCTGTCCATCACCCCCAGGGACTGAGGAATCATTGCCTCGTCCTTCACCACGGACATTCGGGTCTGTGCCCAGTCCATCACCCCCATGGACTGAGGAATCATTGCCTCGTCCTTCACCACGGACATTCGGGTCTGTGCCCAGTCCATCACCCCCATGGACTGAGGAATCACAATTATTGCCTCGTCCTTCACCACGGACATTTGGGTCTGTGCCCTGTCCATCACCCCCATGGACTGAGGAATCACAATCATTGCCTCGTCCTTCACCACGGACATTCGGGTCTGTGCCCTGTCCATCACCCCCAGGGACTGAGGAATCATTGCCTCGTCCTTCACCACGGACATTCGGGTCTGTGCCCAGTCCATCACCCCCATAGAATGAGGAATCATTGCCTCGTCCTTCACCACGGACATTCGGGTCTGTGCCCAGTCCATCACCCCCATGGACTGAGGAATGACAATCATTGCCTCGTCCTTCACCACGGACATTCGGGTCTGTGCCCTGTCCATCACCCCCAGGGACTGAGGAATCATTGCCTCGTCCTTCACCACGGACATTCGGGTCTGTGCCCAGTCCATCACCCCCATAGAATGAGGAATCATTGCCTCGTCCTTCACCACGGACATTCGGGTCTGTGCCCAGTCCATCACCCCCATGGACTGAGGAATGACAATCATTGCCTCGTCCTTCACCACGGACATTCGGGTCTGTGCCCTGTCCATCACCCCCAGGGACTGAGGAATCATTGCCTCGTCCTTCACCACGGACATTCGGGTCTGTGCCCAGTCCATCACCCCCAGGGACAGAGGAATCATTGCCTCGTCCTTCACCACGGACATTCGGGTCTGTGCCCTGTCCATCACCCCCAGGGACTGAGGAATCATTGCCTCGTCCTTCACAACGGACATTCGGGTCTGTGCCCTGTCCATCACCCCCAGGGACTGAGGAATCATTGCCTCGTCCTTCACCACGGACATTCGGGTCTGTGCCCAGTCCATCACCCCCATGGACAGAGGAATCATTGCCTCATCCTTCACCACGGACATTCGGGTCTGTGCCCAGTCCATCACCCCCATGGACTGAGGAATCACAATCATTGCCTCGTCCTTCACCACGGACATTCGGGTCTGTGCCCTGTCCATCACCCCCATGGACTGAGGAATCACAAGTATTGCCTCGTCCTTCACCACGGACATTCGGGTCTGTGCCCTGTCCATCACCCCCATGGACTGAGGAATCATTGCCTCGTCCTTCACCACGGACATTCGGGTCTGTGCCCAGTCCATCACCCCCATGGACAGAGGAATCACAATCATTGCCTCGTCCTTCACCACGGACATTTGGGTCTGTGCCCTGTCCATCACCCCCATGGACTGAGGAATCACAATCATTGCCTCGTCCTTCACCACGGACATTCGGGTCTTTGCCCAGTCCATCACCCCCAGGGACAGAGGAATCATTGCCTCGTCCTTCACCACGGACATTCGGGTCTGTGCCCTGTCCATCACCCCCATGGACTGAGGAATCACAATTATTGCCTCGTCCTTCACCACGGACATTCGGGTCTGTGCCCTGTCCATCACCCCCAGGGACTGAGGAATCATTGCCTCGTCCTTCACCACGGACATTCGGGTCTGTGCCCAGTCCATCACCCCCAGGGACAGAGGAATCATTGCCTCGTCCTTCACCACGGACATTCGGGTCTGTGCCCAGCCCTTCACCCCCAGGGACAGAGGAATTATTGCCTCGTCCTTCACCACGGACATTCGGGTCTGTGCCCAGTCCATCACCCCCATGGACTGAGGAATCACAATTATTGCCTCGTCCTTCACCACGGACATTTGGGTCTGTGCCCTGTCCATCACCCCCACGGACTGTGGAATCAGAATTATTGCCTCGTCCTTCACCACGGACATTCGGGTCTATGCCCTGTCCATCACCCCCAGGGACAGAGGAATCATTGCCTCGTCCTTCACCACGGACATTCGGGTCTGTGCCCAGTCCATCACCCCCAGGGACAGAGGAATCATTGCCTCGTCCTTCACCACGGACATTCGGGTCTGTGCCCAGTCCATCACCCCCATGGACTGAGGAATCATTGCCTCGTCCTTCACCACGGACATTCGGGTCTGTGCCCTGTCCATCACCCCCATGGACTGAGGAATCACAATTATTGCCTCGTCCTTCACCACGGACATTTGGGTCTATGCCCTGTCCATCACCCCCAGGGACAGAGGAATCATTGCCTCGTCCTTCACCACGGACATTCGGGTCTGTGCCCAGTCCATCACCCCCATGGACTGAGGAATCATTGCCTCGTCCTTCACCACGGACATTCGGGTCTGTGCCCTGTCCATCACCCCCATGGACTGAGGAATCACAATTATTGCCTCGTCCTTCACCACGGACATTCGGGTCTGTGCCCTGTCCATCACCCCCATGGACTGAGGAATCATTGCCTCGTCCTTCACCACGGACATTCGGGTCTGTGCCCAGTCCATCACCCCCATGGACTGAGGAATCACAATTATTGCCTCGTCCTTCACCACGGACATTTGGGTCTGTGCCCTGTCCATCACCCCCACGGACTGTGGAATCAGAATTATTGCCTCGTCCTTCACCACGGACATTCGGGTCTATGCCCTGTCCATCACCCCCAGGGACAGAGGAATCATTGCCTCGTCCTTCACCACGGACATTCGGGTCTCTGCCCTGTCCATCACCCCCGTGGACTAAGGAATCAGAATTATTGCCTCGTCCTTCACCACGGACATTTGGGTCTGTGCCCTGTCCATCACCCCCAGGGACTGAGGAATCATTGCCTCGTCCTTCACCACGGACATTCGGGTCTGTGCCCAGTCCATCACCCCAATGGACTGAGGAATCATTGCCTCGTCCTTCACCACGGACATTCGGGTCTGTGCCCAGTCCATCACCCCCATGGACTGAGGAATCATTGCCTCGTCCTTCACCACGGACATTCGGGTCTATGCCCTGTCCATCACCCCCAGGGACAGAGGAATCATTGCCTCGTCCTTCACCACGGACATTCGGGTCTCTGCCCTGTCCATCACCCCCGTGGACTGAGGAATCAGAATTATTGCCTCGTCCTTCACCACGGACGTTTGGGTCTGTGCCCTGTCCATCACCCCCACGGACTGAGGAATCATTGCCTCGTCCTTCACCACGGACATTCGGGTCTGTGCCCAGTCCATCACCCCAATGGACTGAGGAATCATTGCCTCGTCCTTCACCACGGACATTCGGGTCTGTGCCCAGTCCATCACCCCCATGGACTGAGGAATCATTGCCTCGTCCTTCACCACGGACATTCGGGTCTGTGCCCAGTCCATCACCCCCATGGACTGAGGAATCATTGCCTCGTCCTTCACCACGGACATTCGGGTCTGTGCCCAGTCCATCACCCCCATGGACTGAGGAATGACAATCATTGCCTCGTCCTTCACCACGGACATTCGGGTCTGTGCCCTGTCCATCACCCCCAGGGACTGAGGAATCATTGCCTCGTCCTTCACCACGGACATTCGGGTCTGTGCCCAGTCCATCACCCCCATGGACTGAGGAATCACAATTATTGCCTCGTCCTTCACCACGGACATTTGGGTCTGTGCCCAGTCCATCACCCCCATGGACTGAGGAATCACAATTATTGCCTCGTCCTTCACCACGGACATTTGGGTCTGTGCCCTGTCCATCACCCCCATGGACTGAGGAATCACAATCATTGCCTCGTCCTTCACCCTCATAGACTGAGGAATCATTGCCTCGTCCTTCACCACGGAAATTCGAGTCTGTGCCCTGTCCATCACCCCCAGGGACAGAGGATTCATTGCCTCGTCCTTCACCACGGACATTCGGGTCTGTGCCCAGTCCATCACCCCCAGGGACAGAGGAATCATTGCCTCGTCCTTCACCACGGACATTCGGGTCTGTGCCCTGTCCATCACCCCCATGGACTGAGGAATCACAATTATTGCCTCGTCCTTCACCACGGACATTCGGGTCTATGCCCTGTCCATCACCCCCAGGGACTGAGGAATCATTGCCTCGTCCTTCACCACGGACATTCGGGTCTGTGCCCAGTCCATCACCCCCATGGACTGAGGAATCATTGCCTCGTCCTTCACCACGGACATTCGGGTCTGTGCCCAGTCCATCACCCCCATGGACTGAGGAATCACAATTATTGCCTCGTCCTTCACCACGGACATTTGGGTCTGTGCCCTGTCCATCACCCCCATGGACTGAGGAATCACAATCATTGCCTCGTCCTTCACCACGGACATTCGGGTCTGTGCCCTGTCCATCACCCCCAGGGACTGAGGAATCATTGCCTCGTCCTTCACCACGGACATTCGGGTCTGTGCCCAGTCCATCACCCCCATAGAATGAGGAATCATTGCCTCGTCCTTCACCACGGACATTCGGGTCTGTGCCCAGTCCATCACCCCCATGGACTGAGGAATGACAATCATTGCCTCGTCCTTCACCACGGACATTCGGGTCTGTGCCCTGTCCATCACCCCCAGGGACTGAGGAATCATTGCCTCGTCCTTCACCACGGACATTCGGGTCTGTGCCCAGTCCATCACCCCCATAGAATGAGGAATCATTGCCTCGTCCTTCACCACGGACATTCGGGTCTGTGCCCAGTCCATCACCCCCATGGACTGAGGAATGACAATCATTGCCTCGTCCTTCACCACGGACATTCGGGTCTGTGCCCTGTCCATCACCCCCAGGGACTGAGGAATCATTGCCTCGTCCTTCACCACGGACATTCGGGTCTGTGCCCAGTCCATCACCCCCAGGGACAGAGGAATCATTGCCTCGTCCTTCACCACGGACATTCGGGTCTGTGCCCTGTCCATCACCCCCAGGGACTGAGGAATCATTGCCTCGTCCTTCACAACGGACATTCGGGTCTGTGCCCTGTCCATCACCCCCAGGGACTGAGGAATCATTGCCTCGTCCTTCACCACGGACATTCGGGTCTGTGCCCAGTCCATCACCCCCATGGACAGAGGAATCATTGCCTCATCCTTCACCACGGACATTCGGGTCTGTGCCCAGTCCATCACCCCCATGGACTGAGGAATCACAATCATTGCCTCGTCCTTCACCACGGACATTCGGGTCTGTGCCCTGTCCATCACCCCCATGGACTGAGGAATCACAAGTATTGCCTCGTCCTTCACCACGGACATTCGGGTCTGTGCCCTGTCCATCACCCCCATGGACTGAGGAATCATTGCCTCGTCCTTCACCACGGACATTCGGGTCTGTGCCCAGTCCATCACCCCCATGGACAGAGGAATCACAATCATTGCCTCGTCCTTCACCACGGACATTTGGGTCTGTGCCCTGTCCATCACCCCCATGGACTGAGGAATCACAATCATTGCCTCGTCCTTCACCACGGACATTCGGGTCTTTGCCCAGTCCATCACCCCCAGGGACAGAGGAATCATTGCCTCGTCCTTCACCACGGACATTCGGGTCTGTGCCCTGTCCATCACCCCCATGGACTGAGGAATCACAATTATTGCCTCGTCCTTCACCACGGACATTCGGGTCTGTGCCCTGTCCATCACCCCCAGGGACTGAGGAATCATTGCCTCGTCCTTCACCACGGACATTCGGGTCTGTGCCCAGTCCATCACCCCCAGGGACAGAGGAATCATTGCCTCGTCCTTCACCACGGACATTCGGGTCTGTGCCCAGCCCTTCACCCCCAGGGACAGAGGAATTATTGCCTCGTCCTTCACCACGGACATTCGGGTCTGTGCCCAGTCCATCACCCCCATGGACTGAGGAATCACAATTATTGCCTCGTCCTTCACCACGGACATTTGGGTCTGTGCCCTGTCCATCACCCCCACGGACTGTGGAATCAGAATTATTGCCTCGTCCTTCACCACGGACATTCGGGTCTATGCCCTGTCCATCACCCCCAGGGACAGAGGAATCATTGCCTCGTCCTTCACCACGGACATTCGGGTCTGTGCCCAGTCCATCACCCCCAGGGACAGAGGAATCATTGCCTCGTCCTTCACCACGGACATTCGGGTCTGTGCCCAGTCCATCACCCCCATGGACTGAGGAATCATTGCCTCGTCCTTCACCACGGACATTCGGGTCTGTGCCCTGTCCATCACCCCCATGGACTGAGGAATCACAATTATTGCCTCGTCCTTCACCACGGACATTTGGGTCTATGCCCTGTCCATCACCCCCAGGGACAGAGGAATCATTGCCTCGTCCTTCACCACGGACATTCGGGTCTGTGCCCAGTCCATCAACCCCATGGACTGAGGAATCATTGCCTCGTCCTTCACCACGGACATTCGGGTCTGTGCCCTGTCCATCACCCCCATGGACTGAGGAATCACAATTATTGCCTCGTCCTTCACCACGGACATTCGGGTCTGTGCCCTGTCCATCACCCCCATGGACTGAGGAATCATTGCCTCGTCCTTCACCACGGACATTCGGGTCTGTGCCCAGTCCATCACCCCCATGGACTGAGGAATCACAATTATTGCCTCGTCCTTCACCACGGACATTTGGGTCTGTGCCCTGTCCATCACCCCCACGGACTGTGGAATCAGAATTATTGCCTCGTCCTTCACCACGGACATTCGGGTCTATGCCCTGTCCATCACCCCCAGGGACAGAGGAATCATTGCCTCGTCCTTCACCACGGACATTCGGGTCTCTGCCCTGTCCATCACCCCCGTGGACTAAGGAATCAGAATTATTGCCTCGTCCTTCACCACGGACATTTGGGTCTGTGCCCTGTCCATCACCCCCAGGGACTGAGGAATCATTGCCTCGTCCTTCACCACGGACATTCGGGTCTGTGCCCAGTCCATCACCCCAATGGACTGAGGAATCATTGCCTCGTCCTTCACCACGGACATTCGGGTCTGTGCCCAGTCCATCACCCCCATGGACTGAGGAATCATTGCCTCGTCCTTCACCACGGACATTCGGGTCTGTGCCCTGTCCATCACCCCCAGGGACAGAGGAATCATTGCCTCGTCCTTCACCACGGACATTCGGGTCTCTGCCCTGTCCATCACCCCCGTGGACTGAGGAATCAGAATTATTGCCTCGTCCTTCACCACGGACATTTGGGTCTGTGCCCTGTCCATCACCCCCACGGACTGAGGAATCATTGCCTCGTCCTTCACCACGGACATTCGGGTCTGTGCCCAGTCCATCACCCCAATGGACTGAGGAATCATTGCCTCGTCCTTCACCACGGACATTCGGGTCTGTGCCCAGTCCATCACCCCCATGGACTGAGGAATCATTGCCTCGTCCTTCACCACGGACATTCGGGTCTGTGCCCAGTCCATCACCCCCATGGACTGAGGAATCATTGCCTCGTCCTTCACCACGGACATTCGGGTCTGTGCCCAGTCCATCACCCCCATGGACTGAGGAATGACAATCATTGCCTCGTCCTTCACCACGGACATTCGGGTCTGTGCCCTGTCCATCACCCCCAGGGACTGAGGAATCATTGCCTCGTCCTTCACCACGGACATTCGGGTCTGTGCCCAGTCCATCACCCCCATGGACTGAGGAATCACAATTATTGCCTCGTCCTTCACCACGGACATTTGGGTCTGTGCCCAGTCCATCACCCCCATGGACTGAGGAATCACAATTATTGCCTCGTCCTTCACCACGGACATTTGGGTCTGTGCCCTGTCCATCACCCCCATGGACTGAGGAATCACAATCATTGCCTCGTCCTTCACCACGGACATTCGGGTCTTTGCCCAGTCCATCACCCCCAGGGACAGAGGAATCATTGCCTCGTCCTTCACCACGGACATTCGGGTCTGTGCCCTGTCCATCACCCCCACGGACTGAGGAATCATTGCCTCGTCCTTCACCACGGACATTCGGGTCTGTGCCCAGTCCATCACCCCCAGGGACAGAGGAATCATTGCCTAATCCTTCACCACGGACATTCGGGTCTGTGCCCAGTCCATCACCCCCATGGACAGAGGAATCATTGCCTCGTCCTTCACCACGGACATTCGGGTCTGTGCCCTGTCCATCACCCCCATGGACTGAGGAATCATTGCCTCGTCCTTCACCACGGACATTCGGGTCTGTGCCCAGTCCATCACCCCCAGGGACAGAGGAATCATTGCCTCGTCCTTCACCACGGACATTCGGGTCTGTGCCCTGTCCATCACCCCCATGGACTGAGGAATCATTGCCTCGTCCTTCACCACGGACATTCTGGTCTGTGCCCTGTCCATCACCCCCAGGGACAGAGGAATCATTGCCTCGTCCTTCACCACGGACATTCGGGTCTCTGCCCTGTCCATCACCCCCATGGACTGAGGAATCAGAATTATTGCCTGGTCCTTCACCACGGACATTTGGGTCTGTGCCCTGTCCATCACCCCCACGGACTGAGGAATAATTGCCTCGTCCTTCACCACGGACATTCGGGTCTGTGCCCAGTCCATCACCCCCATAGAATGAGGAATCATTGCCTCGTCCTTCACCACGGACATTCGGGTCTGTGCCCAGTCCATCACCCCCATGGACTGAGGAATGACAATCATTGCCTCGTCCTTCACCACGGACATTCGGGTCTGTGCCCTGTCCATCACCCCCAGGGACTGAGGAATCATTGCCTCGTCCTTCACCACGGACATTCGGGTCTGTGCCAAGTCCATCACCCCCATGGACTGAGGAATCACAATTATTGCCTCGTCCTTCACCACGGACATTTGGGTCTGTGCCCTGTCCATCACCCCCATGGACTGAGGAATCACAATCATTGCCTCGTCCTTCACCACGGACATTCGGGTCTGTGCCCAGTCCATCACCCCCAGGGACAGAGGAATCATTGCCTCGTCCTTCACCACGGACATTCGGGTCTGTGCCCTGTCCATCACCCCCATGGACTGAGAAATCACAATTATTGCCTCGTCCTTCACCACGGACATTTGGGTCTATGCCCTGTCCATCACCCCCAGGGACAGAGGAATCATTGCCTCGTCCTTCACCACGGACATTCGGGTCTGTGCCCAGTCCATCACCCCCATGGACTGAGGAATCATTGCCTCGTCCTTCACCACGGACATTCGGGTCTGTGCCCTGTCCATCACCCCCATGGACTGAGGAATCACAATTATTGCCTCGTCCTTCACCACGGACATTCGGGTCTGTGCCCTGTCCATCACCCCCATGGACTGAGGAATCATTGCCTCGTCCTTCACCACGGACATT
Organism: Branchiostoma lanceolatum; assembly: GCF_035083965.1. Taxonomy (NCBI): domain Eukaryota; kingdom Metazoa; phylum Chordata; class Leptocardii; order Amphioxiformes; family Branchiostomatidae; genus Branchiostoma; species Branchiostoma lanceolatum. Next base: position 24,268,480 of record NC_089726.1, read on the forward strand.
CGGGTCTGTGCCCAGTCCATCACCCCCATGGACTGAGGAATCACAATCATTGCCTCGTCCTTCACCACGGACATTTGGGTCTGTGCCCTGTCCATCACCCCCATGGACTGAGGAATCACAATCATTGCCTCGTCCTTCACCACGGACATTCGGGTCTGTGCCCAGTCCATCACCCCCAGGGACAGAGGAATCATTGCCTCGTCCTTCACCACGGACATTCGGGTCTGTGCCCTGTCCATCACCCCCACGGACTGAGGAATCATTGCCTCGTCCTTCACCACGGACATTCGGGTCTGTGCCCAGTCCATCACCCCCATGGACTGAGGAATAACAATTATTGCCTCGTCCTTCACCACGGACATTCGGGTCTGTGCCCTGTCCATCACCCCCACGGACTGAGGAATCATTGCCTCGTCCTTCACCACGGACATTCGGGTCTGTGCCCAGTCCATCACCCCCAGGGACAGAGGAATCATTGCCTCGTACTTCACCACGGACATTCGGGTCTGTGCCCTGTCCATCACCCCCAGGGACTGAGGAATCATTGCCTCGTCCTTCACAACGGACATTCGGGTCTGTGCCCTGTCCATCACCCCCAGGGACTGAGGAATCATTGCCTCGTCCTTCACCACGGACATTCGGGTCTGTGCCCAGTCCATCACCCCCATGGACAGAGGAATCATTGCCTCATCCTTCACCACGGACATTCGGGTCTGTGCCCAGTCCATCACCCCCATGGACTGAGGAATCACAATCATTGCCTCGTCCTTCACCACGGACATTCGGGTCTGTGCCCTGTCCATCACCCCCATGGACTGAGGAATCACAAGTATTGCCTCGTCCTTCACCACGGACATTCGGGTCTGTGCCCTGTCCATCACCCCCAGGGACTGAGGAATCATTGCCTCGTCCTTCACCACGGACATTCGGGTCTGTGCCCTGTCCATCACCCCCAGGGACAGAGGAATCATTGCCTCGTCCTTCACCACGGACATTCGGGTCTGTGCCCTGTCCATCACCCCCAGGGACAGAGGAATCATTGCCTCGTCCTTCACCAAGGATATTCGGGTGTGTGCCCTGTCCATCACCCCCTGGGACTGAGGAATCATTGCCTCGTCCTTCACCACGGACATTCGGGTCTGTGCCCAGTCCATTACCCCCATGGACTGAGGAATCATTGCCTCGTCCTTCACCACGGACATTCGGGTCTGTGCCCTGTCCATCACCCCCAGGGACTGAGGAATCATTGCCTCGTCCTTCACCACGGACATTCGGGTCTGTGCCCAGTCCATCACCCCCATGGACTGAGGAATCACAATTATTGCCTCGTCCTTCACCACGGACATTTGGGTCTGTGCCCTGTCCATCACCCCCACGGACTGTGGAATCAGAATTATTGCCTCGTCCTTCACCACGGACATTCGGGTCTATGCCCTGTCCATCACCCCCAGGGACAGAGGAATCATTGCCTCGTCCTTCACCACGGACATTCGGGTCTCTGCCCTGTCCATCACCCCCGTGGACTGAGGAATCAGAATTATTGCCTCGTCCTTCACCACGGACATTTGGGTCTGTGCCCTGTCCATCACCCCCAGGGACTGAGGAATCATTGCCTCGTCCTTCACCACGAACATTCGGGTCTGTGCCCAGTCCATCACCCCAATGGACTGAGGAATCATTGCCTCGTCCTTCACCACGGACATTCGGGTCTGTGCCCAGTCCATCACCCCCATGGACTGAGGAATCATTGCCTCGTCCTTCACCACGGACATTCGGGTCTATGCCCTGTCCATCACCCCCAGGGACAGAGGAATCATTGCCTCGTCCTTCACCACGGACATTCGGGTCTCTGCCCTGTCCATCACCTCCGTGGACTGAGGAATCAGAATTATTGCCTCGTCCTTCACCACGGACATTTGGGTCTGTGCCCTGTCCATCACCCCCACGGACTGAGGAATCATTGCCTCGTCCTTCACCACGGACATTCGGGTCTGTGCCCAGTCCATCACCCCAATGGACTGAGGAATCATTGCCTCGTCCTTCACCACGGACATTCGGGTCTGTGCCCAGTCCATCACCCCCATGGACTGAGGAATCATTGCCTCGTCCTTCACCACGGACATTCGGGTCTGTGCCCAGTCCATCACCCCCATGGACTGAGGAATCATTGCCTCGTCCTTCACCACGGACATTCGGGTCTGTGCCCAGTCCATCACCCCCATGGACTGAGGAATCACAATAATTGCCTCGTCCTTCACCACGGACATTTGGGTCTGTGCCCTGTCCATCACCCCCATGGACTGAGGAATCACAATCATTGCCTCTTCCTTCACCACGGACATTCGGGTCTGTGCCCAGTCCATCACCCCCAGGGACAGAGGAATCATTGCCTCGTCCTTCACCACGGACATTCGGGTCTGTGCCCTGTCCATCACCCCCATGGACTGAGGAATGACAATCATTGCCTCGTCCTTCACCACGGACATTCGGGTCTGTGCCCAGTCCATCACCCCCATGGACTGAGGAATCATTGCCTCGTCCTTCACCACGGACATTCGGGTCTGTGCCCAGTCCATCACCCCCAGGGACAGAGGAATCATTGCCTCGTCCTTCACCACGGACATTCGGGTCTGTGCCCAGTCCATCACCCCCAGGGACAGAGGAATCATTGCCTCGTCCTTCACCACGGACATTCGGGTCTGTGCCCAGTCCATCACCCCCAGGGACAGAGGAATGACAATCATTGCCTCGTCCTTCACCACGGACATTCGGGTCTGTGCCCAGTCTATCACCCCCATGGACTGAGGAATCATTGCCTCGTCCTTCACCACGGACATTCGGGTCTGTGCCCAGTCCATCACCCCCAGGGACAGAGGAATCATTGCCTCGTCCTTCACCACGGACATTCGGGTCTGTGCCCAGTCCATCACCCCCAGGGACTGAGGAATCATTGCCTCGTCCTTCACCACGGACATTCGGGTCTGTGCCCAGTCCATCACCCCCATGGACTGAGGAATCATTGCCTCGTCCTTCACCACGGACATTCGGGTCTGTGCCCTGTCCATCACCCCCATGGACTGAGGAATCACAATTATTGCCTCGTCCTTCACCACGGACATTCGGGTCTGTGCCCTGTCCATCACCCCCATGGACTGAGGAATCATTGCCTCGTCCTTCACCACGGACATTCGGGTCTGTGCCCAGTCCATCACCCCCATGGACTGAGGAATCACAATCATTGCCTCGTCCTTCACCACGGACATTTGGGTCTGTGCCCAGTCCATCACCCCCATGGACTGAGGAATCATTGCCTCGTCCTTCACCACGGACATTCGGGTCTGTGCCCAGTCCATCACCCCCATGGACTGAGGAATCATTGCCTCGTCCTTCACCACGGACATTCGGGTCTGTGCCCAGTCCATCACCCCCATGGACTGAGGAATCACAATAATTGCCTCGTCCTTCACCACGGACATTTGGGTCTGTGCCCTGTCCATCACCCCCATGGACTGAGGAATCACAATCATTGCCTCTTCCTTCACCACGGACATTCGGGTCTGTGCCCAGTCCATCACCCCCAGGGACAGAGGAATCATTGCCTCGTCCTTCACCACGGACATTCGGGTCTGTGCCCTGTCCATCACCCCCATGGACTGAGGAATGACAATCATTGCCTCGTCCTTCACCACGGACATTCGGGTCTGTGCCCAGTCCATCACCCCCATGGACTGAGGAATCATTGCCTCGTCCTTCACCACGGACATTCGGGTCTGTGCCCAGTCCATCACCCCCAGGGACAGAGGAATCATTGCCTCGTCCTTCACCACGGACATTCGGGTCTGTGCCCAGTCCATCACCCCCAGGGACAGAGGAATCATTGCCTCGTCCTTCACCACGGACATTCGGGTCTGTGCCCAGTCCATCACCCCCAGGGACAGAGGAATGACAATCATTGCCTCGTCCTTCACCACGGACATTCGGGTCTGTGCCCAGTCTATCACCCCCATGGACTGAGGAATCATTGCCTCGTCCTTCACCACGGACATTCGGGTCTGTGCCCAGTCCATCACCCCCAGGGACAGAGGAATCATTGCCTCGTCCTTCACCACGGACATTCGGGTCTGTGCCCAGTCCATCACCCCCAGGGACTGAGGAATCATTGCCTCGTCCTTCACCACGGACATTCGGGTCTGTGCCCAGTCCATCACCCCCATGGACTGAGGAATCATTGCCTCGTCCTTCACCACGGACATTCGGGTCTGTGCCCTGTCCATCACCCCCATGGACTGAGGAATCACAATTATTGCCTCGTCCTTCACCACGGACATTCGGGTCTGTGCCCTGTCCATCACCCCCATGGACTGAGGAATCATTGCCTCGTCCTTCACCACGGACATTCGGGTCTGTGCCCAGTCCATCACCCCCATGGACTGAGGAATCACAATCATTGCCTCGTCCTTCACCACGGACATTTGGGTCTGTGCCCTGTCCATCACCCCCATGGACTGAGGAATCACAATCATTGCCTCGTCCTTCACCACGGACATTCGGGTCTGTGCCCTGTCCATCACCCCCATGGACTGAGGAATCACAAGTATTGCCTCGTCCTTCACCACGGACATTCGGGTCTGTGCCCTGTCCATCACCCCCAGGGACTGAGGAATCATTGCCTCGTCCTTCACCACGGACATTCGGGTCTGTGCCCAGTCCATCACCCCCATGGACTGAGGAATCACAATCATTGCCTCGTCCTTCACCACGGACATTTGGGTCTGTGCCCTGTCCATCACCCCCATGGACTGAGGAATCACAATCATTGCCTCGTCCTTCACCACGGACATTCGGGTCTGTGCCCAGTCCATCACCCCCATGGACAGAGGAATCATTGCCTCATCCTTCACCACGGACATTCGGGTCTGTGCCCAGTCCATCACCCCCATGGACTGAGGAATCATTGCCTCGTCCTTCACCACGGACATTCGGGTCTGTGCCCTGTCCATCACCCCCAGGGACTGAGGAATCATTGCCTCGTCCTTCACCACGGACATTCGGGTCTGTGCCCAGTCCATCACCCCCATGGACTGAGGAATCACAATTATTGCCTCGTCCTTCACCACGGACATTTGGGTCTGTGCCCTGTCCATCACCCCCACGGACTGTGGAATCAGAATTATTGCCTCGTCCTTCACCACGGACATTCGGGTCTATGCCCTGTCCATCACCCCCAGGGACAGAGGAATCATTGCCTCGTCCTTCACCACGGACATTCGGGTCTCTGCCCTGTCCATCACCCCCGTGGACTGAGGAATCAGAATTATTGCCTCGTCCTTCACCACGGACATTTGGGTCTGTGCCCTGTCCATCACCCCCAGGGACTGAGGAATCATTGCCTCGTCCTTCACCACGAACATTCGGGTCTGTGCCCAGTCCATCACCCCAATGGACTGAGGAATCATTGCCTCGTCCTTCACCACGGACATTCGGGTCTGTGCCCAGTCCATCACCCCCATGGACTGAGGAATCATTGCCTCGTCCTTCACCACGGACATTCGGGTCTATGCCCTGTCCATCACCCCCAGGGACAGAGGAATCATTGCCTCGTCCTTCACCACGGACATTCGGGTCTCTGCCCTGTCCATCACCTCCGTGGACTGAGGAATCAGAATTATTGCCTCGTCCTTCACCACGGACATTTGGGTCTGTGCCCTGTCCATCACCCCCACGGACTGAGGAATCATTGCCTCGTCCTTCACCACGGACATTCGGGTCTGTGCCCAGTCCATCACCCCAATGGACTGAGGAATCATTGCCTCGTCCTTCACCACGGACATTCGGGTCTGTGCCCAGTCCATCACCCCCATGGACTGAGGAATCATTGCCTCGTCCTTCACCACGGACATTCGGGTCTGTGCCCAGTCCATCACCCCCATGGACTGAGGAATCATTGCCTCGTCCTTCACCACGGACATTCGGGTCTGTGCCCAGTCCATCACCCCCATGGACTGAGGAATGACAATCATTGCCTCGTCCTTCACCACGGACATTTGGGTCTGTGCCCTGTCCATCACCCCCATGGACTGAGGAATCACAATCATTGCCTCTTCCTTCACCACGGACATTCGGGTCTGTGCCCAGTCCATCACCCCCAGGGACAGAGGAATCATTGCCTCGTCCTTCACCACGGACATTCGGGTCTGTGCCCTGTCCATCACCCCCATGGACTGAGGAATGACAATCATTGCCTCGTCCTTCACCACGGACATTCGGGTCTGTGCCCAGTCCATCACCCCCATGGACTGAGGAATCATTGCCTCGTCCTTCACCACGGACATTCGGGTCTGTGCCCAGTCCATCACCCCCAGGGACAGAGGAATCATTGCCTCGTCCTTCACCACGGACATTCGGGTCTGTGCCCAGTCCATCACCCCCAGGGACAGAGGAATCATTGCCTCGTCCTTCACCACGGACATTCGGGTCTGTGCCCAGTCCATCACCCCCAGGGACAGAGGAATGACAATCATTGCCTCGTCCTTCACCACGGACATTCGGGTCTGTGCCCAGTCTATCACCCCCATGGACTGAGGAATCATTGCCTCGTCCTTCACCACGGACATTCGGGTCTGTGCCCAGTCCATCACCCCCAGGGACAGAGGAATCATTGCCTCGTCCTTCACCACGGACATTCGGGTCTGTGCCCAGTCCATCACCCCCAGGGACTGAGGAATCATTGCCTCGTCCTTCACCACGGACATTCGGGTCTGTGCCCAGTCCATCACCCCCATGGACTGAGGAATCATTGCCTCGTCCTTCACCACGGACATTCGGGTCTGTGCCCTGTCCATCACCCCCATGGACTGAGGAATCACAATTATTGCCTCGTCCTTCACCACGGACATTCGGGTCTGTGCCCTGTCCATCACTCCCATGGACTGAGGAATCATTGCCTCGTCCTTCACCACGGACATTCGGGTCTGTGCCCAGTCCATCACCCCCATGGACTGAGGAATCACAATCATTGCCTCGTCCTTCACCACGGACATTCGGGTCTGTGCCCAGTCCATCACCCCCATGGACTGAGGAATCATTGCCTCGTCCTTCACCACGGACATTCGGGTCTGTGCCCAGTCCATCACCCCCATGGACTGAGGAATCATTGCCTCGTCCTTCACCACGGACATTCGGGTCTGTGCCCAGTCCATCACCCCCATGGACTGAGGAATCACAATTATTGCCTCGTCCTTCACCACGGACATTTGGGTCTGTGCCCTGTCCATCACCCCCATGGACTGAGGAATCACAATCATTGCCTCTTCCTTCACCACGGACATTCGGGTCTGTGCCCAGTCCATCACCCCCAGGGACAGAGGAATCATTGCCTCGTCCTTCACCACGGACATTCGGGTCTGTGCCCTGTCCATCACCCCCATGGACTGAGGAATGACAATCATTGCCTCGTCCTTCACCACGGACATTCGGGTCTGTGCCCAGTCCATCACCCCCATGGACTGAGGAATCATTGCCTCGTCCTTCACCACGGACATTCGGGTCTGTGCCCAGTCCATCACCCCCAGGGACAGAGGAATCATTGCCTCGTCCTTCACCACGGACATTCGGGTCTGTGCCCAGTCCATCACCCCCAGGGACAGAGGAATCATTGCCTCGTCCTTCACCACGGACATTCGGGTCTGTGCCCAGTCCATCACCCCCAGGGACAGAGGAATGACAATCATTGCCTCGTCCTTCACCACGGACATTCGGGTCTGTGCCCAGTCTATCACCCCCATGGACTGAGGAATCATTGCCTCGTCCTTCACCACGGACATTCGGGTCTGTGCCCAGTCCATCACCCCCAGGGACAGAGGAATCATTGCCTCGTCCTTCACCACGGACATTCGGGTCTGTGCCCAGTCCATCACCCCCAGGGACTGAGGAATCATTGCCTCGTCCTTCACCACGGACATTCGGGTCTGTGCCCAGTCCATCACCCCCAGGGACTGAGGAATCATTGCCTCGTCCTTCACCACGGACATTCGGGTCTGTGCCCTGTCCATCACCCCCATGGACTGAGGAATCACAATTATTGCCTCGTCCTTCACCACGGACATTCGGGTCTGTGCCCTGTCCATCACCCCCATGGACTGAGGAATCACAATCATTGCCTCGTCCTTCACCACGGACATTCGGGTCTGTGCCCAGTCCATCACCCCCATGGACTGAGGAATCACAATCATTGCCTCGTCCTTCACCACGGACATTCGGGTCTGTGCCCAGTCCATCACCACCATGGACTGAGGAATGACAATCATTGCCTCGTCCTTCAACACGGACATTCGGGTCTGTGCCCTGTCCATCACCCCCAGGGACTGAGGAATCATTGCCTCGTCCTTCACCACGGACATTCGGGTCTGTGCCCAGTCCATCACCCCCATGGACTGAGGAATCACAATTATTGCCTCGTCCTTCACCACGGACATTTGGGTCTGTGCCCTGTCCATCACCCCCATGGACTGAGGAATCACAATCATTGCCTCTTCCTTCACCACGGACATTCGGGTCTGTGCCCAGTCCATCACCCCCAGGGACAGAGGAATCATTGCCTCGTCCTTCACCACGGACATTCGGGTCTGTGCCCTGTCCATCACCCCCATGGACTGAGGAATCACAATTATTGCCTCGTCCTTCACCACGGACATTTGGGTCTATGCCCTGTCCATCACCCCCAGGGACTGAGGAATCATTGCCTCGTCCTTCACCACGGACATTCGGGTCTGTGCCCAGTCCATCACCCCCATGGACTGAGGAATCATTGCCTCGTCCTTCACCACGGACATTCGGGTCTGTGCCCAGTCCATCACCCCCATGGACTGAGGAATGACAATCATTCCTCGTCCTTCACCACGGACATTCGGGTCTTTGCCCAGTCCATCACCCCCAGGGACAGAGGAATCATTGCCTCGTCCTTCACCACGGACATTCGGGTCTGTGCCCAGTCCATCACCCCCAGGGACAGAGGATTGACAATCATTGCCTCGTCCTTCACCACGGACATTCGGGTCTGCGCCCAGTCCATCACCCCCATGGACTGAGGAATCATTGCCTCGTCCTTCACCACGGACATTCGGGTCTGTGCCCAGTCCATCACCCCCAGGGACAGAGGAATCATTGCCTCGTCCTTCACCACGGACATTCGGGTCTGTGCCCAGTCCATCACCCCCAGGGACAGAGGAATCATTGCCTCGTCCTTCACCACGGACATTCGGGTCTGTGCCCAGTCCATCACCCCCATGGACTGAGGAATCATTGCCTCGTACACAACGCACATTCGGGTCTGTGCCCTGTCCATCACCCCCATGGACTGAGGAATCACAATTATTGCCTCGTCCTTCACCACGGACATTCGGGTCTGTGCCCTGTCCATCACCCCCATGGACTGAGGAATCATTGCCTCGTCCTTCACCACGGACATTCGGGTCTGTGCCCAGTCCATCACCCCCATGGACTGAGGAATCACAATCATTGCCTCGTCCTTCACCACGGACATTTGGGTCTGTGCCCTGTCCATCACCCCCATGGACTGAGGAATCATTGCCTCGTCCTTCACCACGGACATTCGGGTCTGTGCCCAGTCCATCACCCCCAGGGACAGAGGAATCATTGCCTCGTCCTTCACCACGGACATTCGGGTCTGTGCCCTGTCCATCACCCCCACGGACTGAGGAATCATTGCCTCGTCCTTCACCACGGACATTCGGGTCTCTGCCCTGTCCATCACCCCCGTGGACTGAGGAATCAGAATTATTGCCTCGTCCTTCACCACGGACATTTGGGTCTGTGCCCTGTCCATCACCCCCACGGACTGAGGAATCATTGCCTCGTCCTTCACCACGGACATTCGGGTCTGTGCCCAGTCCATCACCCCAATGGACTGAGGAATCATTGCCTCGTCCTTCACCACGGACATTCGGGTCTGTGCCCAGTCCATCACCCCCATGGACTGAGGAATCATTGCCTCGTCCTTCACCACGGACATTCGGGTCTGTGCCCAGTCCATCACCCCCATGGACTGAGGAATCATTGCCTCGTCCTTCACCACGGACATTTGGGTCTGTGCCCAGTCCATCACCCCCATGGACTGAGGAATGACAATCATTGCCTCGTCCTTCACCACGGACATTCGGGTCTGTGCCCTGTCCATCACCCCCAGGGACAGAGGAATCATTGCCTCGTCCTTCACCACGGACATTCGGGTCTGTGCCCAGTCCATCACCCCCATGGACTGAGGAATCATTGCCTCGTCCTTCACCACGGACATTCGGGTCTGTGCCCTGTCCATCACCCCCAGGGACACAGGAATCATTGCCTCGTCCTTCACCACGGACATTCGGGTCTGTGCCCAGTCCATCACCCCCATGGACTGAGGAATCATTGCCTCGTCCTTCACCACGGACATTCGGGTCTGTGCCCAGTCCATCACCCCCATGGACTGAGGAATCACAATTATTGCCTCGTCCTTCACCACGGACATTTGGGTCTGTGCCCTGTCCATCACCCCCATGGACTGAGGAATCACAATCATTGCCTCGTCCTTCACCCTCATGGACTGAGGAATCATTGCCTCGTCCTTCACCACGGAAATTCGAGTCTGTGCCCTGTCCATCACCTCCGTGGACTGAGGAATCATTGCCTCGTCCTTCACCACGGACATTCGGGTCTGTGCCCAGTCCATCACCCCCAGGGACAGAGGAATCATTGCCTCGTCCTTCACCACGGACATTCGGGTCTGTGCCCTGTCCATCACCCCCATGGACTGAGGAATCACAATTATTGCCTCGTCCTTCACCACGGACATTCGGGTCTATGCCCTGTCCATCACCCCCAGGGACTGAGGAATCATTGCCTCGTCCTTCACCACGGACATTCGGGTCTGTGCCCAGTCCATCACCCCCATGGACTGAGGAATCATTGCCTCGTCCTTCACCACGGACATTCGGGTCTGTGCCCAGTCCATCACCCCCATGGACTGAGGAATCACAATCATTGCCTCGTCCTTCACCACGGACATTTGGGTCTGTGCCCTGTCCATCACCCCCATGGACTGAGGAATCACAATCATTGCCTCGTCCTTCACCACGGACATTCGGGTCTGTGCCCAGTCCATCATCCCCAGGGACAGAGGAATCATTGCCTCGTCCTTCACCACGGACATTCGGGTCTGTGCCCTGTCCATCACCCCCACGGACTGAGGAATCATTGCCTCGTCCTTCACCACGGACATTCGGGTCTGTGCCCAGTCCATCACCCCCAGGGACTGAGGAATCACAATCATTGCCTCGTCCTTCACCACGGACATTCGGGTCTGTGCCCAGTCCATCACCCCCAGGGACAGAGGAATGACAATCATTGCCTCGTCCTTCACCACGGACATTCGGGTCTGTGCCCTGTCCATCACCCCCATGGACTGAGGAATCACAATTATTGCCTCGTCCTTCACCACGGACATTCGGGTCTGTGCCCTGTCCATCACCCCCATGGACTGAGGAATCATTGCCTCATCCTTCACCACGGACATTCGGGTCTGTGCCCAGTCCATCACCCCCATGGACTGAGGAATCACAATCATTGCCTCGTCTTTCACCACGGACATTCGGGTCTGTGCCCTGTCCATCACCCCCACGGACTGAGGAATCATTGCCTCGTCCTTCACCACGGACATTCGGGTCTGTGCCCAGTCCATCACCCCCAGGGACAGAGGAATCATTGCCTCGTCCTTCACCACGGACATTCGGGTCTGTGCCCAGTCCATCACCCCCAGGGACAGAGGAATCATTGCCTCGTCCTTCACCACGGACATTCGGGTCTGTGCCCAGTCCATCACCCCCATGGACTGAGGAATCACAATTATTGCCTCGTCCTTCACCACGGACATTCGGGTCTGTGCCCTGTCCATCACCCCCATGGACTGAGGAATCATTGCCTCATCCTTCACCACGGACATTCGGGTCTGTGCCCAGTCCATCACCCCCATGGACTGAGGAATCACAATCATTGCCTCGTCCTTCACCACGGACATTCGGGTCTGTGCCCTGTCCATCACCCCCATGGACTGAGGAATCACAATCATTGCCTCGTCCTTCACCACGGACATTCGGGTCTGTGCCCTGTCCATCACCCCCATGGACTGAGGAATCACAAGTATTGCCTCGTCCTTCACCACGGACATTCGGGTCTGTGCCCTGTCCATCACCCCCAGGGACTGAGGAATCATTGCCTCGTCCTTCACCACGGACATTCGGGTCTGTGCCCTGTCCATCACCCCCAGGGACAGAGGAATCATTGCCTCGTCCTTCACCACGGACATTCGGGTCTGTGCCCTGTCCATCACCCCCAGGGACAGAGGAATCATTGCCTCGTCCTTCACCACGGACATTCGGGTCTGTGCCCTGTCCATCACCCCCAGGGACTGAGGAATCATTGCCTCGTCCTTCACCACGGACATTCGGGTCTGTGCCCAGTCCATCACCCCCATGGACTGAGGAATCACAATTATTGCCTCGTCCTTCACCACGGACATTTGGGTCTGTGCCCTGTCCATCACCCCCATGGACTGAGGAATCACAATCATTGCCTCGTCCTTCACCACGGACATTCGGGTCTGTGCCCTGTCCATCACCCCCATGGACTGAGGAATCACAATTATTGCCTCGTCCTTCACCACGGACATTCGGGTCTGTGCCCTGTCCATCACCCCCATGGACTGAGGAATCATTGCCTCATCCTTCACCACGGACATTCGGGTCTGTGCCCAGTCCATCACCCCCATGGACTGAGGAATCACAATCATTGCCTCGTCCTTCACCACGGACATTCGGGTCTGTGCCCTGTCCATCACCCCCATGGACTGAGGAATCACAATTATTGCCTCGTCCTTCACCACGGACATTCGGGTCTATGCCCTGTCCATCACCCCCAGGGACTGAGGAATCATTGCCTCGTCCTTCACCACGGACATTCGGGTCTGTGCCCAGTCCATCACCCCCATGGACTGAGGAATCATTGCCTCGTCCTTCACCACGGACATTCGGGTCTGTGCCCAGTCCATCACCCCCAGGGACAGAGGAATCATTGCCTCGTCCTTCACCACGGACATTCGGGTCTGTGCCCTGTCCATCACCCCCATGGACTGAGGAATCATTGCCTCGTCCTTCACCACGGACATTCGGGTCTGTGCCCTGTCCATCACCCCCAGGGACTGAGGAATCATTGCCTCGTCCTTCACCACGGACATTCGGGTCTGTGCCCAGTCCATCACCCCCATGGACTGAGGAATCACAATTATTGCCTCGTCCTTCACCACGGACATTTGGGTCTGTGCCCTGTCCATCACCCCCATGGACTGAGGAATCACAATCATTGCCTCGTCCTTCACCACGGACATTCGGGTCTGTGCCCAGTCCATCACCCCCAGGGACAGAGGAATCATTGCCTCGTCCTTCACCACGGACATTCGGGTCTGTGCCCTGTCCATCACCCCCATGGACTGAGGAATCACAATTATTGCCTCGTCCTTCACCACGGACATTCGGGTCTATGCCCTGTCCATCACCCCCAGGGACTGAGGAATCATTGCCTCGTCCTTCACCACGGACATTCGGGTCTGTGCCCAGTCCATCACCCCCATGGACTGAGGAATCAAAATTATTGCCTCGTCCTTCACCACGGACATTTGGGTCTGTGCCCTGTCCATCACCCCCATGGACTGAGGAATCACAATCATTGCCTCGTCCTTCACCACGGACATTCGGGTCTGTGCCCAGTCCATCACCCCCAGGGACAGAGGAATCATTGCCTCGTCCTTCACCACGGACATTCGGGTCTGTGCCCTGTCCATCACCCCCAGGGACTGAGGAATCATTGCCTCGTCCTTCACCACGGACATTCGGGTCTGTGCCCAGTCCATCACCCCCATGGACTGAGGAATCATTGCCTCGTCCTTCACCACGGACATTCGGGTCTGTGCCCAGTCCATCACCCCCAGGGACAGAGGAATCATTGCCTCGTCCTTCACCACGGACATTCGGGTCTGTGCCCTGTCCATCACACCCAGGGACTGAGGAATCATTGCCTCGTCCTTCACCACGGACATTCGGGTCTGTGCCCAGTCCATCACCCCCATGGACTGAGGAATCATTGCCTCGTCCTTCACCACGGACATTCGGGTCTGTGCCCAGTCCATCACCCCCATGGACTGAGGAATGACAATCATTGCCTCGTCCTTCACCACGGACATTCGGGTCTGTGCCCAGTCCATCACCCCCATGGACTGAGGAATCATTGCCTCGTCCTTCACCACGGACATTCGGGTCTGTGCCCAGTCCATCACCCCCAGGGACAGAGGAATCATTGCCTCGTCCTTCACCACGGACATTCGGGTCTGTGCCCTGTCCATCACCCCCATGGACTGAGGAATCATTGCCTCGTCCTTCACCACGGACATTCGGGTCTGTGCCCTGTCCATCACCCCCAGGGACAGAGGAATCATTGCCTCGTCCTTAACCACGGACATTCGGGTCTCTGCCCTGTCCATCACCCCCGTGGACTGAGGAATCAGAATTATTGCCTGGTCCTTCACCACGGACATTTGGGTCTGTGCCCTGTCCATCACCCCCACGGACTGAGGAATAATTGCCTCGTCCTTCACCACGGACATTCGGGTCTGTGCCCAGTCCATCACCCCCATGGACTGAGGAATCATTGCCTCGTCCTTCACCACGGACATTCGGGTATGTGCCCAGTCCATCACCCCCATGGACTGAGGAATGACAATCATTGCCTCGTCCTTCACCACGGACATTCGGGTCTGTGCCCTGTCCATCACCCCCAGGGACTGAGGAATCATTGCCTCGTCCTTCACCACGGACATTCGGGTCTGTGCCCAGTCCATCACCCCCATGGACTGAGGAATCACAATTATTGCCTCGTCCTTCACCACGGACATTTGGGTCTGTGCCCTGTCCATCACCCCCATGGACTGAGGAATCACAATCATTGCCTCGTCCTTCACCACGGACATTCGGGTCTGTGCCCTGTCCATCACCCCCAGGGAGTGAGGAATCATTGCCTCGTCCTTCACCACGGACATTCGGGTCTGTGCCCAGTCCATCACCCCCATGGACAGAGGAATCATTGCCTCATCCTTCACCACGGACATTCGGGTCTGTGCCCAGTCCATCACCCCCATGGACTGAGGAATCACAATCATTGCCTCGTCCTTCACCACGGACATTCGGGTCTGTGCCCTGTCCATCACCCCCATGGACTGAGGAATCACAAGTATTGCCTCGTCCTTCACCACGGACATTCGGGCCTGTGCCCTGTCCATCACCCCCAGGGACTGAGGAATCATTGCCTCGTCCTTCACCACGGACATTCGGGCCTGTGCCCTGTCCATCACCCCCAGGGACTGAGGAATCATTGCCTCGTCCTTCACCACGGACATTTGGGTCTGTGCCCTGTCCATCACCCCCACGGACTGAGAAATAATTGCCTCGTCCTTCACCACGGACATTCGGGTCTGTGCCCAGTCCATCACCCCATGGACTGAGGAATCATTGCCTCGTCCTTCACCACGGACATTCGGGTCTGTGCCCAGTCCATCACCCCCATGGACTGAGGAATGACAATCATTGCCTCGTCCTTCACCACGGACATTCGGGTCTGTGCCCTGTCCATCACCCCCAGGGACTGAGGAATCATTGCCTCGTCCTTCACCACGGACATTCGGGTCTGTGCCCAGTCCATCACCCCCATGGACTGAGGAATCACAATTATTGCCTCGTCCTTCACCACGGACATTTGGGTCTGTGCCCTGTCCATCACCCCCATGGACTGAGGAATCACAATCATTGCCACGTCCTTCACCACGGACATTCGGGTCTGTGCCCAGTCCATCACCCCCAGGGACAGAGGAATCATTGCCTCGTCCTTCACCACGGACATTCGGGTCTGTGCCCTGTCCATCACCCCCATGGACCGAGGAATCACAATTATTGCCTCGTCCTTCACCACGGACATTTGGGTCTATGCCCTGTCCATCACCCCCAGGGACTGAGGAATCATTGCCTCGTCCTTCACCACGGACATTCGGGTCTGTGCCCAGTCCATCACCCCCATGGACTGAGGAATCATTGCCTCGTCCTTCACCACGGACATTCGGGTCTGTGCCCAGTCCATCACCCCCATGGACTGAGGAATGACAATCATTGCCTCGTCCTTCACCACGGACATTCGGGTCTGTGACCAGTCCATCACCCCCATGGACTGAGGAATCATTGCCTCGTCCTTCACCACGGACATTCGGGTCTGTGCCCAGTCCATCACCCCCAGGGACAGAGGAATCATTGCCTCGTCCTTCACCACGGACATTCGGGTCTGTGCCCGGTCCATCACCCCCAGGGACAGAGGAATCATTGCCTCGTCCTTCACCACGGACATTCGGGTCTGTGCCCTGTCCATCAGCCCCATGGACTGAGGAATCACAATTATTGCCTCGTCCTTCACCACGGACATTTGGGTCTATGCCCTGTCCATCACCCCCAGGGACTGAGGAATCATTGCCTCGTCCTTCACCACGGACATTCGGGTCTGTGCCCAGTCCATCACCCCCATGGACTGAGGAATCATTGCCTCGTCCTTCACCACGGACATTCGGGTCTGTGCCCAGTCCATCACCCCCATGGACTGAGGAATGACAATCATTGCCTCGTCCTTCACCACGGACATTCGGGTCTGTGCCCAGTCCATCACCCCCATCGACTGAGGAATCATTGCCTCGTCCTTCACCACGGACATTCGGGTCTGTGCCCAGTCCATCACCCCCAGGGACAGAGGAATCATTGCCTCGTCCTTCACCACGGACATTCGGGTCTGTGCCCAGTCCATCACCCCCAGGGACAGAGGAATCATTGCCTCGTCCTTCACCACGGACATTCGGGTCTGTGCCCAGTCCATCACCCCCAGGGACAGAGGAATGACAATCATTGCCTCGTCCTTCACCACGGACATTCGGGTCTGTGCCCAGTCCATCACCCCCATGGACTGAGGAATCATTGCCTCGTCCTTCACCACGGACATTCGGGTCTGTGCCCAGTCCATCACCCCCAGGGACAGAGGAATCATTGCCTCGTCCTTCACCACGGACATTCGGGTCTGTGCCCAGTCCATCACCCCCAGGGACAGAGGAATCATTGCCTCGTCCTTCACCACGGACATTCGGGTTTGTGCCCAGTCCATCACCCCCATGGACTGAGGAATCATTGCCTCGTCCTTCACCACGGACATTCGGGTCTGTGCCCTGTCCATCACCCCCATGGACTGAGGAATCATTGCCTCGTCCTTCACCACGGACATTCGGGTCTGTGCCCTGTCCATCACCCCCAGGGACTGAGGAATCACAATCATTGCCTCGTCCTTCACCACGGACATTTGGGTCTGTGCCCTGTCCATCACCCCCATGGACTGAGGAATCACAATCATTGCCTCGTCCTTCACCACGGACATTCGGGTCTATGCCCTGTCCATCACCCCCAGGGACAGAGGAATCATTGCCTCGTCCTTCACCACGGACATTCGGGTCTGTGCCCTGTCCATCACCCCCACGGACTGAGGAATCATTGCCTCGTCCTTCACCACGGACATTCGGGTCTGTGCCCAGTCCATCACCCCAGGGACAGAGGAATCATTGCCTAATCCTTCACCACGGACATTCGGGTCTGTGCCCAGTCCATCACCCCCATGGACAGAGGAATCATTGCCTCGTCCTTCACCACGGACATTCGGGTCTGTGCCCAGTCCATCACCCCCATGGACTGAGGAATCATTGCCTCGTCCTTCACCACGGACATTCGGGTCTGTGCCCAGTCCATCACCCCCAGGGACAGAGGAATCATTGCCTCGTCCTTCACCACGGACATTCGGGTCTGTGCCCTGTCCATCACCCCCATGGACTGAGGAATCATTGCCTCGTCCTTCACCACGGACATTCGGGTCTGTGCCCAGTCCATCACCCCCATGGACTGAGGAATCACAATTATTGCCTCGTCCTTCACCACGGACATTTGGGTCTGTGCCCTGTCCATCACCCCCATGGACTGAGGAATCACAATCATTGCCTCGTCCTTCACCACGGACATTCGGGTCTATGCCCAGTCCATCACCCCCAGGGACAGAGGAATCATTGCCTCGTCCTTCACCACGGACATTCGGGTCTGTGCCCTGTCCATCACCCCCATGGACCGAGATATCACAATTATTGCCTCGTCCTTCACCACGGACATTTGGGTCTATGCCCTGTCCATCACCCCCAGGGACTGAGGAATCATTGCCTCGTCCTTCACCACGGACATTCGGGTCTGTGCCCAGTCCATCACCCCCATGGACTGAGGAATCATTGCCTCGTCCTTCACCACGGACATTCGGGTCTGTGCCCAGTCCATCACCCCCATGGACTGAGGAATGACAATCATTGCCTCGTCCTTCACCACGGACATTCGGGTCTGTGCCCAGTCCATCACCCCCATGGACTGAGGAATCATTGCCTCGTCCTTCACCACGGACATTCGGGTCTGTGCCCAGTCCATCACCCCCATGGACTGAGGAATGACAATCATTGCCTCGTCCTTCACCACGGACATTCGGGTCTGTGCCCTGTCCATCACCCCCAGGGACTGAGGAATCATTGCCTCGTCCTTCACCACGGACATTCGGGTCTGTGCCCAGTCCATCACCCCCATGGACTGAGGAATCACAATTATTGCCTCGTCCTTCACCACGGACATTTGGGTCTGTGCCCTGTCCATCACCCCCATGGACTGAGGAATCACAATCATTGCCTCGTCCTTCACCACGGACATTCGGGTCTGTGCCCAGTCCATCACCCCCAGGGACAGAGGAATCATTGCCTCGTCCTTCACCACGGACATTCGGGTCTGTGCCCTGTCCATCACCCCCATGGACCGAGGAATCACAATTATTGCCTCGTCCTTCACCACGGACATTTGGGTCTATGCCCTGTCCATCACCCCCAGGGACTGAGGAATCATTGCCTCGTCCTTCACCACGGACATTCGGGTCTGTGCCCAGTCCATCACCCCCATGGACTGAGGAATCATTGCCTCGTCCTTCACCACGGACATTCGGGTCTGTGCCCAGTCCATCACCCCCATGGACTGAGGAATGACAATCATTGCCTCGTCCTTCACCACGGACATTCGGGTCTGTGCCCAGTCCATCACCCCCATGGACTGAGGAATCATTGCCTCGTCCTTCACCACGGACATTCGGGTCTGTGCCCAGTCCATCACCCCCAGGGACAGAGGAATCATTGCCTCGTCCTTCACCACGGACATTCGGGTCTGTGCCCGGTCCATCACCCCCAGGGACAGAGGAATCATTGCCTCGTCCTTCACCACGGACATTCGGGTCTGTGCCCTGTCCATCAGCCCCATGGACTGAGGAATCACAATTATTGCCTCGTCCTTCACCACGGACATTTGGGTCTATGCCCTGTCCATCACCCCCAGGGACTGAGGAATCATTGCCTCGTCCTTCACCACGGACATTCGGGTCTGTGCCCAGTCCATCACCCCCATGGACTGAGGAATCATTGCCTCGTCCTTCACCACGGACATTCGGGTCTGTGCCCAGTCCATCACCCCCATGGACTGAGGAATGACAATCATTGCCTCGTCCTTCACCACGGACATTCGGGTCTGTGCCCAGTCCATCACCCCCATCGACTGAGGAATCATTGCCTCGTCCTTCACCACGGACATTCGGGTCTGTGCCCAGTCCATCACCCCCAGGGACAGAGGAATCATTGCCTCGTCCTTCACCACGGACATTCGGGTCTGTGCCCAGTCCATCACCCCCAGGGACAGAGGAATCATTGCCTCGTCCTTCACCACGGACATTCGGGTCTGTGCCCAGTCCATCACCCCCAGGGACAGAGGAATGACAATCATTGCCTCGTCCTTCACCACGGACATTCGGGTCTGTGCCCAGTCCATCACCCCCATGGACTGAGGAATCATTGCCTCGTCCTTCACCACGGACATTCGGGTCTGTGCCCAGTCCATCACCCCCAGGGACAGAGGAATCATTGCCTCGTCCTTCACCACGGACATTCGGGTCTGTGCCCAGTCCATCACCCCCAGGGACAGAGGAATCATTGCCTCGTCCTTCACCACGGACATTCGGGTTTGTGCCCAGTCCATCACCCCCATGGACTGAGGAATCATTGCCTCGTCCTTCACCACGGACATTCGGGTCTGTGCCCTGTCCATCACCCCCATGGACCGAGATATCACAATTATTGCCTCGTCCTTCACCACGGACATTTGGGTCTATGCCCTGTCCATCACCCCCACGGACTGAGGAATCATTGCCTCGTCCTTCACCACGGACATTCGGGTCTGTGCCAAGTCCATCACCCCAGGGACAGAGGAATCATTGCCTAATCCTTCACCACGGACATTCGGGTCTGTGCCCAGTCCATCACCCCCATGGACAGAGGAATCATTGCCTCGTCCTTCACCACGGACATTCGGGTCTGTGCCCAGTCCATCACCCCCATGGACTGAGGAATCATTGCCTCGTCCTTCACCACGGACATTCGGGTCTGTGCCCAGTCCATCACCCCCAGGGACAGAGGAATCATTGCCTCGTCCTTCACCACGGACATTCGGGTCTGTGCCCTGTCCATCACCCCGATGGACTGAGGAATCATTGCCTCGTCCTTCACCACGGACATTCGGGTCTGTGCCCAGTCCATCACCCCCATGGACTGAGGAATCACAATTATTGCCTCGTCCTTCACCACGGACATTTGGGTCTGTGCCCTGTCCATCACCCCCATGGACTGAGGAATCACAATCATTGCCTCGTCCTTCACCACGGACATTCGGGTCTGTGCCCAGTCCATCACCCCCAGGGACAGAGGAATCATTGCCTCGTCCTTCACCACGGACATTCGGGTCTGTGCCCTGTCCATCACCCCCATGGACCGAGGAATCACAATTATTGCCTCGTCCTTCACCACGGACATTTGGGTCTATGCCCTGTCCATCACCCCCAGGGACTGAGGAATCATTGCCTCGTCCTTCACCACGGACATTCGGGTCTGTGCCCAGTCCATCACCCCCATGGACTGAGGAATCATTGCCTCGTCCTTCACCACGGACATTCGGGTCTGTGCCCAGTCCATCACCCCCATGGACTGAGGAATGACAATCATTGCCTCGTCCTTCACCACGGACATTCGGGTCTGTGCCCAGTCCATCACCCCCATGGACTGAGGAATCATTGCCTCGTCCTTCACCACGGACATTCGGGTCTGTGCCCAGTCCATCACCCCCAGGGACTGAGGAATCATTGCCTCGTCCTTCACCACGGACATTCGGGTCTGTGCCCAGTCCATCACCCCCATGGACTGAGGAATCATTGCCTCGTCCTTCACCACGGACATTCGGGTCTGTGCCCAGTCCATCACCCCCATGGACTGAGGAATGACAATCATTGCCTCGTCCTTCACCACGGACATTCGGGTCTGTGCCCAGTCCATCAGCCCCATCGACTGAGGAATCATTGCCTCGTCCTTCACCACGGACATTCGGGTCTGTGCCCAGTCCATCACCCCCAGGGACAGAGGAATCATTGCCTCGTCCTTCACCACGGACATTCGGGTCTGTGCCCAGTCCATCACCCCCAGGGACAGAGGAATCATTGCCTCGTCCTTCACCACGGACATTCGGGTCTGTGCCCAGTCCATCACCCCCAGGGACAGAGGAATGACAATCATTGCCTCGTCCTTCACCACGGACATTCGGGTCTGTGCCCAGTCCATCACCCCCATGGACTGAGGAATGCCAATCATTGCCTCGTCCTTCACCACGGACATTCGGGTCTGTGCCCAGTCCATCACCCCCAGGGACTGAGGAATCATTGCCTCGTCCTTCACCACGGACATTCGGGTCTGTGCCCAGTCCATCACCCCCATGGACTGAGGAATGACAATCATTGCCTCGTCCTTCACCACGGACATTCGGGTCTGTGCCCAGTCCATCACCCCCATCGACTGAGGAATCATTGCCTCGTCCTTCACCACGGACATTCGGGTCTGTGCCCAGTCCATCACCCCCAGGGACAGAGGAATCATTGCCTCGTCCTTCACCACGGACATTCGGGTCTGTGCCCAGTCCATCACCCCCAGGGACAGAGGAATCATTGCCTCGTCCTTCACCACGGACATTCGGGTCTGTGCCCAGTCCATCACCCCCAGGGACAGAGGAATGACAATCATTGCCTCGTCCTTCACCACGGACATTCGGGTCTGTGCCCAGTCCATCACCCCCATGGACTGAGGAATGCCAATCATTGCCTCGTCCTTCACCACGGACATTCGGGTCTGTGCCCAGTCCATCACCCCCAGGGACTGAGGAATCATTGCCTCGTCCTTCACCACGGACATTCAGGTCTGTGCCCAGTCCATCACCCCCAGGGACAGAGGAATCATTGCCTCGTCCTTCACCACGGACATTCGGGTCTGTGCCCAGTCCATCACCCCCAGGGACAGAGGAATGACAATCATTGCCTCGTCCTTCACCACGGACATTCGGGTTTGTGCCCAGTCCATCACCCCCATGGACTGAGGAATCATTGCCTCGTCCTTCACCACGGACATTCGGGTCTGTGCCCAGTCCATCACCCCCATGGACAGAGGAATCACAATCATTGCCTCGTCCTTCACCACGGACATTTGGGTCTGTGCCCTGTCCATCACCCCCATGGACTGAGGAATCACAATCATTGCCTCGTCCTTCACCACGGACATTCGGGTCTGTGCCCAGTCCATCACCCCCAGGGACACAGGGAATCATTGCCTCGTCCTTCACCACGGACATTCGGGTCTGTGCCCTGTCCATCACCCCCACGGACTGAGGAATTATTGCCTCGTCCTTCACCACGGACATTCGGGTCTGTGCCCAGTCCATCACCCCCAGGGACAGAGGAATCATTGCCTCGTCCTTCACCACGGACATTCGGGTCTGTGCCCAGTCCATCACCCCCAGGGACAGAGGAATCATTGCCTCGTCCTTCACCACGGACATTCGGGTCTGTGCCCAGTCCATCACCCCCACGGACTGAGGAATCATTGCCTCGTCCTTCACCACGGACATTCGGGTCTGTGCCCAGTCCATCACCCCCAGGGACAGAGGAATCATTGCCTCGTCCTTCACCACGGACATTCGGGTCTGTGCCCAGTCCATCACCCCCATGGACAGAGGAATCATTGCCTCGTCCTTCACCACGGACATTCGGGTCTGTGCCCAGTCCATCACCCCCATGGACTGAGGAATGACAATCATTGCCTCGTCCTTCACCACGGACATTCGGGTCTGTGCCCAGTCCATCACCCCCAGGGACAGAGGAATCATTGCCTCGTCCTTCACCACGGACATTCGGGTCTGTGCCCAGTCCATCACCCCCACGGACTGAGGAATCATTGCCTCGTCCTTCACCACGGACATTCGGGTCTGTGCCCAGTCCATCACCCCCAGGGACAGAGGAATCATTGCCTCGTCCTTCACCACGGACATTCGGGTCTGTGCCCTGTCCATCACCCCCACGGACAGAGGAATCATTGCCTCGTCCTTCACCACGGACATTCGGGTCTGTGCCCAGTCCATCACCCCCATGGACTGAGGAATCATTGCCTCGTCCTTCACCACGGACATTCGGGTCTGTGCCCAGTCCATCACCCCCATGGACTGAGGAATCACAATCATTGCCTCGTCCTTCACCACGGACATTCGGGTCTGTGCCCTGTCCATCACCCCCATGGACTGAGGAATCACAATTATTGCCTCGTCCTTCACCACGGACATTCGGGTCTGTGCCCTGTCCATCACCCCCATGGACTGAGGAATCACAAGTATTGCCTCGTCCTTCACCACGGACATTCGGGTCTGTGCCCTGTCCATCACCCCCAGGGACTGAGGAATCATTGCCTCGTCCTTCACCACGGACATTCGGGTCTGTGCCCTGTCCATCACCCCCAGGGACAGAGGAATCATTGCCTCGTCCTTCACCACGGACATTCGGGTCTGTGCCCTGTCCATCACCCCCAGGGACAGAGGAATCATTGCCTCGTCCTTCACCACGGACATTCGGGTCTGTGCCCTGTCCATCACCCCCAGGGACTGAGGAATCATTGCCTCGTCCTTCACCACGGACATTCTGGTCTGTGCCCAGTCCATCACCCCCATGGACTGAGGAATCACAATTATTGCCTCGTCCTTCACCACGGACATTTGGGTCTGTGCCCTGTCCATCACCCCCATGGACTGAGGAATCACAATCATTGCCTCGTCCTTCACCACGGACATTCGGGTCTGTGCCCAGTCCATCACCCCCAGGGACAGAGGAATCATTGCCTCGTCCTTCACCACGGACATTCGGGTCTGTGCCCTGTCCATCACCCCCATGGACTGAGGAATCACAATTATTGCCTCGTCCTTCACCACGGACATTCGGGTCTATGCCCTGTCCATCACCCCCAGGGACTGAGGAATCATTGCCTCGTCCTTCACCACGGACATTCGGGTCTGTGCCCAGTCCATCACCCCCATGGACTGAGGAATCATTGCCTCGTCCTTCACCACGGACATTCGGGTCTGTGCCCAGTCCATCACCCCCATGGACTGAGGAATGACAATCATTGCCTCGTCCTTCACCACGGACATTCGGGTCTGTGCCCAGTCCATCACCCCCATGGACTGAGGAATCATTGCCTCGTCCTTCACCACGGACATTCGGGTCTGTGCCCAGTCCATCACCCCCAGGGACAGAGGAATCATTGCCTCGTCCTTCACCACGGACATTCGGGTCTGTGCCCTGTCCATCACCCCCATGGACTGAGGAATCATTGCCTCGTCCTTCACCACGGACATTCGGGTCTGTGCCCAGTCCATCACTCCCATGGACTGAGGAATCACAATTATTGCCTCGTCCTTCACCACGGACATTTGGGTCTGTGCCCTGTCCATCACCCCCATGGACTGAGGAATCACAATCATTGCCTCGTCCTTCACCACGGACATTCGGGTCTGTGCCCAGTCCATCACCCCCAGGGACAGAGGAATCATTGCCTCGTCCTTCACCACGGACATTCGGGTCTGTGCCCTGTCCATCACCCCCATGGACCGAGGAATCACAATTATTGCCTCGTCCTTCACCACGGACATTTGGGTCTATGCCCTGTCCATCACCCCCAGGGACTGAGGAATCATTGCCTCGTCCTTCACCACGGACATTCGGGTCTGTGCCCAGTCCATCACCCCCATGGACTGAGGAATCATTGCCTCGTCCTTCACCACGGACATTCGGGTCTGTGCCCAGTCCATCACCCCCATGGACTGAGGAATGACAATCATTGCCTCGTCCTTCACCACGGACATTCGGGTCTGTGCCCAGTCCATCACCCCCATGGACTGAGGAATCATTGCCTCGTCCTTCACCACGGACATTCGGGTCTGTGCCCAGTCCATCACCCCCAGGGACAGAGGAATCATTGCCTCGTCCTTCACCACGGACATTCGGGTCTGTGCCCGGTCCATCACCCCCAGGGACAGAGGAATCATTGCCTCGTCCTTCACCACGGACATTCGGGTCTGTGCCCTGTCCATCACCCCCATGGACTGAGGAATCACAATTATTGCCTCGTCCTTCACCACGGACATTTGGGTCTATGCCCAGTCCATCACCCCCAGGGACTGAGGAATCATTGCCTCGTCCTTCACCACGGACATTCGGGTCTGTGCCCAGTCCATCACCCCCATGGACTGAGGAATCATTGCCTCGTCCTTCACCACGGACATTCGGGTCTGTGCCCAGTCCATCACCCCCATGGACTGAGGAATGACAATCATTGCCTCGTCCTTCACCACGGACATTCGGGTCTGTGCCCAGTCCATCACCCCCAGGGACAGAGGAATCATTGCCTCGTCCTTCACCACGGACATTCGGGTCTGTGCCCAGTCCATCACCCCCAGGGACAGAGGAATGACAATCATTGCCTCGTCCTTCACCACGGACATTCGGGTCTGTGCCCTGTCCATCACCCCCATGGACTGAGGAATCACAATCATTGCCTCATCCTTCACCACGGACATTCGGGTCTGTGCCCAGTCCATCACCCCCATGGACTGAGGAATCACAATCATTGCCTCGTCCTTCACCACGGACATTCGGGTCTGTGCCCTGTCCATCACCCCCATGGACTGAGGAATCACAAGTATTGCCTCGTCCTTCACCACGGACATTCGGGTCTGTGCCCTGTCCATCACCCCCAGGGACTGAGGAATAATTGCCTCGTCCTTCACCACGGACATTCGGGTCTGTGCCCTGTCCATCACCCCCAGGGACAGAGGAATCATTGCCTCGTCCTTCACCACGGACATTCGGGTCTGTGCCCTGTCCATCACCCCCAGGGACAGAGGAATCATTGCCTCGTCCTTCACCACGGACATTCGGGTCTGTGCCCTGTCCATCACCCCCAGGGACTGAGGAATCATTGCCTCGTCCTTCACCACGGACATTCGGGTCTGTGCCCAGTCCATCACCCCCATGGACTGAGGAATCACAATTATTGCCTCGTCCTTCACCACGGACATTTGGGTCTGTGCCCTGTCCATCACCCCCATGGACTGAGGAATCACAATTATTGCCTCGTCCTTCACCACGGACATTCGGGTCTATGCCCTGTCCATCACCCCCAGGGACTGAGGAATCATTGCCTCGTCCTTCACCACGGACATTCGGGTCTGTGCCCAGTCCATCACCCCCATGGACTGAGGAATCATTGCCTCGTCCTTCACCACGGACATTCGGGTCTGTGCCCAGTCCATCACCCCCATGGACTGAGGAATGACAATCATTGCCTCGTCCTTCACCACGGACATTCGGGTCTGTGCCCAGTCCATCACCCCCATGGACTGAGGAATCATTGCCTCGTCCTTCACCACGGACATTCGGGTCTGTGCCCAGTCCATCACCCCCAGGGACAGAGGAATCATTGCCTCGTCCTTCACCACGGACATTCGGGTCTGTGCCCTGTCCATCACCCCCATGGACTGAGGAATCATTGCCTCGTCCTTCACCACGGACATTCGGGTCTGTGCCCAGTCCATCACCACCAGGGACAGAGGAATCATTGCCTCGTCCTTCACCACGGACATTCGGGTCTGTGCCCTGTCCATCACCCCCATGGACTGAGGAATCATTGCCTCGTCCTTCACCACGGACATTCGGGTCTGTGCCCAGTCCATCACCCCCATGGACTGAGGAATCACAATTATTGCCTCGTCCTTCACCACGGACATTTGGGTCTATGCCCTGTCCATCACCCCCAGAGACTGAGGAATCATTGCCTCGTCCTTCACCACGGACATTCGGGTCTGTGCCCAGTCCATCACCCCCAGGGACAGAGGAATCATTGCCTCGTCCTTCACCACGGACATTCGGGTCTGTGCCCAGTCCATCACCCCCAGGGACAGAGGAATCATTGCCTCGTCCTTCACCACGGACATTCGGGTCTGTGCCCAGTCCATCACCCCCATGGACTGAGGAATCATTGCCTCGTCCTTCACCACGGACATTCGGGTCTGTGCCCAGTCCCTCACCCCCAGGGACAGAGGAATCATTGCCTCGTCCTTCACCACGGACATTCGGGTCTGTGCCCAGTCCATCACCCCCATGGACTGAGGAATGACAATCATTGCCTCTTCCTTCACCACTGACATTCGGGTCTGTGCCCAGTCCATCACCCCCATGGACTGAGGAATCATTGCCTCGTCCTTCACCACGGACATTCGGGTCTGTGCCCTGTCCATCACCCCCACGGACAGAGGAATCATTGCCTCGTCCTTCACCACGGACATTCGGGTCTGTGCCCAGTCCATCACCCCCATGGACTGAGGAATCATTGCCTCGTCCTTCACCACGGACATTCGGGTCTGTGCCCAGTCCATCACCCCCATGGACTGAGGAATCACAATCATTGCCTCGTCCTTCACCACGGACATTCGGGTCTGTGCCCTGTCCATCACCCCCATGGACTGAGGAATCACAATTATTGCCTCGTCCTTCACCACGGACATTCGGGTCTGTGCCCTGTCCATCACCCCCATGGACTGAGGAATCATTGCCTCATCCTTCACCACGGACATTCGGGTCTTTGCCAGTCCATCACCCCCATGGACTGAGGAATCACAATCATTGCCTCGTCCTTCACCACGGACATTCGGGTCTGTGCCCTGTCCATCACCCCCATGGACTGAGGAATCACAAGTATTGCCTCGTCCTTCACCACGGACATTCGGGTCTGTGCCCTGTCCATCACCCCCATGGACTGAGGAATCATTGCCTCGTCCTTCACCACGGACATTCGGGTCTGTGCCCAGTCCATCACCCCCATGGACTGAGGAATGACAATCATTGCCTCTTCCTTCACCACGGACATTCGGGTCTGTGCCCAGTCCATCACCCCCATGGACTGAGGAATCATTGCCTCGTCCTTCACCACGGACATTCGGGTCTGTGCCCAGTCCATCACCCCCAGGGACAGAGGAATCATTGCCTCGTCCTTCACCACGGACATTCGGGTCTGTGCCCAGTCCATCACCCCCAGGGACAGAGGAATCATTGCCTCGTCCTTCACCACGGACATTCGGGTCTGTGCCCAGTCCATCACCCCCAGGGACAGAGGAATGACAATCATTGCCTCGTCCTTCACCACGGACATTCGGGTCTGTGCCCTGTCCATCACCCCCATGGACTGAGGAATCACAATCATTGCCTCATCCTTCACCACGGACATTCGGGTCTGTGCCCAGTCCATCACCCCCATGGACTGAGGAATCACAATCATTGCCTCGTCCTTCACCACGGACATTCGGGTCTGTGCCCTGTCCATCACCCCCATGGACTGAGGAATCACAAGTATTGCCTCGTCCTTCACCACGGACATTCGGGTCTGTGCCCTGTCCATCACCCCCAGGGACTGAGGAATCATTGCCTCGTCCTTCACCACGGACATTCGGGTCTGTGCCCTGTCCATCACCCCCAGGGACAGAGGAATCATTGCCTCGTCCTTCACCACGGACATTCGGGTCTGTGCCCTGTCCATCACCCCCAGGGACAGAGGAATCATTGCCTCGTCCTTCACCACGGACATTCGGGTCTGTGCCCTGTCCATCACCCCCAGGGACTGAGGAATCATTGCCTCGTCCTTCACCACGGACATTCGGGTCTGTGCCCAGTCCATCACCCCCATGGACTGAGGAATCACAATTATTGCCTCGTCCTTCACCACGGACATTTGGGTCTGTGCCCTGTCTATCACCCCCATGGACTGAGGAATCACAATTATTGCCTCGTCCTTCACCACGGACATTCGGGTCTATGCCCTGTCCATCACCCCCAGGGACTGAGGAATCATTGCCTCGTCCTTCACCACGGACATTCGGGTCTGTGCCCAGTCCATCACCCCCATGGACTGAGGAATCATTGCCTCGTCCTTCACCACGGACATTCGGGTCTGTGCCCAGTCCATCACCCCCATGGACTGAGGAATGACAATCATTGCCTCGTCCTTCACCACGGACATTCGGGTCTGTGCCCAGTCCATCACCCCCATGGACTGAGGAATCATTGCCTCGTCCTTCACCACGGACATTCGGGTCTGTGCCCAGTCCATCACCCCCAGGGACAGAGGAATCATTGCCTCGTCCTTCACCACGGACATTCGGGTCTGTGCCCTGTCCATCACCCCCATGGACTGAGGAATCATTGCCTCGTCCTTCACCACGGACATTCGGGTCTGTGCCCAGTCCATCACCACCAGGGACAGAGGAATCATTGCCTCGTCCTTCACCACGGACATTCGGGTCTGTGCCCTGTCCATCACCCCCATGGACTGAGGAATCATTGCCTCGTCCTTCACCACGGACATTCGGGTCTGTGCCCAGTCCATCACCCCCATGGACTGAGGAATCACAATTATTGCCTCGTCCTTCACCACGGACATTTGGGTCTGTGCCCTGTCCATCACCCCCATGGACTGAGGAATCACAATCATTGCCTCGTCCTTCACCACGGACATTCGGGTCTGTGCCCAGTCCATCACCGCCAGGGACAGAGGAATCATTGCCTCGTCCTTCACCACGGACATTCGGGTCTGTGCCCTGTCCATCACCCCCATGGACTGAGGAATCACAATTATTGCCTCGTCCTTCACCACGGACATTTGGGTCTATGCCCTGTCCATCACCCCCAGGGACTGAGGAATCATTGCCTCGTCCTTCACCACGGACATTCGGGTCTGTGCCCAGTCCATCACCCCCAGGGACTGAGGAATCATTGCCTCGTCCTTCACCACGGACATTCGGGTCTCTGCCCTGTCCATCACCCCCGTGGACTGAGGAATCAGAATTATTGCCTGGTCCTTCACCACGGACATTTGGGTCTGTGCCCTGTCCATCACCCCCACGGACTGAGGAATAATTGCCTCGTCCTTCACCACGGACATTCGGGTCTGTGCCCAGTCCATCACCCCCATGGACTGAGGAATCATTGCCTCGTCCTTCACCAAGGACATTCGGGTATGTGCCCAGTCCATCACCCCCATGGACTGAGGAATGACAATCATTGCCTCGTCCTTCACCACGGACATTCGGGTCTGTGCCCTGTCCATCACCCCCAGGGACTGAGGAATCATTGCCTCGTCCTTCACCACGGACATTCGGGTCTGTGCCCAGTCCATCACCCCCATGGACTGAGGAATCACAATTATTGCCTCGTCCTTCACCACGGACATTTGGGTCTGTGCCCTGTCCATCACCCCCATGGACTGAGGAATCACAATCATTGCCTCGTCCTTCACCACGGACATTCGGGTCTGTGCCCAGTCCATCACCCCCAGGGACAGAGGAATCATTGCCTCGTCCTTCACCACGGACATTCGGGTCTGTGCCCAGTCCATCACCCCCATGGACTGAGGAATCACAATTATTGCCTCGTCCTTCACCACGGACATTTGGGTCTATGCCCTGTCCATCACCCCCAGGGACTAGGGAATCATTGCCTCGTCCTTCACCACGGACATTCGGGTCTGTGCCCAGTCCATCACCCCCATGGACTGAGGAATCATTGCCTCGTCCTTCACCACGGACATTCGGGTCTGTGCCCAGTCCATCACCCCCATGGACTGAGGAATGACAATCATTGCCTCTTCCTTCACCACTGACATTCGGGTCTGTGCCCAGTCCATCACCCCCATGGACTGAGGAATCATTGCCTCGTCCTTCACCACGGACATTCGGGTCTGTGCCCTGTCCATCACCCCCACGGACAGAGGAATCATTGCCTCGTCCTTCACCACGGACATTCGGGTCTGTGCCCAGTCCATCACCCCCATGGACTGAGGAATCATTGCCTCGTCCTTCACCACGGACATTCGGGTCTGTGCCCAGTCCATCACCCCCATGGACTGAGGAATCACAATCATTGCCTCGTCCTTCACCACGGACATTCGGGTCTGTGCCCTGTCCATCACCCCCATGGACTGAGGAATCACAATTATTGCCTCGTCCTTCACCACGGACATTCGGGTCTGTGCCCTGTCCATCACCCCCATGGACTGAGGAATCATTGCCTCATCCTTCACCACGGACATTCGGGTCTTTGCCAGTCCATCACCCCCATGGACTGAGGAATCACAATCATTGCCTCGTCCTTCACCACGGACATTCGGGTCTGTGCCCTGTCCATCACCCCCATGGACTGAGGAATCACAAGTATTGCCTCGTCCTTCACCACGGACATTCGGGTCTGTGCCCTGTCCATCACCCCCATGGACTGAGGAATCATTGCCTCGTCCTTCACCACGGACATTCGGGTCTGTGCCCAGTCCATCACCCCCATGGACTGAGGAATGACAATCATTGCCTCTTCCTTCACCACGGACATTCGGGTCTGTGCCCAGTCCATCACCCCCATGGACTGAGGAATCATTGCCTCGTCCTTCACCACGGACATTCGGGTCTGTGCCCAGTCCATCACCCCCAGGGACAGAGGAATCATTGCCTCGTCCTTCACCACGGACATTCGGGTCTGTGCCCAGTCCATCACCCCCAGGGACAGAGGAATCATTGCCTCGTCCTTCACCACGGACATTCGGGTCTGTGCCCAGTCCATCACCCCCAGGGACAGAGGAATGACAATCATTGCCTCGTCCTTCACCACGGACATTCGGGTCTGTGCCCTGTCCATCACCCCCATGGACTGAGGAATCACAATCATTGCCTCATCCTTCACCACGGACATTCGGGTCTGTGCCCAGTCCATCACCCCCATGGACTGAGGAATCACAATCATTGCCTCGTCCTTCACCACGGACATTCGGGTCTGTGCCCTGTCCATCACCCCCATGGACTGAGGAATCACAAGTATTGCCTCGTCCTTCACCACGGACATTCGGGTCTGTGCCCTGTCCATCACCCCCAGGGACTGAGGAATCATTGCCTCGTCCTTCACCACGGACATTCGGGTCTGTGCCCTGTCCATCACCCCCAGGGACAGAGGAATCATTGCCTCGTCCTTCACCACGGACATTCGGGTCTGTGCCCAGTCCCTCACCCCCAGGGACAGAGGAATCATTGCCTCGTCCTTCACCACGGACATTCGGGTCTGTGCCCAGTCCATCACCCCCATGGACTGAGGAATGACAATCATTGCCTCTTCCTTCACCACTGACATTCGGGTCTGTGCCCAGTCCATCACCCCCATGGACTGAGGAATCATTGCCTCGTCCTTCACCACGGACATTCGGGTCTGTGCCCTGTCCATCACCCCCACGGACAGAGGAATCATTGCCTCGTCCTTCACCACGGACATTCGGGTCTGTGCCCAGTCCATCACCCCCATGGACTGAGGAATCATTGCCTCGTCCTTCACCACGGACATTCGGGTCTGTGCCCAGTCCATCACCCCCATGGACTGAGGAATCACAATCATTGCCTCGTCCTTCACCACGGACATTCGGGTCTGTGCCCTGTCCATCACCCCCATGGACTGAGGAATCACAATTATTGCCTCGTCCTTCACCACGGACATTCGGGTCTGTGCCCTGTCCATCACCCCCATGGACTGAGGAATCATTGCCTCATCCTTCACCACGGACATTCGGGTCTTTGCCAGTCCATCACCCCCATGGACTGAGGAATCACAATCATTGCCTCGTCCTTCACCACGGACATTCGGGTCTGTGCCCTGTCCATCACCCCCATGGACTGAGGAATCACAAGTATTGCCTCGTCCTTCACCACGGACATTCGGGTCTGTGCCCTGTCCATCACCCCCATGGACTGAGGAATCATTGCCTCGTCCTTCACCACGGACATTCGGGTCTGTGCCCAGTCCATCACCCCCATGGACTGAGGAATGACAATCATTGCCTCTTCCTTCACCACGGACATTCGGGTCTGTGCCCAGTCCATCACCCCCATGGACTGAGGAATCATTGCCTCGTCCTTCACCACGGACATTCGGGTCTGTGCCCAGTCCATCACCCCCAGGGACAGAGGAATCATTGCCTCGTCCTTCACCACGGACATTCGGGTCTGTGCCCAGTCCATCACCCCCAGGGACAGAGGAATCATTGCCTCGTCCTTCACCACGGACATTCGGGTCTGTGCCCAGTCCATCACCCCCAGGGACAGAGGAATGACAATCATTGCCTCGTCCTTCACCACGGACATTCGGGTCTGTGCCCTGTCCATCACCCCCATGGACTGAGGAATCACAATCATTGCCTCATCCTTCACCACGGACATTCGGGTCTGTGCCCAGTCCATCACCCCCATGGACTGAGGAATCACAATCATTGCCTCGTCCTTCACCACGGACATTCGGGTCTGTGCCCTGTCCATCACCCCCATGGACTGAGGAATCACAAGTATTGCCTCGTCCTTCACCACGGACATTCGGGTCTGTGCCCTGTCCATCACCCCCAGGGACTGAGGAATCATTGCCTCGTCCTTCACCACGGACATTCGGGTCTGTGCCCTGTCCATCACCCCCAGGGACAGAGGAATCATTGCCTCGTCCTTCACCACGGACATTCGGGTCTGTGCCCTGTCCATCACCCCCAGGGACAGAGGAATCATTGCCTCGTCCTTCACCACGGACATTCGGGTCTGTGCCCTGTCCATCACCCCCAGGGACTGAGGAATCATTGCCTCGTCCTTCACCACGGACATTCGGGTCTGTGCCCAGTCCATCACCCCCATGGACTGAGGAATCACAATTATTGCCTCGTCCTTCACCACGGACATTTGGGTCTGTGCCCTGTCCATCACCCCCATGGACTGAGGAATCACAATTATTGCCTCGTCCTTCACCACGGACATTCGGGTCTATGCCCTGTCCATCACCCCCAGGGACTGAGGAATCATTGCCTCGTCCTTCACCACGGACATTCGGGTCTGTGCCCAGTCCATCACCCCCATGGACTGAGGAATCATTGCCTCGTCCTTCACCACGGACATTCGGGTCTGTGCCCAGTCCATCACCCCCATGGACTGAGGAATGACAATCATTGCCTCGTCCTTCACCACGGACATTCGGGTCTGTGCCCAGTCCATCACCCCCATGGACTGAGGAATCATTGCCTCGTCCTTCACCACGGACATTCGGGTCTGTGCCCAGTCCATCACCCCCAGGGACAGAGGAATCATTGCCTCGTCCTTCACCACGGACATTCGGGTCTGTGCCCTGTCCATCACCCCCATGGACTGAGGAATCATTGCCTCGTCCTTCACCACGGACATTCGGGTCTGTGCCCAGTCCATCACCACCAGGGACAGAGGAATCATTGCCTCGTCCTTCACCACGGACATTCGGGTCTGTGCCCTGTCCATCACCCCCATGGACTGAGGAATCATTGCCTCGTCCTTCACCACGGACATTCGGGTCTGTGCCCAGTCCATCACCCCCATGGACTGAGGAATCACAATTATTGCCTCGTCCTTCACCACGGACATTTGGGTCTGTGCCCTGTCCATCACCCCCATGGACTGAGGAATCACAATCATTGCCTCGTCCTTCACCACGGACATTCGGGTCTGTGCCCAGTCCATCACCGCCAGGGACAGAGGAATCATTGCCTCGTCCTTCACCACGGACATTCGGGTCTGTGCCCTGTCCATCACCCCCATGGACTGAGGAATCACAATTATTGCCTCGTCCTTCACCACGGACATTTGGGTCTATGCCCTGTCCATCACCCCCAGGGACTGAGGAATCATTGCCTCGTCCTTCACCACGGACATTCGGGTCTGTGCCCAGTCCATCACCCCCAGGGACAGAGGAATCATTGCCTCGTCCTTCACCACGGACATTCGGGTCTGTGCCCAGTCCATCACCCCCAGGGACAGAGGAATCATTGCCTCGTCCTTCACCACGGACATTCGGGTCTGTGCCCAGTCCATCACCCCCATGGACTGAGGAATCATTGCCTCGTCCTTCACCACGGACATTCGGGTCTGTGCCCAGTCCCTCACCCCCAGGGACAGAGGAATCATTGCCTCGTCCTTCACCACGGACATTCGGGTCTGTGCCCAGTCCATCACCCCCAGGGACAGAGGAATCATTGCCTCGTCCTTCACCACGGACATTCGGGTCTGTGCCCAGTCCATCACCCCCATGGACTGAGGAATCATTGCCTCGTCCTTCACCACGGACATTCGGGTCTGTGCCCTGTCCATCACCCCCATGGACTGAGGATTCACAATTATTGCCTCGTCCTTCACCACGGACATTCGGGTCTGTGCCCTGTCCATCACCCCCACGGACTGAGGAATCATTGCATCGTCCTTCACCACGGACATTCGGGTCTGTGCCCAGTCCATCACCCCCAGGGACAGAGGAATCATTGCCTCGTCCTTCACCACGGACATTCGGGTCTGTGCCCTGTCCATCACACCCAGGGACTGAGGAATCATTGCCTCGTCCTTCACCACGGACATTCGGGTCTGTGCCCTGTCCATCACCCCCAGGGAGTGAGGAATCATTGCCTCGTCCTTCACCACGGACATTCGGGTCTGTGCCCAGTCCATCACCCCCATGGACAGAGGAATCATTGCCTCATCCTTCACCACGGACATTCGGGTCTGTGCCCAGTCCATCACCCCCATGGACAGAGGAATCACAATCATTGCCTCGTCCTTCACCACGGACATTCGGGTCTGTGCCCTGTCCATCAGCCCCATGGACTGAGGAATCACAAGTATTGCCTCGTCCTTCACCACGGACATTCGGGCCTGTGCCCTGTCCATCACCCCCAGGGACTGAGGAATCATTGCCTCGTCCTTCACCACGGACATTCGGGTCTGTGCCCTGTCCATCACCCCCAGGGACTGAGGAATCATTGCCTCGTCCTTCACCACGGACATTCGGGTCTCTGCCCTGTCCATCACCCCCGTGGACTGAGGAATCAGAATTATTGCCTGGTCCTTCACCACGGACATTTGGGTCTGTGCCCTGTCCATCACCCCCACGGACTGAGGAATAATTGCCTCGTCCTTCACCACGGACATTCGGGTCTGTGCCCAGTCCATCACCCCCATGGACTGAGGAATCATTGCCTCGTCCTTCACCACGGACATTCGGGTATGTGCCCAGTCCATCACCCCCATGGACTGAGGTATGACAATCATTGCCTCGTCCTTCACCACGGACATTCGGGTCTGTGCCCAGTCCATCACCCCCATGGACTGAGGAATCATTGCCTCGTCCTTCACCACGGACATTCGGGTCTGTGCCCTGTCCATCACCCCCAGGGACTGAGGAATCATTGCCTCGTCCTTCACCACGGACATTCGGGTCTGTGCCCAGTCCATCACCCCCATGGACTGAGGAATCACAATTATTGCCCCGTCCTTCACCACGGACATTTGGGTCTGTGCCCTGTCCATCACCCCCACGGACTGTGGAATCAGAATTATTGCCTCGTCCTTCACCACGGACATTCGGGTCTATGCCCTGTCCATCACCCCCACGGACTGAGGAATCATTGCCTCGTCCTTCACCACGGACATTCGGGTCTCTGCCCTGTCTATCACCCCCGTGGACTGAGGAATCAGAATTATTGCCTCGTCCTTCACCACGGACATTTGGGTCTGTGCCCTGTCCATCACCCCCACGGACTGAGGAATCATTGCCTCGTCCTTCACCACGGACATTCGGGTCTGTGCCCAGTCCATCACCCCAATGGACTGAGGAATCATTGCCTCGTCCTTCACCACGGACATTCGGGTCTGTGCCCAGTCCATCACCCCCATGGACTGAGGAATCATTGCCTCGTCCTTCACCACGGACATTCGGGTCTGTGCCCAGTCCATCACCCCCATGGACTGAGGAATCATTGCCTCGTCCTTCACCACGGACATTCGGGTCTGTGCCCAGTCCATCACCCCAGGGACAGAGGAATCATTGCCTCGTCCTTCACCACGGACATTCAGGTCTGTGCCCAGTCCATCACCCCCAGGGACAGAGGAATCATTGCCTCGTCCTTCACCACGGACATTCGGGTCTGTGCCCTGTCCATCACCCCCACGGACTGAGGAATAATTGCCTCGTCCTT
This sequence comes from Branchiostoma lanceolatum, assembly GCF_035083965.1. NCBI lineage: Eukaryota > Metazoa > Chordata > Leptocardii > Amphioxiformes > Branchiostomatidae > Branchiostoma > Branchiostoma lanceolatum. The sequence goes on from NC_089726.1 coordinate 24,306,233, forward strand.
CACCACGGACATTCGGGTCTGTGCCCTGTCCATCACCCCCAGGGACTGAGGAATCATTGCCTCGTCCTTCACCACGGACATTCGGGTCTGTGCCCTGTCCATCACCCCCAGGGACAGAGGAATCATTGCCTCGTCCTTCACCACGGACATTCGGGTCTGTGCCCTGTCCATCACCCCCAGGGACAGAGGAATCATTGCCTCGTCCTTCACCACGGACATTCGGGTCTGTGCACTGTCCATCACCCCCAGGGACAGAGGAATCATTGCCTCGTCCTTCACCACGGATATTCGGGTCTGTGCCCTGTCCATCACCCCCAGGGACTGAGGAATCATTGCCTCGTCCTTTACCACGGACATTCGGGTCTGTGCCCAGTCCATCACCCCCATGGACTGAGGAATCATTGCCTCGTCCTTCACCACGGACATTCGGGTCTGTGCCCTGTCCATCACCCCCAGGGACTGAGGAATCATTGCCTCGTCCTTCACCACGGACATTCGGGTCTGTGCCCAGTCCATCACCCCCATGGACTGAGGAATCACAATTATTGCCCCGTCCTTCACCACGGACATTTGGGTCTGTGCCCTGTCCATCACCCCCACGGACTGTGGAATCAGAATTATTGCCTCGTCCTTTACCACGGACATTCGGGTCTATGCCCTGTCCATCACCCCCACGGACTGAGGAATCATTGCCTCGTCCTTCACCACGGACATTCGGGTCTCTGCCCTGTCCATCACCCCCGTGGACTGAGGAATCAGAATTATTGCCTCGTCCTTCACCACGGACATTTGGGTCTGTGCCCTGTCCATCACCCCCACGGACTGAGGAATCATTGCCTCGTCCTTCACCACGGACATTCGGGTCTGTGCCCAGTCCATCACCCCAATGGACTGAGGAATCATTGCCTCGTCCTTCACCACGGACATTCGGGTCTGTGCCCAGTCCATCACCCCAATGGACTGAGGAATCATTGCCTCGTCCTTCACCACGGACATTCGGGTCTGTGCCCAGTCCATCACCCCCATGGACTGAGGAATCATTGCCTCGTCCTTCACCACGGACATTCGGGTATGTGCCCAGTCCATCACCCCCATGGACTGAGGAATGACAATCATTGCCTCGTCCTTCACCACGGACATTCGGGTCTGTGCCCTGTCCATCACCCCCAGGGACTGAGGAATCATTGCCTCGTCCTTCACCACGGACATTCGGGTCTGTGCCCAGTCCATCACCCCCATGGACTGAGGAATCACAATTATTGCCTCGTCCTTCACCACGGACATTTGGGTCTGTGCCCTGTCCATCACCCCCATGGACTGAGGAATGACAATCATTGCCTCGTCCTTCACCACGGACATTCGGGTCTGTGCCCTGTCCATCACCCCCAGGGACAGAGGAATCATTGCCTCGTCCTTCACCACGGACATTCGGGTCTCTGCCCTGTCCATCACCCCCGTGGACTGAGGAATCAGAATTATTGCCTGGTCCTTCACCACGGACATTTGGGTCTGTGCCCAGTCCATCACCCCCAGGGACAGAGGAATGACAATCATTGCCTCGTCCTTCACCACGGACATTCGGGTCTGTGCCCTGTCCATCACCCCCATGGACTGAGGAATCACAATTATTGCCTCGTCCTTCACCACGGACATTCGGGTCTGTGCCCTGTCCATCACCCCCATGGACTGAGGAATCATTGCCTCATCCTTCACCACGGACATTCGGGTCTGTGCCCAGTCCATCACCCCCATGGACTGAGGAATCACAATCATTGCCTCGTCCTTCACCACGGACATTCGGGTCTGTGCCCTGTCCATCACCCCCATGGACTGAGGAATCACAAGTATTGCCTCGTCCTTCACCACGGACATTCGGGTCTGTGCCCTGTCCATCACCCCCAGGGACTGAGGAATCATTGCCTCGTCCTTCACCACGGACATTCGGGTCTGTGCCCTGTCCATCACCCCCAGGGACAGAGGAATCATTGCCTCGTCCTTCACCACGGACATTCGGGTCTGTGCCCTGTCCATCACCCCCAGGGACAGAGGAATCATTGCCTCGTCCTTCACCACGGACATTCGGGTCTGTGCCCTGTCCATCACCCCCATGGACTGAGGAATCATTGCCTCGTCCTTCACCACGGACATTCGGGTCTGTGCCCAGTCCATCACCCCCATGGACTGAGGAATCACAATTATTGCCTCGTCCTTCACCACGGACATTTGGGTCTGTGCCCTGTCCATCACCCCCATGGACTGAGGAATCACAATCATTGCCTCGTCCTTCACCACGGACATTCGGGTCTGTGCCCAGTCCATCACCCCCAGGGACAGAGGAATCATTGCCTCGTCCTTCACCACGGACATTCGGGTCTGTGCCCTGTCCATCACCCCCATGGACTGAGGAATCACAATTATTGCCTCGTCCTTCACCACGGACATTCGGGTCTATGCCCTGTCCATCACCCCCAGGGACTGAGGAATCATTGCCTCGTCCTTCACCACGGACATTCGGGTCTGTGCCCAGTCCATCACCCCCATGGACTGAGGAATCATTGCCTCGTCCTTCACCACGGACATTCGGGTCTGTGCCCAGTCCATCACCCCCATGGACTGAGGAATGACAATCATTGCCTCGTCCTTCACCACGGACATTCGGGTCTGTGCCCAGTCCATCACCCCCATGGACTGAGGAATCATTGCCTCGTCCTTCACCACGGACATTCGGGTCTGTGCCCAGTCCATCACCCCCAGGGACAGAGGAATCATTGCCTCGTCCTTCACCACGGACATTCGGGTCTGTGCCCTGTCCATCACCCCCATGGACTGAGGAATCATTGCCTCGTCCTTCACCACGGACATTCGGGTCTGTGCCCAGTCCATCACCCCCAGGGACAGAGGAATCATTGCCTCGTCCTTCACCACGGACATTCGGGTCTGTGCCCTGTCCATCACCCCCATGGACTGAGGAATCATTGCCTCGTCCTTCACCACGGACATTCGGGTATGTGCCCAGTCCATCACCCCCATGGACTGAGGAATGACAATCATTGCCTCGTCCTTCACCACGGACATTCGGGTCTGTGCCCTGTCCATCACCCCAAGGGACTGAGGAATCATTGCCTCGTCCTTCACCACGGACATTCGGGTCTGTGCCCAGTCCATCACCCCCATGGACTGAGGAATCACAATTATTGCCTCGTCCTTCACCACGGACATTTGGGTCTGTGCCCTGTCCATCACCCCCATGGACTGAGGAATCACAATCATTGCCTCGTCCTTCACCACGGACATTCGGGTCTGTGCCCAGTCCATCACCCCCAGGGACAGAGGAATCATTGCCTCGTCCTTCACCACGGACATTCGGGTCTGTGCCCTGTCCATCACCCCCATGGACTGAGGAATCATTGCCTCGTCCTTCACCACGGACATTCGCGTCTGTGCTCAGTCCATCACCCCCATGGACTGAGGAATCACAATCATTGCCTCGTCCTTCACCATGGACATTCGGGTCTGTGCCCTGTCCATCACCCCCATGGACTGAGGAATCATTGCCTCGTCCTTCACCACGGACATTCGGGTCTGTGCCCAGTCCATCACCCCCAGGGACAGAGAAATCATTGCCTCGTCCTTCACCACGGACATTCGGGTCTGTGCCCAGTCCATCACCCCCATGGACTGAGGAATCATTGCCTCGTCCTTCACCACGGACATTCGGGTCTGTGCCCTGTCCATCACCCCCATGGACTGAGGAATCATTGCCTCGTCCTTCACCACGGACATTCGGGTCTGTGCCCAGTCCATCACCCCCATGGACTGAGGAATCACAATCATTGCCTCGTCCTTCACCACGGACATTCGGGTCTGTGCCCTGTCCATCACCCCCATGGACTGAGGAATCACAAGTATTGCCTCGTCCTTCACCACGGACATTCGGGTCTGTGCCCAGTCCATCACCCCCAGGGACTGAGGAATCACAATTATTGCCTTGTCCTTCACTATGGATCACTTCCTTTCTGCTCATAGAGGTCTCCACGAAAATCACAACAATAACATATCCTTAAAGCTACGTCTCATACTCGAAGTACCAAATACTAGGATGGCAATCTACCCCCAGCTTATATAATTGGCATGCTAATAAATGTTCCTAAGATAATTGTCAAGATTTTTCCATCAGCCTCTACGTTTAGCAAATATTATCCAGGTTCATCCAAGATTCTCCTCATCTTTCTATAATTGTTTAGCTTTCTCTGTGATTCTCAATTGTTTGTCATTATGTTGTTTCATGGATCTCCGTGTTTTTTTTCTGAATCTCCAGATTTCGCACCGATTCTACAGGTTTCTACATGATTTTCTAGATTTCTCACGAATCCCATGTTTTCCATGAATTCAGAGATCACACCAGTGGATGGTGGACATAGGTTTAAGTTCTTGCTGAGAGCGATTTTGAATCCATCTTAATCCTTGAAGTAAAAAGCTTCTTCAGGCCAAAATACATGGCATTTTTATTCTAGGCAGGGCTTAAAGTGTATTATATGTTCTCTTTTGTGTTTATTTCTGTAGATAGAGCAAGTCTTGGCAATCTTTTACCGTATCCACCTCCCACCCCAGTTTGTTATCTCCATGAAAAATGGAGATATTGTTTTTGGCGTGTCTGTGTGTCTGTCTGTGTGTCTGTGTGTGTTTCCGGACTATTGTAGTCAGCATAATTCAAGAACATCTGGATTGATTAAGATAATATTTGGTATGTAAGCGGGTGTTGTGAAGCCGAAATTTAAGAATAGCTGTCTGTAAAAACCAAGCAAAATGAGGAAAAAGTGGCCAAGTTCAAAAAATGAAATTTTCTTAGATTTTGTGTGGTGGTAGGGTCTTGGCCCAAATCTACAAAAATGGGAAAGTTTTTGGTCGGAGGTTACCAGTTGCCATGGTAACGGCCATTTTTCAAAATGGCGGATTTTCGCCTTGTGAAGGCCTCTCTCTCGCTCAAAATGGACCATCTTTGGCCTACTGTAACTCGCACAAATTAATAGAAATGTTGCTGCCTCTAACATATTATATTATCCATATCTTAACAAGAAAAACCATGTTAAGTGTTGCTCGAAATGTTTCTGCAGTGAGATGAAACAAACGTTTAAAGATGACCTGTTTTTGTGAAATTTCAAAATTGACAAAACGCCAATTTTTTTGACGTTTTTAGCAAGCAATACCTCCTTTAAGGGCAGTTCAAATTTGTTGATTTTTATCACAGCTCTAGTTTAGACCTTTATAAATATCATATTAAAAAATAAGTCTGGGTTCTCAATGGGGCGGGCCACAGTGACCCGGAGACTAAGCCATTGTTACCATTGTAGCAGAATTTCAACTACAGAATTGAAGGTGAAATAAACATGTGCAACTTGGTGATTGAGATAAGAATGAATTTTCTTGAACGTTTTTATGGTGCAAGAAACCTGCCTGGCACTTAGAAAAGTATTTTGTAACAGTTGACTGTTGGTTGCCATGGCAACGGTCATCTTTGTTGTTAATGATGGATTTTCACATGGTTGTATTAGGAAAACATCCCTATAGCTACCTGCTGATTGCACTAGAGATATGGACATAACTTTTATATTTCCATATAGCATGGCTTTTAACGTTTCATAGACCAAAAGTTCAAGATCAAGCATTAAGATTAAGAGGGTGTACTAGGGGGTTATCAGAACCAATGAAATCAGAATTTTCATCTTGCTAAATTTTAGTCATTTTTAAGGGGCTTCCATCATTGGCAATGTTGATAAATGGTTTTACCAGAGAAACATTGAGTCAACAACTAACATTGTTTTATTGAGACACGTATAACAGGAGCCGTGACTTAAGGGTATTTATGTGTATTTTTCGTGTTTTGGGACTGATACGAAATAAGTGAGGTAATCACGTCTCACTACGGTGTGAGCTATGGCCATCTTTGTGTCGCTGTGTGAAAACCACGGATAGATGCCATGAAATGCTTACAACAATTAAAAATGTTACTTAGGGCACTACATGGGGTTTATAGGGAAACTTGGTATGGAATAAAGCTGTTTTACACATTCTTGATATTTGTTCTCTAAGACATCAATCAGTAAGTTACTTACTCAATCATTTTGTGTATTCACTATGTGGTACATAAAGACAAAGGGTCCGCATGCATTGGGGTTATCAGGACTCCACATACCAGGGGTATAGAGGGCGCAGAAGGTGCATTGCGGAACACTTCTGTTACCTATATTAAGATTGACCTCCTACGTACATCCACTGTACTGGAGAATATTGTAGACACATTTTAGTTTAATCTTTGGATAGTTTTCCCGAATTCTCCGTAGATGAATACTTTCTCAGGTATCTGTCCTAATTTTGACCTACAACTTGTAACTGTAGGTCAACCTATAGCTGAAATAGAATTTTAGGCTTTTCTTAAATCAGTGGCTTTTAGTTTCTAAAATAGTGAAAAAAATGTATATTGTTGATACGATACATGTAAAAAATTCTGAAGGCACTAATCACTGAGGTACTCGGATATCTGATATACAGTTTTTTTGTTTCGCCAGGCCGTGTCCCTCGAATTCATTGTGACAGAATGCATAAAAAAAGTATGCAGTATATATAGAATAATTTTATTGAAAGAAATCTTAACTTTATTAGCATAAATAGTCAAATCAAAGTATAGTCCCTGACAAAAATACAACGCCCCTCTTAAGCCCAGTTCATTAACTTTGTTTTAGTGAGCTATTGGTTAAAAGTACTACTTCGTCTTCAATTTTATGATGGTCTACCCATTATAATTTTCAAATTGTATAAACAATCTTAAAAGCAACTGTCTCCGCATCTGGATGTATCATATCAGATGCATAGCGTCCTACTACTCCCTTTTTTGTCAGTGGGTGTTGAAGAAGGTCAAATACTTTACTGTGCGCATAACTATGACATTTACCTTGTGAATATCCGTCATTAAGTATGGCCGTTTCACATTATTATATAATAATATAGATGTAAGGAAATAATGATATGTAATCATATACTTAAAAAATATTGTTTGGAGGCAAATTAGAATTAATATTTATAAGGGTATTAAGGGAAGCTATGATTTTCTGTAAGTGTATGCATTGTGTGCTGCACATATACACATTGTCCCAGTTTTTATTTGGCTTTTGTTGTGACCCATGTATGTCCATATTCTGTTAGTAGTTGTATTGGTAATTCATTTTGGAAAACCAGTAAAGATAGAAAATAAAAGAATGGCCGTTGCCATGGCAACCAGCAATCAACTGTTACAAAAAATACAAGTGCCAGGTATGTTCCTTGCAGCATAAAGGATAAGAAAAAATCATATTATCATCTCAATTTCCAACTTGCCAATCCTGAGTAAGAACAAATTTTGAACCAATTTGGAACCTTTGAAAGACTGTTACAATGAAGAAACCTACTTTCCTAAGTAATAGGTAGGATTCTTTGTTACATGAAAAAACGTCAAAATTCATTTTCTTTACATATGTAACAAAGCTATGGATGTTTTCCTCCTACAACAATGTGAACATCCACCATTAAGAACAAAGATGGCCGTTGCCATGGCAACCAGCAGTCAACTGTTACATAATACTTTTCTATGTGCCATGCATTCATCAACTTTGCCCATGATGGAAGAAAAAGCCCCTTAAAAATGACTAAAATTTAGCAAGATGAAAATTCTGATTTCATTGGTTCTGATAACCCCCTAGTACACCCTCTTAATCTTAATGCTTGATCTTGAACTTTTGGTCTATGAAACGCTGAAAACCATGCTATATGGAAATATAAAAGCTATGTCCATATCTCTAGTGCAATCAGCAGGTCCTAATACAACCATGTGAAAATCCATCATTAACAACAAAGATGACCGTTGCCATGGCAACCAACAGTCAACTGTTACAAAATACTTTTCTAAGTGCCAGGCAGGTTTCTTGCACCATAAAAAGGTCAAGAAAAGTCATTCTTATCTCAATCACCAAGTTGCACATGTTTATTTCACCTTCAATTCTGTAGTTGAAATTCTGCTACAATGGAAACAATGGCTTAGTCTCCGGGTCACTGTGGCCCGCCCCATTGAGAACCCAGACTTATTTTTTAATATGATATTCATAAAGGTCTAAACTAGAGCTGTGCCAAAAATCAACAAATTTGAACTGCCCTTTAAGGAGGTATTGCTTGCTAAAAACGTCAAAAAAATTGGCGTTTTGTCAATTTTGAAATTTCACAAAAACAGGTCATCTTTAAACGTTTGTTTCATCTCACTGCAAAAACATTTCGAGCAACACTTAACATGGTTTTTCTTGTTAAGATATGGATAATATAATATGTTAGAGGCAGTAATATTTCTATTAATTTGTGCGAGTTACAGTAGGCCAAAGATGGTCCATTTTGAGCGAGAGAGAGGCCTTCACAAGGCGAAAATCCGCCATTTTGAAAAATGGCCGTTACCATGGCAACTGGTAACCTCCGACCAAAAACTTTCCCATTTTTGTAGGTTTGGGCCAAGACCCTACCACCACACAAAATCTAAGAAAATTTCATTTTTTGAACTTGGCCACCTTATGCTTGGTTTTTACAGACAGCTGCTCTTAAGGTCGATTTTTGGCCCCCTGTAATGTGACCTTGGTACTGCAGCAGAACTTCAATTTTTGTATATTTTGACCTGGACGTGCTGTGGTCTTGATTTTTAGGTGGCAGATAGTTTGTGATGTAATAAATAAGTGGTGTAGGGTTAGGCCTCCTAGCAGCTTGCTCTGGAACTGCATGGGCGTTATCGTGAAAATCTTCTAAGGAAAATAACTGAACAAAGGAACAACGGATTTGCATGATATTTAGTATGCAGGTAGCTTAGACAGAGATATACACAATGAAGTGCAGATTATGCTTATTGGGACTTTGTTTGCATAGCTAATGAGGAAAATCTATATTTGAAGTGTTTTCCATTATAAGACTCAAATAGATGTAACATGTAGTTTATGAAAAGTGGAGCATCAACAGATACCAATCATGCAAATAAATTCCTTATTTGCATAATTAATTCATCAAATTGGAAAATTATAGGAGTGTTAATACTGCAACATGTGTAAGTAAGATAAAGGTGTTTATGATTAAGCAGATGTTATGTAAATGTGTAAGTCATTTGCATAAATAGAATCGTTCATGGAGATATGAGGTCGCGGAACTCTTGTTTATTTTGAGTTCGACAATGTTTTTTTCATTTTATCCCTTTCTTCTCATGCGTGATCCAAGGCCTACAAATCACTAGCGGCGTTGGGTTTTCTAGTCAATCCCAACCCGTGTTTTTGTGTGAATTTCAAAGTGACTGAATCGTCATTGTGAAAGTGCTGAGAGGGCGGAGTTGGTCCAACTGTCCTGATTTCCAAGCTTGCGGCGAAGGACTAGCAGCTGGCATACAGCATACCCCGGACTTAGCCACATAGCCATGACTGGTACACAGAGGAAATAGTAAGTATTCCGTCGGCGAAATCGCAGATGAGAGTCGCAACATGGAAGGTCCGAACATGGCACCATACAGCAAAAGTGGAAAAGCGTAAGCGAGACACATCTTCTGGTGAATGACAAGAGAAGGATAGAGGGAGGAAAAACACTACTACTTTCGGGAAGAGATGATGGCATACATAGACAGGGTGTGGGCTTACTTCTCACTGCACGAAATGGCCTCGTATCCCGGCGTATACGTACAGGGATTCCTCCGGAAATATTCCATATCCCGGTGCGGATTTAGCGTTTCCGATATAATTAACGGATACGCTAAATCCGCACCGGGATATGGAATATTTCCGGAGAAATCCCTGTACGTATACGCCGGGATACGAGGCCATTTCGTGCAGTGTCTGTCCAAGCAAGCAACTGCATCTCTTGATGAATGGGAACCTCTTTATGCCAGAATTATTAGAGCCCGCTTTAGATCAGTACATGAAAATGCCTCAATACCCATTGTCTATGAACCTACAGAAGACACTGAGGACTCTGAAAAAGACATGTTTTACAACCAACTGTAGAGTTTACTAGAACGTGTCCCCGGCCATGACACTGTACTGCTGCTCGGAGACTATACTGCCCAGGTGGGGGCCAACCATACAGGCTTCTCATCTACCTGTGATGAGGACAGAGGTGGTCGGTACCCAGAATGACAATGGTGAAAGGCTCATCGGTCTGTGCAGCACTTATCAACTTGGCATAACGAGTACCTGGTTTAGAAACCTTGACATTCACATAAGAACATGTCCCCTGATAGGAAGAAAACTCATCAAATTGACGACATTTGCATAGCAGCTGGACAGAGGCAAAGTATCAGCAACTGTCGGGTTTACAGAGGTGCAGATATTGACAGTTATTGTTAGATTCAAACAACAGATGGAAAACATACTGTACAACTTCGACAAGTTAAAGTGTGATAATGCAACAAATAAGGCATACCAGGAAGAACTGACAAACTACATGGCGGGTGTAACACCGGATACCGAAATAGAGGAAGCGTACTGCCTGTATAGGGATGCAGTAAACAAATTTTCAACAACAACAAAAATTAGAAAAACTCAAGAAACCAAATAAACATTGAATACAGAGGCGTGGGAGGCCAGAGAAGAGAAAAAGACTCTCAAGGAAGCAGCTTGCAACCGGAACATGCGTGCTAATCATTAGAGATATTTAGCACAAGCAAAGAAAATGAGAAACCTTGCTAAAAGAGACAGGCAGAACTGGCATGACGAGCTGTCGACGCAAAAAGGCAGCTAAGGCTGGTAACACTTGGGTTGTATACGAGAAAATTAAGACTCTTTCATGTACAAGAAACAGCTGCAACCAGTGAAGGATAAAGATGGAAACCTACTGACAGACTAACATAGCCACAAAAAGAGGTGGGCTGAAAATTTTTCTTCAGTCTTAAACAGACCTATCCCTGCAAACCCTCCAGTAATAATGCCAGCGGATACAGACTTGATACAATCAACGACGAACCCTTTCAGCAGAGTGGAAGTGGAAGAGGTCATTGGGAAACTAAAGACAACGAAAGTTCCAGGGATTGACAACATAACAGCAGAACAAATCAAGGCAGGGGGCTCAGCATCCACAGAATGTATCCCCTAAATATTTATCACATAGTTCTAGCAACAGGCAAAGTACCCAAAGACTGGTCTCTAGGCCATCTTCGATGAACTGTGTGAGGTTTAGTACTTGTCCGGAGCACGACCGCCCTTTTCTGAGTTCAGACTTATCACTGGTTAGTTGATCCTCAGTAGTGGGCTGGATGTGGACAATTATCGCTCATACAACTTAACGAGTATGCAGATGAGTGATATTGGTTGGTACCTTTTAGGTGACTCAGAGTCCTTGTTGGGTTTCAGTAGAGCTACCACCGTTGCACGTGGCCACATCTTGGAGACATGAGTAGCCTCGGTGCAGTTGTTGAAAATCTATTGTAACCAGTCTAAGGCCTTGTCACCGAAGTGTCTGATCATCTCTGCACTAATACCATCAAGTCCTGATGCTTTGTTGGTTTTTAGGTGTTTCAGGATAGTCGCGGGAGAAAGGGGAAAAGATTTCATCGCTTTCTTAAAGGACGCGTCTTATTACTTCTTTCATCCTTTTGATGTAGCCATGTTCCTTGTTGTGGTGGTTTCCGTTGTCTAGCAACTGTTTTGCCACTTGTTTCTGGGTCACTGCAGCAGTGCGTTGATCTGGCTCCTGGTCAGAATTCAGTTTTTGATTGTCTTCCAAGCCTTTTTACCATTGTGTGTCATATCCAAACCATCAATGGTTTCTCGCCAACGTTCCTTTTCTTGCTACACTAAGTGATCTAGTAGATTTTCTCCGAGCTCGATGTTTTCTTCGGCTGATGGGTCGATGTTGTTAGCTTTAGTGTACCTGTCGTAGGTTGCTTTGCCATTTTTTAAATGATGAAGCTGAACAGGATATAGGAGATTCTTTTTACACAACCATGTGATCTCAACTGCTGACTTTTCGATGTCTGCCAGACACCTTCTTCAGAGCTTCTGACTGGAGTACTGCTTCTCACCGCTATAAGTAGCCGATGTAGTTCAGAAGCTCTGAAGAAGACGTCTGACAGACACCGAAACGTTAGCAGGTGAGATCATATGGTTGTGTGAGAAGAATCTCCTATATCCTATATTCTACCAACCTGATGAATCTATTTTCGGAAATGAAGCTGAACACTTCAATTTACAAATTACCCTAGGTGCGCTGTGAGGCCCGCGGCCGTCCCAACTTTGATGTCGGGACAAAGTGATAACATACATGCATGACGAAACTACTGGCATTATCAACTCTTCTAAGTCATGGTGAGTGTGTTTTTTTTCTTTTTTCTATATTTTCTAGCAATTAACGAAAGGGAAATTTGACAAGTTTGACAAAGTTATTACGTTAGAATGTTCCTTCTTTTTAATTCATTTCCTTTAAACAAGTTTGTAGTTTTAGAACATCAGTAGAGCACAAAAAATGTAAAACATTTTTAAAAAGGGTTTCTATGAAAGTGCTCCATCGAATAACTTGAACAACGACGCGTTTATCATGACCTTTAGTTAAGTAATTAAAATGTTCAAAAATATCTAATTCCACTTTTAAATATTTTAAATATATATTCAAACAAAAATTCCTTTACAAACTTTCGGTTCACAATGCATATTTTGTCGATAACTAAAAAAAGTCTGAACTGTTCAACAATTACGGTTTACGATGTGGATTTTTACAACTTTTAATCATCCCTTCCTGGACGTCCAAGAAAAATGCATCGCGACAATGCTGAAATTAAGCCCGAAAGAAGAAACCCCTAAAACACATCTAAAAAAAACACTCAAGATACAAAGTGTATGTAACCAATTTCAGCTATGTTTGAAAATACATTTTGTTCTCTTTTTTACATGGTTATATGTCAGAAAACTTTTATATAAAAATGTATATTTCTAAAATTGCTCTTAAACTGTTAAACAGTGTCAGTTCTCTATTTGAATATTTAAAACTTCCTAGAATGAAGAAGCTGAACAGACCAATTGGCACTGTTTAGCAGCTTTACGTAACAGTATAAAATATGCTTGCTTGAACTATATGTTCTAAAAGAAAAGTTTTAAAAAGTCAGTTGGCCATGAGGTGTTAAGTATTTTTCTTCAATAGAATTCAAATTTATTTTTGCCGGCTTGAATGAATAAATATTGTAACACTTATTATTTTCTATACAAAGGACAACCAGAGTTCCACGGCCCCATACCTTCGCCGACTGATGTATTGCCTTTTCCAGTGGCATATCATAAACGCTGTCAATATATTATGCAAATTAGAACCTCATTTGCATGGATTAAGTCAGTTGATCATCTTCTCTACCCAAATATATAAGTATGAAAGTCTAAGCTTAGCAAAGAAGGTAATTGTAGCATACCCTTATAAATGATGTAAATGTCATCTATGTTTGATAATGTCTACATCTACTTCCAAATGCTGCAAAAATTATATCCCCATCATTTACCATAATTGCTTTATGTAATTAAGGTATTCATTCGCAATTTCGCATAATTGATATCTATCGATATTACTCTCCTCTCTGTTAAATATGTCACGTGTTTCAAAGTCCTATAATTGAATCCAGCTAATCTATAAACTTACCCCATCAGGTATTTTATTTTATTTGTTTCTGTATTCTTTTATTTCTGTATTCTTTTACTAGGGTAGCTCCCTCAGTGGCTTGGCACTGATTTTCAGGGAGGCCCTAGATACACATATATACACTGATATTTACATAACATATTTGTGCGTCATTACAAAATCATATCCAAACTCATAGTCCATATCGTGACAGGTCGTAAGGATTGGAGGTCAGGGGTCACACAATTCTTTTGCACAGTGTTTTGAATGATTGTATGGATGAAGCATTTTTAACATATACCGGTAGTGTATTCCAGTTCTCTGCCCCCTGTATGTAAATGTACGTTTCCCAGATTCCAGTATGAAAAGTAGCTAGCGATAAGCATAATTAGCATATGATCTTGTCAATCACCACTCAAGCTATCTACACACCAAATATCATAACGATCTGTCAATATCTTCTTATTCCCTTTCAAAATTTCAAACAAAATCGGCTCCAGCAGTTCCAAATGCAGTTCCAATGACTTACAATCCAGCAAGACATTCTCGAGTTTTCGTGTTCACACACACACGTAAACACATACACACGCAAACACACACAAACACACGTACATACACACACACACACGTAAACACACACGTAAACACACACACACACAACACACACAACACACACGAACGCTGAAAAAAACATAACCTTCTCGGCGAAGGTATCAATGTTTGCACAAGGGTGTACGAACTTCTCTCACCTTACGGCAACTAGTAGACAGAGTATCCACAGCCATTGTCAAAAAACAATATCAGATAGGAATTAGACTTATTTAGACCTTTTGATGTAGAAAATAATACCATACCATCAATATTTCAACGCTGTCACCGTCAATGCATCTAACTGGCTTTAAATTACCCGAATAACAGAAAAACAAGTGTGACTCTGAATGGAACCAAATCTGCTCTAGATATGTTAAATGTTTATTACACCAGGGACAACGTTTGGGCCCTCTACCATTATTGATTAACATCGATTGATCTGGCAGAAGTTTCTTCAATGCTTAATTTGCTAATCAGAAATCGTGTAAAATAGGAGCATACTTTTAAGCAAATAAACCATCAATGAATATCTTAAGGCAAATTTTAGGGAGTGGAGTAGTAACATGTTAACTTGAAAAGACCACCCGACTTTATTTTGTAAATTATTATTAACTTCTACCCAATCATTATACCCGACAAAGAGGTTACTCCATATTTCTCTTTTTCGCACAACCTTTGCAGTCTTCCGTTAATTAAAATAGAGTCACAATCTTAAAAAGTCTGTAGAACTACACCCCTTCTATTTTCTTATGTCTAAAAGTGTCATTGAAACCAATCTCGTAAGCTAAACTTGTTTCAAGTAATTGCGTCATTTGTTCAGTATTTATCTTTATTTATTTCATTATTTGATCATCCTTAATACATCGTTATTACTTCCTATGAATTACTTGACTATAGCCAATTTCCTATGACTTACTTGACTATCTATATATTTTATAGCCATTTTATAATGTCCTTCTGAGAACTGTGACTATGAAAAAATGAACGGTAGCTTACCGTTAATAATCCAGTGTTTCCATCCAATCTGATCAAATATGATTAGGTCAGGACATCATTGACCCCGTACCCCTACTGTTGTTACGCAATTGTGTTTATTGGTATAAATCTTTCAAACGTAGTTCAAAATTGTAAATGAGCTAATTGGCTAACGTTGTAAACCGTTCAACCGTAACTCATCATAATAAATGAAAAAGCAGTCAGAGTACAAGTATTTCCAGATACGTTCCTCATCGGAAATCGACCAAGCAAGACTGATAAAAATCTACGTTCATTTGGATACATTTACTTTAAATGACCTCTTATCTAACCTGTTAACCCTTGCTTGAAAACTTGTATGAAACTAATTTTAACCCGCTGATATCTACCATAAAGAAATGTTACAGTCGAGTCATGTTCGAATGCTCTTCTTAGAACTGTGACTATGAAACATCAATGGTAGCTTTCCGTTGACAATCCGGTGTTTCCAGCGAATCTGAATTAAATGTAACTTGGTTAGTACATCTTAAACCCCCCTGTTGTTACTTATTTGTGTTCATCTGTATATATCGTACAGAATTAGCTCAACATCGTTAATGAACGAAGCGGTACCGTTATGGATTGTTGAAGCGTAACTCATCATCTCAAAAACAACAAAGCAGAGTACAAGTGTCCCCAGATTTAGTTCAACATTGTAAATTGAACAAGCAGAACACTTGAAAAATCTAGGTACATTTAGCGCATGCCCTTTTTCGCTCACACTATTCGAAACTTTGAAGATACCTACGTATCTCGGTGAAGACTATATTTGTGATTTTGCGATTTGCTCTAATCAAATTGTAGGATAACAACTCACCTCAAAAAAAAGGTATTCCAAACTGTGAAACAAGCGCAACAGTTTGTTACGTGACGATGTGCAGAAAGACTACTGAAAAGTGACAGATGGTGACCTTTAGCGTTTATGCAACCGACCGTCCTAAAAGTATGCCACGTTATTCAAGCATTAAGAATACCTAAGTTAACTTCTCACAAAATGGCTGACATAGTCACATTGCTTTGTGTTCAAAAACCTAGTCGAGAAAAGGAAATTAAACGTATTCTTCCATAAGATGACATCAGTAGGTTTCAAATGGGCTTGAAATTTTAAGACAAAGTGTCCAAAGGTTTAAAATGGGGTCACACCAACTGTCTGAATAATACTGTGATTATGATAATTTATCCTTGAGGAAAGGTGTGTGCACATTGACATTTCGCGATAGCACCGATCACCTACAGAGCGCGTGTGGCATGAGCTGTAAACTACAGAAAGAGATACGCAAAATACTATTTCCATTACTACCTATGTTTTGCCAAGTACAAACGCGCAACATGTTATGGAGGGAACATCTACCAATCAGTTCTCCGTGGCACAAAAGAACGTCCATCATCTGATAAGATATCTTTAATCACGCCGACAAATCAGCACAGGTGGCTGTTTCTCACGGCAGAATAGGTCGTCCTTTGTCTGCTAAGATCTCTTTAATTATACACCTGGCGCCATGACGCCGACGAAGGACATATGGCTTTTGTTCTTGCCAGAAAACAGAGAGTTCCGCCTACGGCGAGGTCGCTTTAATCACACGCTTGGAGCCAGACGCTAATAAATCATCCCAGGTCGCAGTTTCCAATGACACAAAATATCCCTGTCCCTGTCATTAAATGAAGGCCAGCTCGGATAAACAACGTTTCTTCACATCTAATGGATACGTTAAGCAGGCAATTATAGACAAACTCCTTGCTGACAAAGGTTTAGTCAATTATTGCACAGAATCCCAACTATACATCTTAGATATCCTTAGTTGTAAGTACCAGTTTGTTTTTACCTTAGGTGGACACAAGAACACTTGATTGTCAAATTATGTTCGCAAACAAGCTGACGACAAATTCCACAAAAAAATGACCTACATATGGGTCTCCATCATGACATATATTGAAATTATCCTGTGTCATCTCGAGCATTACCGACAGAGATGACAATGATTAGCCAGAAAACCTGAACATATGCCTTTCAGAAACTCATTGCCATGGCAACACGAAAAATCATGAACTTACGTAAGTATTATGACATTGTTGCCAAGAAGATTTTAGCAGAAGCCATTAAGTTAGGCGGCTCTAGCACAGGCAGTTCAGGAGTTAAACGACACGAAAGTTGGTGCGGGCCTCAAAGACCCCTCCGGTTTTAATAGGGTTAAGACAACATACAAAAGGAGAAATGAAGAAAATGTACCAAATTGAAGTCGAAATCTCATGGCAGACATCGGTCAAGTTCGAATTGAACGACACTGTAAAAACAAAAAAAAGCTACCTGATTCAAATCTGTATTTTGTTTTCCCCTGAATTGAGCTCACTGTAATCATATTTTATCGTAGCAATGCTATTTGCATCACATACAATGGTACGGTGCTAGTGTTTCGTTCACTACTACAGACAAAAAGTCTGTCGCCCGTCAAGAGCACTGTTTACCAGTATGTATCGCAGTAGCTACGTACGCAAGATTCATGGAAATGTTATCAACAATGTTGTACTAGCCTTGGGGTAGCTGCGCAAGCCAAACATAGAAAGTGGGACCTACATACAGTATTGAAAGTATAGATTTTACGAAAGTGACAGAAGAAGTAAATGAAGACGCTTCATTTGCAAACCCGAAATCCGCATGAGTTTTAGTGTATTCCGAGGATTATCAAAAGACATGTTCAACATTGTATGCACTTTGTAAGGATCGTATGTATTCCACGTAATGGATCGTATGTATTCCGTACGGATCGTATGTATCTACTTAATGGATCGTATGTATTCCGTAAGGATCGTATGTTTCTAAAAATGGATCGTATGTATTCCGTAAAATTCGTATGTATTCCGTAAAATTCGTATGCATCCCGTAAAATTTGTATGTATTCCGTAAAATTCGTATGTATTCCGTAAAATTCGTATGTATGCTTTGGCACCCCTGCCCTAGCCTTTCCTTCAACCAGAGTTTTATTAGCCTCTTCATATTCCTCTTGTTCGAACGGGCCCTCCTTGATGTCAAGCTCCTCGAATACAGTAGGAATTTCCTCGTCTTCATCGGTGATGCTAGGGGGATCTCCAAGGAGATTTTTGAAGTGGTTGTACCAGTTCTCCATCCTTTCTTCCTGTGTACTTCCTTCCAGCTGTCCCTTCCTAGTTGTCTTTCTATCAGTGATGTCGTTAATGAGTTTCCAGCTCTGTCAATGCTTGCAGTTCAGATGGGCCTTCTCCACTTCTCCGATCTTGCTGCTGAGTTCTTCCTCTTCCACAGTAATATAGGCTGCTTTTAACTTCTTTTTGGCCTGGCTATACTCTTGTCTGTTCACTTCGGTTGTGTTCTCCTTGTATTGATCATATGTGTTATTCAGCTCGTGTCTAGCCTTTGCCACCCTCGGGTCCTCTGAATGCCTTGTCTTTCTTATCATCTTCTTTAGTGGGACCACCTTCTCTGCAGCCTCCTGTGTTTGTTTTGATGAACCTCTCATACCTGCCTGTAGCAGATTCCTGAAGTTCCTGTAGCGGTTAAAACCTATTATGTACATCGACCGTGTACTGTTCTTGTAAGACTCTGCTGTTCTTGAACAGGTTCCAGTCATATTGCCCTTTCCTTGGCTCCGTTTTCTTCTCACGCAGACTCAGTCTTACCCTGGCAACTACAATTCTGTGGTCTGGACCAACACTTGCGAAAGCAGGAGAAACCAGGAGAAACCAGGAGAATATAGGAGAATGCAGGAGAATATAGGAGAATGGAGGAGAATCTTGGAGTATGCAGGAGAATATAGGAGAAACCAGGAGAATATAGTACAAAGCAGGATAATATAGGATAAACCAGGAGAATATTGTAGAAACCAGTAGAATATAGAATAAACCAGGAGAATAGAGGAGAAACCAGAAGAATATTGGAGTAACTAGGAGAAACCAGGAGATACCAGGAGAATATAGGAAAATGCAGGAGAATATAGTACAAAGCAGGAGAATGCAGCAGCAAGCAGGAGAATATAGGAGAAGGCAGGAGAATGCAGGCGAAAGCGGTAGAATGCAGGAGAATGTAGGAAAAAGCATGATAATATAGGAGAATGCAGGAGAATACAGGAGAAGCAGGGAATATAGGAGAAAGCCACTAGAAAACTCTATACCAATTACCACCTAATCTCTCATGCCCACAGGTCCCATTCTAAAGCGCATGGAGATCACCCTGCGGGCGAGGGAACATCCCCAACCTGACTAACATTGTAGCCAACAAAAAGATGGCCTGCTCCGCCCTCCTAAAACAAGTGGCATCATCTGCCACTACATCCTGACCTGGTGTTACCAACTGCCCCGCATGCCTGTCATCGATGTACTGCGTAGAGGGGACCCCTACTCGTCTGACATAACCTGTCACCGCAAGACCCAAAGTGTTATAAATTTGTATTCCTTTCGAAAATGTTGCAACATAGATTCATCATTTGTTCCTACATGTTCCAACTTATTATCTGAAAATCCTCTTGAAGACATGGTATTGACTCTATCAGCCAAATGTTCCTATTTTACTTATACTTGTTGTTCTATACACGTTTCGATATACAAGAACATCAGCCAGCATAAACAAAAGAATATCAAGAAAACCGTATACTTGGATTGCATTTGACCTATCAGACGCTTTCTTAACTTTTAAGTCATAATGTAACCCATGTGGAGTCCAGGATTTTTCTCTATTTGTCTGTATCAGTACAAAGCAAACTAAAAAACGCTGACTGTAATTCCGCGCCTCGTTATTTTGGCCCCATTTTTAAATGAGTTAACTTTTAACTGAAAGACCTTCCCGCATACCAAATATCAAGATATGTCGGATTTGAACATTCATAAGCTACAAGTGGTGCAGAATATTAGAGCCTGTAGAATGTTGTTGAAATGTGCAATAGACACACCTGTTATACATATGGATACAGATATGAGGTGCCCACGGTAAGAGAAAGGTTTGCTCTCAGTACTTTTAACTTTTTTAAGGAATACTTGTCAGTCATGAAACAAAACAAAAAACTACAGTTCTATTAACCAGTCATTCACCAGTTATTCGTGAATTAAGCTAGCAATTTGTATATATATATATATTATGATTATGTATACATTTTCTTTTAATCTTGCTCTGTATATATTTCTGTATTTGTATGTATTAGCGTTTAACCCTTTAAGACGACTATTCTAAAACGGTATCGCAATAAACCAAAAAAAAATAAGACAATCGATTCAGGCTAGGTAAGTGTAGAAATGGTTGATCTAAGTTTACTGTTGCCTCGACTCCTGGGTATGTGGCGTTATTTTGTTTATCATGAATACTGTACTTACCTGGGCAGAATAATCGACTTTCCCTGAGTCACATAACGCAAGCCCGCTGTCAACAAAAGTGAAAGACGCCAGGTGGTCTATGTTCGGACACATTCTGAGAATGCCGACTGACACACCTGCACAACAGGCTTTAGACTTTGCCCTGATAGGATGCAACAGATATAGTTACAGAAAAGGAAGACACTGCAAAAACTTACTGAGCCTACTGAGGGCAGACCTAAAGGAAAGAGGTCAAGGACCGTTGCGGTCAGAAACAAACTTACGGGAGCTAAGGAAGCTCGCAGCGAATCGGACAAAGTGGAAGGGACTAAAGGAAAACTGATTGCGGCTGCAGGATGTTTCAACTACTGCAGCAGCAGAAAACAGTGAACTACTACTACATAAGTATTCCTATCACTGAAGAAAAAGCTCCTAGTCTCCACATGTCCTCATTCTGAATATTCCGTAACGCATAGACCGTATCAACTACAGTTTTTAATGTATAGATAGACAGGGAACGATCGCGAATTGGGGAAAATTACGATCAACATAATGGGTTGGTGGAAAGGGTGGTACTACAGCAAAAACGATGGATATCGTCATTAATTGGAGTATGGGGTGGGAAAAACTATCCAACGAAGGAACAACCTTACCATAACCGAACCGAGTGGTCTAACGTAGTACTGGAAAGCTCTTTGCATCAACCCCAACACGATCTACCTAACAACATTCCTGAATATTAATGATGCGTGATCCCTGTCAAAGCGGGTATTCTCGAGGCCATTTTACTGTAATTCATTAGCTGGGGGCACAAGCCGGAGATTGAAAAGTCTAGCCACAGCTTTACACCCAATACCGGCCCCATCATGCCTGTGCTGAAATTGGACAAATACTAGTTTTCCTAACTGATACAGGAATCTTGCTGTGTTATTAAGCAGGTTGTTCACAAAACCCCTTTCTTGGTATACATGAGAAGCTGCGTGGGATCGGCTACAAAAACAATATGATAACTGACGTGATAACAATCAAGTACCTAAAGACGGAGGGTTTTATTTTCAGACATATAAATGAGAAATTCCCATACTTTGAATATCTAAACGCAACGGATAATTTCTTATTTTGTTGCGCCTAGACAACCCTTGTACAAGAAACATTATCTGTTCATAAATCTACACATGTACAAAGAAGCGAGAAGAAGTTGACTGTACTGGATTAGCTTTGCTTATCACTTTCGTTTACCACGTAACGTTATGTTTGGCTATGTACTGTATTTATTTAACTGTGTATGTCACTTACGTGTTAGTTAGGTCTATGTTAAACGACCTGTATCTAGCCCTTTTGGGCACGAATGTACAATAAAGGTCTTCATTCATTCATTACAAGAAAATGACTTAATAAAAATGGTCAAATTTGATGTAATTCAGTTTCGAACTCCTGGTTCGAACGATGGGACCCAGGCGGCCCTCTTTGTTCACCACGCTGGGGATCAGACAAAGATTGCAAAGTTCAACTGGAGTTTGGGAAAGTTCATAAACATAACTGCTCAAGCCTTGCCGCCGTAAAAAAGACTTTCTGAAACCATTAAAAAAGACTGACTTTATTAAGAAACCAGAGAAAGTGGGATTAACGCCACCGCGCGCTGCCTCCGAGATGTCTCCACGAATGCCTCCGAGATGTGTCCCAGATGTGTCGCTACAGGCTTTCGTACTTTTCATCCACCCAAACAATATCTACCTACCAACATTCCTGAATATTAATGATGCGTGAAACCTGTCAAACGGGTATAGACGAAGCATTTTACTATGATTTATAGGCTGGGGGCACAAGTCGGGGTGTTATCCGTTTTTTTAAGAGATGACTGTTGTCCACCAGCCCAATACCGGCCCCATCCTGTATGTGCCCGTCTGGCTACAATATGACAAAGACTCCTAACTGATACAATCTAGCCGTGTTATAAAAGTGGATTGTATACTATGCTGGCATCGCCATACCTAATGGCAGGTCAGTGGGTTTCATAGGAGCCCAAAATATACATTTTTGAATGAATTGCCCAAAATCCAAAAATAAATCATTTCAGGTACGTAGTGAACGCAAAAGGTGTAAATGAGGTTTTGTGAACATGTGTTTTTCGGTACGAACTTTCAAGTCATTTGGTCCAAAGTGGTTAAGTGTCCAAAATTTACATTTTTTTGTCAGAAATAGAGAAAGCATTAAAACGTATTGGAATTGGTCTTAATGAGTGCATTAAATTTTATAGGCATATGTCCTATGCATCCCTGTTGACCATTAATTTTACTAATGAGTTAAATTTATAATTTATATGATGCATGGTGTTGCATCAAATTGTATTTTCTTTTCTTTTCTTGAAAAAGAGATTCCAGATAATCCAGCTGTACAAAAGGTTTCATAAACTCTCCACCTCACTTGACGCCAGCAGCGTGTGGTTATAATCAGTGTTGCTCTATAATGAATGGAGATCTTTATTGTACAGTTTTGCCCCATTGGGTTTTTTAGCAAAGGTTACATGTTACCAACCATGTACATATCCATGTGTATATATAAACATTTAGTATACTCTAGTATTTTCGACTCCCTCTCGCTTCTTGGTGATTATATAAATGTAGGAGGCCGTATGATTGTTACGTCTTGGGGGTACACGTACGCGGGCGTGCAACAAGGAAGCATCCTGGGCCCTCTGTTATTCCTGATATATATAAATGACATCAATGATTTACCGTGCAAGTCGATCTGGTTCGGCCTAAGCTGGAATATGCCTCCATTCTCTTTAGTAATATAAGTGTTGCAGCCTCTAGGGAACTCCAACGTGTGCAATACCACGCAAGTCAATTCAATTCAATCTTTATTGGAACAAACTGGCTGACACAAAAGTCTGAATTGTGATATTCTCACAAAATGTACAGTTTCTATCGGAGATTTGTCATTATCTTCGACGAGAAGATTATGTTTTCCGTTACTCCAGCTGTTAGGTGGGTCTGTATGTATGTCACGAGCATAACTCGAGAAACCTTTGATGGATCTTCATGATTTTTTGAAGGCAATTGTAGCATATCCTTATAAATGATGTAAATGCCATCTATGTTTGATAATGTCAACATCTACTTCCTCATGCCGTATCCCCATCATTTACCATAATGGCTTTATAGTAGAGTCCATTCCGAGTCATCGCAAGGGTTGTTATTGTCATAATTTACAACTGTTTTTTTAATTCTTTGTTATTATTTTCCTAGGAGATTTCAGACTTTGGAAATATTATGACTGTCATTTGTACTTTATAATTATTGGCCTGGTTGTGTTAAACTTTGAAAATATTAATATAATATGATATTTCTAATAGTTTCTAAATAATGGTTACAGCATTCTACTATTTTCTACCATTTTTTTACAATTATTTGTAACATTGTATAAATGTGTCAATGGGCTGTAAAAAAGCAATTCACACATCATGCTTGGGCACCATGCCTAGATGGCTTGCACAAAAGACCTAACAGTTTCCAGCAGTGACATATAAAAATACACAGAGGTAGACAATATGGCTGGATTAGCACCTAATTTTATGGGGGCAATCACCCCAATCCAAGCCTTGTCGATATTTCTCTTTATTTTGAAATTCAGAAGAATCACATAGATATTTGCAAATTATTCTAAATAAAGATATTTTTGTGCAGTCTCTTTCAAAATGTTTCTAAATCATCTAATTAGATTCAAATTAATTCCAAAACTTATATTGAATTTTTTGGAAAAAAATAGAATCATTGCGACCTAGATATTCTTTTATTCAAATTTATTTAAACTAATTACAAATATCATGTAAAACCCTTGTGGTGACTTGGAAGGAAATATTTTCCAGTGATTTTGTGAATTAGGTATTTATTCGCAATTTCGCATAATTGATATCTATTCTCTGTTTCGATTGTCACTTGTTTGAAAGTCCTATAATGGAATCCAACTTATTTATAAAGTTACCTCATTAGGTATGAAAAGTAGCTACCAACTAGCATAATTAGCATTCGATCATGTCAATCAACACTCAAGCTATCTACACAACAAATATATCTACGATCTGTCAATACCTTCTTGAGTTATTCCCCTTCAAATTTTCAAACAAAGACGGCTCCTGCAGTTCCAAATGCAGTTCTAGTGACGTACAATCCAGCTAGGCATTTTCGAGTTTTCGTGTTCCCACACACACTGCATATTGCAACTAGTAGACAGAGTATCTACAGCCATTGTCAAAAACAATATCAGATAGAAATGAGACTTATTTAGACTTTTTAATAAATAATACCATACTATCAATATTTTAACGCTGTAACCGTCATTCATTACATCTAAATGGCTCTAAATTACCTGAATAACAGAAAATGATAGGTGACTCTGAATGGAACCAAATCTGCTCTAGATATGTTAAATATTTATTACACTAGGGACAACGTTTGGGCCCTCTACCATTATTGATTAACATCAATGATCTGGCAGAAGTTTCTTCAATGCTTAATTTGAAAATCAGAAATCGTGTAAAATAAGAACAATTTTTTAAGCAAATAAACCATCAATAAACATCTAAAGACAATTTTAAGGGACCGGGGTAGTAACATATTAACTTTAAAAGACCACCGACTTTATTTTGTAAATCATGATTAACTTTTACCTAACAATCATACCCGACAAAGAAGTAAGTCAATATTTCTCTTGTTCGCACAACCTTTGCAGTCACCCGTTAATAAAAGATGAATCACAGTTTAGACAAACACACTACACCCCTTGTGTTTTCTTATGTCTAAAAGTGTCATTAGAATCAATCTCGTAAGCCACACTCGTTTCAAGTAATCACGTCATTTGTTCAATATCTATCTTTATTTATTTCATTATTTAATCATTATAACATCGTTATTACTTCCTATGTATTATTTGAAGAACGTTCTTATCATCTTTCTATCGGTAATCAAGACTATAACCAATTTGAACAAGTAAATAGGAGGTGTTCCCAGAAAAAGCTACATACAAGTTTCCCTGCAGACGCACCTGCTTTAAAACTTTTTATCGTATTGTGTCATTCTTAGTTGTGTAGATCAACACATTGAAAATATATAATGATAACTGTTATTATGAGTAAGCAAGTAAGCATTATAATTACTATAAAGGGAGACTAGATCACCACAGTATATGTCGAAATGTGTAGCGATGTTTACAAAATCTACTTCAAAGAAATGACGGTGATACTTTTGACTTTATAGGCTTTTTAAGTTAGCAACTTATCACCTCTTATTTCACCTGTTTATCTTTCATTGCAAATTGGATCAGATAGGTTTAACCCCACTGATTTTTACAGTCTAAAGATGTTATAGCCATTTCATAATGTCCTTCTTAGAACTGTGACTATGAAAAAAGAATGGTAGCTTATTAACAATCCGGTGTTTCCATCCAATCTTATCACATATGATTAGGTTAGGACATCATTGACCCCCTGCCCCTACTGTTGTTACGCAATTGTGTTTATTGGTATAAATCTTTAAAACGTAGCTCAAAATTGTAAATAAGTGAATCGGTTACCGTTATAAACCGTGTAACAGTCATCATCTTAAATAAATAAAAAAAAAGAAACAGTCATAGTACAAGTATTTCCAGATTAGCCCGTCATCGGAAATCGACCAAGCAAGAAAACTACGTTCATTTGGATACATTTACTTTAAATGACCTCTTATCAAACCTGTTTACCATTGCTGGTAAATTTGTATGAAACTAGTTTTAACCCGCTGATTTTTACAATAAAGAAATGTTACAGTCATGTTCGAATGCTCTTCTTAGAACTGTGAAAATGAAAAATCAATGGTAGCCTACCGTTGACAATCCGTTGTTTCCATCCAATCTGATCAAATGTAATTTGGTTTAACTTAGTACACCCCCCCCCCCTGTTGTTACTTATATTTGTTCGTCTGTATATATCGTTCAGAATAAGCTCAACATCGTAAATGAACGAAGCGGTACCGTTATGGATTGTTGAAACGTAACTCATCATCTCAAAATCAACAAAGCAGAGTACAAGTGTCCCCAGGTTTACTTTATCATTGTAAATCGAACAAGCAGAACACTGGAAAAATCTAGCTACATTTAGCGCAGCCTTAATACGCTCACATTATTAGATACTTTGAAGATACCTACGTATCTCGGTACAGACTATATTTGTGATTTTGCGTTTTACTCTAATCGAATTGTAGGAGAACAACTCACCTCAAAAAAAGGTATTCCAAACTGTGAAACAAGCGCAACAGTTTGTTACGTGACAATGTGCAGAAAGACTACTATAAAGTGACAGTTGGTGACCTTTAGCGTTTATGCAACCGACCGTCCTAAAAGTATGCCACGTTATTCAAGCATTAAGAATACCTAAGTTATCTGCTCACAAAATGACTGACATAGTCACATTGCTTTATGTTCAAAAATCTACTCAAGAAATTGAAATAAAACGTATTCTTCCATAAGATGATATCAGTAGGTTTCAAACAGGAATGAAATTTTAAGACAAAGTGTCCAAAGGTTTAAAATGGGGTCACACCAACTGTCTGAATAATACTGTGATTATGATAATTTATCCTTGAGGAAAGGTGTGTGCACATTGACATTTCACGATAGCACCGATCACCTATAGAGCGCGTGTGGCATGACCTGTAAACTACAGAAAGAGATACGCAAAATACTATTAGTAAGTACCTATGTTTTGCTAAGTACAAACGCGCAACATGTTGTCGAGGGCACATCTACCAATCAATTCTCCGTGGCACAAAAGAACGTCCATCATCTGACAAGATGTCTTTCATCACGCCGACAAATCAGCACAGGTGGCTGTTTCTCACGGCAGAATAGGTCGTCCTTTGTCTGATAAGATCTCTTTAATTACACACCTGGCGCCATGACGCCGACAAAGGACATATGGCTTTTGTTCTTGCCAGAAAAGAGAGAGTTCCGCCTACAGCGAGGTCGCTTTAATCACACGCTTGGAGCCAGACGCTAATAAATCATCCCAGGTCGCAGTTTCCAATGGCACAAAAGAGCTGTCCCTGTCATTGAGTGAAGGCCACCTCGGATAAACAACGTTTCTTCACATCTGATGAATATATTAAGCAGGCAATTATGGACAAACTATTTGCTGTGACAGAAGTTTAGACAATTATTGCACAGAATCCCAACTATACATCTTAGATATCCTTAGTTGTAAGTACCAGTTTGCCTTTACCTTAGGTGGACACAAGAACACTTGACTGTATAATTATGTTCGCAAACAAGCTGACGACCCGTGCCACAAAAAAATTGACCTATATTTGGGTCTCCATCATAACATATATTGAAATTAACTTTTGTCATCTCGAGCATTACCGACAGAGATGACATTGATTAGCAAGAAAACCTGAACATATGCCTTTCAGAAACTCATTGCCATGGCAACACGAAAAATCATGAACTTACCTAAGTATTATGACATTGTTGCCAAGAAGATTTTAGCAGAAGCCATTAAGTTAGGTGGCTCTAGCACAGGCGGTTCAGGAGTTATACGGCACGAATGTTGGTGTGGGCCTCAAAGGCCCCCTCGTGTTTGAATAGGGTTAAGACAACAAACAAAAGGAGAAATGAAGAGAAGAGGAAATTCACCAAATTGAAGTCGAAATCTTATGGTAGACATCGGTCAAGTTCGAGTTGAACGACACTGTAAAACCAAAAAAGGTACCTGATTCAAATGTTTAATATAGTATGAAATATTTAAGTATTACACGTTGTAGTGAATCGTCTGTTTTTCTCTCAGACAAAGACACAGAACGCTCAGTGCAACATTAGATACACGATTCATTTATATATGCGGATATAAAAAGGGGATATCTGAGGAGAACTAGACTAAAGTCTCAAGAGACTGAACTTTCAAAGGCAACCACCTTTTTTTGTCACTAGAGTTGTAGCATTGAAAATCTAAAAATAGAATCCAACTGTTAGATCGAAAAAGAGAGGGTTTCTAAGTTAATGGGGAATTACCGAATCTGACAAACTGTGTCAAAACAATACCCCTCTGTGGCTATTCAGGCTCAGTGTACATTATTTAATATTTTGTAATGAGCTCAGATACGATGAGTGTTTTTTAAGAGCGTTGTGTTTTTTTCGGTGTATCTATGCACATTTGGCAATACATACGACGAAGATAAGACTTTTGGTTGTTTAAACAGAAATTGGTCAGCTTCATCTCTAGCTTTCGTGTATCTAATGTGACATACAAAGCACCATATCAAGATACACGTAAAGATAAAACTAGTTTGAGAATATAGGGTGAAACCAGGAGAATATAGGAGAATGTAGGAGAATATAGGAGAATAAAGCAGAATAAAGGAGAAAGAAGGAGAAACTAGGATAAACAAGGATAAACCAGGAGAATATAGGAGAATATGCAGGAGAATATAGGAGAATCCAGGAGAATATAGGAGAATGCAGGAGTATATAGGGGAAAGCAGGAGAATATAGGAGAATGCAGGAGTATATAGGAGAAAGCAGGAGAATATTGGAGAATGCAAAACAGGACAGGAGAAACCAAGACAATATGTGAGAATGCGGAAGAATATAGCAAAATGCAGGAGAATATAGGAGAAACCAGGAGAATATAGGAGAATACAAGAGAATATAAAAGAATGAAGGATAATATATGACAAAGCAGAAAAACAGGAGAATGTAGAAGAAGGTAGGGGAATGTTGTCAACGATGTGGAGAGTGGCAACACCAGGCGATTCTTTACGTATGCTAAATCTGCACTGGGCAAGACAACAACGGATATCCCAGCACTTCAAGTCGGGTCAGTTATACTAGAAACGCCAGATGAAAAGGCCAATGCCCTGAACGATTTCTTCATACAACAGACAGATCTTCCTGCCAGAGACGACCCAACCCAAACATTCCAACCTACCGCCATCCCTGGAACAGTTCTTGACTCACTTCAGCTGTCAGTTGACGAGGTACAACAACAACTATGTGCCCTCAAAATCGGAAAGTCGTGTGGTCCCGACAATATCACTCCCAAGCTCCTACGCCTAGTTGCAGATCCTATATCAGGACCTGTAACTCAGCTATACAACAAGTCCCTCCTCCTTGGACAAGTTCCTTCGGGGTGGAAAAAAGTAAACGTTACCCCCATCCACAAAGCCGGAAACCGACACCTAACAAACAACTACAGGCCTATATCCCTACTTAGCACTGTATCAAAGGTTCTAGAAACCCTTGTCAACAAACGTCTAACGGCACATGTCAATCCAATACTGACAGATCACCAAAGCGGATTCAGACCTCTTGACAACACTACGCTACAGCTGGCTCAAATGATAGAGGAATGGACTGAAGCCATGGATAGCGGAGAGATAGTGGGATGCGTGTTCCTTGACCTTCGAAAAGCATTTGACAAGGTCTGGCACGCAGGACTGCTATCCAAACTAAGAGCGTATGGAATCAGTGGATCCATACACAACTGGTTTTCAAGCTACCTGTCCGAGAGACGCCAACGAGTGGTCATCCAGGGAGTGGCATCAGACTGGAAGTCTCCCCTTAGCCGGCGTACCACAGGGTTCTGTCCTCGGACCAACGCTTTTCATACTCTATATCAACGACCAACGAACAAATTTATTCGCCGACGACACTTCACTGTCCTCCTCCCATCACTCTATCCAACATGTAGTTGCATCACTGAACAGAGACCTGAGCTCTGTGTCTACCTGGCTGTCTCAATGGAAACTTGAAGGACAACATAGACAAGTGTAAAGCTATGTTCATCACGACACGCTCCATTCCACGACCGATTCCTCCCGTGACCCTAGGTGGAACCGTATTGCAAGTTGTCACTAGCCATAAACACATCGGCGTTACTCTCACAAATACCATCTCCTGGTCAAACCATATCGACACCATCTCTACAAAGGCTAGACGATCTTCTGGTTTGCTATGTGCTCTGAGGAAGAAGATACCAAAGGACCTACTCCTTAGACTATACATGACAATCGTAAGGCCAAACCTCGAGTATGCAGACATTGTCTGGTCTGGTCTTACCAAACGCGACCAAAGAACTGTGGAATCTGTCCAATACCAGACTACCAGAATCATCAGTGGACACTTCGGGCTACCGTATCCTTCCTACAAAAGTCTCTACACCGAACTGTCACTACCATCACTCCAGTACCGACGCAAGTTCCACCCAACTGTGACTCTCTACAGATTCTTGAGTAGACGCTGCCCTCCACATCTCCAGAGTTTGCTACCCCAAACACGTGCGCCTGATACCAACTCCCGCTATCCCCTAAGGAACAGTGAACACCTGACTACTCCAACGTGCAAAACTTCCAGATCCCAGAGAACATTCATTAGTCGAGCGATCTCACTCTGGAACTCTCTTCCCAGTAATATCCGCACATCCCTCACTGTCAGCTCCTTCAAAAACAAACTATGTACATCACTCGGCAACAGATACTCTGTAAATAATTGACTGACCTACCACAAGTATTAGATGACATGTTGTATAATCTGCTAACCTAGTATGTAATATAAACCTAAGTTTTGGCTTGACATTGTTAACGATTTATATATAGCGTAGTATTGTGCATTTCCATATACGCTTCAGTCTTGTGTTGGTTTTTGTTAATTTTGTTTCTTCGATGTAGTTTTACTTTGTGTTCTGTGTCCGCCGCTATGTGTGTGTTTGACGCATGCGCACTTTGTGAAAGTTTGTATAGAACTTTGAATATACGGTTCCCAGGGCTAACCCTTTGTAATAGCCTTCGGCTAGTTGGGTAGTCCTGGCGGTACTTTCCTACAGTCAAATAAAATGAAATCAAATCAATGTAGGAGAATGCAGGAGAAAGCAAGAGCATATAGGAGAAAGCAGGAGAATATTGGAGAAAGCAGGATTATATAAAAGAATGGAGGATAATATAGGAGAAAGCAGGATAATATAAAAGAATGCAGGAGAATATAGGAAAAAGCAGGAGAATGAAGGAGAAACCAGGAGAATATGGGAGAAGGCAGGAGAATATAGGAGAAAGCAGGAGAATATTGGAGAAACCAGGAAAATATAGGAGAATGCAGGAGACTAAGATGGATGCAGGAGAATATAGGAGAAAGCAGGAGAAACCAGGAGAATATAGGAGAAGGCCGGAGAATGTAGTAGAATGCAGGAAAAAGCAGAAGAATGCAGGGGAATGTAGAAAAAAAGAAAGACAATATAGGAGAAAGCAGGAGAATATTGGAGAAAGCAGGAGAATATAAAAGAATGCAGGAGAATATGGGAGAAAGCAGGAAAATGAAGGAGAAACCAGGAGAATATAGAAGAAGGTAGGAGAATGTAGGAGAATACAGGGGAAAGCAAGAGAATGTAAGAAAAAGCAGGAGAAAGGAGGAGAATGCAAGAGAATATAGGAGAAATCAGGAGAATAAAGTACAAAGCAGGATGATATAGGAAAATGCAGGAGAATGCAAGAGAAGCCAGGAGAATATAGGAAAATATAGGAGAATGGAGTAAAATCTTGGAGAATGAAGGAGAATATAGGAGAAACCAGGAAAAGGTAGGAAAAAGCAGTATAATATAGGAGAAACCAGGAGAATATAGAATAATGCAAGATAATATAGGAGAAAGCAGGATAATTTTTGAGAAACCAGGAGAATATAGAAGAAAACAGGAGAATACAGGAGAAACCAGAAGAATATTGCAGAAAGCAGGAGAAGCCAGGAGAACCCAGGAGAATACAAGAAAATGCAGGAGAATATAGTAAAAAGCAAGAAAATGCAGGAGCACGCAGGAAAATATAGTAGAAGGCAGCAAAATGTAGGAGGATGTAGGCGAAAACAGGAGAATGCAGGAGAATGCAGGAGAAACCAGGAGAATATAGGAGAATATAGGGGAATGGAGGAGAATCTTCGAGAATGAAGGAGAATATAGGAGAAACCAGGAAAATGTAGAAGAAAGCAGCATATTATAGGAGAAACCAGGAGAATATAGAAAAATGCAAGATAATATAGGAGAAAGCAGAAGAATATTTGAGAAACCAGGAGAATATAGAAGAAAACAGGAGAATACAGGAGAAACCAGAAGAATATTGGAGAAAGAAGGAGAAACCAGGACAAACCAGGTGAATACAAGAAAATGCAGGAGAATATAGTACAAAGCAGGAGAATGCAGGGTCAAGCAGGAGAATATAGGACAAGGCAGAAGACTACATGTGAAACCAGGAGAATACAGGAGAAACCAAAAGAATATTAAAGAAAGCAGGAGAAAACCGAAGAAACCAGGAGAAAAAAGGGAAAATGCAGGAGAATATAGTAAAAAGCAAGACAATGCAGGAGCACGCAGGAAAATATAGTAGAAGGCAGCAAAATTCGGGAGAATGCAGGAGAAAGCGGATAATAGAGTAGAATGCAGGAGAATACACGAGAAAGCAGGAGAATATAGGAGAATGCAGGAGAATATAGGAGAAACCATGAGAATATTTGATACACCAGGAGAATAAAGGAGAATGCAGGAGAATATAGGAGAAAGCAGGAAAATATTTGAAAATGCACGCGAATATAAGAGAAAGCAGGAGAATATAGGAAAAAACTGGGGAATATAGGCGAATGCGGGAGAAGATAGGAGAAACAAGGAAAATATAGGTGTATGCAGGAAAGTATAGGAGGAACCAGGAGGATAGGAAAAAGCAAGAGAAACAGGAGAAAGCAGGAGAAAGCAGGAGAAAGCAGGAGAATAAATGAGAATAAAGGATAATAAAGGATAATATAGAAGAAAGT
This sequence comes from Branchiostoma lanceolatum, assembly GCF_035083965.1. Classification (NCBI taxonomy): domain Eukaryota; kingdom Metazoa; phylum Chordata; class Leptocardii; order Amphioxiformes; family Branchiostomatidae; genus Branchiostoma; species Branchiostoma lanceolatum. The sequence continues at coordinate 24,339,602 of NC_089726.1, forward strand.
AGGAGAATATAGGAGAATATAGGAGAAAGCAGGAGAAACCAGGAGAATACAGGAGAATGTTGGAAAATGCAGGAGAATATAGCAGAAAGTGGAATAAAGTGGGAGAATATTGCAGAATATAAGAGAATGTAGGACGGAGCAGAAGAACACAGGCAAAGCGGGAAATTATAGAAGGAAGCGGGAGAATATAGCAGATTATAAAATGGATGACAGCGCAGTAGAACAGTAGAAGAATGTAGGAGAATATAGGAGAAAGTTGGAGACACAGTTAAACTAGGAGAATATAACAGAAAACTGGACGATATAGGAAAAAGAAGAATACAGCAGAAAGCAGGAGTATATAGGAGAAAACTGGGTAATATTAATATCTAAGGTGGTAATTTTCTATTCTCTTTTTTGTTTATTGTGTCTATAAATGAAACCGAAAAATAAATTTAGAAACATGAAGTCGTTCTTTGCGGAAGATCGGAAAGTTATATCGTTTCAAGAACAACATTGCCTGCACGTTTACTTGTCATTGCAATTAGTGCAGTAATGATAAACCCTTTGTATCTCCCAAACGCCGTAAAGACAGACCCATCAACTCAATAATCACAAAGAGACGAGTTTGCATGTGATACTCCGAAGCCTCGACTAACTGAAACAGGGACGTCTTACAGATTTCGAACGTTATCTCATTTTAGAACAAGATGACACTAACTTTGTGGCAAAGGACATTCTTGCAATGTACAACAAAATATTTCCGTCAGCGACGAAGGATCGAGTTCATCCAAAAAACAGGCGTGCCAGACAATACTCCGTTCAGCGTATGCTTCATATCCTGAGGCGTGCAGGATACCGAACATACCTAACCTAGACCAGCGAAGAGAACAGCTTTGCCTGAACTTTGCAAAGGCACTTATCCGATCACCTGACCAGCTTGAACTTATCCAAACGCACGCCCTTAGAATACTTCTTTGATCCAGCTACATTTCCTATACTGATGCACTCTCCAGACTCGACATGTATTTTGGAAGCATGAAGAGAGACCCTATGTTTTAAATTCGCTAAGTCCCTATTGATAAGATCAAACAGATACAAACGTAGTGCTATTCCATACTTAACCCAACTACTGAACACCAATTTGTAAGGTGTAATCTGTTATATATGCTGCTGTTGGTTGTATATTTTGTCTTTTTTATATACTTTCCGATTGTTTTTTTTTCAATTTGAGACAATGTTTTTTTTTCCTTTATTGGTATTTCAAAATAAATTACAAACACTAACACTAACAGAACAAAAGCCAAATAGAAACCGGGACAGCGTGTACATGTGTGGCACACCGCACACATACACTTACAGATAATCTTAGCCTCCCTTATGAGTATTAATTGTAATTAGCCTCCAAACAATATTGTATATGATTACTTGTCCTTAATTCGTCACATCTATATCATCATGTATAATCGTTTTGAATAGAAGTATAAAATAGTATCAATTATCACATATAACATAAGGTTCCCCACTTACCCCGATGTGTCTCCAGCTTCCCCCTCCGAGATGCAATGAGACGTTCTGTCTTTTCAAAAGAATATACTAATTTTCTAAAGGACTGGAAATTTATGATTTTTAAACTTCTACACCGGAAAATGAAAATTTTACGTAACAAAATCATCAGATTTTTAAGGAGAGATGCATTTGCAGAAATATCTCCAAACATAATCATTAAGGAATCTAAGTCCAAATTTATAGAAATCTCTTCTTTTAACCAATTTTGTATATTATTACAAAAACATACTACATGTGGACATTCCCAGAAAACTTGAACATAGGATTCTTCATCATTATGACAGAACGAACCGGAACTAGTATCTATCAGTTTCCATATATTTAGGATTTTATTACAAGGTACAAAATTATTAATTAAGCGGTATTGCAAATATCTACTACTAGAATCAATCGTACATCTATATAAATTTGTGAATACTTCTCGCCATGGTATAGGTTTGTCAAAATAGTAGTTCCATGATAGTCTTGTTTTGTGAGCTATGCTAACTTCGTTTGTGGACACAAGAAAGTAGATATACATGCTTTTATTAATTTCAATTTTACGTAACCATTTGTAATTTTTTTTGAACTGGCAAACAAACAAGGTCCTTCCACATTTCACTGCTGAGTATTTTTTTTCATTTACCAGGAATGGCTGAAATAAGTTGTTGATATCTGTGTAGGTCACAAATATTTGGTTACTTAGCACGGAACTCAGCATATGACATAAAATTTTCGCCTACGGACAATAAATCATTAATAAAATTAATTTTCCTATTTAGAAATGCAGTCATACAGATAACTTACCATCAATGGTAATATAAGAATTTAACCAAATCACTTGTTGCCGTATATTTGCTGGCGTCTCGGGTCCTACGTGCTGAAATTTGAACCAGGCATTGAACATGTCAGAATAAAATCCTTTTAAAAAAAGGCTAGATACCGAGGACAGTTAATAGAAAGGGAATAAACTTAGACTTAGTTGGGGGTAAAAATCGATCACCCTAGATGAAAACCACAGTGGGTGAAAATATAGTTTTTGTATCCATGAGGCTTTCATTTTAGTATTGAATGCACGCAAGTTTATTAGATTTAATCCTCCATTTTCCATTGTTTGAGTGTACTCTTTTGTACTTTAAATTTTATGGCTGCGTAATTCAGCCGGTTTACTTGAAAGAAGGTAACATCGGCTGCAATGCTGTTTTAATTTCTGTATGTGTCAATTCCTGAATAAACCATTCTTATATATTATTATATATATAATCAACTTGTCAACATTTCTTAACAAAATTCTCTTTTGTTTTTGTGTTTGATAAAGTTTTGCATGAAGGCATAATCTTTAAAATACAGTGAAACGGAGTGGAATGTCCCTTTTTCAACTGTATAAAAAGTTATCTTAACGGCAGTAAATAACGTGTTGCAATAGAAATACAAAGTTCCGACTGGTGTGAAATTAGAGCAGGTGTGAGACTACCATCTGAGGGATTATAACTGAACGCCTCTAAGTCAGAATCTCGCCCAAAAGGTATCGATACGCGCAGCGCTTTCTTCGGAGTGGTAGGTGTGGGGTTGTCTGACAGTCCGGCAGAGCCACTTGCCGCGACCATCCGGGGACTCCGACTAGCAATGTCCTTCGGGACCGACGTGCTGAATCCTATGTGCACGACTTTGCTGCAGATAGGGAATATCGTACCTAATTTTCGTAGAGCAGTCACTTCACTGCGTTATATTGATAATCATCCCCGTGAGCTAAGATTCGTGACCGCTAAGGCAGCCCGCCGCGCACACTGGCCGGACTGATCGGCAATGATTTTCGCTCCCTTTATTTGTGTGGCGCATTAACAAGAATGTCAAGGATAGGCGTATACCCTCCTCGACGAGGCGGGTATGGCTCGCCGTGTCCACGGAAAGTAGGCACCGCACTGGAAGAAATCGAAGCTGGTTCAATGCTCAAAGCTGCGATCACATTTTCAAACTAGGGCCGAAAAGTATAGTATAAATGACAACAAATACACCAAACGTCAAAAAAGAGCAATGGACATAAGTTGTCTATATCTTTTTATATGTATTTTTTCAGCAAACAGCCCTGCCGGGCCACGGTTCGGAAATGAAACCGTAGCACTACCCATTTAGGCGGGGATGGGATGACGGCATTAGGATGAAGTGCCGGTGCGTTGCACGCAATGTCCAGGGTCCTACGGGGTCAAGTCCGTAGGGTGGTCTTGACATCGGTGGCTGTGGACGGTTTGCATCGCAACGGTGTCAAGTCAAGTCAAAGCCTTTAGTTTCTTTTGAATGCTTGTTCAGCCACACGGGCCGCTTTTCAACAAAGTCGAAGTGGATAGCAGGAGTCACGGATAACGAGTACAAAATAAACTTAACGTAAATCAACACAATCATGATAAGTAAAAATTTATAATGAAATAACTAAATAATTAAATATATGAATACATCATTAAGTACATTATTGAGTCACTAAGTCCATCATCAAGTCCATAGTTCTTTAGTCCGTATCAAAGCCTAATTATAAATGTTCCATTAGGGATTTGAAAATATGGATGGACGGAGCCGCCCTGATGTGTGGCTGCGTCTCGTTCCATACTACTGCACCGGAGTAGACCAGGCTTCCCCTTTATGCTTCCAGATGAGGCTTCGGGATGATGAGGCAGTCCGTTGTAGTCGACCTGGTGTGCCGTGCTACTTCATCCCTGCGGAGGCTGAAAACTCTTCTCACATATGGTGGTATTGCGTTCCCCAGAGTCTTATACACCAGCAGAGTTTTTGCTGTTGGTGTATATTTTCTTCACAGTCCTCCATCTGAGGAGCAGTAGGACGTCTGCTGAGGGTGTTCTATATGGGGCTTTCAGAATCAATTTTCCTCCCCGGTGTTGCATTCTTTGCAATTATCATACTCTACCGAAATCGCATCATCCCAAATTGTACAGGCATAGGTTAAATGTGGTAAAATAATAGTATTATTGTATAAAAAGTGACAAGAGCAGACTGTGTTACGATTGGTTGAACCTGACGCATAACTGCAAGTGCACGTTTCAGTTTGGATAGAATATGGTCAACACGGTAGTCCCATTTCAGTTCACTGTCCACAATTACTCCAAGGTACTTGGAAGCTTGTGCAATTTCAAGGATGCTTCCATTAATGGATAATTGCATCTGGTCTTTTCCTTGAAGTCGTTTCCTTGTGCCATGTAACATAGCTGTGCACTTCTTGGAGTTTCCAGACAGACTGTTGGTCACAAACCAGTGGTGAAGACGGTCCATCTCAGACTGTAGGGTCCACTGTATGGTGCCCAAATCTGCATGACTGAGATACACCACCGTGTCGTCAGCATATAATGCGATTTGACATGACTGTATGCAACTTGGCATATCATTTACATACATCATAAAAAGAAGCAGACCCAAGATGGATCCTTGGGGCACACCATATTCAACATTGCAGAAATTAGATGTTGGACCATTCACAATAGACCCCTTTCCAAATACCGCGGCCATTTTGAATCCAGGGCGCGCGCACGTGATTCGAGCGCGGGAAAAGTGAAGACCCGGTAAGTCCACACGCCAGCGGTAAGGCGTCCCCAATAGAAACCAGCGTTGAGTCATCTTCGGCGGCGAGATGTTCTCCTCCTCGGTGAAATCCATCGATATATTTGCATGGCACAAGTAGATGAAATTGTTGTGGACACTTGGACTAGAAATCGGCCAGTAAAATTGTGAATTTCTGCTACTTTTCCATAGTTTCTGCCGGGATGTTGAACGCGCGCTACAGTGATAGAATGCTAATATGTTTACACCGCGTGCTTGTAGTTTCCCTAATAATGTTAGCTAAAGTCGAGAAAAATCCCACAAAACATGCACTTTTCGGATCATTTGAGCTTCGTTTAGGTATGAATATAACTCTTGAGCCTTTTGGCTGTCGTGACAATGCCAACATAATCTTGAAATTACGTTAGTTTGAGGGAGGGTCGTGTTTTCTGTGCAGCATTACATCGACTTCGCTCAGCAATATTTGACATTTCCGCTGAATGCAATCCCACAAAAAAAAGAAACGTGAAAATATAGGCCTAGGCTTGAGTTCAATGTCCTTAAATATGGCAGCATTCCGGCGGCTTTTTGATGATCTTTTCGGATGCCAAGTATTTAGGCTTGAGGACTCTAAGTACGTGAGTGAAGGTGTGTTTTCCATTCTATCTGACGTTTCTTTAAATCATTTTGCACGGCAATATTTCATATATCTGTTGGCCGGATGGAACCCAAAAAACGTTAAATAATATTGACTTGAGGACTGAAGGACCTCAGGCCGATATTTTTCCTTTTGTTTTGGGGTTTCATCCTATGGAAATCTAAAATATTTCCGCAAAAAGTAATGTAATGAAACGCTACAAAGAAAACACGCCCCCTGCTTCACTCACGAACTTCATCCAGCTAATCTTGGCACTGAAATATCGTCAAAGTCAAAGGAGCCACCGAAGTTCCGTCAAATTTTTATACTCGCAAAGCCCTCAAGCCTATATTTTCACGCTTCTGTAATATTATCCGACGGAAATTAAGATATTACGGCACAAAGTGAAAACACTCCATCTTCACTCACGTACTTTAGGCTTTGATATTTCAGAAAACTCGTCAAAAGAAGCCGCCGAAATTCTGCTAAATTCCCCCCAAAAATTACCTTTGGCTCAAGGCTACATTTTCAGGTCTTTTTTTGTGGGATTGCATTCAGCAGAAATGTCAAATATCGCTTGCGGAGCGATGTAACAAGAGAGAAAGGAAAGGCTAGACAGAAAAGAAAGAAAGGCTAGACAGAAACACGACCCCCTCTCAACGCGCGTTTTCCCAGGGGAAGTCACAACCGGTAAAATTCTGTATATTTCTATCTAAGTAGCTATAAGGATTCCAGCCCGAAAAGTGTATGCTTTACGGGGTTTTTCTCGACTTGTGAGTGAAGCAGGGGGTGTGTTTTCTTTGTAGCGTTTTATTACATCACTTTTTGCGGAAATATCTTAGATTTCCACAGGATGAAACCCCACAACAAAAGGAAAAATATCGGCCTGAGGTCCTTCGTCAAAAAGCCGCCGGAATGCTGCCAAATTTGTACCCAAAAGGACATTGAACTCAAGTCTATATTTTCACGTCTTTTTTTGTGGGATTACATTCAACGGAAATGTCAAATATTGCTGAGCGAAGTCGATGTAACGCTGCACAGAAAACAAAACCCTCCTTTAAACTAACGTAATTTCAAGATGATGTTGGCATTGTCACGACAGCCAAAAGGCTCAAGAGTTATATTCATACCTAAACGAAGCTCAAATGATCCGAAAAGTGTATGTTTTGTGGGATTTTTCTCGACTTTAGCTAACATTATTAGGGAAACTACAAGCACGCGGTGTAAACATATTAGCATTCTATCACTGTAGCGCGCGTTCAACATCCCGGCAGAAACTATGGAAAAGTAGCAGAAATTCACAATTTTACTGGCCGATATCTAGTCCAAGTGTCCACAACAATATCATCTACTTGTGCCATGCAAATATATCGATGGATTTCACCGAGGAGGAGAACATCTCGCCGCCGAAGATGACTCAACGCTGGTTTCTATTGGGGACGCCTTACCGCTGGCGTGTGGACTTACCGGGTCTTCACTTTTCCCGCGCTCGAATCACGTGCGCGCGCCCTGGATTCAAAATGGCCGCGGTATTTGGAAAGGGGTCTATTGTGCAGTGAGCTCTCTCATAAAGGTATGATTGAAACCACGTGGCTGGAGAACCAATGATCCAAAAGGCACCTAGTTTTGTAAGAGGATGTTATGGTCGAAAGCTTCAGACCAATAAATACTGCACCAGTGACTTTGCCTTGATTCATTGCCTCATACCAATATACGGTGACTAGGTGAACAGCTGTTTGGGTTGAATCTTGTCGTCGGAATCTAGACTGTTTCTCAGAAAGGAGATTATTATCAGTCAGTTATTATTTGTGAACAGCACGCTCCAAGATTTTGCTGATTGCAGGTGGGATACTGACTGGTCTATAATTGCATGCTTCTGTGCTATCTCCAGCCTTGTATATAGGTACCACTCACTTTCTTCCAGTCTGCAGTGAATCCCGAGGAGGACAGAGAAGCATTCAGAATGGTAGTTAGAGATGGTGCAGTCATTGGAGCAGCAGCTCTCAGTAGCCAACAGTTTAACCCATACAGGCCAGTGTCTTTGTTTTCCTTCATTGTTAAGAGTTCCCCTAGCACAAAGGCTTCTGATATGGATTGAAAGGAGAAAACTGCTGTACTACGTTGTACAAACTGTAATTGATGGGATGCTGACTTGCACTTGTGTAATATCACAGCGAGTTTGTCTGCTACTCCACCAATGAAGGTATCTATGCTATGTGCAGGGGGATGATGCTACTTCTTCATCGTTGTCAGTTATCTCTGTGGTCTTTTGACTTCGTGTCAACCTCTTTAGTGCGCTCCACATTTCAAAGAAACTGTTCTTGGTGCTAGCTGAACTGGTGATGACATCTATGAAGTGATCTCGTTCGGAGTTTATGATAATCTTCTTGGTTCTGTTACGTTGCCTCCTGTATGCATCCCAGTCTGCAGGTAACTGTGTCATTTCTGCTTGTTGCCTTGCGTCATCTCACGCATGCATACATTGTCTCACCTCTTCTGTGAGCCAAGGTGGGCAGTTGTCTTCTCTAACCCGGAACTTCTTAACCAGAGCATGCACATCGAACACATTGACGAAGAGCTCCTTCCAGGTTTCCCACTTGTCTTATAATATCATGAGGGGTCTATACATACAACAGATTAGTACATGTTTGCCTACTGGTGGTATTTGTTCAATCCAAAGTGATTCAAGTTACTCAGACTGTAGATCATTACTCTCACGATGGGCGATATGCGATTTGATATACACGGCTACACCTCCGCCATGGCGCGAGCCTCTGTCGTTTCGTAACAGAGTTTATCCTGGGAGGTTAAGTATAGTATCTGAGTAGTCCTTGGTTAAATGTGTCTTTGTTAGTCCAAGAATATCAATACTAATGTTCCGGGTGAGAACCTCAAAGTACACTTCTTTTGCTGGCAAGCTCCTGATGTTCGATACTTTCGGCGAGGATGATCACCTCTGGACTCTGATGCCCACGCCGTTGATGTCCTGTGGTTCTTTTTCGGAAAAGTTATCTGTAAGGTGTCTGATATTTTCAAATATTGCTCAAACTACCTTGTGAGATTGGTTGTTTTATACCTAGTCTGGGTTTACCTAGACATGTTTCATAATATGCAGGAGATAAGCCTAGTTAGATCTGAGTCAGCACCGGGTGCCTATGTGAAGGGTGACCAGAAACTCCCAGCGGCAGAATGGGGTCGTCGGCGGTGGCGGTCGCTTCTCTCAGCAGATACCAACCTCACCATGTTCTCTGTAAGGTGTCTGGCCATGGCGTTGGTCATTAAAACTACATAGGATTATAGGATTGGGTGATATTGATTTGAGTGGGAGGATAGGGTATGTACACACGTGTGTTTTTGGCAGAGCTCGATTTGCTGAGGTGAATCAGGCTCAGAGTGAAAGTGCAGAGGGAGGCGAGGTATCGTGGGTAAAGAGGTTTATTCACACATGCCCGTTGACTTCAGCACAAGCCGAGGACTATCGGAAAAAACATTTTTTCCTGGAGTCGCGTGATCCGGTAGGTCTCAAATGACTCGGATGAATTTGCATTGAGTACTGCGTAGTATGGAAAAGTCCTATCCCATAACGGAAATAAGTTGTAATTGCTATTATTATCACGTTATTATAGCAACACTTTTTGTAATGAAAGTATAATTTAAGTGTTGAATTCGTTGTTGCTTATTTTGCATGTATATATATATATATATACCACCTTGGATCTAAAACTACTTTAATCCTTGGTGGGAACAACTCCTGGAGGCCCATCTTGCACAGTAAGACATCTAGATAGGGTTTACAGTACCTTTTGCGTTTCCTTTTCTGTTTGTTTGTTAGTTTTAGCTCTCGAGACTTCATCATATCAGCACGACTCCCTCCCACCCTGGCGGTCTACTGCAGAACCGAGGCTTTAGCCTGTTTATTATTATTTCTTTTTTTATTTTCTATTTTTTACTTTGTTTACTCACTTAAACCTCATAAATCGTGACCTCGACACCTCCTGCGGCCAGTTTTCGGCCCAATTTGTGGCTAACCTAGCACCATTGGGATCCAGACTCCTGGCGGAGAGAGTGGATTTTGTGCCGCACAAGCAACTTCCACTTAAAACTGTGCAGGTCGTCCTGACCAAACCTAGCCCCCAAGCGTGGTGGGAGGGAACCTCATCCGCCGCAACGACGGGAGATCCAAGATATATATATATAATATTAACATTCTTAGTGTCCCCAGGAACAGTAGTAATAGAGCATGTAGATCTGAATTAGATAGACTCCTTCTTGACATTGGACTTTCTGTCTGTCTCATAAAGTACTGATTACGTTTGACGCCATTTACCGATAGACGCACTCCTACTACAGCATAGCTCTGTTACGCATTCTATAGTAGTCGTAGAAAAACATTATTACCGCGAGTTAAAGAAATCCTTGATTGTAGCGGTTACTCACATTTTATACTCCGATAACTCACTTTGTGACCCCAAATATGTATATCAAGACATTCCTTCATAATAAGTACCAATACAGGTAAACTGAGATTTTATAAAACTTGTAAAACAGTATACACTAGAGAGAGGTACCCAGAACGTGAAAAAATTTTGCGTTGCGCTCGGCCATCAGCAAATTGGGAATTAGTGCTCACCCACTAGAATTAGAGAGAGGACGATATTAGAGATGTGTCAAAGAATTTGTAAATACTGTACGTCCAAAGCGGTGGAAGACGAAACACATTTCAAATTTTCCAGTTAATCATGACGAAAGAACTGAATTGTTTAAACAAGTTACCACGAAATACCCCTACTTTATGTCATTCACGGATGAACAAAAAGCTACTTTCCTGTTGAAATCACAGAACCCACACATTCTAGAAAAAGTGTGACTTTTGGTCTTCCATTGCCTCCAAAAAGGAAGTCAAACCCAGCTTATTTATAGATATCCAACAGTCTCATTTAGTATTAGTAGCCTATTCTTCAAACAAAGTCAGTTACAGTTCACTGACACATGTATATTTTTCTTTATTTTTCTACCATGTATTTGCAATTATCCCACGGGCATGAACTTGCAAAAAAACTTTCTTATCATACACATGGGTATCATTTTGTTGACATTAAGAACATGTAAACATATCTGAACTAGGATAATTTGACAATATACAATGTAAGGCAGTAGAGGTTTTTGTGATAACAAATTGACGATGGTTTGAATATGAGTGTGTTTAGGTTGTAAACACAATTTACATAATCTATATTGCAGAGGGATACGGCCATGTGTGGCAGATTCTGTATATAACGGATGGTTAGTGTTACGAAGTTTACACATGTCTCAACGATTTTCAAACTTGTTCTCTGTAATACATGTACAATGTAAGCTTCAACCTGAAAAACTTTTCATGAGAACATTCAGAACTAGAGATTAAGAACAGAATGCTTTTTCTCTTCCCCTTACACTCATTATTCTTTAAACTAATTTTAACACGAGCAAAATAATCATAAGAAAGCGGCGACGATGATGGTGATGATGAAATAAATCATATGAAATATACGTACATAGATTAAGAACTATAATGGGTTGATTTTAAATGGATTATAAACGCTGTATTTATAACAGGCGCCTGGTGCAGTGTAATGTTTAATACATCATGGGGAATGGAAGTAGGTGTTTTTTTAGTTTCAAAACAAGGCAATACATTTAGAATAGAATTAGGAAAGTTGTTATAATCAATAACACGTATCGCACACTCGTTTGGGCGAGGGATGTTTGAACTAAGGTGTATGCAGATTGTTGCTTTGTCGAGTTTGGCTAGCATTACATCGGAAATTTAGATTTATGAAGCACTCAAACGTGCCTGGAAGATAATCACTGAAAAAATTGGAATAGGGAAATATCTACCTAATGATATTAATAATGTTTTTAAATCTTAAACTTCAAAAATATAGGTAGAGAATTGACATCAAGATGGATTCAGTGGACATACGCCCATTTTTTAAAGCAGGATTAGAAGCTTCAGTGTATTAGACTATTATATAGTAATAATGGCTTGTTGAGTAAGAAGATGTTTGATATTAACAACAATTCTAATAATGTTGACATTGTTTTAAATTACATGTCACATAGACTATCATATTTCCTTTTAAGATAGCTTTTAGGTCTTTTTTGATACCTTCGGAAACGTCGGGACAATATGTAAAAAAATTGTCAGTATTTTCTGAGTACTGAAAGCATCGGGATTCAGAAATGAATATGAAAAAAAACACAAATTAATCAGCGAGCGGTTGTGAATGGTAAGTGAATAAACTAGCAAACGTTCTGCCTCGGAACATTCGGACGCACGCCAGAGAAACATTATTCACCCTAGCCCGACGTAGATACGTTCGTTATTTATCATTACCGAGTAAACTAAATGTACAGATCAAATTTAGATCACGTTAGTAGCAGCATAAATGCCATTCTGTATCGACAGATTTCGAGATAAGCGTTGTCACAACACGCTGTATGTTATCGTAGCTACATCTACTGATCTGCAATAAGATCAGTTTCCAGGGCCACACCAAGCCTGGGGATACGCCTGAGAGATGCCAGGTGTGACCTAAATTCAGCGGTTATCTTTTAGACAATGTAATCCTAGGTGCATCTGGAGAGTACGTCTAATAGAGCAAGTACGAGATTTCGAACATACGCAGATCTTCTCCGGAAGGAGTAAGCTCGTTACAAATTCATTTAGAGCTAGCTAAGCTATGGGAATATGCAGTCTGCAAATATTTTGTAAATACAGGACATCGATCATCATAACTCAAACGTCAGATCAAAGAAGACAGGAGTCCACTTGACTAGGTCAACAGGTGTGAGGCACGGAATGCTTGAATAAGGCTTCCATTGTGTTAATTTTGTTCTGTCCACAAAAAGCACCAGTTAAGCGTTTGCCAACGGTTGCTATAAATGTTGACACCAAAAGAAAAACTGCTTATTTGTTAATCTCTGTATTGATGGTGTTTATTTGTTTGAGTTTTTCACAAAGTAATAACTTGAAGGGGAAAAGGTGCATGCTCACCTTTACAGGTTGTCCCCCCTCACATTTAAAACAACATCATCTAAACAAATTCAACTATAAAAATCTATAAAGCGGGTCGTACAACTGTGAAGCATGAACCAGATATCAACATGCTAGGGAAAGAATATATTTTTTTTTTAAAAGAACAAAATGCGACAAAGCAATAGATGAGTTACACTCACAAGACGTGGTCCAAGTGTATGGGAGATAAAGATTGCGGGGTGCGTTGAATCTGTAGTAGATGGCTATGCCTTGTTTATATTTACACGCTATGATATTATACAGATTAGCTGCTCGATTTCCAATTCAACGGAGATCATGAGTCAACACTTTTAAGATAGTGACAAGCCTGGCGATGTATGTGTTGCTCAACACTGAAGTCTTAGATCTAATAAGAGATAGCATAAAGAATCTACGACTTCTTGTGGGTCTAGTGGTAAGTGAAAAATATTTCTCTGTCCTTGACTTAACGAATAATACTGTATAATATCTCTGGCGGAAACGTAAGCGGTAACACTTGTTGTGTTGCTTGTATTTTCTTGTTGGCTAGGTGGCTAGCTTGAGGTCCTGAAATGAACGTGTCGTTGCGCCCCTTAAATTAGAGTGTTTGCTTTTCAACAAATGCATCATGACTACATACATTTCTTGAGCAGAACATGCAAAAACTTTATATTTCTCTCCCATGCAAAAATGTACTGTTTCATGTTAGCCATCTCATAAATTAACCAGCCAAAGTAACTTTTACTTATAAATAAACCGTCCCGAAATTCATTTATCTTTTTTTTCTTACACTTGGACATACACAAAGATGCAAGACTCGAGACTTTGAAGCTACATAGCTTTGCTTTCTTTATTTTCAAACTGTGATATTTGTACCACAATGCTATTACATGCATGCAATTCCAATCAAGGACGTTGGCTTAACTCACATGAAAATTGAAGCTCTACTTCCAAACAAACTATTCATGTCGAGTCTGTCCTGTGATACTGGATACTATTCATCGCTGGCAAGTAAATTGAAATTGGATTGGAATGTTTTCCATTGTTATCTGCTGTGCTCCGTCCCATGCAATTTCTCATGGACCATGTTCTGCTTCCTTCTCCATGAGGGGTCCAATCTGGAGGGCAGACACAGGAGAGTGAGAGTGGACATTTCAAAATTGAGTGGAAACATTGATGAAAGATTTTAGAGATTTTTCAGTGACTTCTTGATTAAAAAAAAACAACGTAGATGCGCACACACTGCTGCTCTTGGCCGAACAACTAGCAACCGACACCATCTTTTATGTACACGGCCTCGTGAGTCAGCAGAAAATAAGCCTATTTCAATTTCTTAGCACGTGCAAGCGTACCTGTTGTGTGTCCAGAACAACATCTGTGAGGTCATAAAACCATATCAGGGATTATCTTAGATGCCCGTGTTTGACCTATGTCCACACTTACATGTTAGTTTAGTGTCAGAAGAAAACAGATCTCACCTGTTGTATATGCCATGATCATGATATTCAGCCAATCTCATCTGAAAAGTAATAGACAAATAGTATTTATTATTTAATAGATTTATCATTATCGAGTGTATCAGTGGACACCTTTTGATTTAAAAGTTATTCTAAACGATTTTCAATGGAAAATGGTAATAAAAATGACAGACATCTAAATACAACATGTACAAGTATTTTGCTGGCAAATGATAAAAAACAAAAACTGATAATATCAATTTCACATTGACCTTAAGCTTAAATAGACTTAAAAAAATTAAAACGAACTTTCATGCGGAAAATGTTTCTAGTAAGTCCGAAACAAATCATTTGTACCTAAAACAACAAACCTCGGAGTAGGTGCACAGTGGTTAGAAATTGAAAACGGTCTACACAATGATATGTCAGCTTGTGGTTGTAAGGGATTTGTTAAGATATGAAAGTTTTAATTTTAAAGATCTGTATCACGTTTTCAAAACCTCAATAATCAAAAGAACCAGTAAATAAGTAAGTTATGGCACAGGATATCCCCCAATCCTATTATTAGTAACTAAACCACATCCGAGAGTGGAGAAGTCAGAAGTTTGTAACATCATAGATATACCTAGTTCACAATAAATCCTGCTCACGGTACGGTGGCAGCCTTTGCCATAGAAAACATGATCTGCAGAGGACATCAATAATTCAACTATGTTCGGTCTCCTTCCAAGCGGTAATAATCGAGGTAATTTTTCTCTGGGCAATAGAATGGGGCACCCGACAGGGGTTTTGTACAGCGTTATGCACATATGGCTTTCAACTTCGTACAGCCCTTTCCTAACATATGATGATTTTTGAACTCAATATTTCTAACATGTTTTGAATTTTGATAGCCAGCCGAAGAAAAAAAAGGCACGAAATCGCCGAGGCTTGGCTCGGCTAAACAGGCTGGGTGAGGGGACTGACATGGTTCCGCGCACCAGGCCTGTCTTGCCGGCTGTAGTAATTAGAGCTTGGATATACGTAGGCTAACGTTTTTAACAGACATACAAAAAGTAACACTACAGAATAATATTAGGAACTAGAGTATTTTGAGTTACGCTCTGTAATTCTCAAAATTAGAATTATTGCCAACGTCAGTGAAATAGAGTAAGAGCGGTACAAAAAAGTGTCCTGTGTCCAAAAGACCACCAATTTACAACCTATAATACGTTTATAGAGAAAAAGGAAACTACTTTTCCTTAAAATCGCACTACACACACATCACAAAAAAACTGTCCCCAAAACAAAAGCAAAGGCCAACAAGTATGAATTTAGATTCAGCTTTTAAACTAGAGAAGTAACATATTTTGTTTTTTTCCAATGCTTGCTCATCGATCTCATGCTACTTTGATTTAGCCAAGGGACTTGCAATAAGCTTCAATTCTGCTAAAGGTAATCTGTACTTCACACTAATCATGACATTATGAAAATCATTCGATAGGCTTATTGTGAAATGCTATTTGTGAACAGAAATGTGTCTCCCGGCAGTCTGTACTTTGGTATTCAGACGTGAACAACGTTTAAAAACGAATATGTATTCGACGTATTCTGAGCGTCCTTGCAGCAAAATTTTACCTTGAATTTTTTTACCTAAATCTAATACTCGGTAATGTCCCTTTCCCCGTCTAATCGATATGAAAACATCTGCGCATGCTAGGGTATAAACATATTTTGCAGATTTAGACGACTGATAAAACTAAACTATCTACTTAGCTACCAATAGCATGAATATCTGTTAGTTTTAAAATTCATACTTCTACGATGTGAATGGTTTCTTTTTCATTCGCCGGTATGCCCAGGAGTTCATTGCAATGTTGATATTTAAATTAAGGCGTTAGATATTCAAATATCGGAAATTTTTTCTCAGTTTTATGAGTTCAAATTAAAACGATTACAAGTAAAATAGTTCACAATGTTCATGCTTTCCAAGTAGTGATTTACATAACATGTTCTGCCTCAAATACATAATATATAAGAAAATTAACTATCCGTCAAAAGATTAATAGTCCTGAGATATTTTCTAATAGAATGTAAATTTGAAATAGATCTACTACAGTATCAGCAAAATGTTCCTATTCTGTCAATAGTAATTGTTCTAAACACGTTTCAATATAAAGAAAATAAGCCAATATAGGCAAAATGATATCAACAAAACCATCTGCTTGGATCGCACTTGACCTATAAGCCGTTCGCTTAACTTGGAGTCCTGATGTGACACGTTTCGAATCCATGATTCTTTTTCCCATTTGTATTATATCATTATTTGAACCAAAACAGACTCTTAACTCAGTACCAGTCGTTCAGAAAGAAACACTCCCGTGAGACAGCACGTCACTTAGTGATCGAAGATTGGTTAAGCTCCATCGATGCAATGGAATTAACCGGGGTTGTCTTTTGCGACATATCTCGAGCATTTGACACGCTTGATCACAGCGTAGTTTTGCAAAAACTTCAACATATGGCATGGAATTGGTTCCAGTCGTATTTGAGTGGGAGGATGCAACGTACATGCATAAACTTATCGTTATCCACAGCACTCAGTGTCATCTGTGGAGTGCCTCCGGGATCAATTTTGGGCCAACTTATTTTCATATTGATAACATACACAACTGCCTACAGTTCTGTAAGATAGCCAGAAACTGCAGAGACTTCAAAGTAGAGGTGGTCGTGTGGTTCTGAGATGCAGTCGCTACACCTCTTCTGCGACTGTCTTGCACACACTTGGGTGGACCCCATTAGCCGACGTACACAAGAGAAACAAAGCCACACGAGTCTTTAAGGCACTCAATGGCATAACGCCTCCCCACCTTACTGCACTGTTTAGCTAGCTTGCAGACATCCATACCCATAATACCCGCTTCAGAGCACAAGGCGGCCTTCAATTACCAAAAGCAAAATCAAAACAAAGAAAGCAAGCCTTGTCGTGCTCTGGGGCGGTGCTCTGGAACTTCTTATCTACTAGATTAAAATCGGCAAAAAAACTTTAACTCTTAAAACGAATATATAGAGAAGAACATATGACTTAGGAATAAGTTCATTTCACTCCTCAATGAATCATTATACTTTCTACTTGTTTTTATTTGATAATATGATTTAACGATTAGAGTCATTATTGATATGAGTTTCCTATAATTTACACATTGATATGCAAATTCCGTTACATTTAAGTTTTTTCATTGTTTTGACTCTCCATTATGTTCTGGTTCAATATGTCTAGTCTCTTGAGTTATCGTTACTTCGGTTATCATCTAATTATGATTTCTTTTCTTTGTTGAAGACTTAAATTTTCAAGTTAACCTTTATTGCTGTATTGTTGGTCATTATTTGATATTTCTAAATGTTTCTTTGTATTTATATATAAGGGGTCTTACCCCCCAGAAATCTTTGAAAAACGCCACCAGGCGACATGTATTTCTGGTAAAACAAATAAACCGAACTGAAACTGAATGTTTTGGCTAAAACCGTATAAATAGGGAATTCCCGTAATACCTGATGGTTTTAACCGATCATTTAACAAAATAGGGTATTTCTTTGATAATAAAGTCTGACAAGACTTCTGTTGCCAATGGTAAATGCGTTGATGTCAAAATTAGGCCATAGAATAACGTCATAAGCCTTCATCCATCCCATGGGATCCGCCATCTTGGATAGGCGATCATGAAATTTTTAGAAATACAATTTTTGCTACTAAAGATCCCAAAACACAATTAAAATAGACTAGAAACGTTGATTTTCAAACTAATAATGCTGTCTGCCATCTTTGATTTTGGCAGATGACGTCATCAAATACGTTTGTATGTTTCACATTTTCCGACCAATGGTCTTATGCTACGTGCCTACATTTTATATACAATATATCGCTTTATCCTATTGATTCTGGCATTCCACATTCGCCCGTTTCCTGCTTGTCTAGCTAAGTGTTCAAAAAGTAGGTATTCACAGTCCATCAACAGGGAGCCTTCAGGCGGGTTGTCTCCTCCGCACACGTAGGCTTTCAGGGTGCGCGCTGTGCGTGAGGGTTGAACAGATAGAAGATTTGTACAGACGTATCTTCATTTGATGTGGACGTCTGTGGTCCCTCCATATATGTTGTAGGGAGCTGAAACGGGATTGTTCGATGTCCATTTTGTATTTCACATCTGCTCTCTGGTCACCATCACATTGCATGCGGCTTCCGAGGTAGTCAAATGTGTGGACGGTTTCTAGCTGTTGGCCTTGTAGGATGGCGTGATCACGTTCCTTTTCCTCGGCAAGTCTCTTCTGGCGCTGTACCTCCTTTTCTGCGAGGCTACCGGCACGTAACCGGGTCTTGGCGGTGGAGGGGTTATGTAGGCACCAGCGACTCCGGTGAATGGCTAGGCCTCTTTTTGTTGAAAAGTCGCTTGTGCAATCTGGGCATCAAGCGTCATCAAATGAGCATAATTCATGAATACTTAATCAGGAAAATTGCATTAGATTACATGGGATCTTAATGATGTAGGAGAGCAAATGTGGTAGATCAAGAAAGCCTTGAAACCTAATTGTTTGAGCCGAAATTAGCGAATTTTGTAATATATGCCTGTCAAAAATCATAAACTTATACTATTACTGAAAAATTGTTGTCGTGGTGTTCACATCGGTGGAGGCTTGGCTAAGATAGTCACCACAAACACAAGTTACTATCTCAATTAACTTTTGAAATGTAGTCAGATAACGAATTGATGTATTCCTATACCGTGAAGAAGTTAGCTTTATTTAGCCCAGAATATAAATGACAACACTGGCTTACCATGCTCTATTTATTAGTATCGGTATAAGTAAAGACATTGGGTGGCAGTTAATATCCTATTCTACCTTACAAATTCTACAGAGCTCCAGTCTATATACTGGCTTTTAGAATACCATGTAGACACCACAACTACAAGTCATATTTCTAGACATACAACAACCAAACATTGGAATTCAACTGCGAGGAGGGAATTTCCAATTTGCAAATATAGGTACAGTTACACTTTGAAACGACTTTGACAGGCTGATTTGAACGTTGATATTTGAACACAAGGTTGATTTTCTTAAAACTGAAAGTTGTTTTGATTATGTAGCTTTGTTACAATCATTCTGCATCATTCTGTATGGTTTTATAAAACCAGTAGAAAAAAAAAATATTTGAATCGTTCACCAGTATTATACTAATCTTCTCCTGGCATTGTTTCAAGCCAGAGACAGTCTGGGATTTGTATGTGTTTATGTAGTTATGGCGGTCAATCAGCCTTTCAAACTGCAGCAAGGTAACAGCAGGTAGCACTTCCTGAATTAGTTGATGGTTCTGGCCCCAGGGTCCAGATTGAAACGAAAAGGTCTAAACATAATTGTCCAAATTTTTTATACTTAAATGGAGGTTAACATGCCATTTTCTACCTAAAATTGAACATTATGTATTATACATGATATATTAGCGAAATTAACTATCTGTCAAAAAATCAATAGTCCTTAGTGATTTTCTCATTGTAAATTTTAAATAGATCTACTACAGTAGAGTCAATTCCACATTACCGTGTGGGTGTTTGTTTCCTCTTATTCTAACATTTGCAAAATTTTTGTAACAATCTAATGGAGATAGGTAACTGTTCAGAGCTATTTTCAACATTTAGTTGATGTTCTAAATAGTTTCTGCTGTGTTCCAATATGTTAGACAAATTTCTAAAATTACACATGTTATTTGTATTCCTTTCGAAAATGTTGCAACATAGATTCATCATTTGTTCCTACATGTTCCAACTTACTATCTAAAATTATTGTTATCTAAATTCATATTTTGTTGCGTCTAGACAACCCTTGCTCAAGAAACATGATCTGTTCATACATCTACACATGTACAAAGAAGCGAGAATAAGTGACTCTACTGGATTAGCTTAGCTCATCACTTTCGTCTACCATGTAACGTTACGTTTAACTTCATGCTGTATTTAGTTTACTGTGTATGTCATTTAATGTTAGTTAGGTTTATGTTAAACGACCTGTATCTAGCCCCTCGGGGCACGAATGTACAATAAAGGTCTTCATTCATTCATTACAAGAAAAAGACTTTGTCAAATTTGATGTAATTCAGTTTCTAACTCCTGGTTCTAACGATGGGACCAAAGGTGGCCCTCTTTTTTCACCACGCTGGGGATCAGGCGAAGGTTGCAAAGTTCAACTGGTGTTTGGGAAAGTTCATAAACCTAACTGCTCAAGCCTTGCCGCCGTAAAAAATACTTTCTGAAACCTTTTAAAAAAGACTGACATTATTTAGAAACCACAGAATGTGGGATTCACGCCTCCGCGCGCTGCCTCCGAAACGTATCCACGCACTGTCTTCCACATGCCTCCGAGATGTGTTCCAGTTGTGTCGCTACAGGCTTTCGTACGTTTCATCCACCCAAACACTATCTACCTACCAACATTCCTGAATATTAATGATGCGTGAAACCTGTCAAACGGGTATAGTCGAAGCCTTTTACAATATTTTATAGGCTGGGGGCACAAGTCGGGGTGTTGACAATTTCTTAAGAGCTGTCTGTTGCCCTCCAACCCAATACCGGCCCCATCCTGTATGTGCCCGTCTGGCTACAATATGACTAAGACTCCTAACTGATACAATCTAGCCGTGTTATGAAAGGGGATTATATATAATGCTGGCAAATGTTTCAAAAAGTGTTACTCAAGTCATATGGGCATACTTCATAGGCATCGCCATACCTGGGTCCCCAGAAACTGCGAAATGGAACGAAATGGAACGATATGATACAAGATAACATATGTAACATTATGAAATGAAATACCAGTACCGCTCGCTTCTGTATTTTAAATGCTTCCTGTTCCGGTCTACTGTGAATGTTACAACGTTCCGTATATTTCGCTATCTACCGGTATATCATTTCATAATGTTACATTTGAAAGGAAATATATGTTGTTTTGTTCCTTAGTTGCCACTCATTGTTAGTTTTCAACCAGTTTTCAGTCGAAACATCGTGGCGAGTTTCATTTGATTACAGTTAGGGTTTGGCTTCTACCATTATCTATAGTATGATGGTACTCATTAGAAAAGTGGATCTGTGCTTTTTTCTTTTATAAATCTAGTATTATTTGGATTTTACATCATTGCATATCTGTATCAATTCGTTTTGAAGGTTTTGATAATGAAATTACTCTCAGCGATTTGGTATTACAAAATATATTCACCGTATTTAACCTTAATAACAGTGATATCGTCCGCTGAACTCTGATGACCTTTGTTTGCATGCTGCGACGCCATCTTGGAATACTGCGGAAATTTGATTTAGATCTTTTATTTACTGGCGGACAACGTAAGTTCAGCCCGGATAATTACATTTTCGAGAACTTGGACAGGTGACCGCTATAGACTAATTCCTAATGCTTATATCAATGAGGAAAGTCGAAGGGACCGACTAAAAATTTACTACTGTGGCCAGGTTTGACAGTATGTTGTTGAAGTTCGTTCCATTTCGTTCCATTTCGGACGTTCGGGGGACCGCCATACCTAATCGCAGGTCAGCGGGTTTCATAGGAGCCCAAAATATACATTTTTGTATGAAAATTCCCAAAAATCCAAAAAAAAAATCATTTCAGGTACAGAGTGAAAGACAAAGGTGTGAATGAGGTTTTGTGAACATGTGTTTCTTTGGTACGAACTTTCAATCATTTGGTCCAAAGTTGTCAAGTGTCCAAAATTTACATTTTTTGGTCAGAAAATAGAGAAAGTATTGAAAAGTATTGGAATTGGTACTAAAGAGTGCATTAAATTCTATGGGCATATAGGCATCCCTGTTGACCATTAATTTTGCTAATGAGATTTATTTATAATTTATATGACGCATGGAGTTGCATCAAATTGTATTTTCTTTTCTTAAAAAAGAGATTCCAGATAATTCAGCTGTACAAAAAGTTCCATAAACTCTCCACCTCACCGGACGCCATTATCGTGTGGTTATAATCAGTGTTGCCCCATAATGAATTTAGATCTTTATTGTACATTTTGCCCCACTAGGCTAAGCACAAGTCACATGTTAACAACCATGTACATATCCATGTATATATATAAACATGTAGTATACTCTAGTACTTTAGACTCCCTCTCGCTTCTTGGTGATTATATAAATGTAGGAGGCTGTATGATTAGTTACAGTTGGTTTATCGAATAAATGGTGTTACGTCGTTTTTGGGGTACACGTACGCGGGCGTGCAACAAGGAAGCATCCTGGGCCCTCTGTTATTCCTGATATATACAAAAATGACATCAATGATTTACCGTGCACGTCTAGCATGAATTGCTTTGCTGATGGCACCCCCTTGTCAAGTTCTAGACCAACGTCTAAGGAAATAGTCAGCATTACTAATTTCGACCACCAACTTGTTTCTGACTGATTCGATGTCTGATGCCTTGAACTGTATCCAGACTAATA
Source organism: Branchiostoma lanceolatum (assembly GCF_035083965.1). Lineage (NCBI taxonomy): Eukaryota > Metazoa > Chordata > Leptocardii > Amphioxiformes > Branchiostomatidae > Branchiostoma > Branchiostoma lanceolatum. The sequence goes on from NC_089726.1 coordinate 24,362,285, forward strand.
CAAAAGTCCGCACAGAGCAGAATAGAGTTTTCCCCTATCTACATCTCAGGTCACCTCATTCAACAGGTCCCGTTCTACTCTCATCTTGGTGTTACCTTACATCAGGCCTTGGGCTGGACTGAGCACGCACAGATTCTATCTACTAAGGCCATGCAAGTTTTTTGACATCTCTAAAGGTTCTGAGGCAAGTTATACCTGGTTGAACTGGAATTAGCTTACATTACGCTGGTTCGGCCTAAGCTGAAATATGCCTCCATTCTCTTTAGCAATATGAGTGTTGCAGCCTCTAGGGACCTCAAACGTGTGCAATACCACACAGGTGAATTCAATTCAATTTTTATTGTAACAAACTGGCTGACACATAACGTGTGATATTCTCACAAAATTCAAGTTACACACACAATTATCGCTTCTCTCAACAATAATCTCACAGAATTTACAAAGGGCAGGGGTTACCACCGATACATTGCATTGTTAGCGTCATCCCAATCTTCAAAGGAAGGGACTCAAAATTTTTTAAACAACTACTGACCAATCTCAGTCTTGCCCGACGTGTCAATACTTGTAGCTTGTCTAGAATTGAATGAATAAATATTGTTACACTTATTATTTTCTATATAAAGGACAACTAGAGTTCCACAGCCCCTTACCTTCGTGCACTGATGTTTTGCCTTTTCCAGTGGCATATCATAAACGTGTCCAATTAATTATTGAAATAAGAACCTTATTTGCATGGATTATGTCAGTTGAGCATCTTCTCTACTCAAATATAGAAGGATGAAAGTCATAACTTAGCAAAGAAGGCAATTGTAGCGTATCATTATAAATTATGTAAATGTCATCTATGCTTCATAATGTCCACATCTACTTCCTAATGCCGCAATAATGATATCCCTATCATTTACCATAATGGCATTATACAAGAGTCCATTCCGAGTCACCACAAGGGTTGTTATTGTCATAATTTACAACTGTTTTTAATTCTTTGTAATTATTTGTCTACGGGATTTCATACTTTGGAAATATTGAGGATGTCATTTGAACTTTATAATTATTTGCCTGGTTGTGTTAAACTTTGGAAATATTAATGATACGGAATATGATATTTGTAATAATTTCTAGATAATGGTTACAGCATTCTACTGTTTTCTACCATTTTTACAACTATCTAGAACATTGTATAAATGGGTCAGTGGGCTGTGAAGAAAGCAATTCACACATCTTGCTTGGCCACCATGCATAGATGGCTTGCACAAAGGACCTAATAATTTCCAGCAGTGACATCTAAAAATACACAGGGTAGACAATAGGGCTGGATTAGCACCAAATTTTATGGCAATCACCAAAATCCAAGCTTTTTCTATATTTCTCTATATTTCGATATTTAGAAGAATCACATAGATATTTGCATATTCTTCTAAAAAAATATGTTTGTGCAGCCTCTTTCAAAATGTTTCTAAATCATCTAATTGGATTCAAATAAATTCAGATTCTTATATTGAATTGTTTGGAAAAAATTAGAATCATTGCGACTTAGATATTCTTTTATTCAAATTTATTCAAAATAATTACACATGTCATGTAAAACCCTTGTGGTGACTTGGAATGGACTATTTCCATTGACTATATAAATCAGGTATTCATTCGCAATGTCGCCTAATTGATATCTATCGATATTACTCTCTTCTTTGTTTCATATCTCGCGTGTTTTTAAAGTCCTATTATTGAATCCAACTAATTTATCAACATAACTCATTAAGTATGAAAAGTAGCTAGCGATTAGAATAATTAGCATACGATCTTGTCAATCATCACCTAAGCTATCTACACACTAAATATCATTACGATTTGCCAATACCTTTTTGAGTCATTCCCTTTCAAAGTTTCAAACAAAATAGGCTCCTGCAATTCCAAATGCAGTTCCAATGACTTACAATCCAGCCAGACATTCTTGAGTTTAAACACACACACACACACACACACACACACAAAGACAAAGACAAAGACACAAAGACAGATTCAAACACACGTACACACACACACACACGCAGAAACAGACGCACAACACACGCGAACGCTGACAAAAAAACCTAACCTCGGCGAAGGTTTAAATGTTTGCACAAGGGTGTACGAACTTGTCTTACCTTACGGCAACTAGTAGACAGAGTATCCACAGCCACACCAGGGACAACGTTTGGGCCCTCTACCATTATTAATTTACATTAATGATCTGCCAGAAGTTTCTTCAATGCTTAGTTTGCGAAATCGTGCAAAATAGGAACATATTTTTGAGCTAATAAACCATCAATGAATATTTAAAGGCAATTTTTAGGGAGCGGGGTAGTAACATGTTACCTTGAAACGACCACCCGACTTTATTTTGTAAATCATAATTAACATCTACCCAACTATTATACCCGACAAAGAAGTAAATCCATATTTCTCTTTTTCGCACACCATTTTCAGTCATCCGTTAATTAAAAATGACTCAAAAGTTTCAAATGTCTCTAGACAAATATACGACAACCCTTCTATTTGCTTATGTCTAAAAGTGACTCGTAATCTCGTAAGCAACACTTGTTTCAAGTAATAACGTCATTTGTTCAATATTTATCTTTATTCATTCTATTATCTGATCATCCTTACTACATCGTTATTATTTACTATGTATTACTTGAAGCACTTTATTATTATATTTCTATCGGTAATCAAGATTATGACCAATTTAAACAAGTACATAGGAGGAGTTTCCAAAAAAGCTACATACAATTTTCCTGCAGTCGCACATGCTTTAAAACTTTTTATCGTATTGTGTCATTCTTAGTTGTGTAGATGAACACATAGAAAATTTATAATAATTAGTGTTAATATGGGTAAACAAGTAAGCATTATATATATATCATTATTACTACTATAAAGGAGGAGCGGATCACCACAGTATATGTCCAAACGTGTAGAGATAAAGATGTTTACAAAGTCTACTAAAAAGAAACTGCGGTGATACTTTTGATTTTATAGGCTTTTTAAGTTAGCAAATTATCACCTCTTATTTCACGTCTTTACCTTTCATTGCAAATTTGTATAAGTTTAATCCCGCTGACTATCTATAGATGCTATAGGCATTTCATAATGTCCTTAACTGTAGCTTAACTCATCATCGTAAATAAATGATTAAAAAAGAGTACACGTTTTTCCAGATTAGTTCGTCTTCGGAATTCGAACAAGCAGAAGATTGATAAAAATCTACGTTCATCAAGTTACGTTTACTTTACATGACCTCTTATCAAACATGTTTACCTATCCTTGAAAATTTGTATAAAACTAGTTTTAACCCGCTGATTTTTACAACAAAGAAATGTTACAGTCATGTTCGAATGCTCTTCTCAGAACTGTGAATATGAAAAATCAACAAAAGTTTTCTGTTGACAATTCGGTGTTTCCATCCAATCTGATCAGATGTAACTTGGTTAGTACATCTTAACCCCCCCCCCCCGTTGTTACTTATTTGTGTTCTTCTGTCATATCGTTCAGAATTAGCTCAGCATCGTAAATGAACGAAGAGGTACCATTATGGATTGTTAAAGCCCCACTGTGTAACATTTTGGCGCAAAAATTAAAAATATTCTCGTGAACAAATCTGAGTGTGAATGGCAGGTACTGACATGTACAACCCCTTATTAGCATATTTTCTTCATTAGTCTGTCTATTGTTGGTGTTTGTGAACTGTTCAAAAACAAAACAAAGAACTCCCGGACACCACCTCAATAGTACAACACTGCATACAACATCCCAGTGCACTGGAGGACCTCTATGGTGGTCTAATCACTAAGGCACATTTTACTCTGCCAGATTTCACGAAGCTCTTCTTCTTTGGAAACACTCATATTTTTTCCAAGAGGGTAGAATACAGCTATTAACTTATTCTAGAGAGTATAATTTGAAGGGTATGAATAAAGTGTGGTTATTTTCCCTTGAAAACTGCAAGAACTCTGGTAAGGATGACTTTTTACAGAAACTGGTAAACTGTAAACAGGCACCCCACTGGGCAGTCAGAGTGATAAGAAGTACAGAAGCCGTGGCCAGCCACGTGTGGCCATGTGTTGGTTTCACACTGTGTGTGTGTTTTGAATGGAGGATAACAGTTTTTTAAAGTTGTTTTTATGGTGCAGTTATGTTGTAACCTCCCTCCTTGAATGTCGTTAATCAATTTTATAGAGTTGATCAAATTTGCTTTGCAAAGAAACGGTAGGAAAATCTACTTTTTGTCTTGCCCTAAAACTACATAGTGGGGCTGTAAAACGTAACTCACCATCTAAAAATCAACAAAGAAGAGTACAAGTGTCCCCAGATTTAGTTCGTCATTGTAAATCGAACAATCAGAACACTGAGAAAATCTAGGTACATTTAGCGCGTGCCTTAATACTCTCACATTATTCGAGACTTTGAAGATACCTACGTATCTCGGTGCAGACTATATTTGTGACTTTGCGTTTTACTCTAATCAAATTGTAGGAGAACAACTCACCTCGGAAAAAGGTATTCCAAACTGTGAAACAAGCGCAACAGTTTGTTACGTGACGATGTGCAGAAAGACTACTGTAAAGTGACACTTGTTGACCTTTTGCCGCTGTGACGCTGCGTTTATGCCACCGACCGTCCTAAAAGTATGCCACGTTATTCAACCGTTAAGAAGTTATCTGCTCACATAAATGGCTGACATAGTCACACTGCTTTATGTTCAAAAACCTAGTCAAGAAACGAAAATGGAACGCATATTTGCATGAGATGACATTAGTAGGTTTCAAACAGGCATGATATTTTAAGGCAAAGTGTGCAAAGGTTTAAAATGAGGTCACACCAACTGTCTGAATAGACAGTTATTATGATTTTTTTTAATTCTTGAGGGAAGGTCAGTGCACATTCACATTTTACGATAGCGCCGGTCACCTACAGAGCGCGTGTTGCATGAACTGTAAACTATATCAAGGGATAAGCAAAATAATTTTCATAAGTACCTATGTAGCAGCTAAGCACAAAGCGCAACAAGTTATCGAGGGCACATTTACCAATCAGTTCCCCATGGCACAAAAGAACGTCCATAATCTGATAAGATCTCTTTCATTACGCCGACAAATCAGCACAGGTGGCTGTTTCTCACGGCAGAATAGGTCGTCCTTTGTCTGCTAAGATTACACACCTGGCGCCATGACGCCGACGAATGACTTTTGGCTTTTGTTCTTGCCAGAAAAGAGAGAGTTCCGCCTACGGCGAGGTCGCTTTAATCACACGCTTGGAGCCAGACGCTAATAAATCATCCCAGGTCGCAGTTTCCAATGGCACAAAAGAGCTGTCCCTGTCCATGAGTGAAGGCCAGCTCGGATAAACAACGTTTCTTCAAATCTAATGTAAGTTAAGCAGGCAAGTATAGACAATTAACTGTCATAACTTTAGATCAGACGTGGATTCGGGGTGCAAATGAAAGTTCACATTCAAGAAAATATAGCAGAAAACGGGACGATATAGGAGAAAGGAGAATACAGCAGAAAGCAGGAGTATAAAGGAGAAAACTGGGGAATATTAATATTTAAAGTGGGTTTTTTTTTTCCCTTGTTCGTTTATTGTACCTATAAATCCAACAAAAAAATTAACTTTAGAAATATGAAGTCGTTCTTTGTGAAAATTCGGAAACCTTATATTGTCAAAGTGTCTTCATTGAACATTTCAAACAAAAAGACTATCATGGAATGACAATTCAAGAAGTTATACATTTCACACATCTACAAAGTGTTCTAAAATAAGACACTGACATGTTTTCAACCTAAGAAAGTCTTTCAGATAATCTTTGTTCAACAACAGACCATGGAATATCTTTCTTTGAGTTTGAATTTTGAATTATTGATATGTAGAAAAACGTACACTATCATAAAACTACAAAGAGCATATTATACCGAACAAACAGCCTACCTCATAATGCATACCATTTGAAATTATAATTTAAAGTACTACAATGGCCTGAAACTTGACGTCATATACTGTCAATTTGATTGGCGCCATACAGAGGGCTGCTGATTGGATGGCATCATTCGCCAAGCAATTCTACCTCGCTCTTCGTTCTACTCAGAAATGAGGCCATCTGGCTAAAGAAAATTGCCCCAATCTTAAGATATTTGAAATGTTATCAATATTGAGGTTTTCAATATTTTGTTTTACTGTCCTTTGTCACAGATTTAGTTTCATCTTGTCGGACGAAGATCCAAAATGAGACAACGTTTCAGTTTGTCAGGGCTTCGGAGTATCACATGGAAACTCGTCTCTTTCTGATTATTCAGTTGATGGGTGTGGTTTTTTACGGCGTTTGGGAGATACAAAGGGTTTGTTATTACTGCACTGTTTGCAATGACAAGTAAAAGTGCAGGCCGTGTTGTTCTTGAAACGATAAAACTTTCCGACCTTTGCAAAGAACAACTTCATGTTTCTAAAGTTTATTTGTTCTGTTTCATCTATAGACACAATAAAAAAAAAATGGGATAGAAAAAAATATTTGCTATATTCTCCTGCATTATCTTTTATTCTTTTTGTTTCTCCTGCTTTCTCCTATATTCTCCTGCTTTCTTCTATATTCTCCTGCATTCTCCTATATTCTGCTGGTTTCTCCAGCTTTCTCCTATATTCTCCTACATGCTCCTTTATTCTCCTGCTTTCTCCTATATTCTCCTGCATTTTCTTATCTTCTACTGGTTGTCCAGCTTTATCCGATGTTCTTCTGCATTCCCCTATATTCTTATGGATTATCCTATATTCTCCTGCTTTCTCCTATAGGGCGTATTTACGTGACGTCATCACCCTTGCCCTCCGTGGGCGGCTATTTTGTGGTCCATCCCTGCAGCGAAGTTTCTCGGTGTCCGACGGTCTCTAAATTTCCAAGGAATACGAAGTCGTCTATTCGCTGTTTTATTATGCTCACATCCTTTTCGCTTCAAAGATTCAATTTCACTTACTGGAAATGACCCATTATCGACGAGCGAGTAAAAGTTTTCCGAAGCCTACAAACACGGCCGCTAAAAAGTGCCGGCAAAATCCATTGATTTTGTCTTGAGTTGGTTCTAGAAACGACTGTTTACAGAGCACGCATAAAATCAGTTCACAGTAAACAAGTGTTCTTAAGCCTGCAGCCACGTAGTACAGTGTCTGTGTCTTGATCAAACAGTCGTGAGAAATTCAGTTTTCAGGGATTACGTTATGATAGGGAAAGTTCGACGTTAAAATACCCTCAATTTATGAACGTATCTCAAGAAACGACTACACGGTACCGCGAGTGTATTACATAACGGGCCCGTAATGTGCTTTTCGACCAAATACAAAGGTTTCCATATACACACGTTGATTCTCAAACTTTAACTATATTCTCCTACATTATTCAATATTCGCCTGCATTGTCCTATATCCTCCTATTTTCTCCTGCTTTCTCCTATAGTCTCTTGCATTTTCTTATATTCTCCTGGTTTATCCTGCCCTCTTTTGCTTTCCCCTATAATGTCCTGCATTCTCGTATATTCTCCTGCATTATTCTATTTTCTCCTGCTTTCTCCTATAGTCTCTTGCATTCTCCTATATTCTCATGCTTTCTCCTACCCTCTCCCGCTTTCCCCTATAATATCCTGCAATCTCAGGTATTCTCCTGCATTATTCTATATTCTCCTGGTCTCTCCTGTATTCTCCTGCTTTCTCCTGCATTCTCCTGCATTCTCCTGCATTCTCCTGTATTCTCCTGCTTTCTCATATAATCTTCTGGTTTCTATTATATTGTCCTCCTTTCTCCTATATTTTCCTGCAGGCTAAACAGACGTTGGGAGTGATCAAACGTAATTTGTAGGCATGCCCATCAAAGGTTAAATCACTTGTAAGACCTAGTAAGACCTCACCTAGAATACGCTGCAACAGTATGAGATTCATTTACTACGAAATACAAAGATAAATTGGAGACGGTATAAAACCATGCAGAACCAAGCAGAACCAATAAGAATTTGCAGTGCTAATGTCACCAAATTGAAGACAGATCTGCGATGGATGTCATTCGAAGAGAGAAGGAAAATGTCCAGACTACGGATGATGTACAAAATGACAAAAAAACTGCCGTTAAATATCATTTAACCTAGGATTAATGTGTACCTATTCTCCTTGAACCATCTTAGTGTGGAACTCGTTGCCACCAAGTACTGTAAAAGCATCCTCATTCGAAAGTGCCGGCTATAAAGATCAGATACAGATTCGGTGGAGGTTTTTCACGCAAGGTAGCCAGTTTTTTCCTTTTCCGTTTCATTTCCGTGCAATATGGACCAGATTTATTTTTACGTGTGTATGGTGTTGATATGATGCTTTGTCTGCCACATTTAATACACGAAAGCTAGAGATAAAATTTGCCAATTTCTTTTAAAACAGCCAAAAGTCTTATCTTCGTAGTATGTGTTACCAAATGTGCATTGGTACACCGAAAAATGCACAACGCTCTTAAAAACACTCATCTAATCTAAACTCATTAGAAAATATCACATAATGTAAACTGAGCCTGAATAGCCACAGAGGGATATTCTTTTTGATACAGTTTGTCAGGTTCGGTTATTCCCCTTTTACTTAGAAACACTCTCTTTTTCGATCTAACGGTTGGACTTTGTTTTTAGGTTTTTAATTGCTACAACTCTAGTGACAAAAGAAAGCTAGTGTTTTGCCTTTGGAAGTTCAGTCTCTTGAGACTTTAGTCTAGTTCTCCTCAGATATCCCCTTTTTACATCCGCATATACCAAGGAATCGTGTATCTAATAATGCACTGAGCGTTCTGTGTCTTTGTCTGAGAGAAAAACAGACGATTCACTACAGCGTGTAATACTTAAATATTTTATACCACAAATGGTCATCTCAGGAACATATTTTGTTGGGATATATTCAAACACGAGGGGGCCTTTGAGGCCCGCACCAACTTTCGTGTCGTATAACTCCTGAACCGCCTGTGCTAGAGCCGCCTAACTTAATGGCTTCTGCTAAAATCGTCTTGGCAACAATGTCATAATACTTACTAGTAGGTAAGTTCATGATTTTTGGTGTTGCCATGGCAATGCGTTTCTGAAAGGCATATGTTCAGGTTTCCTTGCTAATCATTGTCATCTCTGTCGGTAATGCTCGAAATGACAAAGGTTAATTATCTTCGCCGAGTACTTGTACTCGGAGAAGATTATGTTTTTGGTTGACAAATCTGTTGGGTGGGTCTGAATGTATGTCAGAAGCATAACTCAAGAAAGCTTAAATGGATCTTTAGGATTTTTAGTAGGTGGGTAGTGGTTGTGCAAAGGAAGGTCAAGTTCGAAAATGGTTTACCTTGCGTTTTTCAACAGTACTGCAGCGGACTTTGAATTTGTTTGTGTTTGTATGTTGGCAAAGAAAGTGACGGAAACGTTGATGGATCTTCATGATTTTTTGCAGGTGTGTAGATGTTGTGAAAACGGAGGTCAAGTTCAAAAATGGTTCCCCTGGTATTTTCCGTCGGTACTGCAGCGGACTTTGTGTGGATGTGTATTTGTATGTCGCCAGCATAACTCGAGAAGCTGTTGATGGATCTGTATGGTATCTTGTGGATGAGTATGGTTTACAGAAAGAAAGGGCAAGTTCGATAATGGGCCTTCTAGCGGGTACCTAAGGTACTGCAGCGGAGCTTCAAAATTTAGGGGCATATGTTCTGAAAGTGCTATGGTCATGATTTTTGTGTGGTAGATAGTTCATGCCACAGAAAGTAAGTTCTGTTAATTTGGGCCCCCTAGCGGTTTGTTAAGGACTGCAGTGGGTGTTTTTGTTTTGACATTCGGACATGAATAACTTGAGAAGGGGTCGACAGATCGTCGTGATGTTTGGTATGTAGAGAGCTCAGATGGTGCTTTACATAATCAATGACTACATATGCAAATCAGGAGCTAATTTGCATAATTAGTAAGGAAAGTTTGTTAACCCACTGCATTTCATAATGGGACATGGGACCGTGTCAGGTCATGTAAACAGATGGCCTTGCATAAACGTACATGTAGGTCAAATAAATAAACTATTCTCCAAGCAGAGGTGTGGGTCCTGCTGGTTTTTAACGCAATTAGTTTAGGATATTTGTTCAACACGGTTGGCGACATAACGAAAAGGGGAAGAAATAGAAAGCCTGACAAAAACACCTAAAAACACGTAAAAAAACAGCCATACCCACTCCTCTGATTGGAGAATACACTGCACCAAAACTGCATCACTGCTAGGTGCGGAAAACTAACATATACATGTACCATGTCTTTCAAAATTTGTATGATATGGAATAAAGATTTATTCTATTTATATATATCAACTGTATCATTTCATCACCACTTTCAACTTACAACACTGCTATATCGAACCTTTGTGGCCCATATAATATCAACATACTCATATTTTTTCATGACCAGTTATAACATATATCAGCACACTCTACACATATACTAGTCCTGTACCACCAAATTATTTTCAACCCTATCTAGACTGGACTTATTCGCCCCATCATAAAATCCAAATGGTATGGTGCATGATCAAATTTGCAGGGGTGATAAGCAGGTAAATATTAATCACTCTCCATATATAATAAGCCTTGATTATTTGGCGAAGATAATGTGTTCGTGGAACTCTAGTTTCAATATATGTCATGATGGAGACCCTAATGTAGGTCAATTTTTGGTGGCACGGGTCGTCAGCTATAATGCGAACATAATTATACATTTAAGTGTTCTTGTGTCCACCTAAGGTAAAGACAAACTGGTACTTACAACTAAGGATGTCTTAGATGTATAGTTGGGATTCTGTGCAATAATTGACTAAACTTATGTCACAGCAAAGAGTTTGTCTATGATTGCCTGCTTAACGTATTCATTAGATGTGAAGAAACGTTGTTTATCCGAGGTGGCCTTCATTCATGGACAGGGTCAGCTCTTTTGTGCCATTAGAAACTGCGACCAGGGATGATTTATTAGCGTCTGGCTCCAAGCGTGTGATTAAAGCGACCTCGCCGTAGGCGGAACCCTCTCTTTTCTGGCAAGAACAAAAGCCGTATGTCCTTCGTCGGCGTCATGGCGCCAGGTGTGTAATTAAAGAGATCTTATCAGACAAAGGACGACCTATTCTGCCGTGAGAAACAGCCACCTGTGCTGATTTGTTGGCGTGATTTAAGAGATCTTATCAGATGATGGACGTTCTTTTGTGCCACGGAGAACTGATTGGTAGATGTGCCCTCGATAACATGTTGCGCGTTTGTACTTAGCAAAACATAGGTACTTCCGAATAGTATTTTGCTTATCTCTTTCTGTAGTTTACAGCTCATGCCACACGCGTACTGTATGTGATCGGTGCTATCGCGAAATGCCAATGCACACACCTTTCCTCAAGGATATATAATCATAATTACAGTATTATTCACACAGCTGGTGTGACTCCATTTTAAACCTTTGGACACTTTGTCTTAAAATGTCATGTCTGTTTGAAACCTAACGGTGTCATCTTATAGAGGAATACGTTTTATTTCCATTTCTTGACTAGGTTTTTGAACATAAAGCAATGTGACTATGTCAGCCATTTTGTGAGCAGATAACTTAGGTATTCTTAATGCTTGAATAACGTGGCATACTTTTAGGACGGTCGGTTGCATAAACGCTAAAGGGCACCAACTGTCACTTTACAGTAGTCTTTCTGCACATCGTCACGTAACAAAGTGTTGCGCTTGTTTCACAGTTTGGAATACCCTTTTCCGAGGTGGGTTGTTCTCCTACAATTTGATTAGAGTAAAACGCAAAGTCACAAATATAGTCTGTACCGAGATACGTAGGTATCTTTAAAGTCTCTAATAATGTGAGCGTATTAAGGCACGCGCTAAATGTACCTGGATTTTCTCAGTGTTCTGATTGTTTCGATTTACAATGACGAACTAAATCTGGGGACACTTGTACTCTGTTTTGTTGATTTTTAGATGGTGAGTTACGTTTTAAATATCCATATCGGTACCGCTTCTATCATTTTTTTTAATCAGTTCGTCAGCCTGATGTTGTCATCGATTCCACGAAGATAGGCGGCTCGTACATCATAAGCATAATACACAAAAGAGAGTCACATGACAATCTTGCCTCGAATTTACATTTTGTCATCCGCTTAAACATTACCTCAGATTCAATATTATTATTATCATCATCATCACAATATCATTATATTACAGTATACAACAATAAGTACAATTTTTATAGGATAAGCTATAAGGGGTTTAAGAGAACTCTGTTTACTGCAGTCTTGAAAGTGTTCACATTTGGAATAACGGGAAAACCGAGGCTGGCAGTGCGTTCCATAGTCTACTGGAGTCAAATGGAGCTGAGTCTTAGATCTAGGGATGTTCACAAGGTATGGGTGGCCACTTGTGGCTGATCGGGTCACTCGCAGACCAGTTGCTTGTGTCGGCATGGTTCCTGTGAGTTCCTCGGAGGGTGGCAGGAAGAAGTGCCGGTAGAAGGTACTAAGGCTGGTTACTTTTCTCCCATGGTCCAGGGGGAATATTCCTACTCTTTGTGGGTCCCATATTTGGAGTTGTCGCGCAGCTTTCCTCTGGAGTCTGTCTAGAAGGTTGAGAGCTGTTGTGCCAGCTCCGCTCCATATTGGGGAAGCGTATTCCATGAGGGGACGGATATATGCCTTGTACACTGTGATCCTAGCCTGAAGAGGAAGGAGGCCCTAGTACGCCAAAGGATGTATTACCTCTTAGCCGCCTTCTTGGCAAGGTTTTTGATGAATGGAGTCCAAGTTAAGGTTTTGGTAATGGTGACACTAAGAAGGGTAATGCTCTGTGTAGGCTTCAACTCTTCATTCATGAAGAGGAGGGTGGGTCTGTTCGCGTTTCCTGCTAAAAATCATCTCCTCAGTTTTACCTGCATTAAATATTATGTAATATTATATAAGTAAAGGCCCCAGGACACTGCCTTGGGGAACTCTAGCAGTTATGGGCACAGTTGAGGAAGTAAATCCGTCCATTACAACAGACTGGCACCTGTCAGCAAGGAACGATGAGATCCAGCCGTACAAGTCACATTGGATACCAAGGAAGATCAGCTTGGACAGGAGACCGGGTGCCACACTCGATCAAAGGCTTTCTTGACATCCAAGGTCATAACTCCGTTTTCTCGCTGAGAGTCAAGAGCATTGTTCCACCACTGGGTAATGTACGAAAGCATGTCGATTGTGGACTTGTTCCCTCGGAAGCCATACTGGCTGTCACAGAGAAGACGGTGGGTGTCAAGATGTTTCCGAATATGGTCACTGGTGATACTCTCCATGACTTAAGTTATTATTGGCAGTAATGATAGTGGTCTATAGTTGGAAGGATCTTTCTTCTTTCCCTTTTTACGTATAGCTATCACATGGGCAGCTCTCCAGTCGGAGGGAACTGTTTGAGAGTCAAGAGAGATGTGGAATATCTTGGCTAGTGCTGGGGCAGGTTCAGGACCGCATTTCATGAGTACTATTGCCGATATTCAATCTGGACCATTCGCCTTGGATGTAATTTCGAAGTTTCCGAAGAACTGTTGTGGGCCAAAACTTCAAAGAGGAAAGTATGTTGCTTGTTTTGGGTAACACGTTTGGGGTAGTCTTGCCATTGTCAATAAAATGAGCATTTGCAGCAAAAGTCTTATTCAGTAACTCAGCCTTATCCCTCGGCTCACTGAAAGTTTGACCTTCGCTGACTAATGGAGCTATAGAGGACGTTTTGCTGCTATCAGTTACTGTTTTGACAAGCTTCCACCTCTGCTTATTGTCTGCCCGGTTGAGATCCTGCTTTAAATTCTGTGCAAACTGGATCCAAGCAAAATGTAAAACACGTTGACATTCTGCCTTTGATTTGGTATACAAACCCATGAGTTATTTGTTCGGTCGTTCTGCAACCTTTTGAAAGCATTTTGCTTTCTTTGGACTGCGGATTCACAATCTTCATTGAACCAGGGTTTATCAGAATATCGGTGTTTGGTTGACTTGGAAGGTATGAGCATATCCATGGCATTCTTGATCTTGTCTCTCACACAACACCATGCTGCATCAGCACGTTGGCCCTTTAAGAAAGTGGACCAGCTAACATCAGCCAGGTATGAGCGCATTCCATCCCAATCGGCTTTGTCATAGTACCAAGTCTTACGTTGGCCAGGTTTACTCTGTGTTGGAAGTTTGTTGTTCGCTACAGAAGTTACAACACAGTGGTCGGAGGATCCAAGCGGTGCACTAACAGTCATGACATGGTTGTCTGGAGAAGTGTTGAGAAAGAGGTCCAGTTTGGAGCAGTTTCCGTCATTGCCAAGCCTCGTCGGCTCATCAAGGAGTTGGTGGAACTTGTTCAGGATGGCAAATTCATATGCACATTCTCCATGTACATCGGTCTTATTACTGCCTAACCAGTCTACATGATGGGCATTCAAATCCCCAAGAACAATAAGTTCAGCTCTCGGGTGACTCACTCACTCACTCAAGGCCGCGAGCTCCCGAGGGGAGCATAGCGCCTCTGCATATGGTCCTCAAGGTTGATCTGTCTCTGGCGACATCCCAAGCGGTGTCCAGGGTGAGGCCGGCAGTCAGAAGGTCCTCCTTCAATTGGTCACCCCAGGTTCGCCGTGGTCGCCCTCTGGGACGGGTCCATGTGTTGGGGGTCGGCTCTCTCAGCAGGTCGGCTGGCTCCAGGGGAGGGTCCGCCCGTGCAATGTGGGCAAAGAGGCGGAACAGGGCTGACCGTATCATGCTCGTCAGGGGCGGCTGCTTGGTGATGTCACGTAGGGTTGTGTTAGAGACCAAGTCATACCACCTAATTCATAGCAGTCTACGTTGGCACCTAGTATCGAAGGCATGTAGTCTGAGTTCCTGGATGGCTGTTAGAGTCCAGGCCTTAGAACCATACATGAGAATTGAAAGTACGCGACTGTTATAAAGTCCAAGTTTGGTTTGAAGGGAGATCTTCCTGTTAATCCATGTGTTGTCCAAGCTAGCCATCGCGGCCGCGGCACGACCGATTATGAGATGCGTGTCAGAATCACTCCTGCAGTCAGATGTAATGGTGCCACCAAGGTAACAGAACCTGTCTACAACTTCCACCTGGTGGGTGTTGATCACAGGTCCTGGTTTGGGGTTTCCTAGTCGCAGAGGGACTGTACCTTGGTCTTCTCCCAACTGACCATCAGGCCGAGCGGTTGAATTTCCGTGTCCATGGCCTGCAGGGCAAGGTGAAGAACTTCCATGACTTCGGCCAGGATTGCAACATCATCCGCGTAGTCCAGGTCTGTGATGGTAACGTCACCAAAGCTGGCGTCGCAATCACACTGGTGCACTATCTTCCCCATGACGTGGTCAATCGCTGTGTTGAACACGGTGGGGCCCAGTACACAGCCCTGGCGGACACCGCTGTTGATGTTGAAACTGTCAGACAGCAGCCCGTTTACTTTGACACAGGAGGAAGTGTTGGAATAGAGTAGTGTGAGAGTGTTAAGCAGCTTGGCCGTAACACCCAGCATCTTGAGTATCATCCAGAGGGCTGGTCTGTCCACGGAGTCAATTGCCTGTTTCAGGTCCACGTAGGCAGCGTAAAATGGTTTCCTGAACTCCCGTCTCTTCCTGGTGTAAAGCCGCTCTGCTCCTTTCTCTGCTTGCGGATGAGAAGTGGACGCAGTATTGCAAGGATGACATTGGCAAACACCTTCCCTGGAACACTCAGCAGGGTGATCCCTCTGGAGTTGCTGCACACATCTTTAGGGCCCTTCTTCCAGAATGGGAGGATGACTCCAAGCAGCCAATCTTCTCGGACAACCTCGTTGACAGTAAACAGCTGTTTCAGTTGGCCTGCGACTGTTGGACCACCATGTAGGAACAGCTCTTGGGTGATGTCATCAGCCCCAGCGGCCCGGCAAGGTTTAAGATTCCCTATATGCCTAATCAGTTCCTCCAGGGTAGGGGGACCGGTGGTGACAGAGTCGTCCTCCGTGGCCGTGGCAGCCAGTGCTTCCAACTGAGAAGAGGCGGTTGAGCAGGCTCTGAAAGTGCTCCCTTCACTGCGCCAGCTGTTGTTCTGGTGTGTCGGGGATGGTTCTGTCCATGACTTTCACAGAAGCAGTGGGTGGTGTTGATTTCCCTGTGAGGGTCCATAAGGTCCTGTAGAGGGATTTTTGATCACCCCTACGGGCAGCAGTCTCTGCTTCCTCCGCCAGGTTGTCAAGCCACTTCGGCTTATCCTTGCGAAGTAGCTTGTTGCGTTAACCCTATCCAGACTGGGCTTTTTTGGTATATCTGGGACTGGGGGGGAGGGGCTGATTCGCCCCCCCCCCTCATAATTTCCGAACGTTATGATGTATCATCACCAAATTTGCAGGGAGTGATATTCACGTCAAGTTTTATAATTTCTGTATTTTTGGTGACGTTATGACGTAATATGACGTAATCATGACGTCATCGATGTGATTTTATTGGATAAATAGGGAATTCCCGTAATATCTAAAGAAATTAAACAAAACGGTTTGTATTATACATTTTAAGGTACGCAAAGGCATACAAAGTCAATGGTAAGTACGTTGACGTCAAAATGACGTCATTAAATGACGTCACGTGTTGTAAGCGATCCCTTGGGATCCGCCATCTTGGATCGGCCATTTTGAAATTTTTAAAAATCATTTTTTCCCACTTATGACCCCAAAAGACACTGAAAATAGACTAAAAACGTTAATCTAAATATTTCTGATAAAGAAAATGTCAGGTATTGACGATTTTAAGGGCGAAAAAGCCTGCTGATACCTGAAATAGTGATATAGTCCGCCATCTTGGATTTTGCCTGATTACGTCATCAAATTAGCATAGATTATGAATATTAAATCAGGAAAGTTGCATCTAATTACATGTTATGTTATACATCTAGGAAAACTAGTGTTGTTGTGCAAGAAAACCCGAGAAATATCATTGTTTAAAAAAAATTAATGATTTTTGCATAAAATGCCAGTCAGAAACCCGTTGTCATGGCAACATGAAAAAAATGATAAACTTAAACCATTATTATAGAATTGTTGCCAACAAAATTTTAGGAAAAGTCACCTAGTTTGGTTGTCCTAGCATACATCGTTCGGCAGAAATACGATGTCAAAGTAGGCGCGGGCACTTTTAGCCCCCCCCCCCCGTCTGGATAGGGTTAAGCCGTCTCCATTCCGTGAGGTTTCCTTCCAGCCTTCATCCCTGCCCGGGTAAAAATAGCATATTATTGTGTTAAGCAGCTGAACACCGTAATTGGTCGGTTCAGTTTCACCATTTTTGAAACTTGTAAAAAGACAGATTGTAAACCGTCATTGTGGAACAGTTCAGACATTTTTTTAGCTATCGATAAAATATGCATTTTGAACCGAACGTTTGTAAGGGAGTCTTTGTCTGAAAATATATTTATTGAAAAAAAAGGCCAACGTAATATCTAGAAGTGGAAATTGAAATTTCTAAACATTTTAATTACTTAAGTAGTGGTCAGGATAAACGCGTGGCTATCAAAATTATTCGATGGAGCACTTTCATAGAACCCCTTTTAAAATATTTTTCATTTTTAATGCTCTACTGATGTCCTACAACTACACACTTGTTTAAAGGAAATTAATCAAAAAGAAAAAAAATTCTAACGTAATAACTTTGTCCAAATCGTCAAAGTTCTCCTTCGTAAATGTCATGAAAATATAAAAATGCAAAAAATAGGAAAAGTTATTATCTTGTTATCATGATTGAAAAATCTTGGTATTTTTTTCGAGTGACATGTTTTTGAGGGTTCCTTCTGCTACGGAATTCCTCTATAGAGCTTCTCCGTTTGCTATTTTCTATGAAGCTTTGGAAAAGCAACAACAAAAATCCCATCATATACCAACATATTTAAACAAAATTTCTAAAAGACATCAACCCTATTCCGACCGGGCTTTTTTGATCATGGTGGGACCGGGGTGTGAGGTGTGTGCTTTTGAGGCTCTCTATTCCGACCCCTGTAACTCCTAAACTACTTATCGTATGGCCAATACATTTTCAGAGGGTAGTTTATAAGCAACATGTGTGTATTTTGACAATTTTAGTGTCATAGTGACGTAATATGACGTAATTATGACGTCAATCACGTGACTTGGCTGGAACCGTATATATTGGATGAATGTTGACTAACAGTATGTTAATGTCTGCTGAGACCTTTTTTGTCAATATCAACTGCCATGACGTCAAAAAAGAACGTTATATATCTTTTAGCTATCCGCCTCTTGGTTCCCGCCATTTTCAATTTTCCAAAAATACAATTTTTCAGCAAATAACCCCAAAACACAATGCAACATAATGGAAATAGACTAAAACATATTTTCTGAATGTTTTTTTTTATAAATAGAAATACCAGTAAGTAACGATTGATTTTTAAGGGAACATTGACTGTTAATACCAAAGCTAAGGATTTTAACCTTTGATGTCACAAGGTGCATAGAACTGAAAACAAGAAGAGATCTGAGGCCTTAAGTTGTTGACATATAACTTATGTTTCCAGTTCATTTAAAATGTTCGTCATATATGGGATGGGGCTAACATGATTTATTTTTGGTTATTTGGCAATTTTCATACAAAAATGTATATGTTGGGCTCCTATGAAACCGACTGACCTGAAATTAGATATGGTGATGCCTATGATATATGCCCATATGACTTTATAATCCGCTTTCATAACACGGCTAGATTAGGAGTATTTGTTATATTGTAGCCAGACGGGCACATACAGGATGGGGCCGGTATTGGGTTGGAGGGCAACAGGCAGCTCTTAAAAAACTATTAACACCCCGGCATGTGCCCCCAACCTATAAATCATTGTAAAAGGCTTCGACCATTACCGTTTGACAGGTTTCATGCATCATTAATATTCAGGAATGTTTGTAGGTAGATAGTGTTTGGGTGGATGAAAAATACGAAAGCCTGTAGCGACACATCTATCTTGGACACATCTCGGAGGCATGTGGAAGACAGTGCGTGGAAACGTCTCGGAGGCAGCGAGCGGAGACGTGAATCCCACTTTCTCTGCACTGTGCGAAATAACGAATTTGCGGGGTGGAAACCGTGTTTCACGTGCCTGTAAATTCGAGTTTTCCGTTACTCTCCAGGTCGTGCCGACCTGCCCAGCTCTTTTGCACGGGACCCGCGCCGTCCCGGGATTTACCGCGAATGCACCACTTAGGCTGCGCAGGAAGTGTCGGCGCCCTGTTAATTCTCGTGCAGCTAGAGGGAAATTCATATACACGCCCTGCCCAGTGAACACTTTACTCCCGGTAGCTGCATAATTTAGCGACAATTATCACCTAATTATCAGTTAATTACCCGTGCAGCTAGAGGGAAATTCATATACACGCCTTGTCCAGTGAATACTTTGCTGGCGGTAGCTGCATAATTTAGCGACAATTATCACCGAATTATCAGTTAATTACCTGTGCAGCTAGGGGAAAATTCATACACATGTCCTGTCCAGTTTATTACTACCCCCCCCCCCCCCAGATATTACCGGTCCATCGCGCCCCCTACGCACCACCCCATCCCACCCCAAAATTACCCGGGGCCTCACTTTAACATTATAGACCTACAGGAAAATACATTATTTTCATCATACTGTCACACCTCAACCATGAAGACATATCATGGAAGACTTATTTTAGAATACACTAGAATCTTTATTCGTGTTTTCTTAAAACAGGTTGGCAGACCTTTCATCAGAAATAAACAGCAATTACATGGAAGCAAAGGTACATTACCTGTTACTAACATCATACCAATACATACTGCCATACAATAAGAACAGAAACTAAACAACTGAAAAGACCATAGTACTTAACTACATGAAAGGGAACAATGCTATTGAATTCGAAAAATGAACAAAACTTTCCCTAACATAAAACAGAAACTAAATAACTAAACGATAGGAAACAATAAAACTGCCCGAACAAAGCACAGACCATATTTACATACCCGTGGTCTTTGTAAAATCATTCCTGAATGATAGACAGCGAACATCTTTAAACGCTGACATAAATGCAAACAGTAAAAACCCCTATATGAATACAAAAAGAAGAAAAAAACATATAAAAAATCAATGAAAATGAACAGTCTTGAGGTCAGCATATAACTCGCTATTGATTAACACTATACAGCGAATTGAAACAATACCCCTACAGTCATTACAGTTCAGTCAGAGTATAGCTAGTGTCATCAAAGGCCCCTTCTTCCAAACTAGCTCCATTGAAGCCCTTAAGGGCACCGAAGTCAGTATCATCTTGGAATACTAAACACTGTCTTCCTGGAGCTGGCTGTCTGTGGTGCGGGGTGGACGTGTTAGTACTGATATTGGAAAGGCTGATGCGGTTTGTCGGCCGCGGAATGTTGTCGGGTGTGAAGTGCAGTGGGGCTCGGTTGTAATCGTAGGTTGTTGGGGGGGGGGGTTCTCTCGCTGAAAGCACCCTCCTTTCTAACACGAGTTGTGTGTGATGACCGGTATTTTTTCCCAGCCGTGCCTGCAGAACGCCGCAGAGGGCGGTGAGCTCCGCACTTCTGAAGGCCGTAGGCTTCACCAGCCACACTTGTATCCCGTCCTCTTCCCTGTCCTCCTCGTCCGACATGAAGTCCACTGTTACCCCAGTCCACAGGGCCTTCTCTTTCTCCGTCTCTATCACTGCCTCCCGTGTTTCCAGCAGCTATAGAAGAACATAATTGAAAAAACGAAGTTAGTAAAATAATACGTGCTAGACATCCGCAAGAGCAACTACTAGTACTAGATTTTGCCAAATGTGGTAAACTTTGACAAGTAGCATTGTTTGCGCTAGAACCTCAAAAGCAACTCAACACCTACTTGTTTGTGTCTCTGCAATTATCGACTATGGACACACTTGATAACCGGTGTAGTAATTTGCACTTGATAACGCTTTACTTTTTACTTTCCTTTTTTTTAGTAGAAATTTGAAAACTTTGACTTGATTATATATCCCTGTTATTTAGTACTGAAAAGTATAGTAGCATTAAAACCGGGATAAACGAAGTAGTCTGGATAGTGGTATTGTGGTGGTTTTATAATTTCTTACTTTGAGCATTTCAAAACCGCGCAAAAACGTGCCATATCGTCATAGGATGATCCCTTTAGTTTCGCGAGCCTACAAAAGCCCAGTGACGATTTTGAGCAAATTCTTACAATACAACGATGTCATATTTACGTACAAAAGGGATATTTACATTGTTTATTTTGTCAAAGGCTTGTTTGTTATTTGCGATGACATGATCCATTGACTTACCCTTTTTCTCCGTGAGCGTTGGCGTTTGTCGTTGTCCTGCTTTGCTGTTTTTTCAGCGTTCTCGGGTAGACTTCCCACGAAAGTTCTCCGTACCGTTTCATAGTACGCTACACACGCAGCTAGAAGCAATTGATACAAAACATACATAAGCCCAACTGTATCAATTTACTAGATAATCATAGTCATATCTTAGGATACGACGTCGGAAGATCCTTTGGAAACGTTTCCGCAGTTTTAAGTCGTAATACGTAAAACAAATGTTGAAGTGTATCCTAGGTTATACAGAAACTATAACGTTACATCATAAAATACAACATGCCTTGCATAACTGATATGGGCAAACCCGTTCTCTTTAAAGCAAAACTACTCACCTCGGATAATATCTGGAGGATGTTCGGTGTTGCTTTTTCGAACTTTGTTGACAAGGAACGTTGTAACTGTCTCATTGTGGGGTGAGTTGAGCCTGTATTTATGTAACAGTTTTATGGTTTTATTACAATTATAAGATGTTGATTTCCTGCTGTATATTTATGAGGGATTATCTATCTATTAGCCTTTTTCTTGCATGGTTACAAAGAACGTATGTTTTTCAACTTGAAGAGCAACTGTACTGTTCGTAAACATAAGTACTTACCCTTCGGTTCCCTTGTACTTCTTCTCATTTTCATCGGATTTGTGAAGGCGTCTCACCATTTCCTGTAACAAAATTGTCCATACAGTGGTATGTTAATTAGGTTTATGTGTATTCTTGACTTCATTTGCATTAGCAACAGACTTACTAGTTGCGTGTTGTTTTTTCTTTTGTTGGCCGAGTTGCTTTGGAAGGTGTGAAATCTCTAAATCTATCCATGAAACAATGCGTTGAAAAAAACAACGCTAGCATTTTATAACAGTTACTAACATTTCACTGCCAAATGTAAAGAATTTTACTAGATAGAAGTTATAACTTTGATTTGAATATCCAGATCTTTTTAGGCGTGCGTGAAACACGTCAACTTCATTTCAAGACCAAGTTTGTAACTGTTTTGAATGAAAGGAAGCTTTTGTGACTCACCAAACGATGCCATAAACAGGCTAGCGAAATTATACCCATTCACAATACTTAGAAAAGTGAAGGATCGGAGTTGTTCCAACTTCTTCGTTTACTATACATCGTATGAATTAAAAAATATTACCATGTGCTCAAGTTAGATTTGAAGGTATCTTACCGATAGACTTGTAGACTTCGCCTTTCTTCTCCGTTTAGCAGTTTGTGGCATAGCTAGTACGTCCCCTTCCCCTTCGTCAAGCCGCTGACGGAGGTACAGAACTTCTCCACTAAGTTCAGAAAGCTGTGTCTACGTTGTATTCCTCAGTAGTTGCAGTTCCTCGGACTGCTTTTTGCACACCTCGAGAAGTTCTTCCATCCCCCTGTTTAGTGTCATAACGGATCGGTAAATCAGTTCGTTTTTACTTCCGAACGCGGCGGTGAAACAAAGTTGAGGCTGCCCGATCCGCCGGTCCGCTGTGGTGCGATCCGCTGTGGTGTTCTATGTCCATTCCGCGGATTTTCCTTGTCCCTATTGCGGATACCACTTTGGTAAAATCCACCGGACGAAATACCTGATGCCATTTTGGTTCGCAAATTTGAAGATTAAACCAATATAGGGTGTTGTAACGAAGGAAGCTAAGCCTTTATGACGACGTGCGGTTTAAACCAACCTCGCAAACAATGGCTTTCAACTCCCATTGGATAGTCCCATTTAGGGTATGATCTGATTGGTCGTCAGTCTCATTCACGTGATCATGTTGCAGACTTCAAAATACAATAACCAAGCTGCATATACAGTCTACAATTGAAGTTTGCACCTGCAGGTGGAATGATGGAATGATGGATAGTGCTACAAGAGCTGCAAAGAGAAGAAAAAGACCTAGACAGTTCTGCGAACATTGTGATCAAACACTAGGCTATCGCGCGTTTTATATCCACAAAAGTAAATTCTTTGAGAACGGGGTGTGGGAAAAGGCTGACTTCTCAAAAGAAGTTTCGACTGCAATTTCTGACAATGGTATGTATCAAACTCTTTACGTATATCCTCCTGTAGGCATGTTGAGACAGTGCGTGGAGACGTCTCGGAGGCATCGCGCGGAGGCGTTAATCCAACTTTCTCTGGTTTCTTAATAATGTCAGTCTTTTTTGAAAGGTTTCAGAAAGTCTTTTTACGGCGGCCTGGCTTGAGCAGTTAGGTTTATGAACTTTCCCATACGCCAGTTGAATTTTGCAACTTTCGCCTTATCCCCAGCGTGGTGAAAAAAGAGACCGCCTGGGTCCCATCGTTCGAACCAGGAGTTCGAAATTGAATTACATCATATTTGGCGATTTTTATAAAGTCATTTTCTTGTAATGAATAAAGGAAAACCTTTATTGTACATTCGTGCCCCGAGGGGCTAGATACAGGTCGTTTAACATAAACCTAACTAACATGTAAGTGACATACACAGTGAAATAAATACAGTACATAGTTAAACATAACGTTACTTGATAGACGAAAGAGATAAGCTAAGCTGATCCAGTAGAGTCAACTTCTTCTCGCTTCTTTGTACATGTGTAGATGTATGAGCAGATCATGTTTCTTCTACAAGGGTTGTCTAGACGCAACGAAATATAAATTTATCCGTTGCGTTTAAATATTCAAAGTATGGAAATTTCTCATTTATACGTTTGAAAAAAAAAACCTCCGTCTTTAGGTACTTGGTTGTTATCACGTCACTTATCATATTGTATTTTGTAGCAGATCCCCTGCAGCTTCTCATGTATAACAAGAAATGGGTTTTGTGAACAACCTCCTTAATAACACGGCAAGATTGTTGTATCAGTAAGGAAAACTAGTATTTGTCCGGCATGATGGGGCCGGTATTGGGTGTTAAGCTGTGGCTAGACTTTTCAATCCCCGGCTTGTGCCCCCAGCTAATGAATTACAGTAAAATGACCTCGAGAATACCCGCTTTGACAGGGATCACGCATCATTAATATTCAGGAATGTTGTTAGGTAGATCGTGTTGGGGTTGATGGAAAGAGCGTTCCAGTACTACGTTGGACCACTCGGTTTGGTTATGGTAAGGTTTTCCCTTCGTTGGACAGTTTTTTCCCACCCCATACTCCACTTAGTGAAGGTATCCGTCGTTTGTGCTGTAGTACCACCCTTTCCACCAACCCATTATTTTGATCGTAATGATTTTCCCCAATTCGCGATCATTCCCTGTCTATCTATACATCAAAAACTGTAGTTGATACGGTCTATGCGTTACAGAATATTTAGAATGAGGACATGTGGAGACTAGGAGCTTTTTCTTTAGTGATAGGAATGCTTATGTGACTCAGGGAAAGTCGATCATTTTTTTCTATTTCATTCAAAGATAACAGAGACAAAGACAAAGTGGCGCTGCACTCAAGTTTTACAACTTATTTTGCCAACGCCACTTAACAAATATACAAACTTATAGATATATCTTTAGGTCTATATACATATATATACATACATATACACACATACATATACACATATATGTTTATATATAACATTGGTAAACTACGACGCCAACTTATCTATGATATTCGTTAACAGGACACTGCACGAAATGGCCACGTATCCTGAGGGATCCAACGTATCCGGAATCGGGCCTCATGGCGTTTGCGAGCGAATCCGGAAAAATCCCAGTTCACTGCTCGGATACTGAGGTGCTTGCAGATCTGACCAATTTCGACGCCATATTCCTCTGGATACGTGATGCGCCTCGGATACCCGAAAATATTTGTGCGGATCCCTCGTTTTTTTATATTCGGAATGTTCGGATTGTTTTTATGTCTGTAGTTGTCTTGGATCCTGACGAATAAATACACACGGCACGGCATGATCTCATTTCCTGACGAATCCAGCAGATCCGGAATTATGCATTATAGCAGACACGGAACGTTTCCGATTGAATCCGATGCACCTCAGATCCGACAATTCCGGCGCCGTATACGTCTGGATCCTTCATACGTTTCGGGTACAGATACGGAACGTTTCCGAGCAAATTCAGACAAATACCAGGTACAGCTCAGATCCGGCAATTCCGACGCCGTATACGTCTGGATCCGTGATCCGATATTTGTGCGGATCCTTCGTTTTCAGATATTTGTCAATATGGCAGAGATAATCGGATTGTTTGTTTGTCGGTAGTTGCTTCGGATCCTAACCAACAAATACACACTGCACGGCATGATCTCAGATCCTGAAAAATCCAGCGGATCCGCAATCGTGCATCATAGCAGATACGGAACGTTTCCGATTGGATCCGATGCACCTCAGATCCAACAATTCCGACAAATCCTGACGTATCCGGGATACGGATTCGTGTCCAATCTCCCACAAGACACTGCGTGTCATGACGTCAGGCGCGAGAAACGGTTTTGTCGGTGAACAGCACGGAAACAAGAACGGCGTTTCATCACTCTCTGTGCTTAACATGGCATCGTCAGAGTCTACCATGGTCGACCAGTGATTTTTAGTGACTTGAGAGTCGAAGGGGATTCGGTGTAAACTCAAACGCGCGGCATTGCGAAGTAGTCTTCTTCATGCATGCAATATTCGTCGCCCCCCTCCCCCTTGTAAAGTTGGTAGGGAGTCGATTCATCATTTAAAGGGACTGCCCTTTGGTAAGTACAAATTGGAAAATTCCTGTTTCTAACTAGTTTGAACGTCAGTTATCCTCCTATTGTGGCTTGACATATCATAGCATTTGCATGACATTAAGAATTGTCCAGTCGACCTGCACTTCTACACCGTTAGGATCTAGGAAATTTATAGCTTTCAATTTGTTCGTTCTTGCCAATGGTCAACAGACATTTGTGTCTGGTTAACGTTTCAGATACAACATAGCAAGCGGTTGAGGGAAAGATAATTAAAGATATCCTGTGACGGAAGAGAATGTCATAAGTATTTGTCCCACAAAGGTCCCACAGTTTGTGGATAGTGAGCTGGAACTTATGTGGAGGTAGTAGTGTGTTTCAGTGATTATTGCATTCAGTTATAGCTGTACATGTTTGATCAATATCATATTCAAGTTATGAATGTAAGTTTTACGTATTCAATTAAACGATGCCAGATTCATTTTTTACAAATGTGATTATGTGATATGTTTAATATTTGTCATTGTTTCCCTTTATATATATATCCTATACAGCATCGGCAGATACTTCCTTCACAAATGCAGCACATGTTGTGAGGACCTTAGCTTGGCTTGGAACAAAGCAATCAGCTGTCAGATGCTCAGAGTACCTCAGGCTCCTTCGGTAAGGCTTAAGTCCATCATCGGTACACTTCAATGTTAGCTGAGACAGGCATGATAGATACTCATTGTCTCTTGTTTTTTGTTAGCTGCTGTGATGAAACGAAGCCCACCACAGCAAGGAGGTTATATATTATATATAACCTCCTTGATCACAGTTATGTCAAAATCATGTGACATGTTACTTAAATACTAAGTATGTGAATTGATATTTATTCATCATTTGGTTTTATCATATAGGAACTGGTTCATCACAAGATGAACTCCAAGCTGAGTCCAACATGCTAGATACAGAAGAAATCAGCCTTGCCTGTACCTTACCAAGAGTGCATGGAAGAAGTGAACTCAGATGTAGTCAGAGAATGGGGACAGGACGATTATACACATGCAGTTCCACGGCATATACTACTTACGTGTAAAATGTGGCGTGTCATCATGGGAGTTTTTTCATACAGTATAATGTTACTTTGAAGATTCTATTTTTAACCTCTGTGTTTGAAATTATTTGTATCTGATATCTTTTAGACGAAGAGCTGGCCACAAATAAGGCTTTCATTACTTTAGTAGAATATGTAGAACATGTAGAAATTTTTGGTCCAAGTGCACTATACGGCAGTTTATATTACCACCATGATGTGATGGTTGTTAATTGTAATTTATAACAATTGTGCTTACACAACCCCAATTTTCCAGCATTAACCTGCATATACAGAGGTGCTTTGAGTATGTGGATATCCCTCGGCCTGTCTTAAACAAAATGGATTATTTAGCCACATAGAACTTCCGTATTGTATTTGATAGTTTTTGAACTTAGAAATGCATATATGTTGAAATATGAAATAATGTTACATTCAGGCTTTCCCAAAACTTCCTGTCATTGAATAATAATGTTTTGGGTATCGTTAAATTAAGAATGAACGCGTATTTATGAATAATCAACCATTCTATCAAACTTTGTGTGTTTGTTTTGTACGTATTCGTGGCAAATACAAACATATTCAGAGTCACAATATGTCAAAGATTGTAGAAAGTCTGTATGTTTGATCAGTCTGTATCCGTGGCAAATACATACTGTACGTATCTGTCAGGATCTTGGGCAATTTCGTGCAATGTACGGCCCCATATCCGTGGAAAATTCCTATTTTTTATTCCTCCGGATCTGAGGTTCCGGATCACAGTCCGCTTGTATCCGTCAGTATCCGCAATTTTCTTTTAAAAAATACAGAAAACTTCCTGTACGTATCCGTCAGGATCTCTGGCATTTCCGTACAGTGTACGGCTCCGTATCCGTCGAAAATACCTCATTTTCGGATTCCTCCGGAAATATTCCCAAACCGGTGCGGAAATTTTCGGATCCGTTAGGTTGGATTCGTCAGTATCCGTCAGTATCCGCCCAAAATACAGAAAAATCCCTGTACGAATCCGTCAGGATCTGTGGCATTTCCGTACAGTGTACGGCTCCGTATTCGTCGAAAATACCTTACTTTCGGATTCTTCCGGAAATATTCCATGTACCGGTGCGGAAATTGTCGGATATCTTACACGAATCCGCATGTATCCGTCAGTATCCGTCAGTATCCGACAAAAATACAGAAAAATACCGGTACGTATACGCCGGGAAACGAGGCCATTTCGTGCAGTGTACAATTGATACTCATAAGGGAGGCTATGGTTATCTGTAAGTGTATGTGTGCGGAGTGCCACACATGTACACGCTGTCCCGGCTTCTATTTGGCTTTTGTTGTGTCCATGTATGTCCTTTTTTATCTCCATGAAAAATGGAGATATTGTTTTTGGCGTGTCTGTGTGTGTATGTGTGTTTGTGTTTGTGTTTCCGGACTATTGTAGGCAGCATAACTCAAGAACCTCTGGATGGATTACAATGATATTTGGTATGTGGGCGGGTGTTGTGAGGCCGAAATTCAAGGTCGATTTTGGGCCCCCTGGTATGTGACCTTGGTACTGCAGCAGAATTTCCGTTTTTGTATCTTTTGACCTGGATGTGCTGTGGTCTTGATTTTTGGGTGACAGATAGCTTGTGATGTAATTAAGAAATGGTGTAGGTTTTGGCCCCCTAGCAGCTTGCTCTGGAACTGCAGGAGCCTTATTGTGAAAATCTTATAAGGAGAATAACTGAACAAGGGACAACAGATTTCCATGATATTTAGTATGCAGGTAGCTTAGACAGAGATGTACACAATGAAGTGCGCAAATTATGCTAATTGGGAATTAATTTGCATAGATAATGAGGAAATTCTATATTTGCAGTGTTTTCCATTATAAGACTCAAATACATGTGACATATGTAGTTTATTGAAAGTGGAGCATCAACACATACCAATTATGCAAATAAATTCCTAATTTGCATAATTAATGCAAAAACACCAAAATTTATCAAATTGGAAAATTATAGCACTGTCAATATCGCAACATGTGTAAGTAAGATAAAGGTGTTTATGATTAAGCATATATTATGTAAATGAGTAAGTCATTTGCATAAATAGAATTGTTCATGGAGATATGAGGTCGCGGAACTCTTGTTTCTGTTAGTGTTAGTCTTAGTGTTTGTAATTTATTTTGAAATACCAATAAAGGGAAAAAAAACATTGTCACAAATTGAAAAAAAAAACAATCGGAAAGTATATAAAAAAAGACAGAATATACAACCAACAATAGCTTATATAACAGATTACACCTTACAAATTGGTGTTCAGTAGTTGGGTTAAGTATGGAATAGCACTACGTTTGTATCTGTTTTATCTTGTGAAAGGAATGGTAAGCTGTAACCTCCCCTGTAAGCCCTTATTGTGGACTGATTCACGAGTTGGAGGTAGCCAGGGTCGAAATGTTTTTGAATTCAATAGGGACTTAGCGAATTTAAAACAAAGGGTCTCTCTGCTTCGGCTTCCAAAGTACATGTCGAGTCTGGAGAGTTCATCAGTATAGGAAATGTAGCTGGATCAAAGAAGTATTCTAAGAGCGTGCGTTTGGATAAGTTCAAGCTGGTCAGGTGATCGGATAAGTGCCTTTGCAAAGTTCAGGCAAAGCTGTTCTCTTCGCTGGTCTAGGTTAGGTATGTTCGGTATCCTGCACGCCTCAGGATATGAAGCATACGCTGAACGGTGTATTGTCTGGCACGCCTGTTTTTGGATGAACTCGATCCTGCGTCGCTGACTGACACTAAGTCCAGGATGCCAGGCGGGTGCTGCGTATTTACAACTTAGGCAGACAAACGTTATGTAAGTAGGTAAGTAGACTAACATAGTTCTTTTAGCATCGGTTGCGTTGTTTGACTGTTTGGTCGACGTGTGTATTCCAACAGAGATCGGTCTGGATGTACAGACATAGTAGTTTTACTGTCACCACCTTCCATTGCCTAGCCAGGGAGTCCTCACTTGCACTGTTAAGAAGGGCGAGTAATATCAGCGGGCCTACAACAGTTCATTGCGGAAGGCCACGGGTAGTTTCCTCCCAGTCTGAGCAAGTTCCCTTGTACACCACTCTCTTCTTCTTCTTCTATTTCCTAGCAAAGAGAAAGCAGCATATCCATAGGGCAAGTGAGCTTCGTAGACCTAACTTCATTAGTTAGTAGTCAATTTGGGCTGTAGGCTGAGGAAGTGATATGATAACAAATGATAACAATATGATAATTAATCAGAGAATGATGATAGTAATGATAGTAGTAAATGGTAACAAATAGTAACAATACTCCAATAACATTGAGACCATTAGACACATTCAGGAACTCTACACAGACACCACAAGCTGCGTCCGAGTAGGAACAAACCGCTCAGACTGGTTTTAACTCCTCAGCGGCGTTCGCCAAGGCTGTGTCTTGGCCCTACTGCTATTCAACGGTGCCATCGACCATGTGATGTCCAGGACTGTTGGCCGAGGCATGTGTGGAACCACCTACGGTGAACATACCTTCACAGACATGGACTATGATGACGATGTGGCGCTGCTCGCAGAACTTCTCGAAGCACTTGTACGTTCGAGATATTTTCAGCCGAGAGCCAAACCTGGGTCTAAAAGTCAGCTGGCTGAAGACTAAGTTTTAGTCTCTCAGTGACTTCCTTGATCTACCAACTTGCCCACCGATCAACGGGGAGTCAGTCGAGGTGGTCCGACACTTCAACTATATTGGCAGGGCCATCACCCTAGACTGTAAGTCTGACCCAGATGTCAAGCGCAGACTTGGAATCGCTTCTCCAGCCTTTGCCAGTCTTGACCGTGTTTGGCGTTCCAGACATCTCTCCAGAACGGTCAAGCTGAAGATCTACAACAACACCTTTCTGTTCGCCTCTACGGAGCTGAGTCATGAACTCTTACCAAGTCACTGAGACAGAAACTGGACTCCTTAGACACCCGTTGCCTGAGAAACATTGCAAGCTGAGTCACCAATCTCTTATGCTCGCTGTACGCCGGTCGCTAGCTTATCCGTTTACTTGCGTTTGTCGTTTCTAGCGCGTCCTTTACCATCTTTGTTCTTTGTTAGATCTTGGCAGCTGCAGCCCTTTGTCTTTCGCTCCCTCTCAACGTGTGTTGTTTG
This sequence comes from Branchiostoma lanceolatum, assembly GCF_035083965.1. NCBI lineage: Eukaryota > Metazoa > Chordata > Leptocardii > Amphioxiformes > Branchiostomatidae > Branchiostoma > Branchiostoma lanceolatum. Next base: position 24,393,515 of record NC_089726.1, read on the forward strand.
GCTCCCTTCCTATCCTGCACTAGCTTCCAAGTGGTGTCCACTCCTTCTTCTCTTGTTTGCGGTATCCTAGTATTTCTTTACTGGTGTCTGTGAGTACTTTGTGTACCCTTTCGCTAGTGACGTTTATATCATCAACCAGTATGTCTTCTAGCACCTGAAACCTGTTCTTGAGTTCCGCAGCAAACTGCCTCTTTACTGCTTGAATACAGCTGAGGGTCAGATGTTGACTTCATACAACAGGTTCATACCATGGAATATCTTTCTTTCAGTTTGAATTTTGAATTATTGATATGTAGAAAAACGTACACTATCATAAAACTGCTAAAAAATCTAAGAGAATATAATACCAAACAAACAGCCTACCTCATTATGCATATCATTTGAAATTATAATATCAAGTACAACAATGGTCTGGGCGACAACCGCTTATCTTTTTAAAGTTCCCTTCACGCTAGAACTTTGGTGTTGACGTCATATACTGTAAATTTAACTGGCGCCATACAGAGGGCTGCTGATTGGATGGCATCATACGCCAAGCAATTCTACCTCGCTCTTCGTTCTACTTAGAAATGAGGTCATCTGTGCTAAAGAAAATTGCCTCAATCTTAAGATACTGTAAATCACTTTAATATAGCGGCAGGAAAATATGGCGGTTTGGGGAAAATGGAGTAGGTCACTGCACTTAATTTTAACGGTTTGAACAAACATTACTGTCTCAAATATTAGTGATCAAATATTAGCGATGATGAAATTTTAGCGGTTGACTAGTGACAGTTAAATCAGCTAAAATTAAGTTACAGCTAACAAATCAAGAATTACAGTACTTGAAATGTTATCAATCGTGAGGTTTTCAAATATTTTGTTGTACAGTGCAAGAATGTCCTTTGCCACAAAGTTAGTGTCATCTTGTTCTAAAATGAGACAACGTTCGAAATCTGTAAGACGTCCCTGTTTCAGTTTGTCGGGGCTTCGGAGTATCACATGCAAACTCGGCTCTTTGCGATTATTGAGTTGACGGGTCTGTCTTTACGGCGTTTGGGAGATACAAAGGGTTTATCATTACTGCACTAATTGCAATGACAAGTAAATGTGCAGGCCATGTTGTTCTTGAAACAATATAACTTTCCGACCTTCCCTAAAGAACGACTTCATGTTTTTAAAGTTTATTTTTCTGTTTAATTTATAAACACAATAGACAAAAAAGAGAACAGAAAATTAGCACCTTAGATATTAATATTCCCTAGTTTTCTCCTATATACTCCTGCTTTCTGCTGTATTCTTCTTTTGCCTATATCGTCCCGTTTTCTGCTATATTCTCCTAGTTTAACTGGACAGACATGTTATAGGATAGTCGTGCGCACGTCACGAAGAAAAAAGGATAGGAGTAAGGGGGTTGAAAGGGGTCGATGTGGGAGCTGGGAGGTCAAAGACCGAGGGAAAGCGATACTCCAAGGACTGCGGACTTGGTCTCCAGAATGTAACCTTCCCTTGCTTCCACACTTCGCCAACCACCATGATGCGCGATAAGCCGGTCTGAGACACCCATGGCTGCTGCAGTGCTTGCACCACCCGAACGAAGGCTGTGTAGACCGTATTTGGTGGAGTCCAAACCGATGGTTGACAGCATGGCGAGGACTTTTTCTCGAACCCAAGTGTAAGACATAGGATCTCGCCGTAGGAAGAGGTTGCCATTGTGGTTAGCAACCCTACGGAAAAGCTTGATGTGGCCGGAGGAGTTGGAGGACTTGAGGAAACGTTTGAGTAGAGAGACAGGGCAGGAGACAGAGTCTGTTGCGGCAATGCAGATCCAGTGACCTTCTCTGAACTGGTCGTTTTTGCGTTTCTCAAGGAAGAGGGCAGCGTAGCCTTCGCAGAAACTCACGCCGTCTACATGCAGTTGGCTCAAGTCGTCCCAGCGTAGAAACCCGGAAAAGCCGACGACAATGAGGCAGAGTGAGTGTCTGTAAGGAATCAATGTTCGTTGAAGGTGAGGTGTAAGTGGTACACAGCTGTCGGATGTTGCATGGAGTCAGGGGCAGCTTCTCGGAGGCCGGTCTCGCGAGGATTCGCTTGGCAGCTTGTAGGACTTGTGATGGTAGAGGGTGGGTGTGAGGTGACGGGTGGCCAGCTTTACGATGCGCCCAGGCGACGGCGAAGGTTACGGCTTCCAGTGGCGCGGCTGAACGAGAAGCTTGCAAGAGTTTAAGCAGGTACAGGGCCAGATGCGGACCGTGGGCTGGGAGGGATGGTAGTCCCTTGGAGAAGGCGAAAAGTTCCCAGCTGCGGAAATATCTAACGTACTTCTTGATGGTGCTGGGAGCTCTGTCGGCGATGATGATGGAAGGTAGACTGGAGGCCAGACTGCGAAGCTCTGGGTCTGTCAAGTCCTGGAGTTCAGGGTAGGGGCGGGAGGAGGCGATGGCTGGAGAGGGCGGAAGGAATGTGTGGGGGTGTGGAAGAGTTAGGATTAGAGAGAGAGGAGGTCGCCCGTCCTGGGAGTAAGGACATAGTAAAGGATAACAATATAAGACGAGTTCCCTCGAGGGCGAGTTATGGTAGGGACCACAATAACAAGAACAAGCTGGGTTCTAACAAGACAAAACAAAAAGGGCCAAGCTTGTTGGTAACAACACGGCGTTAGCTTCCAGTACGTGGTAACAACAAGTTGAGATAACTTAAGTGTAGATAAGTTCAAGGTAAGAATATAAAACTATAAGGGCAGCTAACAGTGCTGCAAAGTAACGCTAAGTAACTAGTTAATTCAAGGTGAAAATAACAATCTACTAAGTAAGCACTGCAAACTCATCCAACGGTAAAGAAGGTCCGGGGCTCACGTACAGAAGTCGTAGGTGATAACACGCAGAGAGGACCCAATGGTTGGTTAACACAGTTTAAGCAATAAAACTATAACAGTACTAACAGTGCTGCAACGTGACGCTAAGTAGCTAGGTGAGTCAACACGAAGGTAAACACCCTTCTAACGAGTAACGAAGGTAAACATCTTCTAAATAACCAATACTGACAGTTCCAAGTGAGAATGTCCGTAACACAGGAAGTTAAGTTGAAGGGTTGTTTGATGGTAACAGTCAGTAACGATGGCATACCGCCGGGTCGTGTAGAGCGTAAATACAACATGTGAGACGACAGTCCAAACTAGCAGCCGCTCAGGAACGACGTCCAATGGGTCTGTAGGGCACGTAATAGATGGTAGTCTTAAGTGGACGAACGGCGGAGGGTAACAATCGTCTAGTCACCCGCGTCGACTCGGTGGAAGTGGATCAGGAGTACGCTGGACGTGAAGTCGGGGAGTCGAGATACACGCGTCCGCACAGGGGACGTGAGGGCAGATGGTAGAAAGGCACGCGTCCACACGGGGGACGTTGAAATCATGTTGGAGAACCGCAGGCGTCCACTCGGGGGACGTGAGGTCAGGTAGTAAGATCGCACACGTCCACACAGGGGACGTGGGGTCAGGTGGTAGCACCGATACGTCCACACGGGGGACGGGCAGTCAGGTGTTAGGTTGGCACGCGTCCACACGGGGGACGGGCAGTCAGGTGTTAGGTTGGCACGCGTCCACACGGGGGACGGGCAGTCAGGTGTTAGGTTGGCACGCGTCCACACGGGGGACGGGCAGTCAGGTGTTAGGTTGGCACGCGACCACACGGAGCGTGAAGCCGATGTAATTATGCACGTGTCTACACAAGAGACGAGATGTCAGGGTGTCGGGGTCGCACACCCACACAGGGCGTGAAGATGATGAAGTCACGATTGGAGGTCCGACGTGGTGTGAAGTACGATCCACGGTTGTTTGTCAGGAATTCAACATCGGGCAAGGAGTCAGGTGTCGAACTCCGTCCGACCGCCCATGGGGAAGGTTAGCCCTTGGCGGTGGGGACGGGTAAACCCAACAGCGAGAGGACACTGCGAACTACACTCCCTAAGCGAGAGGAGTTAGAAAGTAATTTATCAGTGACCAAACACATTTGGGGTGAGAGGATGGACGGTGTCGCGTCACTGTCGGGGTGGAAGGGTGTGGGGGGGAAGGAGGCGAGACAGAACAAACTCAAACCGAAGTAGGGGGGGAGGGGAGGGGAGGGGAGATCAAGGGAGTACACCGGGGATAAAACAAGGTTTGGTTACAAGGGGGGATTGCAAGGGTGGGCATGGTTGGCACAATCCGCACAGGCAGAAGCGTAGTGCCAAAAGTCGGAACCCAAGGGGAACACGGGCAAATGCGGAATTTGAGGGAGCACCACTCAGGAGGTCGGGGCCAGGTGGGAGGTCTGTCCAGTTGAGAAAGGTGGCAGACAGATTTCGTCCGTCAGGGCAGAGGAGTGGCCACCAAGCGGCCGAGCGCCAGAATGGTGTGATAAGCGTTCCACAGCAGGCGTCCTGGTTAACCTTGGAGAGAACTTTCGGGATTAGACGAGGGGGAGGAAAGATCCAGTTTGTGTGAAGAGTCCAAGACGACGTGAAGGCATTAACCGAGTCGGCTTGTGGGTTCCACCACCTGGATGAAAAGGGTGTCAATTGGGCAGAAAAGCTAATGGCGAAACGGTCGTACGTAAACGGACCCCACAGTATGTGAAGCGTCTGGAAGACAGACACGCTCAGCTTGTAGTCGTCTAAGTCAAAGATCTTAGACAAGTAGTCGGCTTGTTCGTTCCTGTCTCGGGGTATCCAATCTGGAGTCAAATGAATGTGGTGTTGGGAATATAAAGTGTATATTGTGACAGCTTCTTCTTGCAGGTGTGGAACTCGGCTACCCCCGGAGAGTATACGGGCAACGTTTTGGTTATCGGTTCGGTGGAGAAGCTGCTTATTTGGGAGAAGGTGGATAAGTGATTGGAGTACCAGTCTGGTACCGAGAAGTTCCCTGTAAGTGGAGCTTGTGGCCGTTCCCAGTTGCCCCTCGCCGTATGGGTTGATCCGAGAGTTACAGTAAAACCACCCCAGGCGTGATTACTGGCGTCAGAGTAAGTGATAATATCAACTGAAGGAGATGGGGTCTAAATCGGGTAACCTAGTACACGAAAGAAATTGTCTCTCCAAAAATGGAGTTCGTCCTTCGCCGCTTGTGGTAGGCGATGTCGGGAATCCCATGTGGGTGCGCTGGAAATGAAAGAGTACAGGCTCCTTGTCCATAATCGTGCGACAGGACCAAGGGCTAAACTCATCGACACAAGATTCCCTGTTATGCGTTAGCATTGGAAATATAAGTGAGCAAGAGTTTGCAAATTATTTTGAAGAGTTATATAATGGGAGTGAAGAAGACTACACACATGAGGAACACAGCAATATGAGCGAGCTTATTGAGCACATGTTGTATAACGAAGACCAGGGTAGAAATAGTTTAGACGCAGAAATAACAGAAGACGAAATTTTAGATAGCGTTAGAAACCTAAAAACAAACAAGGCACCAGGCATAGACAACCTTTTACCAGAGTTCTTTCGTGAGAGCACTTTTGCCTTAACTGAAGTCACTGTTTAATAAGTGTTTTACACTAGGAGTTATACCACAACAGTGGACAATAGGTATTATACAGCCACTGTTTAAATCTGGCTGTAAAGATGATGCAGCAAATTACAGAAGCATAACCTTATTATCAGTGTTTGGTAAAATATTCCTTACAATCTTGGGGAATAGACTTAACAACTAGGCTCAAGTAGAAGGCAAGTTGGTGGAATCTCAAATGGGTTTCAGAAAAGGATATGGTGTGCTTGATAACCTGTTCTGTTTAAATTCTCTGATACACAAATACCTTACAAGGCCACGTGGACGTTTTTACTGTGCATTTGTTGATTTCTCCAAAGCATTTGATAGTGTAAATAGAGTGTACTTGTGGTGGAAATTGCTACAGGGGGGAGTAAGTAGCAAAATGGTGAAACTTGTGCAATCCTTATATCAGGAAGTAAAATCATGTGTCAGAGTTAAGAATCAGTTAAGTGATATGTTTAGATGTAACAAGGGAGTACGCCAGGGCTGTATCTTATCACCTTTCCTATTTGCATTCTTTGTAAGAGATTTAGACGACCATTTGATACAAAGCGGGTGCAGAGGTATACAAGTAGGAGATGTGGAAATTGTAAGCTTGATGTTTGCAGACGACTTAGCACTGTGCGCTGACTCAGTAATAGGCCTCCAAAGGGTCTTAAATGCATTAAACACATATTGTAACAAATGGCAGTTAACAGTAAATTTAGTTAAGACTAAAGTAATGGTGTTTCGAAATGGGGGGAAACTTAGACGGACTGAGAGATGGTTTTATGCTGGGAGTAAAGTAGAGGTAGTAAGCACCTACAAATACTTAGGTATAATAATCTCATCAAGTGGTAATTGGTTTAAAGCACAGGAGACTCTTGCAGGTCAGGCTTCTAAAGCAATTTTCATATTAAAAAAGAGGATTCATAAATTTGGAGTGTTACCACCACAACTAGTTTTTAAAATGTTTGACACTATGATTCTTCCTATCATGATGTACGGAAGTGAAATATGGGGTTTTCACCCTTGTAAACAATTAGATATAGTTCATAACAAATTTTGTAAGTTTTACCTAGGTCTTGGACAATCCACACCAAACATTGCAGTATTGGGGGAACTGGGTAGATATCCACTGAGCACCCTCAGACACATTAGAATTATTAAGTTTTGGGTTAAAGTGTTAGAATTAAATAATAACAGATATACTAAGAAATGCTATAAACTATTATATGACCTGGACCAGGTGGATAGGAAATCCTGGGTAAGTGAGGTTAAACAGTTATTGATTGCACATGGCATGCAGGAAGCATGGTTTAACCAAGGAGTTGGGAACAAAGATGAATTTATTGGAGTATTTAAGAAAAGGACTAAACGTTATGCAATACAACTATGGAATGATCAATTGGAAACTTCAAATAGGCTGAAAACATATGGTGAAATCAAAGACAGATTCTGTACAGAAAGATATTTAAGTATTATCAATGTCTTTAAATATAGGAAAGCGCTCGCGCAGCTGAGATGCTCAGCCAACACACTAAGAATAGAGGTAGGACGTCACTCAAATATCAATAAACAGAACAGGTTATGCCCATTATGTGATGAGGGAGTTATTAAGGACGAGTACCATTTCGTTATGGAATGCCCTTTTCTCAAAAGATTAAGAGCCATGTTGTTACCCTATTATTATGTCAAGCAGCCAAATCCACACAAGTTTACTGAGTTGATGGGGGGGGCCCTCTACTGATGTAATTAGACGCCTTGGAAAATATGCTTACTTTGCTTTCGCCATAAGACACCAACACATCAGCAGTTTACACAGCACATCTGACATGTCCATTTAATCTCTTTATGTTTTATGACACGATTACTCTATTGTTGATTTGATTATGTTATGTTATTTTGACCTTGCACTGCACGAAATGGCCTCGTATCCCGGCGTATACGTACAGGGATTCCTCCGGAAATATTCCATATCCCGGTGCGGATTTAGCGTTTCCGTTAGTTTTAACGGATACGCTAAATCCGCACCGGGATATGGAATATTTCCGGAGGAATCCCTGTACGTATACGCCGGGATACGAGGCCATTTTGTGCAGTGTTGGTTTTATGATTTAGTATTAATTAATTTACCATTACTTTACTGGGTGTAACAGCTTTTAATTTTTGTTAGTAATGACAAAACTTTTCAAGTGTTATTTCATTTTGCTCATTTGTTATTCTGTATTTTGTACTGTGTTGAATTTGTGTTTCATGCTTTACGTTCGTTTATTTATTTACTGTGATGTTAATGTTGATCAGTTGTGATTATCTTTTTTATTCTGTGTACAAATTTGTTGCAAGAGCCAATTGTTGGCAGAAAGCAAATAAAGTTTATTCATTCATTCGTTATGCGTGCAACAGACCGTGCCGAGATGCTGTCGGAAGAGGAGATTGCGTTAGTGATGAGAGCGGAAAAAAGTTCGCATCGGCTCGCCACTCATGCGGGGAATACAGTAGCTCTTAGGGGGGGGGGGGCTTGGTGGGCTAATAGCCCCAAGTCTGCTAAGTCTTGCCGCATGGTTGCGGCCATGTGGGCGCATCCCTGAAATGAACCATCTGCACCTGAGCCATCATCTAAATACATAAAGCAACGAAACCCTTGACCTCTCCAGTGAGCCACTACTGGGCGCATAATTTTGGTGAAGACGTAAGGGGCTGGAGAGAGGCCAAAGGGCAATAAGGCAAACATAAAGAAACGGTTGGACCAGGTGAAGCCTAAATAAGGTATATGGTAATCTGCTATATCTATGTGATGATAACCATTCTTCAGGTCAAAATTGAAGAACCAGTCACCTTTGTGGAAAAGATCGATTAGACATGGGAGGCCACCAAAGGAAATTTAAACTTAGCTAAATGTGTGTTAAGGAAATGCAGATTGATGATGAGGCGAAGTTTGCCGCCCTTTTTAGGGACGACCTTGAGGGGGCTGCAGAGACGCAGGTGGTCTCTGGTTGGAACTTCCAAAATGCTTCCCACGGTCAGTAGTTCTTGGATGGCAGAGTCGACAAAGGCGCTGTGTGTGTGACAGGACTGTTGATTAGGGAATGTTTTATTAGGTGGAAGTTGTAAAAACGGGAGACAAAAACCGTGTTGGATGATGCGGAGGACAAAGGGACTGGCGCCAATGGAGCGCCACTTGTCCAGATGTTCTCGTAACCGCCCACAGACTTGTGGGTGGTCGGCATCCTGTTCATAAAGGATGTGCGTGTCATCATCAGGGGGGTCAAACGAAGCCGACGTACAAGAAACAATGGGGTATAAGGTGTTGGGGCCAGAAGAAATGGCGGGAGTTAGCTCTGGTACAACAAAGTCATCAAAAGGTTCTAAGGACTGGGTGAAAGGGATATCAGAATGGGCACAGGATAGACTGCTGGGGAGGAAATCCTGTGGGAAGAAAGGCGGATTACTTGCTGCCAAACTTGGGGCAGTCTTTGGCTCTGTGAGACGTGTCGCCGCAAGTGAAGCAGCCGGCATGGCCGGGTCCTCGTGGAGAGCGAAAATCCTGTGAAGGGGGGCCAGAGGGGGGTCTAGAGACTGTAGAAGTTGGGCGGTTATGAGAAGGGCGGGTAGGGGCAGAGGAGAAACGCCGACGTTCCTCCTCGACTGCCTTGTCCAGCGTGACTCCTCATCTCTAGAAGAAAAAGTGACTTCATTATTAGAATGGAAGCGGTCCACAGCCGCCCACAAAACCTTGTCTGCTAGAATGATATCACGATTTCTAGTATCCAACTCACCAATCGCCTGGTCCAGTAGGTCGTTCTTTTCCTCCGGGGAGCGGATGAGCTTAGCCGTGGTCAGCTGCTCGCGCAGGTTGACGTTGAAGTTGTAGTTCCTCTTGTTACCTTCGCGGGCCCAGGTTCTGCTGGAGGTGGGCGTCTGCCCGTGCCTCGCGCACGGACCTCGGTTTGCAAGGACTCCAGTCGCTGGTCAACAGCAGCCTGACGCCTCTCCATGCGGGACAGTACCGCCATCACCGGGTCAGCGTCTTCAGGTGGGGTCGAGCGTCAAGAGGGGCCTGGTTCGCATCTTGGAGGGGGTGGACCGAAAACAACGCGGGGTATGGCTCGGAGCCGCCGGTGGTGTCTCCGGGCCTGGGTCGGAGTCGTCGGGAGCTGAGCTTGTCGAAGCGGTGGTAGCCAAACGGGATGCTGCAGAAGCGCTGGCAGCCGCCGGTGTCTGCGTGGCGAACGATCGCGAAGCCGACCTAGAGGCGGCCCTGCTGCGGGTACGAGAGCGTGTAACGCGCTGAGCCCTAGGCATGGCAACGTAGGGTAATCCTCGGGGCGGTAAAAGCACAATCGAAGGTGCCAACAAAAAACCCAACCGTACGCTAGAAGTGATAGCGACGAATGAGGTTAGGGAGTGAGGACAAGTGGGGGGTAAGAGCGGTAGCCAATAAGGGGAGACGTAAAGATAAGGGGACATCCGTCCAATTTGCAAGCCGACAGGAAACGTGAATTCTCCTGCATTTTCCTATATTTTCCTGGTTTCTCGTGTATTCTCCTGCATTCTACTCTATTATCCTGCTTTCTCCTACATTCTCCTGCATTCTCCTGTTTTTGCCTGCATTCTCCGAAATTCTGCTGCCTTTCTCCTATAGTTTCCTGCGTGCTCCTGCATTCTCTTGCTTTTTACTATATTCTCCTGCATTTTCCTATTTTCTCTTGCTTTCTCCTGCTTTCTCCTGCTTTCTCCGATATTCTTTTGGATTCTCCTGTATACCCCTGGTTTCACCTGTATCATGCTGCTTTTTTTTACATTCTCCTGCATTCTCCTGCTTTTACCTGCATTCTCCTACATTCTCCTGCCTTCTCCTTTACTCTCCCGGTCTCTCCTTTATTCTCCTGCTTTCTCCCATATTCTCCTGCATTCTTTTATATTCTGCTGGTTTTTCCAATATTCTTCTCCTTTCTCCTATATTCTCTTGCTTTTTTCTACATTCTCCTGCTCTCTCCTGCATTCTCCTGATTTTTCCTGCATTCTACTACATTCTTCTGCCTTCTCCCATATTCTCCTGGTTTCTTCTGCTTTCTCCTATATTCTCCTGCATTCTTTTATATTCTCCTGCAATTTTCCTATATTCTCCTGCTTTCTCCAATATTCTCCTGGTTTCTCCTATCTTCTCCTGGTTTCACCTATATCCTCCTGTTTTTTTTTTTTATCCTCCTGGTTTCTCCTATATTCTCCTGGTTTCTCCTATATTCTCCTGGTTTCTCCTATATACTCCTGGTTTCTCCTATATTCTTCTGCGTTCTCTTATATTGTCCTGCTTTAGCTTAAGTTCTCTTGCCTTCTCCTATATTCGCCTGGTTTCTCCTATATTCTCCTGCATTCTCCAATATTTTCCCGCTTTCTCCTATATACTCCTGCATTCTCCTATATTCTTCTGCATTCTGCTATATTCTCCTTGATTCCCTATATTCTCCTGCATTCTCCTATATTCTCATGGTTCATCTTAGTTTCTCCTGCTTTCTCCTTTAGTTTGCTTTATTCTCCTAGGATCCTATATTCTCCTACATTCTCGGTGTATGTTGATATGGTGAAGAGAAGGTGGTCCCACAAAAGACGAGGGGAAGAAAGACAAGGCATTCAGAGGACCCGAGGGTGGCAAAGGCTAGACACGAGCTGAAAAACACGTACGGTCAATGCAAGGAGAACACAACCCAAGAGAATAGCCAGGCCCAAAAGAAGTTTAAAGCAGCTTATTACTGTGGAAGAGGAAGAACTCAGCAGCAAGATCGGAGAAGTGGAGAAGTCCTATCTGAACTGCAAGCATGGACGGAGCTGGAAACTCATTAACGACATCACTGATAGAAAGACAACTCGGAAGGGACAGCTGGAAGGAAGTACACAGGAAGAAAGGATAGAGAACTGGTACAACCACTTCAATAATCTCCTTGGAGATTCTTCTAGCATCACCGATGAAGGCGAAAAAATTCCTTCTGTGTTTGAGGAGATTGACATCAAGGAGGGCCCATTCGAACAAGAGGAATATGAAGGGGTTAAGAAACTTTGGTTGAAGGAAAGGCTAGTGGGGAAGATGGAATACCTCCAGAAGTTCGAGAGAGTACTGATGAAGGGGGAAAAGCCAGGAAGGTGGTCCCTGCTAAACATCGTGCCCATACCCGAATCCGGAAACCTTAGACTGGGTAGTAACTACAGGGGTATCAGCCTGAGCTCACTTGTAGCTAAAACGTTCAACAGGATGATTCTTAACCGAATAAGGCCAGCTGTGGACGAACTACTGAGATGTAACCAAAACGGGTTCCGAGAAGAAAGATCGACAGTTGCGCACATACTTGCTCTACGCAGACTGATAGAGGGGATAACGAGTCACAACCTGCCTACCAGTATCACCTACATAGATTTTCGGAAGGCTTTTGACTTGGATAGTCAGCGGCATTGGCAGTCTGTACGAAGGTACAAGAGCAAAAGTGATAACTCCAGACGGGGACACCAGGCCTTTTGAGATTCAAGCTGGAGTGCTGCAAGGAGACACCATAGCACCATACTTGTTTGTAGTAGTGTTGGACTACACACTCAGGGTGGCCATAGAAGGGCGGGAAGAGGAGTTAAGCTTTCAACTGGTGAGGAGAAAGAGTAGAAGAATTGGCCCAAGAACAGTAACGGACTTGGACAATAATTGTCTAAATTTCTGTCACAGCAAAGAGTTTGTCCATAATTGCTTGCTTAATATATTCATCAGATGTGAAGAAACGTTGTTTATCCGAGGTGGCCTTCACTCAATGACAGGGACAGCTCTTTTGTGCCATTGGAAACTGCGACCTGGGATGATTTATTAGCGTCTGGGTCCAAGCATGTGATTAAAGCGACCTCGCTGTAGGCGGAACTCTCTCTTTTCTGGCAAGAACAAAAGCCGTATGTCCTTTGTCGGCGTCATGGCGCCAGGTGTGTAATTAAAGAGATCTTATCAGACAAAGGACGACCTATTCTGCCGTGAGAAACAGCCACCTGTGCTGATTTGTCGGCGTGATGAAAGACATCTTGTCAGATGATGGACGTTCTTTTGTGCCACGGAGAACTGATTGGTAGATGTGCCCTCGACAACATGTTGCGCGTTTGTACTTAGCAAAACATAGGTACTTACTAATAGTATTTTGCGTATCTCTTTCTGTAGTTAACAGGTCATGCCACACGCGCTCTGTAGATGATCGGTGCCATCGTGAAATGTTTATGTGCACACACCTTTCCTCAAGGATAAATTATCATAATCACAGTATTATTCAGACAGTTGGTGTGACCCCATTTTAAACCTTAAGACACTTTGTCTTAAAATTTCATTCCTGTTTGAAACCTACTGATGTCTTCTTATGAAAGAATACGTTTTATTTCCATTTCTTGAGTAGATTTTTTAACATAAAGCAATGTGACTATGTCAGCCATTTTGTGAGCAGATAACTTAGGTATTCTTAATGCTTGAATAACGTGGCATACTTTTAGGACGGTCGGTTGCATAAACGCTAAAGGTCACCAACTGTCACTTTACAGTAGTCTTTCTGCACATCGTCACGTAACAAACTGTTGCGCTTGTTTCAAAGTTTGGAATACCTTTTTTTGAGGTGAGTTGTTCTCCTACAATTTGATTAGAGTAAACGCAAAATCACAAATATAGTCTGTACTGAGATACGTAGGTATCTTCAAAGTATCTAATAATGTGAGCGTATTAAGGCTGCGCTAAATGTAGCTAGATTTTTCCAGTGTTCTGCTTGTTTGATTTACAATGATAAACTGAACCTGGGGACACTTGTAATCTGTTTTGTTGATTTTTAGATGATGAGTTACGTTTCAACAATCAATAACGGTACCGCTTCGTTCATTTACGATGTTGAGCTTATTCTGAACGATATATACAGACGAACAAATATAAGCAACAACAGGAGGGGGGAAGTACTAAGTTAAACCAAATTACATTTGATCAGATTGGATGGAAACACCGGATTGTCCACGGTAGGGTACCATTGATTTTTCATTGTCACAGTTCTAAGAAGAGCATTCGAGCATGAATGTAACATTTCTTTATTGTAAAAATCAGCGGGTTAAAACTAGTTTCGTACAAATTTGCAAGCAATGGTAAACAGGTTTGATAAGAGGTCGTTTGAAGTAATTGTATCTAAATGAACGTAGTTTTCTTGCTTGGTCGATTTACGATGACGGGCTAATCTGGAAATACTTGTACTATGACTGTTTTTATTTATTTATTTAAGATGGTGACGGTTAAACGGTTTATAACGGTAACCGATTCACTTATTTACAATTTTGAGCTACGTTTGAAAGATTTATACCAATAAACACAATTGAGTAACAACAGTAGGGGCAGGGGGTCAATGATGTCCTAACCTAATCATATTTGATAAGATTGGATTGTTAACGGTAAGCTACCATTCTTTTTTCATAGTCACAGTTCTAAGAAGGACATTATGAAATGGCTATAACATCTTTAGATTGTAAAAATCAGTGGGGTTAAACCTATCTGATACAAATTTGCAATGAAAGATAAACAGGTGAAATAAGAGGTGATAAGTTGCTAACTTAAAAAGCCTATAAAGTCAAAAGTATCACCGTCATTTCTTTGAAGTAAATTTTGTAAACATCGCTACACATTTCGACATATACTGTGGTGATCTAGTCTCCCTTTATAGTAATTATAATGCTTACTTGCTTACTCATAATAACACTTATCATTATATATTTTCAATATGTTGATCTACACAACTAAGAATGACACAATACGATAAAAAGTTTTAAAGCAGGTGCGTCTGCAGGGAAACTTGTATGTAGCTTTTTATGGGAACACCTCCTATTTGCTTGCTAAAATTGGTTATAGTCTTGATTACCGATAGAAAGATGATAAGAACGTTCTTCAAATAATACATAGGTAGTAATAACGATGTAATAATGATGATCAAATAATGAAATAAATAAAGATAGATAGATATTGAACAAATGACGTGATTACTTGAAACGAGTGTGGCTTACGAGATTGATTCTAATGACACTTTTAGACATAAGAAAACACAAGGGGTCTAAATTGTGATTCATTTCTTATTAGTAGTAATAGTCTTTATTGCATATTCCTGCCCATAAGGGCTAAATGCACAGAAGACCACATGTGGTCTGTAGGGAACATAATATAAAACATAAATTGATAAAATGCTACATTCTAATGCTAAAAACTAAGACATACAACCTGTGGGATATTGCTTAACTAAATGATGATCACCTAGTAGTTTCTTCTCTCTTTTTGAAACATTTGGAAATATGACTACAAACTTTGTCCATTATATATTCGTTCTTACATGACATCAGGTATATAAAAGTATCCTGTTTTGACATTTTTGTACATTTCTTGTCTAATTCTATTATCTTAAACAACGATTGCCGCTCATCTTTATATAAGGAACAATCAATTAAAAAGTGGCTTTCATCTTCAACATATAAATCGTCACAGAATTCGCATGTTCTATTATTTGGAGGGGTACGGTTTTGCCTGCCAGATTCTATGTGTAGGGAGTGGTCACTGATGCGAAGTTTACACATCGCTCTGCGATGTTCGAAGTTTGCAATGTTTAAATATGCTTCTCTTTCATATATTTTTTTGAAAGTTTTGTATGTTCTTAATTTGTTGCCTTGGTTTTCTCTTCGTCCTTTAGCGTGTAATTCTGAATTAAATTTTTGGATGTAAATATCCTTCAATCTTTGTTTTAGGTCATTTGAATGCGAATGTGTGTTTGAGGGACCGTTTATGTATAGGAAGGCAAAACCAGACTCCTCTAACATTTTTCTTACATTAGATAACCAGCAGGATGTTTTTCGGCGATCTAGATCTTGCTGTACCATATAAGCTTCGTATTGAAGACTATCTGTATGTACTTCGTTAGCCAATCTAACATAGTAACTGTACATTCTGCTTTGAGCCTCTATTTGTAACGGAAAACGACCCAGTTCCGATCTACATGCAAAGTTACTGGCGTTCCTCCGAACACCAAGGACATATTTACAGAATTTTAGATGTACAGTTTCTATCGGAGATTTGTCATTCATATTACTGTTGCACCAGACTTCAGATCCATACAATAATATCGGTACAATACATGTGTCAAACAGTTTACAATGCAGTGATACAGAAGATCTAGTCTCCCCAAGCGTCCTTCTGATGTTATACATTGCTCTTAAGGCTCTCTTTTGTAGATTTTTCGTGGCAGCGCTAAATGTACATCCTGCTGTAAACATAATTCCTAGGTAGCAATATGATGAAACTATCTCTATCTCTTTATTACATAGCGAAAAACTAAGATTATTGAATAAAAGGCCTCTTTTGTTAAATACTATAATTTTTGCTTTCGCCAGGTTGACAGTCAGCTTCCATTGTTGGCAATACCGGCCAAGAGTATTAATTGCTTTCTGTAGTCCCTCCTTACTTTCCGATAGTAAAACAATATCATCTGCATAAAATAGGCTATTTACTTTTGAGAGTTGTAACAGGGGGGCGTCTAGGTGTTTTGCATTTAGTTCCTCTATAAGGTCACTAATGTACAGGTTGAATAAGGTGGGGCTTAGAACGCAACCTTGACGTACACCAATTTCAACAGGAAAATTTTCAGTCAAGCCCGTCTTAGTTTTGACACTAGCTTCGGACTGGTTGTATAAATCCTTGATTAGATCAAAGACTTTTCCTGAAATGCCATTGGAAAGGAGTTTGTACAATAGCCCCTCGTGCCAGATGGAGTCAAAGGCTTTTGACAAATCTACAAAGCAAGCAAATAAGCGTTTTCCAGATTGTGTGTATTTAGATATAAGGGTTTTCAGTATGAAGATGTTATCAGATGTCCTGTAATTTTTTCGAAATCCTGTTTGGTTTGGTTTTATTATTTCTTTTTCTTCAAGAAAGGTTGACAATCTTCTGTTAAGTATTGAAGAGAACAGTTTTCCTAAACAGCTTGAAATGGCGATTCCCCGATAATTGTTGGGGTCATCTTTTCGCCCTGCTTTGAAGATCGGGACAATATAACTTTGGGACCATGTTTTGGGGAAAGTTCCTTTCGAAAATGTGCTGTTAAATAGCTGCTATGAACGGGTGACTGCAAAGGTTGTGCGAACAAGAGAAATATTGAGTTACTTCTTTGTCGGGTATGATTGTAAGGTAAAAGTTAATCATGATTTACAAAATAAAGTCGGGTGGTCTTTTAAAGTTAATATGTTACTACCCCGGTCCCTTACAATTGTCTTTAGATGTTTATTGATGGTTTATTTGCTTAAAAAATTGTTCTTATTTTACACGATTTCTGATTTTCAAATTAAGCATTGAAGAAACTTCTGCCAGATCATTGATGTTAATCAATAATGGTAGAGGGCCCAAACGTTGTCCCTAGTGTAATAAACATTTAACATATCTAGAGCAGATTTGGTTCCATTCAGAGTCACCTATCATTTTCTGTTATTCAGGTAATTTAGAGCCATTTAGATGTAATGAATGACGGTTACAGTAATAATACAGCCAATAATTATAAAGTACAAATGACATTCTTAATATTTCTAAAGTCTGAAATCTCCTAGGAAAATAATAACAAAGAATTAAAAAAACAGTTGTAAATTATGACAATAACAACCCTTGCGATGACTCGGAATGGACTCTACTATAAAGCCATTATGGTAAATGATGGGGATACGGCATGAGGAAGTAGATGTTGACATTATCAAACATAGATGGCATTTACATCATTTATAAGGATATGCTACAATTGCCTTCAAAAAATCATGAAGATCCATCAAAGGTTTCTCGAGTTATGCTCGTGACATACATACAGACCCACCTAACAGCTGGAGTAACGGAAAACATAATCTTCTCGTCGAAGATAATGACACATCTCCGATAGAAACTGTACATTTTGTGAGAATATCACAATTCAGACTTTTGTGTCAGCCAGTTTGTTCCAATAAAGATTGAATTGAATTGACTTGCGTGGTATTGCACACGTTTGAGTTCCCTAGAGGCTGCAACACTTATATTACTAAAGAGAATGGAGGCATATTCCAGCTTAGGCCGAACCAGATCGACTTGCACGGTAAATCATTGATGTCATTTACATATATCAGGAATAACAGAGGGCCCAGGATGCTTCCTTGTTGCACGCCCGCGTACGTGTACCCCCAAGACGTAACGATCATACGGCCTCCTACATTTATATAATCACCAAAGAGCGAGAGGGAGTCGAAAATACTAGAGTATACTAAATGTTTATATATACACATGGATATGTACATGGTTGGTAACATGTAACCTGTGCTAAAAAAACCCAATGGGGCAAAATGTACAATAAAGATCTCCATTCATTATAGAGCAACACTGATTATAACCACACGCTGCTGGCGTCAGGTGAGGTGGAGAGTTTATGAAACTTTTTGTACAGCTGAATTATCTGGAATCTCTTTTTTAAGAAAAGAAAAGAAAATACAATTTGATGCAACACCATGCATCATATAAATTATAAATTTAACTCATTAGTAAAATTAATGGTCAACAGGGATGCATAGGACATATGCCTATAAAATTTAATGCACTCATTAAGACAAATTCCAATACGTTTTAATTCTTTCTCTATTTCTGACATAAAATGTAAATTTTGGACACTTTACCACTTTGGACAAAATGACTTGAAAGTTCGTACCGAAAAACACATGTTCACAAAACATCATTTACACCTTTTGCGTTCACTACGTACCTGAAATGATTTATTTTTGGATTTTGGGCTCCTATGAAACCACCTGACCTGCCATTAGGTATGGCGATGCCGGCATAGTATACAATCCACTTTTATAACACGGCTAGATTGTATCAGTTAGGAGTCTTTGTCATATTGTAGCCAGACGGGCACATACAGGATGGGGCCGGTATTGGGCTGGTGGACAACAGACATCTCTTAAAAAACTGTTAACACCCCGACTTGTGCCCCCAGCCTATAAATCATTGTAAAATGCTTCGTCTATACCCGTTTGACAGGTTTCACGCATCATTAATATTCAGGAATGTTGGTAGGTAGATATTGTTTGGGTGGATGAAAAGTACGAAAGCCTGTAGCGACACATCTGGGACATATCTCGGAGGCATGTGGAAGTCAGTGCGTGGATACGTTTCGGAGGCAGCGCGCGGAGGCATGAATCCCACATTCTGTGGTTTCTAATTAATGTCAGTCTTTTTTTAAAGGTTTCAGAAAGTTTTGTTTTTACGGCGGCAAGGCTTGAGCAGTTAGGTTTATGAACTTTCCCAAACACCAGTTGAACTTTGCAACCTTCGCCTGATCCCCAGCGTGGCGAAAAAAGAGGGCCGCCTGGGTCCCATCATTCGAACCAGGAGTTCGAAACTGAATTACATCAAATTTGACGATTTTTATAAAGTCATTTTCTTGTATTGAATGAATGAATGAATGAAGACCTTTATTGTACATTCGTGCCCCGAGGGGCTAGATACAGGTCGTTTAACATAAACCTAACTAACATTAAGTGACATACACAGTAAAGTAAATTCAGCATAAAGGTAAACGTAACGTTACATGGTAGACGAAAGTGATGAGCTAAGCTAATCCAGTAGAGTCACTTCTACTCGCTTCTTTGTACATGTGTAGATGTATGAACAGATCATGTTTTTTGAACAAGGGTCTAGACGCAACAAAATATGAAATTAGGTAACACTTTTAGATAGTAAGTTGGAACATGTAGGAACAAATGATGAATCTCTGTTGCAACATTTTCGAAAGGAATACAAATAACATGTGCAATTTTAGAAATGTGTCTAACATACTGGAACACAGCAGAAACTATTTAGAACATCAACTAAATGTTGAAAATAGTTATGAACAGTCACCTATCTCCATTAGATTGTTACAAAAGTTTTGCAAATGTTAGAATAACCCACACGGTAATGTGGAATTGACTCTACTGTAGTAGATCTATTTAAAATTTACAATTAGAAAATCACTAAGGACTATTGATTTTTTGACAGATAGTTAATTTCTCTAATATATCATGTATAATACATAAAGCTCATTTTTAGGTAGAAAATGGCATGTTAACCTCCATTTAAGTAACAAAAATTGGACTATTATGTTTAGACCTTTTCGTTTTAATCTGGACCCTGGGGCCAGAACCATCAACTAATTCAGGAAGTGCTTCCCACTGTGGCCTTGCTGCAGTTTGAAAGGCTGATTGACCGCCATAACTACATAAACACATAAAAATCCCAGACTGTCTCTGGCTTGAAACAATGCCAGGAGAAGATAAGTATAATACAGGTGAACGATTCAAATATTTTTTTCTACTGGTTTTATGAGACCATACAGAATGATGCAGAATGATTGTAAAAAATCAACCTTGTGTTCAAATATCAACGTTGAAATCAGCCTGTCAAATTCGTTTCAAAGTGCTCTTGAAAACAGCTCAGGCCTTGCCTAAAAGTATAAATAAACAGATGGGGCATATAAATAAACAGATGGGACACTCACTACACTCCAACGAGAGGTGTGGGTCCGGTTGGTTTTTAACGTGTTCAGTTCATGCATTTTTGTCTTACACACGGTTGCGGCATAACGAAAAGTGGACAAAATAGAAAGCCTGACAAAACATCTAAAGCACGTCAAAAACCAGCCGTACCCACTCCTCTGCTTGGAGAGTACACTGCACTAAAACTGCACCACTGCTAGGTATGGAAAAGTCACATGTACCATGTCTTTCAAAATGTGGATGATATGGAATAAATATTTATTCTATTCATATATATTGACTGTACCATTTCATCATCAATTTCAATATTTCTTTATGACCAGTTATATTATAAGATATATCAGCACACTAGACACATATACTGCAGTCAGTATATGTTTGTACACCAAATGATTTTTAACCCTATTTAGACTGGACTCATCCCCATTTTCCTTTATCCATTCTGTATTTATGTATGTTATTATGTCTTTTTTTGTATGTTTTGAGTAGAAGGCTTCAAATAAGCTTAATAAAGCTTCCTGTCTAATACTCTGAAAACATATGCGAATAAAATAAATGAAATAAATACTATCAAGTCCCGTCGCTTTCCGTACATTAACACTTGGTATATGACGAAAGCGTCTGTGATATGGCTATGAGCAAACGTGCTTGCGGATTTGTCTACATACTGCATAGGGGAAAGTTGGGGAACATCACTTGAGATCGACTGGTACAAGTCATTGATGACTTTACGGAATAAATTATTGAAACACTCTTCTATACCTGTCTTGTCGGTAATATTATCACCGTTGTGTTGAATGCAAGAAATAGCATTTCGTGTTTTACTTGGTAGCAGATTTCGAATGGCCTTCCACAGTCCTGTTTGCCCTTCCTAGGCCCCTTGTTTAATAGGATTTGTGGGATAATCTTTTTTTAGCCTTGCGGCACA
Organism: Branchiostoma lanceolatum; assembly: GCF_035083965.1. Taxonomy (NCBI): domain Eukaryota; kingdom Metazoa; phylum Chordata; class Leptocardii; order Amphioxiformes; family Branchiostomatidae; genus Branchiostoma; species Branchiostoma lanceolatum. The sequence goes on from NC_089726.1 coordinate 24,414,481, forward strand.
GGTAGTTTACGTGATTTTTATTGAGTTGTATTCAGCCATGTCTTTGGAACCTGAACGTTTGGCATTTCTAAACATGTGGTCCCTGAGAGAGATAAGCTCTCGTAGTTCTTTACATGACATTATTGACGCCATAATCACGTCATATAACGTCATAACAGTACTAAAATTTCAGGAATTATACTATTTTCCTCTGCAAATCTTACGCCATACTGTCCTCAAGTTATGAGGGGGGATCCCCGTTCAGGAAGTCTAATAAAAGCCCGGTCTAGATATAGGGAATAATGTAAAGTCGGCAAAATGTATCTTTCGAACAAAAACAAAACAATTCGACGATTTGAATAATTTAACTATCAATATTTTGCAATGAAATTCCAGACAGAAATTGCCATGTTAACCCTATCCAGACTGGGCTTTTTTGGGATATCTGGGACGGGGGGGGGGGTTCATTCGGCCCCCCTCATAACTTCTGAACGGTATCATGTATTCTTCCCAAATTTGTAGGAAGTGATGTTCATGTTAAGTTTTATAATTCCTAGAATTTTTGTGACGTTATGACGTAATATGACGTAATTATGACGTCATTGATGTGATTTTATTGGCTAAACAGGGTATTCCTGTAATATCTAAAGGTATTAAACAAAATAGTATGTATTGTTAGTTTTAAGGTATACCAAGACATATAACGTAAATCGTAACTACGTTGACGTCAAAATGACGTCATTAAGGGACGTCACGTGTTGTTAGCGACCACTTGGGATCCGCCATCTTGGATCCAAGTTTGGTAGTCCTAGCGTATGTCGTTCGGCAGTTATACGATGTCAAAGTTGGCGCGGGCACTTTTAGCCCCCTCCCCAGTCTGGATAGGGTTAAGGCAAAGTTTAATCATTGTGTGGTATATTTTGTGCCGGAAGTTATGATGCCATATTTTACAGAGACAGGGTCTTAAAAAAATGATTTAGATAGTAGTATTACAAATACTAAAACTGACATATATGCAAGCTAATAATAGATTATAAGTAGATTGTTTGGTTTTGTAGATTGCCGAAATTTGCTGAAAATTACTGACTATAAAGGTTGCACAAATTGATGACTGTCTGTTTAAAGTACCAAAACATCAAAGTAAAATGTTTCTGCTAGGCTTCTCGGAATATAACTAGAATATGTGTTTTGTATTATTGTAACGTGTATTATATTTAAATACTGACTACCCGGATACACATTTCTGTTCAAAAACAGTATTTCACAATAAACCTATCAAACGGTTTTCATAATGTGATGATTTGTGTGAAGTACATATTAACTTTAGCTTAGTTGTTCCTTTTTATATAAGATAAGGGAAGTTTATTGCATGTCTTGCCCGATGGCTAATATAAAGTAGCATGACAAGCCATTGAAAACAACAACATATTTTACTTATCTACTTTAAATGCTGACTCAAAATCAAAGTTGTTGACTTTGTCTTTGTGTTTTGGGGACAGTGTCTTTTTGTCATATATTGTTTGTGAGATTAAGAAGAGAAGTTCGGTTGCAATTTGGTGTAGATTAAAGTGCTCATTTCTCTGATCGTGATCGTAGAGTGGTCTTTTGCTCACATGTAGCCTTTTCTACTGCTCTTTCTTGAAGGTTGACAATAATTCTAATTTTTAGAAATTACAGAGCGTAAGTCAAAATCCTATAGTCGAGAGGGTGGAGTTATTTTCCAATAGATAACAATTTTAGGAAGTGAAAATGAATACTTCATACAGTATACGATTAAGTAACGACTAGTCCCGTGCGCATCAAAATGAAGTTAGTACTCTCCAGGGGACTCTCTACTTTCTAATTAGTTAGATTAAACAACCACAGCCTATGGCTGATTGCAATGCGCCTGACAAGGCCTGACAAAACCCAGCTTACAAAAAGAACTTCAGGGTACCGTGATAATACAAATTTGTGTTGTAATGTGTTCTTGTATATCTTATCAACAACTTGTCTTCTTATTGTGCTTATCCCCTGGTCATTTATGCCGAAAACATTCACGATGAAGGAAGTGTGTATACGTTTTGGGGATACATAGGTTTAGTAAGTATCATATTGTTTCATAAAACACACGTTATGTAATTCACCACAAGTGGAATTCTGTAAAAAGTCGGCTGATTTTGTATCAATTGACAAATGATCTAGCGGAAAATAAGACCCCGTTCTGGAGTTTAGGACTCAGCCACCCGGGCCACGAGCAGGATGGGGCCGGTATCGGTGGGAGGCCGACAGACAACGCCGTAAAAATAGTGCCTAGACTTTTCACAACCCGGCTTGTGCCCCTCAGCCAATAAATGGCTTCGACTATAGCCGCTTTGACAGGGATCACGCATCATTAATATTCAGGAATGTTGTTACATTTTAGGTAGATCGTGTTGGGGTTGATGGAAAGAGCGTTCCAGGACTATGGTAAGCAATTCGGTTCGGTTATGGCAATGTTGTTCCTTCGTTGGACAGTTTTTTCCACCCCAGACTCCACTTAATGACCGTTTAGTGGAGTCTGGACTGTACCGTCCATGCCACTAACCCGTTTTTTGCTCATAATGCTCATTTGCTCTCCCCCATTCGGCCTTTATTTACATTTACAACAATAGTTGACACGGGCGTGAAGCGATAAGGAGAATGGGAGTTTTTTTCTTTAGTAGTACGAATAATTATGTAACTAAAGCAAAGTCGATCATTCTGCCCAGGTAAGTCCAATATTTATGATAAACAGAAATAATGTCGTATACCAAAGGGTTTACGCAACAGTTAAAATTTAATCCTTAATTTCTACTCTTTTCTGATCTAAAACTTAGATTTTCTGACTTTCAAGCTTCCTTGGGCTCAGTTAAAAGTAATAAAAGAATTGAATATTGAGTTTTAAATATCTTTAAGTTAAAACTCATTCAAAAATGGGGCTAGAATTATTGCTAAACAGGGTACGGAATTGCAATCAACATTTTTATTTTGTTTTGTACTAATACAAATGGGAAAAAGAATATTGGATTCGAAAAGTGTCACATCATGACTCCAAGTTAAGCTAACGGCTTATAGGTCAAGTGCGATCCAAGCAGATGGTTTTGTTGATATCATTTTGCCTATATTGGCTTATTTTCTTTATATTGAAACGTGTTTAGAACAATTACTATTGACAGAATAGGAAAATTTGCTGATACTGTAGTAGATCTATTTTAAATTTACATTCTATTAGAAAATATCTCAGGACTATTAATTTTTGACGGATAGTTAATTTTCTAATCTATTATGTATAATACATAAAGTTCAATTTGAGGCAGAACATGTAATGTAAATCACTACTTGGAAAGCATGAACATTGTGAACTATTTAACTTGTAATCGTTTTCATTTGAACTCTTAAAACTGAAAAAAAAATTCCGATATTTGAATATCTTACGTCTTAATTTAAATATCAACATTGCAATGAACTCCTGGGCATACCGGCGACTGAAAAAGAAACCATTCACATCGTAGAATTATGAATTTTGAAACTAACAGATATTCATGCTATTAGTAGATAGTTTAGTTTTATCAGTCGTCTAAATCTGCAAAATATGTTTATACCCTAGCATGCGCAGATGTTTTTATATCGATTAGACGGGGAAAGGGACATTACTGAGTATTAGATTTAGGTAAAAAAATTCAAAGTAAAATTTTGCTGCAAGGACGCTCAGAAAACGTCGAATACATATTCGTTTTTAAACGTTATTCACGCCTGAATACCAAAGTACAGACTGCCGGGAGACACATTTCTGTTCACAAATAGCATTTCACAATAAACCTATCGAATGATTTTCATAATGTGATGATTAGTGTGAAGTACAGATTACCTTTAGCAGAATTGAAGCTTATTGCAAGTCCCTTGGCTAAATCAAAGTACGATTAGAAGGATAAGCAAGCATTGGAGAACAACAAAATATGTTACTTCTCTAGTTTAAAAGCTGAATCTAAATTCCTACTTGTTGGCCTTTGCTTTTGTTTTGTGGACAGTTTTTTTGTGATGTATGTGTAGTGCCATTTTAAGGGAAGAGTAGTTTCCTTTTATCTATAAACGTATTAGGTTGGATATTGGTGGTCTTTTGAACACAGGACACTTTTTGTACCGCTCTTACTCTATTTCACTGACGTTGTCAATAATTCTAATTTTGAGAATTACAGAGCGTAACTCAAAATACTCTAGTTGCTAATATTATTCTGTAGTGTTACTTTTTGTATGTCTTTTAAAAACGTTAGCCTACGTATATCCAAGCTCGAATTATTACAGCCGGCAAGACAGGCCTCACCCAGCCTGTTTAGCCGAGCCAAGCCTCGGCGATTTCGTGCCTTTTTTTCGTCGGCTGGCTATCAAAATTCAAAACATGTTAGAAATATTGAGTTCGAAAATCATCATATATTAGGAAAGGGCTGTACGAAGTTGAAAGCCATATGTGCATAACGCTGTACAAAACCCCTGTCGGGTGCCCCATTCTATTGCCCAGAGAAAAATTACCTCGATTATTACCGCTTGGAAGGATACCGAACATAGTTGAATTATGGATGTCCTCTGCAGATTATATTTTCTATGGCAGCGGCTGCCACCGTACCGTGAACAGAATTTACGGTGAACTAGGTATTTCTATGATCTTACAAACTTCTGACTTCTCCACTCTTGGATGTGGTTTAGTTACTAATAATAGGATTGGGGGATATCCTGTGCCATAACTTATTTTTCTGGTCTTTTGATTATTGAGGTTTTGAAAACGTCATACCTACCTACCTAGTCCCTTGACCTCCGGGTCGTTGGGGGGACAAGGTAGCAGTGAAGATGGAGATTTGTCTCCAGGCTCGTCTGTTTCTTGCAGCAGCCAGCCTTTCAGACAAGCTAAGGGACGTCCACTCCGCGATGTTATCCTGCCAGGATTTCCTCTGTCGTCCCCTACGGCGACCTCCTTCCAGGGTGCCCTGCAGTATGGTCTTGGCCAGGTTGTCGTGGCGTGTCACGTGGCCGAACCACTGAAGCTTACGTCTCTTGACCGTTGCTAGCAGTGGTTCCTGTGGGCCAACGATGTTGAGTACAACTTGCCGCACATACTCATTGGTCTTGTGCTCATGGTATGTGATGTGTAGCAGTCTGCGCATACACTTCATTTCAAAGGCCTGGGTTTTCCGCTCTGTTTCTGCCAGCAACGTCCAAGTCTCGCAGCCGTACAGCAGGACTGACACAACCAGGGCTTTGTAGAGCTTGTGCTTAGCAGCAAAGCTGATGTTACTGGCTTTCCAGACACCCGATACATATCCAATTCTCGATAGTAATGGTGTTATAGGGGTAGCAATAAGTGCATAGCTATGGTGCAGAAGGACGCCCTGAAGGAACTTCATTCACCATAGCTATGGGGAACGCATTTATTGGCTACCTCTGCGCACAGGCTGATGGGAAGGCCTTTCGTGAGCACTTCAAAATGGCGGCTCTGCAGACTACTACTGCTTGCTGTGCACACGTATTCGTGTCGAAATTGTTAAAGATGCTGTACTTTTTGGAGTGCTGACTAGTGCTACGAATTTACCAAAGTACTTATTGCCTGTCATGACAACCTTATGATGGTCCTGGCAAGCTGCATTTACATTTAATGACCAGCTTTGAGAGAACAGGTCTTTTTTTAAACATTTGGTGGAAAAGTGGAGTAAGTTATTTGTGGTCAGTCGTATGGCCCGTATGCTACATATCATCATATTATATATTTCCACAAGAACTACTGCTATTTGCTTGTAAGCCTTGTGAGTATTGTTTCACCATCAGTTTGCATCACGATTTTACCGTGCGGAGTACCGCAAAGAATCTAGTGTGCGCGGCCTAGCGGTAACTTATGTGCGACCGAGAAAAAAACATGTTCACGATTGAGATGAAAGAATCGTTTTATTTACAGGAAAACTGAAGTCGCTTTCATGTACCCAATATCGTAGGCAATCCCGGTCTGAAATATGTTTTACCTGCGTTGATTTAGATATGATTTATGAGCTCTAAACGCTTCAGGATACTGCCGTACGGAGTACCGCAAAATATTTAGTGCGCGCGGCCTTGCGGTATCTTATTTGCGACTGAGAAAAAACAGGTTCGCGATCGAGAGTAAGAGAATCGTTTTATTTACAGAAAAACTGAATTCGCTTTCATGTACCCAATATCGTAGGCTATCCCTGTTTGAAATATTTTTTACCTGCGTATATTTAGATATGACTTATGAGCTCCAAACGCTTCAGGATACTGCCGTACGGAGTACCGCAAATATTGGTGTAGTGCGTGCGGCCTTGCGGTGGGTGTAGCTTGCCAGAGCCATCATAAGGTTGGCATGACAGGCAATGAGTACTTCGGTGAATTCGTAGATCGTCAGCACTCCAAAAAGTACAGCATCTTTAACAATTTCGACACGAATGCGTGTGCACAGCAAGCAGTAGTAGTCTGCAGAGCCGCCATTTTGAAGTGCTCACGAAAGGCAGAGGTAGCCAATAAATGTGTTCCCCATAGCTATGGTGAATGAAGTTCCTTCAGAGGACGGAAGGACGTCCTTCTGCACCATAGCTATGCACTTATTGCTTCCCCTATAACACCATTACTATCGAGAATTGGATATGTATCGGGTGTTCCAGATCTTGTCTAGCCGAGCCATTGCTGCTGTTGCCATGGTGATCCTCTTCAGTACTTCAGTCCGGCTAGTACCATCCTTTGTAATAGACCCACCCAAGTATGTGAATGAGCCCACCTCTTCCAGTTGTTGCCCGTTCATGTAGATTACCGCTTGAGTCTCGTCCTTACTGTTGACCATGACCTTGCTCTTCTCAGTACTGACTTCCATGCCAAACGACCCAGTGCTCTGTGTCAGCTTGTCTGTAAGGTCCTGAAGTTCGGTGTTGGTGCCAGCCAGGAGGTCAATATCATCTGCAAAACGGAGGTTGCAGATCCGTCTGCCAGCAATGGAGATGGAGGTGTGGTGATCTTGCAGTGTGTCCTGCATGATCTTCTCCAGATAAAGGTTGAACAGAACTGGGGATATCAGACATCCCTGGCGCACCCCAACTGTCGTCCTGAAGAATTCTCCCACTCTGTTGTTCAGGAATACTGCGCTGGAGGCTTTCTCGTACAAGGCTTCGATGGTCTGTATTAGGCCCTCCTCGACACCGAAACCTCTCAGAACCCACCATAAAGCATCATGCCACACTCTGTCAAAAGCCTTCTTAAATTCTATGAAATTGTGAAACAGGTCCCGTTGGTGTTGCAGGTGTTTCTCAATTATGAGCCGACTGTTGAAGATTTGCTCTGTTGTGCTTCGACCAGGCCTGAAGCCGGCTTGTTCTTCTGCTAGGAGCTCCTTTGCCTTTGTCTTAAGCCTCTTCAGGATCACTCTGAGTAGGATCTTGCTTGGATGACTTATCAGACTGATGGTTCTGTAGTTCTGGCATTGGCGCAGGTTTCCCTTTTTAGGCAGGGGGATGACCAGAGACTGCGTCCACTCCTTGGGCCACTTCTTCTCTTCCCAAATCTTCCGACACAGCTCGTGGTACCTGTCTATCACCACTTCCCCACCGTGCCTCAGCAGCTCTGCAGGAATGTTGTCGATTCCTGGAGATTTGCCTGGTTTCATGCTGCGCACTGCATCTGCAACTTCGTCCCTCAGGATTGGAAGGCACTCTCTCTGCCCAGTGCGGGTTATTCAGCTTTGCTGTGTCTGGTTGCAGTTCGTAGTTATAGAGCTCTGTACAGTATTCCGTCCATCGGTCAAGCACTGCTGTGTTTTCTGTCAGGAGATTCCCACTGCTGTCCTCAATCACTGCGGTCCTTGGCTGTTGTGTCTTTGTGAGAGTTTTAAGAGTCTCATAAGCCTTCCGACTGTTCCCTGAAGCCATTCCATGCTGTATTTCTTCACACTGGTCTTCTATCCACTTCTCTTTGGCTTCTCTCATCCTCCTCCTGACTGCCTTGTGTGCCTGGCGGTACTGTGCTGCAGTTTTCTGACTTGTGTACTTCTGCTGCTGAGCTCCCTCCTCCTGTCACACAGGTCAAGAATGTCGCCTGACACCCATGGCTTGTTCTTCTTCCTGTATCGTCCTAGTGTCTCTTCTGCTGTGGTCAACAATATCTCTTTGATGTTTCCTGCAAGGGTGTCCACGTCAGTGTCGAGGACGCTGAGACCGTTTTCAATTTCTAACCACTGTGCACCTACTCCGAGGTTTGTTGTTTTAGGTACAAATGATTTGTTTCGGACTTACTAGAAACATTTTCCGCATGAAAGTCCGTTTTGATTTTTTAAGTCTATTAAAGCTTAATGTCAATGTGTAATTGATATTATCAGTTTTTGTTTTTTATCATTTGCCAGCAAAATACTTGTACATGTTGTATTTAGATTTCTGTCATTTTCATTACCATTTTCCATTGAAAATCGTTTTGAATAACTTTTTAATCAAAATGTGTCCACTAATACACTCGATAATGATAAATAAATTAAATAATGAATACAATTTGTGTATTGCTTTTCAGATGAGATTGGCTCAATATCATGATCATGGCATATACAACAGGTAAGATCTGTTTTCTTCTGACACTAAACTAACATGTAGGTGTGGACATAGGTCAAACAAGGGCATCTAAGATAATCCCTGATATGGTTATATGACCTCACAGATGTTGTTCTGGACACACAACAGGTACGCTTGCACGTGCTAAGAAATTGAAATAGGCTTATTTTCTGCTGACTCACGAGGCCGTGTACATAAAAGATGGTGTCGGTTGCTAGTTGTTCGGCCAAGAGCAGCAGTGTGTGCGCATCTACATTGTTTGTTTTTTTCAATCAAGAAGTCACTGATAAATCTCTAAAATCTTCTATCAATGTTTCCACTCAATTTTTAAATGTCCACTCTCACTCTCCTGTGTCTGCCCTCCAGATTGGACCCCTCATAGAGAAGGAAGCAGAACATGGTCCATGAGAAATTGCATGGGACGGAGCACAGCAGATTACAATGGAAAACATTCCAATCCAATTCCAATTTACTTGCCAGCGATGAATAGTATCCAGTATCACAGTAGAGACTCGACATGGATAGTTTTTTTGGAAGTAGAGCTTCAATTTTCATGTGAGTTAAGCCAACGTCATTGATTGGAATTGCATGCATGTAATAACATTGTGGGACAAATATCACAGTTTGAAAATAAAGAAAGCAAAGCTATGTAGCTTCAAAGTCTCGAGTCTTGCATCTTTGTGTATGTCCAAGTGTAAGAAAAAAGATAAATGAATTTCGGGACAGTTTATTTATAAGTAAAAGTTACTTTGGCTGGTTAATTTATGAGATGGCTAACATGAAACAGTACATTTTCGCATGGGAGAGAAATATAAAGTTTTTGCATGGTCTGCTCAAGAAATGTATGTAGTCATGATGCAGTTGTTGAAAAGCAAACACTCTAATTTAAGGGGCGCAACGACACGTTCATTTCAGGACCTCAAGCTAGCCACCTAGCCAACAAGAAAATACAAGCAACACAACAAGTGTTACCGCTTACGTTTCCGCCAGAGATATTATACAGTATTATTCGTTTAGTCAAGGACAGAGAAATATTTTTTACTTACCACTAGACCCACACGAAGTCGTAGATTCTTTATGCTATCTCTTATTAGATCTAAGACTTCAGTGTTGAGCAACACATACATCGCCAGGCTTGTCACTATCTTAAAAGTGTTGACTCATGATCTCCGTTGAATTGGAAATCGAGCAGCTAATCTGTATAATATCATAGCGTGTAAATATAAACAAGGCATAGCCATCTACTACAGATTCAACGCAACCCGCAATCTTTATCTCCCATACACTTGGACCACGTCTTGTGAGTGTAACTCATCTATTGCTTTGTCGCATTTTGTTCTTTTTTTTTTAATACATTCTTTCCCTAGCATGTTGATATCTGGTTCATGCTTCACAGTTGTACGACCCGCTTTATAGATTTTTATAGTTGAATTTGTTTAGATGATGTTGTTTTAAGTGTGAGGGGGGACAACCTTTAAAGGTGAGCATGCACCTTTTCCCCTTCAAGTTATTGCTTTGTGAAAAACTCAAACAAATAAACACCATCAATACAGAGATTAACAAATAAGCAGTTTTTCTTTTGGTGTCAACATTTATAGCAACCGTTGGCAAACGCTAAACTGGTGCTTTTTGTGGACAGAACCAAATTAACACAATGGAAGCCTTATTCAAGCATTCCGTGCCTCACACCTGTTGACCTAGTCACATGGACTCCTGTCTTTTTTGATCTGACGTTTGAGTTATGATGATCGATGTCCTGTATTTACAAAATATTTGCAAAATGCATATTCCCATAGCTTAGCTAGCTCTAAATGAATTTGTAATGAGCTTACTACGTACGGAGAAGATCTGCGTATGTTCGAAATCTCGTACTTGCTCTATTAGACGTACTCTCCAGATGCACCTAGGATTACATTGTCTAAAAGATAACCGCTGAATTTAGGTCACACCTGGCATCTTTTAGGCGTACCCCCAGGCTTGGTGTGGCCCTGGAAACTGATCTTATTGCAGATCAGTAGATGTAGCTACGATAACATACAACGTGTTGTGACAACGCTTATCTCGAAATCTGTCGATTCAGAATTGCATTTATGCTGCTACTAACGTGTTCTAAATTTGATCTGTACATTTAGTTTACTCAGTAATGATAAATAACGAACGTATCTACGTCGGGCTAGGGTGAATAATGTTTCTCTGGTGTGCGTCCGAATGTTCCGAGGCAGAACGTTTGCTTGTTTATTCACTTACCCTTCACAACCGCTCGCTGATTAATTTGTGTTTTTTCATATTCATTTCTGAATTCCGATGCTTTCAGTACATTATTTAATACTGTGAATTTTTTTACATATTGTCCCGAGGTTTCCGACGGTATCAAAAAAGACCTAAAAGCTATCTTAAAAGGGAAAATGATAGTCTATGTGACATGTAATTTAAAACAATGTCAACATTATTAGAATTGTTGTTAATATCAAACATCTTCTTACTCAACAAGCCATTATTACTATATAGTAGTCTAATACACTGAAGCTTCTAATCCTGCTTTAAAAAATGGGCGTATGTCCACTGAATCCATCTTGATGTCAATTCTCTACCTATATTTTTGAAGTTTAAGATTTAAAAACATTATTGATATCACTGCACCAGGCGCCTGTTATAAGTAAGGCGTTTATAATCCATTTAAAATCAACCCATTATAGTTCTTAATCTATGTACGTATATTTCATATGATTTATTTCATCATCATCATCATCATCATCGTCGCCGCTTTCTTTTGATTATTTTGCACGTGTTAAAATCAGTTTAAAGAATAATGAGTGTCAGGGGAAGAGAAAAGGCATTCTGTTCTTAATCTCTAGTTCTGAATGTTCTCATGAAAAGTTTTTCAGGTTGAAGCTTACATTGTACATGTATTACACAGAACAAGTTTGAAAATCGTAGAGACATGTGTAAACTTCGTAATACGGACCATCCGTTATATACAGAATCTTCCAGACATGGCCGTATCCCTCTGCAATATAGATTATGTAAATTGTGTTTACAACCTAAACACACTCATAGTCAAACCATCGTCAATTTGTTATCACAAAAACCTCTACTGCCTTACATTGTATATTGTCAAATTATCCTAGTTCAGATATGTTTACATGTTCTTAATGTCAACAAAATGATACCCATGTATTTTTGCAAGTTCATTCCCGTGGGATAATTGCAAATACATGGTAGAAAAATAGAAAAAAAACATACATTTGTCAGTGAACTGTGACTGACTTTGTTTGAACAGTAGGCTACTAATACTAAATGCGACTGTTCTTTCGTCATGATAAACTATAAGCTATCTCTTAAGCATTGGGCGGCCGGTCCTCGAGCCCGTTTCGGCCGCCGGAAGCCGCCGGGGGGACCGCGTTTGGTGTTTTCTTGCTCCTGAGACCGCCTGCTACACGATGGCATGCGACTTTCCGGCCTTCCCCGACTTTCGGATTTCGCAAGGGTGTCTGACGAAGGTGTAGGTCGCTGATCCTACCTTGAGAGTGGTCGTTTTTTGACTAGGCAACTCTTCCAGAGCCCGTAGCGGACGGCGGCACGGGCCAGACCCCTGCGTGGAGAAAAGACGGGGTCGTCCGTTGACTTTGCCCCGCTGGCCGGCTCCATCGGACTTGGCACCGGGCGCCGGGGCGGGTGTCCGTCTGGTGTGGGGCGGGGCCTGGGGAGGCGGGGGTGGAGCGGGCGGCCGAGCAATACCACGTGGCCGACTTGCGTTGTTTTTTTTTAAAAGGGCTCTGTAGGGTGTCTGACCATGTCCGCTGCGGCGGCGGACCCAACGGCGACGGCTCGCCCCTTCCGTCTGCGTGCGAGTTCGCCTTGCGGACTCGGCGGTTCGAGACCCGGCCGTCCGCCTTGCCGGCGGACGCGTCCGGTCGTGAGAGTGCGGGACCGTTCCTGACGGGCGTTGAAGGGAAGCAACGGTTAGGTGTGGCCGGGAGTTCTGCGCTCAGGCTCCCGAGGGTTCGCGGCCATCTCCACGGCGCGTTCCCACCTCACGGCAGCGACGGACTCGGCGGCGCTCGACGCTCCGGTCGAGTGGGACCGTGTGGCGGCGGCGACAGTGCTGGTCTTCTCGCGCTGCACCGTCACCGCGGCGGTCCTCTCCCGGCGGCGACCGCTCTTTCGCCGCCGCGGCGTCTTCGCTACCTGGTTGATCCTGCGAGTAGTCATATGCTTGTCATAAAGATTAAGCCATGCACGTGCGAGTTTAAACTGTCTCAGTGAAACTGCGAATGGCTCATTAAATCAGTTATGGTTCCTTTGATTGTCACATCCTACATGGATAACTGTGGTAATTCTAGAGCTAATACATGCGGAAGAAGCGCCGACCTAAAGTCTGGCGTGCATTTATCAGACCAAGACCGACCCGGGGTTCGCCCCGGTCCCTTTGGTGACTCTAGATAACCCAGCCGATCGCACGGTCTTCGCACCGGCGACAGATCATTCGAATGTCTACCCTATCAACTTTCGATGGTAGGTTCTGTGCCTACCATGGTGGCAACGGGTGACGGGGAATCAGGGTTCGGTTTCGGAGGGGGAGCCTGAGAAACGGCTACCACATCCAAGGAAGGCAGCAGGCGCCCAAATTACCCACTCCCGACTCGGGGAGGTAGTGACGAAAAATAACAATACGGGACTATTTCGAGGCCCCGTAATTGGAATGGGTACACTTTAAATCCTTTAACGAGGATCTATTAGAGGGCAAGTCTGGTGCCAGCAGCCGCGGTAATTCCAGCTTCAATAGCGTATATTAAAGTTGTTGCGGTTAAAAAGCTAGTAGTTGGATCTTGGGACCGGGCTTGCGGTCCGCCGCGAGGCGTGTCACTGCTCGTCCCGGCCCTCCCCGCCGGATTCTCCTTGGTGCTCTTAACTGAGTGCCTCGGGGTGCCGGAGCGTTTACTTTAAAAAAATTAGAGTGTTCAAAGCAGGCCTGGCGCCTGAATAGTGGTGCATGGAATAATGGAATAGGACCTCGGTTCTATTTCGTTGGTTTTCGGAACGGCCGCTTCCTATGTTGGAGAGGGCCGGCAAGTGCCAGGCTCGACCGCTTCCGATGTTGGGGAGGGCCGTAAGAGCCGGCTCGGCCACCTCCGATGTTGGAGAGGGCCGGCAAGTGCCGGGCTCGACCGCTTCCGATGTTAAAGAGGGCCGTAAGAGCCGGCTCGGCCGCCTCCGATGTTGGAGAGGGCCGGGAAGTGCCGGCTCGACCGCTTCCGATGTTGGAGAGGGCCCCGAGGAGCTGGCCCCCTCTTCTTCAGCTGCATGGCTTTGGCTCCGATCCAGCCCGCTACTCTTAAGCATTAGCTCAAAGTCGGCTCGGTCCACTTCCGATCCAGCTCTCTATCTCTTAAGCATTGGCGGCCTGCTCGGCCGGGCCTGCCGGCCGAAGAAAGCCGCCGGGCGGACCGAGTTCGGTGTTTCCCCGCTCCGGAGGCTGCCTGCTACACGACGTCATGCGGCTCTCCCACCTGTCCCGACTTTCGGATTTCGCCAGGGTGTCTGACCAAGGTGTAGGTCGCCGATCCTACCTTGAGAAGAGAGGTCGTTTTTTGACTAGGCAACTCTTCCAGAGCCCGTAGCGGACGTCGGCTGGGGGCCAGCGAGACCGGAAGGGAGCGGACGGGGCCGGCGCGGCACGGGCCAGACCCCGCGTGGAGAAAAGACCGGGTCGTCCGGTGACTTTGCCCCGCCGGCCGGCTCCATCGGGCTTGGCACCGGGCGCCGGGGCGGGGGTCGGCGGGGGGAATGATCGCCCCAGCCGACGTCCGCTACGGGCGCCACGGAGGGAGCCCAGGGCCCGCCCGCCCTCCAGGCGAGCGAGCAGGATCCGTCTGGTGTGGTGGCAAGTGTCTTCCGATGGTTCTCGTCTTTAAGGGGAAAAGCAGCCGCCACCGTGCCGGCCAGTGCCGAAGTGCTTCCAATATCTCATGGCTCAGCGGCCGGGGCCGCTCACGGTTCCTTACCGGGTATTGGCGGTCATTCCGATGTCGCGTGGTCGGGAGGTCCGGTCCCGTCTTCTCACCGGTCACCGGGGGCGGCCGGCTCGGGGATCACTTAGCTTGTCGCCGCGGACCGCTGCCAACCAGTATGCTCCTGTTGCCTCGAAGATTGGTGGTCGCACCGATGTTCCTGCGACAGGATCGGGGTTTATCGAGCGCTATCAGAGGGCTAGTCGGGAACGATGCACTTTTTCCCGCCCGGCATCGGCCGGTTTGCGTCGTTTTCTGGCTGTTTTCTAACTAAGAGCCCCCTACGGTGTCTGACCATGTCGTGGGTTGCACAACATCCTTTGGGGGTGGGCGGTTTTTGATGTGATGTGAGCTGTTTGTTGAGACTTTCTTTGCGGGATATACTGATTTGATTGCTCACGGTTATCGGGGGAAAGAATGTTAGAGGAGGATTTGGAGATGTACGTCCACGAGGCGGCTGTTGCGGCGGAGGCCGGTGGAGGTGAAGCGGTGGACCTTTATGCTCAGATGAGGCATGCGAGGGCCGTCTGTGTCGAGGAGTTTTTTCGACGGAACGGATCGGTCGCTCAAGCTGAACGAACATGGTTTGAGGTGCGTCCTGACGAAGTTTACCCGTATGGGCCCAAGAATTTCAGGGCACCCGGGCCCGTCGGCATTAAAAGAACCGAGGACAATCGAAACAAATTATCATTCTTCGTCGAGATCTTTGACGAAGATCTTATCCGGTATATGGTGCGCTGTACGAACAAATACGCACGGGAAAGGCGCCTTGTATACCGTAGGGAAAATCGCTCGCGCTGGTCCGCTACCTCGACAGCCGAGCTGAAGGCCTTCTTAGGGTGCATGATTTGCGCAGGCTATGCGCATCAACCAAGCCTTGCGTCTTACTGGTCTACCGATGAAGACGCTGGCTGTGAGGTCTTGAAAATTGCGTTCCCCTTCAACCGGTATCGTCAACTTTTGAGATACCTCCACTACTCTTGGGAAGGATTTCCTCCTCGAGGCAGCGAGCGACTTGAGGTCTTCAAAGCAAGGGAGAAAGAAGACCAAGTACTGAAGGTTAGGGCTGTAATGGAGAGAGTCAACGAGAATAGCTGCCGTGCTCGCCACGTCGGCCAAAATCTAGTCGTTGATGAGACAACAATTGCGTTTAGGGGACGTCACATGCTTCGGCGGTATAACCCTTGGAAGCCGACCAAGTATGGTTATTGTGTCCGCGCTCTGGCTGAGCCAGATGGCTATATATTGTCCGATAAATTGTGCGGCGCGAGGATTGATCCGGAGAGGATGTCGCCAGACGAAAGGGTCATGCATGGGATTGGTGACGAACTTCTCAGCCCTCTCGATCTCAAGCCCGCCCGAGTGGGCTGACAAGGCCGTTTCAGGGCTGCTATCGCACAGTTTTCTGTGACTCCTACTATACAGGCGTGCAGCTCGCGGACTATCTTTTCAGCAAGGAAACTTATCTGGTAGGAACGGTAAGAAAAATTCGTCAGGCCTACCGACGGCAAAGCACGACCACCCATACAGACCTAGGCGAGGTAGACCACCTAGGCTGTTGTTCAGATAACCGTACCCAAGCAATCTAGACGTGCCGAGAGGTACATCCATTCGGTTCCATGACGGACCATAGCTAGCGACCAAGTGGAAAGATACGAAGACACTAATCGCGCTTTCCACGGCAACAAGCGTCGATGCCCCCGGCGTTCAAGTTACCAGGAGAAGCAAGGGTGTTGTCCGACGAGAAATTTCCTGTCCTGCCTCGCTGGACTTGTATAATCGGCACTACAAAGCGGTTGACAAAGCCGACCAGCTCAGGGGTTCGTACCATTTCGGGCGCCCGTCTAAAAAATGGCACCGTAAGCTGTTCTGGTACGTCGTGAACAAGGCTGCCGTCAATGCTTACTTAAACTGGGAGTTATAAGTGTCTAACAAGCAGCCGCTTCTTCCACCATATAGGATTGCCCAGCTGAGCTTCCGGCGAGCGTTGGTGCGACAGCTGGTGGGTAATTTTTCCGCAAGGCGCCGGCGAGCACTCACTGTGGACGAGCCCGGCGTTCGCATAGCAAGAGGACCGGTCGTAGGACAACACCAGCAAGTAACCAGAGGCAAACCAACAAAGGTCTGCCGGTATTGTGCTCGAGCTGGCCGCCTGATGTCGGGAGCAAGACGCCGCAGACCACACGAGACCGTCTATCGATGCAATACCTGTAACGTTTCCGTTTGTAACGTCTCTCTCCGCCCCGAGTGTTGGCGCGAACATTTGCAAGACATGCGGGCCGATAGATAAGTTATAACTGTTGAAAGACCGGTTGTAAAGTTACCGGGACATGATGAGAGTCTATCCGATAGTGCCTTTGCATGTGGCCGGGAACGGTCGTATCACTGACTGTTAAAGTCATTGGTTATTGAGAACTTATCGATGTTTCCTCGATCATAATATCTTAACTATGCTTCCGAAACTTGCCGATTACAGACTTCTACGGAAATATCGTTCCTTTCAATATTTTATTTTTTGCCGGTTGAAATAAAAGCTTTATTGACACAACAAACAGTACATCGAGTTCCGCACGTTCTACTACAAAATACGTACAAACTAAGTCTTATAACTAAGCTATAAAAGTTAACATTCGTAAATATCAAATATGGTGCTGGAGAACAGCTGGTCGATTATCGTCTGAAGTTTCCTATTTATTAAGCTGCGTGCCGCGACGACCATGTGCTTGTCTCTCGGCTGTCAATCATGCAGTGTCCATTGTAACCTGTACCGCGGCTACCCGTCAATCAACGCCATTGCCATGGTTTCATCCAAGCCGGGAGTCCCCTTCGCCGTGTTTGTTACTTGTTGCCTTGACGACCGGCATCGTCTGTGGGAAAAAGAAACGACGTATTACCGACGAATTTGAAGACCATCGAAAAATTACCGTGTGTATGTCGGAAAATGCCTAAAATCCGGAGGACAACTGTTAACGTTTCCCGATACATTCCCAGAGAATTGTGACTATGTATTCCCGACATGTTTCCAGTGTATACCCGACCTCCCCGAGCACTGTGTTCTGACAGGCAAATTCGACCTTCGCAAATTCCGTATTTTACAAACCTCCATCCTTCATAGAAATCAAAAGATCGTAAAATATGATTGTTCAGCTATTTTCTGACCTAGTATAGTCAACTGTTTGTGTCTAAGATCAATGTGGAGACCGTAAAAAACAGCCGTTCTGGGTGCCCCATATGGCGGCCGTCATAGCGTGTTTCCTGGCTTGTTGGGGCCCCAAATGAGGTATACCGGTATACCCATACGGGTACCTATACGGGTACGGGTACCTATACAGGGTTTTCCCTTACTCTATTGTGAGCTAAGTCCAGATAAACAAAATATGGCTTTGTGCATCGGAGGACAGGGAGACTCGTCTTGTAGTATTTGGCAATGGTGCAGCCGGGGACTCCGTGAAAGAAAATATCAACGTTCTGGAGCCAAAAATCTGGAGATACCACTCTACCCTGTGCCGTAGAGCAGCGACGGAATACAAAGCTGTCAAGGCGGGAGATGAAGGAATGGCCAGTCATGGCTACTCGGCAAGTATGCTCCATATATAAGATATTTGAGTACGCTCACCGCTAAGACTGCACAAAAGGGTAGCACGTCAGGCTCAGCTCAGGGCGCTCGCTCGGGACGGCCGGCAGTTTGCACGGGTAGTTGGCACGGGCAGGGCGGGCGGCAGGCGGCGGTAGGCGGCGGGCGGCGCTCGTCACAGACACGTGGAACGCGGCTTTGTCACCCGCACAGGAAAAGTCACAAACCAAGGGTGCAGCTCGGGGCAGTAAAAAAAACAAACAAAAAAAACAAAGCACAACACGGCTCCGATTCACAGGCAGGAGTGGGAAACCAGATGGCACAAATCAAATCAGATGGCGCAAATGAGGTATACCGTGCCTGTGACAAGAAGTGGATGACTGAGGGCGTCAAACGCGCTATCAGGAAAAGGGCTGAGGAGTTCATGCGGCATAGCAAGTCTGCTCGGTGGAAATCTCTCAGAAACAACGTTCAAACCAGCATCTGGCATGCCAAGAACTGGCACTACAGAAACTTCATACAAACCCTCAAACAGGAAAACCCACGTAAGTGGTGGGGCTCTGTTAACCGTGAACTTGGCAGAGCACAAGAGAGATCTAATAGTACCACCATTGAAGACGTGCCAGACCACGAGGTGGCCGAGGTTCTAAATCAGTACTTTTCCTCAGCGTGGTGTCCTGGAACGTCTTTGCACCTGTTCCCCCTGCAGTGTCCGACTCCATGCGTTGACTTGTGTTCGATTGGTGAGGTGAAGACTCTTCTTAAGGACTTAAACCCTCACAATGCAAGCGGCCCTGATGATCTCCCAACATGGACTCTCAAGCATTTCGCTGACGACTTGGCGCCAGTCATCACCCACCTGTTTAACGCTTCGTATGAGGAGGGTGTTGTTCCTAGTATATGGAAGGCAGCAAACGTTGTCCCTGTGCCAAAATCTAAGGGTGCAGCTAACGCCAGTGAGATGAGGCCCGTGTCCCTCTTACCCGTAGCGGCCAAGCTCATGGAACGGTGTATTCTGAAAAGACTACTGCCCTCTATTACACCTGCCATTAGAAACCAGTACGCTTACCTGAATGGTTCTTCCACTGTCTTAGCGGCCATAAGGATGGTACACACGTGGCTGTCAGCCTTAGACTCAAGACGTCACGCAGCAGTCCTTGCTTTGTTCGCAGACATGAGCAAAGCATTTGACAGAGTGAACCATTCAAAACTCCTTCAACGAGTGAACGACGTGGTGACCAATCCACGCATGGTAGCCTGGATACAGAACTATCTGCAGGGCCGTACCCAGAGAGTGGTTGCTAACGGTAAAGTCAGCGAGTGGAGAGTACTCACTTCGGAGGTACCTCAGGGAGGTGTACTGTCACCCTACCTTTTCCTCCTGTTCATGAGTACTCGAGACGTAGTCTACAGCGACACTCTTGATGTCGGCTACGCAGACGACGTGGGTTTGTCCAGGTCTATTTCACTGGGGAAGGATCGCGTGGATAACAGTATGAGAGAGGAAGCGCTACAGCTTGATTCCTGGGCGGAGTGCAATGACATGCTGCTAAACGGCAAAAAAAGTCAGTCTCTGTTGATTTGCTTCAGCAGAAATATTCCACTTTTGCCGTCACTCTCTCTCGGCGGTGAACCTGTACCATTCTCAAGGGTCGCAAAGGGCCTTGGGTTCATCTTCGACTGCAAGCTGTCACACTGCGCGAAAGGGGTCCATTTCCGGACAAATCCGAAATTGACACATCACTGGGCATGTCACATATTCGGACTGTTTCCAAGCACTCAAATCGATACCTAACATATCCGGGGATATTTTGATTCAAGAAATTTTTCCAAGCAAATCCGGAAAAATACAACGTTTTAGTTTTCCGGATACTCTTCATGGTCGTATCGTAACTCCGGATACGTGTTTTTATATGTATACGGAGATATCCGTTGTTAAGATATTTTGGCTATCCATACTGTATCCTGATTATGTCGTGCCACAGGGAATATATTGACTCCGGAAATGTTGTGATCTGTATACGGAGATATCCGTTGTTAAGATACTCCGGCTATCCATACTGTATCCTGATTATGTCGTGCCACAGGGAATATATTGACTCCGGAAATGTTGTGATCTGTATACGGAGATATCCGTTGTTAAGATACTCCGGCTATCCATACTGTATCCTGATTATGTCGTGCCACAGGGAATATATTGACTCCGGAAATGTTGTGATCTGTATACGGAGATATCCGTTGTTAAGATACTCCGGCTATCCATATTGTATCCTGATTATGTCGTGACAGGGAATATATTGACTCCGGAAATGTTGTGATCCATTTCCGGACAAATCCCAAGTTTGACACATCACTGGGCATGTCAAATTTTCGGACTATTTCCAAGCACTCTTTTCGACACCTAACATATCAGGAAATATTTTATTCAAGATGTGTTTGATAGCAAATCCGGACAAATATGACTTTTTTTGATTTTCCGGATTCTTTACCAGTTCGTATCGGTTGTTAAGATACTCCGGCTATCCATACTGTATCCTGATTATGCCGTGACAGGGAATATATTGACTCCGGAAATGTTGTGATCCATTTCCCATATAGAATCCTGAAATGCAACATATTTGTTGACTTAATTACCTTGATATCTATAATAAGCAAGGCAACCTGTATTTATCATGATTGCCTCTATAAATGGGGCAGCCACCCACATCCATCATTATATCATCATATCGGGCAGCTTGCCCGCACTAGGGTTGCTCTTTCCCTCCAGGCAACACGGTCCGCCATTAGTTGGTGTAGATGTTCAGACCTACATCCATACATGGACATAATTATAACTTCGAATTCTGATCATCATTATGCTCAAGTCACATGCGTTTCCCAAGGACATTATATAACGTCCTTGCGTTTCCGTACACTGCGCGAAAGGGTGTCCATTTCCGGACAAATCCGAAATTGACACATCACTGGGCTTGTCACATATTCGGACCGTTTCCAAGTACTCAAATCGATACCTAACATATTCGGAAATATTTTGATTAAATATATTTTTCCAAGCAAATCCGGAAAAATACAACATTTTATTTTTCCGGATACTGTTTAGGGTCATATCCTAACTCCAGATTATGTGTTTCTGTATGTATACGGAGATATTCATTGTTACGATACTCCGGCAATCTATGTTGTATTCTGTCGTGAAAGGTCAGATATCCGTGAATATATTGACTCCGAAAATGTTGTTATCCATAAATAGTATTTCCGGACAAATCCAAAGTTTGACACATCACTGGGCATGTCAAATATACAAACCATTTGCAAGTACTTTTTCGACCACTAACATATTCGGACATATTTTTTGTCAAGAAATGTTTCCTAGCAAATCCGGATGAATATGACTTTTCCGAATTCTTTGGATACATGTATACGGAGACATCTGTTGTTAAGCGCGAAAGGGGTCTATTTCCGGACAAATCATGAGTTTGACACATTATTGGACATGCCACGTAGTAGGCTGAGCGTTTCCGGACATTTTGTCGATATATAACATTTACGGAAATAATTTCAATCAGGAATTGTTTGATTGCGTATGCAGAAAAATACGACATATGATATTTGCGGATACTGTACATGGGCGTTTTGTAACTCCGGATACGTGTTCTTTACACATACGGAGATATCTGTTAAGATACTTCAGCAATCCATGCTGTGTCATGACTATGTCAAAACACGCTACATATCCGAGAATATATTGACTCCGAAAAAGTTGCTATCTTTGTTAAAGCAAAGCAAGTGCTCCTGATTCTTCCGAATACGTGCCATGTGCGTTTGCGGGAAATATCTGAAATCCGTATACGTAGCATATTTTCTGAAGGCGTTCCGGACTCCGAAATTGAACAGAATCAATTGTCCGGAAATAAGTCGGAAATGACAATTCATAGCAGAGGTGAATTGTGGGCCACTTAGATTTCCGGACGTGTTCGTACGTATTATGATCAGGATACGGTTGGTACAATAATATCTTATGCCTCTAGGAGGAGCTTTTTTGCCTCTATGCATATCAACCAAAACAATCAGCAAATATACAATTTTGGGTTTTTGGTAGTTTTTAAAATCTTAGAAAATATTACAAGAGTGTATTATGCTAAACTTGAAAATTGAAATACAACATATACCTACAATATTCAAATATTGCTACTGCATGATGTGAATTCATTGGTAATGCTTGTATACGTGTCTACAAGCATGTAGCCTGCCCTAGAAATATATAACGGCACCCTTCCAGCACAGTTCTGTGTTAATACCGGCTTGCCTGTCTTAAAGATTGAACATTGTGCCAAGAAACGCTCTGGTATGTGTACATCCGGGCCACTAGATGGACCCTAGCATGCCTGATTTCTGATTGGTCCGTTTATATAGTAGTGTATGTCTACCACGCATGCCTGGAATGTGAGCGCGGAACTTAACGGTTAGAGGAAACCGGGGTGTGCCGATGCTCGGTATCTGCCGGAGCTCAAGTCCTCATATTCTCGATATGATCTGACGGATTACACCGTAAGATTCTTCTTTTCTGAACTGGGATGACGAGAAATGACCTGCATGAACTCGGGAGTCAGGACCGAAGTGGATGGAGCGAGGACGGGGTCAGGGTGCAAATTGACCTCAGACGATAGACAAGCCTGGACAAGCCGAGGACACGGTAACTTCGAATTCCATTATCCACTGTTTGGTGACGTGTTAAACTAATACCTACATCAGAAATTAGTTATTTCTCCCTAGTGTGTCAATTTGAAGCTAGGAGAGTTTCACAGACATTGTTTTTAAGCTCCAAGTTTTGTGCAACACAACAGGCCACCCACAGGCAGGCTTCGAATTCCTATCTGTCCGTAACAGAAAACATGTGTGCCACGTGATAAGGCAGGTATACGGAAATATCAGTGATCATAATTTTCCCGGATACTATATATGGTCATTTCTTTACTCCGAATACGTGTTTCTTTCTGTGTACGGAGATATCATGGGTTGAAATACAACAGAAATCCATGCTGTAACGTGAATACAGAAAGGTACCTGACAAAATGATTAGAATATTCCGAATATACTGATACTCAGCCCTAGGCAAATGCAGTACACCTGATTCTTCCGTATACGTGTCATGCACCTTTACGTATACGAAGTTTATTTATTTGGTTCTCTCTACTTGCCCTCATATCCGGAAATACCAGTATGCCGTGTATGTAACATATTCGTTCACTGTACGGGAAGGGTAGATTTCCAGACAAATCTGAAGGTTACACATGTCGCGTATCTGGACCGTTTCCAAACAAGAATTTCGACACAGCATTTTCTGAAATATTTCGACACATCATTTGCTTGCCCGGAAAATTATCTTAGAATAGTTGTTGTCCGTTAATATTACATTTTTTCTGATGGTATTCCGAAATCCATGGGTAGGCGTTCCTATCACCGAACACCTTTTTTTCATATTCAAAGTTTAACGGATTCTCTGAGCGGGTTGAAATACTCCAGCAATGCATGCGTACTGTCCATAAATAAGTCCGTTGTACTTGTGTTTTATCCATATGTCCCTTGTTGTTTCAGTGTTTCTTTACTCAATTGATCGCAAAGTTTATCGATTTTGTGTTTCACGAGCAGTCGACCAAAAGAAAAGTTAGCAGGTTTTGGGAGGGTTGAAACACACATCTTTTTCTTGGCCTGACTTTGTTCACTTTACCTTTTGCTATAGTTATTTGATTTGATACCCTTCACTGTGTGATTTTTTTTAGGAGGGTGCTTATTTCAGGTAGTAGATCTAGCTCCGTCTCTACATTTAACTTATTCTAGTCGCGATTATTTTTCAGCATCTTCCGCTGAGTATATCGGGGTTTATAAAGACAGTTCCAGTGCAGCAACACCTGTGCAGCGAATCAACCTGTGTGACTTCCGCACCCCCAAATTGGAATATAGATATGTCTGTTAGTTACACCGGTATGTTTGAGAATCAGTACTATTTGTATGAGAACCTTCCTTTACGTGTCACGGATATCATGTTAGACCTGGTGCCTAACGAAGTTAATAATTCCGTACCGTACTACTGTTGCGGGTGTGCCGTAAAACACCCAGAACGAGTAGAATGATACGAAAACACATTGTAAATGTTCATATATATACTACGTATACATCCCTTTACAGAATTTGTATGATTCATACTCTGATGTAATTATAAAAGTTACAGAAGAAGCTATAATTATTATAAGATCACTTTGCGTACATTCTATATTCATTGAATCTACGGAGTAAGAGATTGGTATGATTCCTTTTCAACTTTAACTCATTCAGAATATTGACCTCATATGTACGTACATGTATATATTATATCATGTAAGTTATAGATCTATTTCTGCTGTTGAATATCTGCCGATACCAAAATTTATGTGCCCAACTTGAACCATGAAACAGTCCAGAAATGTTGTATATGGGAGTTAAACAATTACAGAGTTTGTCATTTAAGTATTCTTGTTACTGTTTTTTTCTTTGTCATGTATATAACGTTATGTTCTATTCATATATGATTTCAGGAGCGCAATAACTCCAAATGCCTTCTGGTTACATTGCGGACGCAGAACTGCCTGAAATGTAGCATGTGACGTGCCGCATTTCAGGGTAATATTCGGAACCTGAACTGTAGCATATCTGAGTCCGGATACGCCGAGTGGAAATTTGTTCCCGTTTCCAATCATAGATATTTATCCGTACACACTAGCTGTCCGTCGTAAAACAACTCCGTATACGTTGCGGAAAACTCGGAATAGTAGGGTAATATCCGGAAACTAAAGTGTTGAATATCCGAATTCGGATACGCCGAGTGCAAATTTGTTCCCGTTTCCAATCATAGAAATGTATCCGTATATACAGGCTGTCCGTAGCAGAAAAAATCCGTATGTGCTACCGGAAACTCGGTATTTTCGGAAAATATTCAGGAAATAAAACGTTGCATATCCCGGACTGGATACGCCGAGTGCAATTTTGTTCCCGTTTCCAATCATAGATATTTCTCCGTATATACAGGCTGTCCGTAGCAGAAAAAATCCGTATGTGCTACCGGAAACTCGGTATTTTCGGAAAATATTCAGGAAATAAAACGTTGCATATCCCGGACTGGATACGCCGAGTGCAATTTTGTTCCCGTTTCCAATCATAGATATTTCTACGTATATACAGGCTGTCCGTAGCAGAAAAAATCCGTATGTGCTACCGGAAACTCGGTATTTTCGGAAAATATTCAGGAAATAAAACGTTGCATATCCCGGACTGGATACGCCGAGTGCAATTTTGTTCCCGTTTCCAATCATAGAAATGTATCCGTATATACAGGCTGTCCGTAGCAGAATAAAACCGTATGTGCTACCGGAAACTCGGTATTTTCGGAAAATATTCAGGAAATAAAACGTTGCATATCCCGGACTGGATACGCCGAGTGCAATTTTGTTCCCGTTTCCAATCATAGATATTTCTCCGTATACATAGCATATCTATATCAGGAATTTTCTTGATATTGTCGGAAACGTGATGATTTCGGGAATTTTCATAGTATTGAAACGCCCGGAAATGACCCCCTTTCGCGCAGTGGATCATGGCACGGCCATGTACAATCCCTCGTTTCAAAAGCATCGAGCAGGCTGCACTATCTCAGACTACTGACTAAACAGGGGATGTGCGTGGCTGACCTGGTTCAGATTTACCTGTCACTTATTCGTAGCGTTCTTGAATACGGTCACGTTCTGCTGGTAGGTTGTAGCAAAGAATAATCGGACAGCATAGAACGTGTACAGAAACGGGCCCTCCGTATCATCTCTCTCGGGGTAGGCGATCAGGGCCTGGGCCTTCGTCGACGATCTAAACCTCATTGAATCCAGACTTCTCTCTCAAACATCCCAGCTACAGAACGACCTCAACGAACTTTCGTCTTGGTCTGACAACAACAGCATGAAACTGAACCCTGGCAAATGCAAGGCCATTCATATATGCTTCAGCCGGACGCCTCCACCACCACCCCCTCTGTCTATCCGCGGACACGAGCTGGAGGTCGTCAGCGTCGCCAAGTGCCTAGGAGTGACATTCCAAGCAGACCTGGGATGGGGAACTCATGTCATGGACATAACGACCAAAGGAAGCAAAAGACTGTACCTCCTCTGCCGACTTCGTCAATTCAACCTACCTGTGGAAGACCTGGTTACTGTGTACACATGTTCCATCCGTCCCGTACTCGAATACGCTGCTCCGCTCTGGCACCCCGGCCTCACAAACGCACAACACAAGAAGATAGAGAGGATTCAGCGACGGGCAACTAGGATCATCCTGGAACACAAACCTCTCGTACAACCAGGCCTGTAAAGCTCTCAAATTACAGAGCCTATACGAGAGAAGAGAAGACCTGTGCATAGAATTCGGAAAGAAACTGATCAAGTCTACCATGTACAGTAACTGGATCCCACACCGAAGGGGCGAAATAACTAAGAGGGTAACACGACAAACACATAAATTGGACCTCATACCAACACGCACAAAGAGATACGCTAACAGTTCCATACCTCATATTGTAAAACTAATGAACAACAAGATGTAATGGAATTTTTATGTATACAGTATAGGGTCGATTTTAACATGCCGTGAGATTTAATTGTTGTATTAGTATTTTATTGTGTGTAATCTTTGCAAGCTATGTTATGAATTCCGCAATTCAGTCCCTTTGGGCTGCGAAGAGAGATTCAATGAATAAACCAGTCATATATATATATATATGTGCACGACTTTGCTGCAGATAGGAAATATCGTACCTAGTTATCTCCATGGAAAATGGAGATTTAGTTTTGGGTATGTCTGTGTGTCAGTGTGTGTTTCCGGACTACTGTAAGCAGCATAACTCAAGAACCTCTTGATGAATGACGACGATATTTGGCATATGGGCGGGTGTTGTGAAGCCAAAATTCAAGGTCGATTTTGGGTCCCCTGGTATGTGACCTTGGTACTGCAGCAGAACTTGATCTTTTTCTATCTTTTCACCTGGACATGCTATGGTCTTGAATTTTTTGTGGCAGATAGCATGTGATGTAATGAAGAAGTGGTGTAGCTCTGGGCCCCCTAGCAACTTGTTCTGGAACTGCAGGGGCGTTATTGTGAAAATATTCTAAGGAGAATAACTGAACAGAGAAACGTTGGATTTGCATGATATTTGGTATGCAGGTAGCTTGGACAGAGATGCACATAAAGAAGTTTAAAAAAATATGCTAATTGGGACTTAATTTGCACAACTAATGAGGAAAATCTATATTTGCAGTGTTTTAAATCATAAATACATATAACATGTGTAGTTTATGGCAAGTGGAGCATTAAAAGATACAAACTATGTAAATAAATAACTAATTTGGATAATTAATACAAAAGCGCCATGATTTATCTAAGTAGTAAATAATAGGAGTTTCAATATTGAGACTTGTGTAAGTTTGTTAAAGGTGTTTATGACCAAGCATACATTATGTAAATGTTTAATTCATTTGCATCAACATAATATTTTATGGAGATATGAGGTCTACGAACTCTTGTTTTCGTAGAGCAGCACTTCACTGCGTTGTATTGATAATCATCCCCGTGAGCTAAGATTCGTGTCCGCTAAGGCAGCCCGCCGCGCACACTGGCCGGACTGATCGGCAAGGATAGTCGCTCCCTTTATTTGTGTGGCGCATTGAAGAGAATGTAAAGGAGAGGCGTATACCCTCCTCGACGAGGCGGGTATGGCTCGCCGTGTCCACGGAAAGTAGGCACTGGAAGAAATCGAAGCTGGTTCAATGCTCAAAGCTGCGATCACATTTTCAAGCTGGGGCCGAAAAGTATGGTATAAATGACAACATATACACCAAACGTCAAAAAAGAGCAATGGACATAAGTTGTTATTGTATAAAAGGCGGCAAGAGCAGACTGTGTTACGAATGGTTGGACCTGACGCATAACTGCAAGTGCACGTTTCAGATTGGATAAAACATGGTCGACATGGTAGTCCCATTTCAGTTCACTGTCCATAATTACTCCAAGGTACTTGGAAGATTGTACACTTTCAAGGATGCACCATTAATGGATAACTGCATCTGGTCTTTTCCTTGAAGTCGTTTCCTTGTGCCAAGTAACATAGCTTTGCACTTCTTGGAGTTTCCAGACAGACTGTTGGTCACAAACCAGTGGTGAAGACGGTCCATGTCAGACCGTAGGGTCACTGTATGGTGTCCAAATCTGCATGACTGAGATACACCACCGTGTCGTCAGCATATATTGCGATTTGACATGACTGGATGCAACTTGGCATATCATTTACATACATCATAAAAAGAAGCGGACCCAAGATGGATCCTTGGGGCACTCCATATTCAACATTGCAAAAATTAGATGTTGGACATTCACAATTTAAGTGAGCTTTCTCATAAAGGTATGATTGTAAGCACGTTGCTGGAGAACAATGATCCAAAAGGCACCTAGTTTTGTAAGAGGATGTTATGGTCGATAGTATCGAAAGCCTCAGGTAAAAAAATACTGCACCAGTGACTTTGCCTTGATTCATTGCCTCATACCAATATACGGTGACTAGGTGAACAGCTGTTTGGGTTGAATCTTGACGTCGGAATCTAGACTGTTTCTCAGAAAGGAGTTTACTATCATTCGGTTATCATTTGTGAACAGCACGGTCCGAGATTTTCCTGATTGCAGGTGGGATACTGACTGGTTCATAATTGCCTGCTTCTGTTCTATCTCCAGCCTTGTAGATAGGTACCACTCGCGCTTTCTTCCAGTCTGCAGTGAATCCCAAAATAGACAGAGATGCATTCAGAATGGTAGTTAGAGATGATGCAATCACTGGAGCAGCAGCTCTCAGTAGCCAATAGTTTAACCCATCTAGGCCAGTGTCTTTGTTTACCTTCATTGTTAAGAGTTTCCCTAGCACAAAGGCTTCTGATATGGGTTGAAAGGAGAATACTGATGTACTACGTTGTACAAACTGTAACTGATTGAATGCTGACTTGCACTTGTGTAATATCCCAGCGAGTTTGTCTGCTACTCCACCAATGAAGGTATTAAGTTCCTGTGCTATGTGCAGGGGGATGATGTTACTTCTTCATCGTTGTCAACGAAGCTAGGTATATCTACCTATCAGACCGTTCGGCGTAATATGACCAGCTGCTGCCGCGCCGCGTGCATGCGAAGCTGGTGTGTTACGCCTAATGGCGGTTATACCGGCTATATAGATATAGATAGATAGATCTGTGGTCTTTTGACTTCTATCCAACCTCTTTAGTGCGTTACACATTTCAAAGAAACTGTTCTTGGTGCTAGCTGAACTGGTGATGACATCTGTGAAGTGATCTCGTTCGGAGTTTATGATGATCTTCTTGGTTCTGTTACGTTGCCTCCTGTATGCATCTCAGTCTGCAGGTAACTGTGTCATTTCTGCTTGTTGCCTTGCGTCATCTCACGCATGCATACATTGTCTCACCTCTTCTGTGAGCCAAGGTGGGCAGTTGTCTTCTCTAACCCGGAACTTCTTAACCGGAGCATGCACATCGCCCACATTGACGAAGAGCTCCTTCCAGGTTTCCCACTTGTCTTATAGTATCATGAGGGGTCTATACATACAACATATTAGTACATGTTTGCCTACTGGTGGTATTTGCTCAATCCAAAAGTGCTTCAAGTTACTCAGACTGTAGTCTACGTTATGGTCACAGGATCGTGTAAAGTACTGCTGAGTACGGGAACTCTTTCTGGATTAACTTTCTCGTGCGACAGGCTGTTTTTTGTGGTGTTTCCGAAGACCGTTTTTGTGCCCGGGTTGACGACGGATAGCTATGGCGTCGCTCGGAGGACTTACAGTGCTTTCTTTCTGCGTGCTTGTCGGACTGCAGCTAAACCTCTACTGCCACAGGAAAAGTTGCTCCTTAAGAAGGTAGGCCTTCTCAAGTCTTTATATGGGCCCAGAGGATGTAAAGGCGGAAGGAATCGCACACGGAATATTGAAACTGTCGTCGGGAACAGGCCATCGATCTTTTTGGCAGAAGCGAATCCTTTCAAATGCAAATTCGAGAGCGAGGAACAAAACAGATCGGCATGCCATTCCACCTGCAGACGCGAGCCTCACCTCCGACCAATCCAACCCGACCTCGTTAAGCCATCCAAACAAAAAGGTATGCCTAGCATTCTTTTGGCTAATGCACGATCGTTAGTGAACAAGTTGGATGAACTCAGTGTAACTCTGTCTCTGGATAATACGGACATTGCCGCAGTCACGGAAACGTGGTTCGGAACGGACTTGCCAGCAGAAGCTACAGCAATTGACGGGTATAACCTCCTCCGCAAGGACTGCCTTAACAAGAGAGGTGGAGGTGTTGCACTGTATGTTAAAGACTGCATAAAGACTAAACCAGTAGACACTGACGTACCTGACAGCATTGAATGCTTATGGGCACAGCTGCAGCCACATTGGACCCCGCGTGATGTTTCTGTACTATACCTGGGTCTGCTGTATCATCCTCCCTGGGCCAATGAGAAAAATCTCCAGCATGAAACCACTCAGTATCTCATCCGCACGCTAGATGAGCTTCGTAAGAAACACCCCCATGCTGGCTTTATCCTATGCGGAGACTTTAATAACTTGCCCCTCCAACCTCTGCGAACAAGCCACCCGGAGCTTAGACAGGTTGTGACCAAATCCACATGTGCTGACGCCACGCTGGACTTGATCATAACAAACGTCCACAGCCACTACCACGTGCCTGACACCACAGCTCCCCTGGGTACAAGTGACCACAACTGCGTCATCTGGAAGTCAAAGGTTGCTGATCATCCTCGCTGTCAGTCGTCCAAGATCAAACGTCGCCTAGTCACTCAGGACAAGAAAGACGCCCTTGGCTTGTGCATGGGTCTCACAGACTGGTCCGAAGTGTACAGTGCAGTAACAGTAGAGGAGAAAGCAACGACATTGTACAAACGATGAT
Source organism: Branchiostoma lanceolatum (assembly GCF_035083965.1). Taxonomy (NCBI): domain Eukaryota; kingdom Metazoa; phylum Chordata; class Leptocardii; order Amphioxiformes; family Branchiostomatidae; genus Branchiostoma; species Branchiostoma lanceolatum. The sequence goes on from NC_089726.1 coordinate 24,445,658, forward strand.
GGACACTTGTATACTTCTCAGGTCGACTAGAATTCGTAACGTTGACATGCCCTGGATGACCGATACCATCAAGGCAGCTGTCAGAGAAAGACAGTCAGTGTTTCAGCAGCATGGAAAAACGGACAGGTGGAAAAAGCTGCGAACCCACATCCAACGTCTCATTAGAAAGCAAAATAAGAAACACTATGACAGGTGCATAGCAGACTTAAAGAAGACAAACCCCAGAGACTGGTGGCGTTTTGTTAACGATCAGTTAGGACGCACACAAAAGTCAAACGGGAAAACCACCCGGGCTGATGTGTCTGATAACCAAGTTGCAGACGTGTTTAATGACTATTTTGCAGAGGCGTGGTCGGACAGCAGCACCTTCACCCTGTTCCCTCTCCTCGCTAGTTCGGAAGAACTGTGCAATATAGGCCAACTTAAAGTCATCTTGAAACACCTGCAACACAGAAAGGCGTGTGGACCGGACACCATTCCTAACTGGATCCTGAGTCTTTACTGTGAGGACTTAGCTCCTGTCACCGGCTACTTGATGAACCTTTCCTACAACGTTGGCACTATGCCGTCTTCTTGGAAAATGGCAAATGTCTGCCCTATCCCCAAGACGTCTGTTCCCACCAACAAGAAGGACTGGAGGCCCATCTCTCTCATCTCTTCCCTGGGGAAAGTTCAGGAAAGGCTTATATTGAACAAATTCTTGCCCGTTATGACACCTTGGATCAAAGACCAGTACGCGTACATGCCTAAATGTCCTACAACGCTTGCACTCGTCAAAGCATATCAGACATGGCTATCGAACCTGGATAAAAGAAACACATCTATGGTTCGTGTGTTGTTGGCAGACATGTCCAAAGCATTCGACCGAGTTGATCATGGAATCCTTTTTCAACTCCTGGCAGTCCGTGATACTCCATCTGCGATGCTGGCTTGGATACACAGCTACTTAACGGGCAGAAAACAACACGTGGTCGCCAATGGCCAGCAGAGCAAGTGGTGTGACGTCACATCAGGAGTGCCGCAAGGGGGCGTTCTCTCCCCATATCTGTTTCTCGTGTACATGTCGTCTAGAGCAACTGTACATGCGACAACAAGCAACATCGGTTATGCAGATGACATCGGACTGTCTAGAACGCTTACATATGTGACACTGTTGAAAGCGACACAACCATGCAAGAAGAAGCCACGCAACTAGACACCTGGGCAGACAAGAACAACATGATAATGAACGGTGACAAATCTTACGAGCTGAGAATGTGTTTCTCAAAAAACCCTCCTGCTCCACCTCCACTCATCCTTGGAAGCAAAGAAGTCCCGGTTGTTAAGTGTGCCACATACCTGGGTTTCATACTACACCGCAGTCTTGGTTGGGACAGCCAAATTACTCACATGGCAAAGAAAGGCTCAACTCGTCTCCACTTTCTCCGCATGCTTAAGAATGGCGGGATGCCACCGGAGGATCTGGAAACAGTCTACACTACTCTGATAGGGCTAGTGTTAGAATACGCAAATTTAGTATACGTAGGCTGCAACACAAAGCAGAACAACACTCTTGAAGCAGTACAGAGGAGGGCAAGGAAGATAATCTACAGCAACAGCATCCAGACAACCCCCCTCCCCACTCTTAAGGACAGACGGGAGTCAGCAGCAAAAATCACTCTTTATGCAAATGAGGAATGTCAGACACCCCCTGCACTCCATGGTTCCGAACGACAGACACCAGAACACCCGACGGTCCCTAAGGAACCAACAACACTTCTCCACACCAAAGTTCAGAACTGAGAGACTGAAAAACTCTTTTCTATTTCAGGCAATAAGCCTTAGTTATCAGGATCTGTAACTGCCGTGTTTGAATGCCTCTGACACTTAACGGACAAACCCACGAACTAAGTAATTTTAACTGTAACCGTCTATGCCGTTTTTAATATGTATATGAATGTTTAATGTGTACATGAATTTGTAACTTATTGTGCAATTCAGCGATGTCATTGCTGCTATGCAATTTGAATAAACAGTTATGAGTTGAGTTAACAAAAAAAACATTATTACCGCGAGTTAAAGAAATCCTTGATTGTAGCGGTTACTCACATTTTATACTCCGATAACTCACTTTGTGACCCCAAATATGTATATCCAGACATTCCTTCATAATAAGTACCAATACAGGTAAACGGAGATTTTATAAAACTTGTAAACAATATACACTAGAGAGAGGTAAACAGAACGTGCTGATTTTAGGTTGCGCTCGGCCATCAGCAAATTAGGAATTAGTGCTCACCCACTAGAAGTAGAGAAAGTACGATATTAGGGATGTGTCAAAGAATTTGTAAATACTGTAGGTTCAAAGCGGTGGAAGACGAACAACATTTCAAATTTTCCAGTTAATCATGACGAAAGAACCGAATTGTTCAAACAGGTTACCACGAAATACCCCTACTTTAACACATTTACGGATGAACAAAAAGCTAATTTCCTGTTGAAATCACAGAACCCACACATTCTAGGAAAAGTGCGACTTTTGGTCTTCCATTGCCTCCAAAAAGGAAGTCAAACCCAGCTTATTTATATAGGATAATTTGACAATATACAATGTAAGGCAGTAGAGGTTTTTGTGATAACAAATTGACGATGGTTTGAATATGTGTGTGTCTAGGTTGTAAACACAATTTACATAATCTATATTTCAGAGGGATACGGCCATGTATGGCAGATTCTGTATATAACGGATGGTCACTATTACGAAGTTTACACATGTCTCTACGATTTTCAAACTTGTTCTCTGTCATACATGTACAATGTAAGCTTCAACCTGAATACTTTTCATAAGAACATTCAGAACTAGAGATTGACAACAGAATGCTTTTTCTCTTCCCCTTACACTTTTTATTCTTTAAACTGATTTAAAAAAAAAAATCATAAGAAAGCGGCGACGATGATGGTAATGATGAAAAAAATTAAATAATATATATATACATAGATTAAGAACTATAATGGGTTGATTTTAAATGGATTATAAACGCTGCACTTATAACAGGCGCCTGGTGCAGTATAATGTCTAATACTGCATGGGGCATGAAAGTAGGTGGTTTTTGAGTTTTAAAGCAAGGCAATACATTTAGAATAAAATTAGAAAAGTTGTTATAATCAATAACACGTATCGCACACTCGTTTGGGCGTTTGGGATGTTTGAACTAAGGTGTATGTAGTTTGTTGCTTTGCCGAGTTTGACAAGCATGACATCGGAAATTTAGATTTAGGAAGCACTCAAACGTGCCTTGAAGATAATTAATGAAAAAATTGGAATAGGGAAATATCTACCGGATGATATCAATAATGTTTTTAAATCTTAAACTTCAAAAATATAGGTAGAGAATTGACATCTAGCTGGATTCAGTGGACATACGCCCATTTTTTAGAGCAGGATTAGAAGCTTCAGTGTAGTTTTGTCATAGATCAGATATGGGTAAATTAGACTACTATATAGAAATAATGGCTTGTTGAGTAAGAAGATGTTTGATATTTACAATACTTCTAATAATGTTGACATTGTTTTAAATTACACGTCACAAAGACTATCATGTCCCCTTTTAAGATAGCTTTTAGGTTTTTTTGATACCGTCGGAAATCTCGGGACAATATGTAAACAAATTGTCAGTATTTTCTGAGCACTGAAAGAATTGGAATTCAGAAATGAATATAAAAAAAACACAAATTAATCAGCGAGCGGTTGTGAAGGGTAAGTGGATAAACTAGCAAACGTTCTGCCTCGGAACATTCGGACGCACGCCAGAGAAACATTATTCACCCTAGCCCGACGTAGATACGTTCATATTTATCATTACTGAGTAAACTAAATGTACCGATCAAACATAGAACACGTTAGTAGCAGCATGAATTCCATTCTGTATCGACAGATTTCGAGATAAGCGTTGTCACAACACGCTGTATGTTATCGTAGCTACATCTACTGATCTGCAATAAGGTCAGTTTCCATGGCCACAGCAAGCCTGGGGATACGCGTGAGAGATGCCAGGTGTGACCTAAATTCAGCGTTTATCTTTTAGACAATGTAATCCTAGGTGCATCTGGAGAGTACGTCTAATAGAGCAAGTACGAGATTTCGAACATGAGCATATCTTCTCCGTAAGGAGTAAGCTCGTTACAATTTCATTTAGAGCGAGCTTAATTATGGGGATATGCAGTCTGCAAATATTTTCTAATTCTAAGGACATCGATCATCATAACTCAAACGTAAGATCAAAGAAGACAGGAGTCCGTGTTACTAGCGATTTAACCTATATAAAGGTCAACAGCTGTGAGGCACGGGACGCTTGAATAAGGCTTTCATTGTGTTAATTTGGTTCTGTCCACAAAAAGCACCAGTTTAACGTTTGCAAACGGTTGCTATAAATGTTGACACCAAAAGAAAAACTGCTTATTTGTTAATTTCTGTATTGATGGAGGTTTTCACAAAGTAATAACTTGAAGGGGAAAGGTGCATGCTCACCTTTACAAGCTGCCCCCCCACACTAAAAACAACATCATCTAAACAAATTCAACTATAAAAATCTATAAAGCGGGTCGTACAACTGTGAAGCATGAACCAGATATTGACATGCTAGGGAAAGAATATATTTTGTTAAAAAAAAGAACATAGTGCGACAAAGCAATGGATGAGTTACACTCACAAGACGTGGTCCAAGTGTATGGGAGATAAAGATTACGGGGTGCGTTGAATCTGTAGTAGATGGCTTTGCCTTGTATATATTTACACGCTATGATATTATACAGATTAGCTGCTCGATTTCAAATACAACGGAGATCACGAGTCAACACTTTTAAGATAGTGACAAGCCTGGCGATGTAGGTGTGGCTCAACACTGAAGTCTTAGATCTAATAAGAGCTAGCATAAAGGATCTAGGACTTCTTGTGGGTCTAGTGGTAAGTGAAAAATATTTCTCTGTCCTTAACAAATAATACTGTATAATATCTCTGGAGGAAACGTAAGCGGTAACACTTGTTGTGTTGCTTGTATTTTCTTGTAGGCTAGGTGGCTAGCTTGAGGTCCTGAAATAAACTTGTCGTTGCGCCCCCTAAATTAGAGTGTTTGCTTTTCAACAACTGCATCATGACTATTTTTCGCAAGACCTTAACCACATACATTTCTTGAGCAGAACATGCAAACACTTTATATTTCTCTTCTATGCAAAAATGTACTGCTTCATGTTAGCCATCTCATAAATTAACCAGCCAAAGTAACTTTTACTTATAAATAAACCGTCCCGAAATTCATTTATCTTTTTTTCTTACACTTGGACAAAGATGCAAGACTCGAGACTTTGAAGCTACATAGCTTTGCTTTCTTTAATTTCCAAATGTGATGTTTGTCCCACAATGTTATTACATGCATGCAATTACAATCAAGGACGTTGGCTTAACTCACATGAAAATTGAAGCTCTACTTCCAAAAAAACTATCCATGTCGAGTCTCTACTGTGATACTGGATACTATTCATCGCTGGCAATTAAATTGGAATTGGATTGGAATGTTTTCCAGTGTTATCTGCTGTCCTCATTCCCATGCAATTTCTCATGGACCAAGTTCTGCTTCCTTCTCCATGAGGGGTCCCATCTGGAGGGCAGACACAGGAGAGTGAGAGTTGACATTTCAAAATTGAGTGGAAACATTGATGAAAGATTTTAAAGATTAATCAGTCACTTCTTGATTTAAAAAAAACAAACAATCTAGATGCGCACACACTGCTGCTATTGGCCGAAGAACTAGCAACGGACACCATCTTTTATGTACACGGCCTCGTAAGTCAGCAGAAAATAAGCCTATTTCAATTTCTTAGCACGTGCAGGCGTACCTGTTGTGTCCAGAACAACATCTGTGAGTAAATAGGCCCTTGCCTCATATAACCATATCAGGGATTATCTTAGATGCCCGTGTTTGACCTATGTCCACACCTATATGTTATTTTAGTGTCAGAAGAAAACAGATCTCACCTGTTGTATATGACATGATCATAATATTCAGCCAATCTCACCTGAAAAGTAATACACAAATTGTATTCATTATTTGATATATTTATCATTAGCGAGTGTATCAGTGGACACCTTTTGATTAAAAAGTTATTCTAAACGATTTTCAATGGAAAATGGTAATGAAAATGACAGAAATCTAAATACAACATGTACAAGTATTTTGCTGGCGAATGATAAAAAAAAAACTGATAAGATCAATTACACATTGACATTAAGCTTAAATAGACTTAACAAAATTAAAACGAACTCTTATGCGGAAAATATTTCTAGTAAGTCCGAAACAAATCATTTGTACCTAAAACAACAAACCTCGGAGTAGGTGCACAGTGGTTAGAAATTGAAAACGGTCTACACAATAATATGCCGGCTTGTGGTTGTAAGGGATTTGTTAAGATACGAAAGTTTTAATTTTAAAGATCTGTATCACGTTTTCAAAACCTCAATAATCAAAAGAACCAGTAAATATGTAAGTTATGGCACAGGATATCCCCCAATCCTATTATTAGTAACTAAACCACATCCGAGAGTGGAGAAGTCAGAAGTTTGTAACATCGTAGATATACGTAGTTCACCATAAATCCTGTTCACAGTACGGTGGCAGCCGCTGCCATAGAAAACATGATCTGCAGAGGACATTCATAATTAAACTATGTTCGTTCTCCTTCCAAGCGATAATAATCGAAGTAATTTTTCTCTGGGCAATAGAATGGGGCACCCGACAGTGGTTTTTTTTTACAGCGTTATGCACATATGGCTTTCAACTTCGTACAGCCCTTTCCTAACATATGATGATTTTTGAACTCAATATTTCTAACATGTTTTGAATTTTGATAGCCAGCCGAAGAAAAAAAAGGCACGAAATCGCCGAGGCTTGGCTCGGCTAAACAGGCTGGGTGAGGGGACTGACATGGTTCCGTGCACCAGGTCTGTCTTGCCGGCTGTAATAATTAGATATTGGATATACGTAGGCTAACGTTTTTAACAGACATACAAAAAGTAACACTACAGAATAATATTAGGAACTAGAGTATGTTGAGTTACGCTCTGTAATTCTTAAAATCAGAATTATTGCCAACGTCAGTGAAATTGAGTAAGAGCGGTACAAAAAAGTGTCCTGTGTCCAAAAGACCACCAATTTACAACCTAATACGTTTATAGAGAAAAGGAAACTACTTTTCCTTAAAATTGCACTACACACACATCACCAAAAAAACTGTCCACAAAACAAAAGCAAAGGCCAACAAGTTTGAACTTAGATTCAGCTTTTAAAGTAACATATTTTGTTGTTCTCCAATGCTTGCTCATCGATCTCATGCTACTTTGATTTAGCCAAGGGACTTGCAATAAGCTTCAATTCTGCTAAAGGTAATCTGTACTTCACACTAATCATCACATTATGAAAATCATTCGATAGGTTTATTGTGAAATGCTATTTGTGAACAGAAATGTGTCTCCCGACAGTCTGTACTTTGGTATTTAGACGTGAACAACGTTTAAAAACGAATATGTATTCGACGTATTCTGAGCGTCCTTGCAGCAAAATTTTACTTTGAATTTTTTTTTTACCTAAAACAGACAGCCTTAAATGTGTGCACCTCCATACTCAGGAATGTCCCTTTCCCCGTCTAATCGATATGAAAACATCTGCGCATGCTAGGGTATAAACATATTTTGCAGATTTAGACGACTGATAAAACTAAACTATCTACTTAGCTACCAAAAGCATGAATATCTGTTAGTTTTAAAATTCATACTTCTGAGATGTGAATGGTTTCTTTTTCAGTCGCCGGTATGCCTAGGACTTCATTGCAATGTTGATATTCAAATTAAAGGGTTAGATATTCAAATATTGGAATTTTTTTCTCAGTTTTATGAGTTCAAATTAAAACGGTTACAAGTAAAATAGTTCACAATGTTCATGCTTTCCAAGAAGTGATTTACATAACATGTTCTGCCTTAAATACATAATATATAAGAAAATTAACTATCCGTCAAAAAATCAATAGTCCGGAGATATTTTCTAATAGAATGTATATTTGAAATAGATCTCCTACAGTATCAGCAAAATGTTCCTATTCTGTCAATAGTAATTGTTCTAAACACGTTTCGATATAAAGAACATTAGTCAATATAAGCAAAATAATATCAACAAAACCATCTACTTGGATCGCACTTGACCTATAAGCCGTTGGCTTAACTTGGAGTCCTGATGTGACACGTTTCGAATCCACGATTCTTTTTCCCATTTGTATTATATCATTATTTGAACCAAAACAGACTCTTAACTCAGTACCAGTCGTTCAGGAAGAAACACTCCTGTGAGACAGCACTTCACTTGGTGATCGAAGATTGGTTAAGCTCGATCGATGCAATGGAATTAACCGGGGTTGTCTTTGCGACATATCTCGAGCATTTGACACGCTTGATCACAGTGAAGTTTTGCAAAAACTTCAACATATGACATGCAATTGGTTCCAGTCGTATTTGAGTGGGAGGATGCAACGTACATGCATAAACTTATCGTTATCCACAGCACTCAGTGTCATCTGTGGAGTGCCTCAGTGATCAATTTTGGGCCAACTTATTTTCATATTATTATCATGCCTACAGTTCTGTAAGATAGCCAGAAACTGCAGAGACTTCAAAGTAGAGCTGGGCGTGTGGTTCTGAGATGCAATCGCTACACGTCTTCTGCGACCGTCTTGCACACTCTTGGGTGGACCCCAGTAGCCGACGTACACAAGAGAAACAAAGCCACACGAGTCTTTAAGGCACTCAATGGCATAACGCCTCCCCACCTTACTGCACTGTTTAGCCAGCTTGCAGACATCTATACACACAATACCCGCCTCAGAGCACAAGGCGGCCTTCAATTACCAAAAGCAAAATCAGAACAAAGATAGCAAGCCTTGTCGTGCTCTGGGGCGGTGCTCTGGGACTCTTTATCTACTAGATTAAAATCGGCAAAAAAACTTTAACTCTTAAAACGAATATATAGAGAAGAACATATGACTTAGGAATAAGTTCCTTTCACTCCTCAATGAATCATTATGCTTTCTACTTGTTTTTATTTGATAATATGATTTAACGATTAGAGTCATTATTGATAAGAGTTTCCTATAATTTACACATTGATATGCAAATTCCGTTACATTTAAGTTTTTTCATTGTTTTGACTCTCCATTATGTTCTGGTTCAATATGTCTAGTCTCTTGAGTTATCGTTACTTCGGTTATCATCTAATTATGATTTCTTTTCTTTGTTGAAGACTTATATTTTCAAGTTAACCTTTATTGCTGTATTGTTGGTCATTATTTGATATTTCTAAATGTTTCTTTGTATTTATATATAAGGGGTCTTACCCCCCAGAAATCTTAAAAAAACGCCACCAGGCGACATGTATTTCTGGTAAAACAAATAAACCGAACTGAAACTGAATTTTTTGGCTAAAACCGTATAAATAGGGAATTCCTGTAATACCTGATGGTATTAACCGATCATTTAACAAAATAGGGTATTTCTTTGATAATGAAGTCTGACAAGACTTCTTTTGCCAATGGTAAATGCGTTGATGTCAAAATGAGGCCATAGAATAACGTCATAAGCCTTCATCCATCCCATGGGATCCGCCATCTTGGATAGGCGATCATGAAATTTTTAGAAATACAATTTTTGCTACTAAAGATCCCAAAACACAATTAAAATAGACTAGAAACGTTAATTTTCAAACTAATAATGCTGTCCGCCATCTTTGATTTTGTCCGATGACGTCATCAAATACGTTTGTATGTTTCACATTTTCCGACCAATGGTCTTATGCCCCGTGCCTACATTTAATATACAATATATCGCTTTATCCTATTGATTCTGGCATTCCACATTGGCCCGTTTCCTGTTTGTCTAGCTTAGTGTTCAAAAGGTAAGTGTTCACAGTCCATCAACAGGGAGCCTTCAGGCCGGTTGTCTCCTCCACACACGTAGGCTTTCAGGGTGCGCGCTGTGCGTGAGGGTTGAACAGACAGAAGATTTGTACAGACGTATCTTCATTTGATGTGGAAGTCTGTGGTCCCTCCATATATGTTGTAGGGAGCTGAAACGGGATTGTTCGATGTCCATTTTGTATTTCACATCTGCTCTCTGGTCACCATCACATTGCATGCGGCTTCCGAGGTAGTCAAATGTGTTGACGGTTTCTAGCTGTTGGCCTTGTAGGATGACGTGATCACGTTCCTTTTCCTTGGCAAGTCTCTTCTGGCGCTGTACCTCCTTGTCTGCGAGCTACCGGCACGTGACCGGGTCTTGGCGGTGAACGGGTAATGTAGGCACCAGCGACTCCGGTGAATGGCTAGGCCTCTTTTTGTTGAAAAGTCGCTTGTGCAATCTGGGCATCAAGCGTCATCAAATGAGCATATTCCAATATGTTAGACAAATTTCTAAAATTGCACATGTTATTTGTATTCCTTTCGAAAATGTTGCAACTTAGATTCATCATTTGTTCCTACATGTTCCAACTTACTATCTAAAATTGTTATCTAAATTCATATTTTGTTGCGTCTAGACAACCCTTCTTCAAGAAACATGATCTGTTCATACATCTACTCATCTACAAAGAAGCAAGAGTAAGTGACTCTACTGGATTAGCTTAGCTCATCACTTTCGTCTACAATGTAACGTTACGTTTAACTTCATGCTGTATTTAGTTTAATGTGTATGTCACTTAATGTTAGTTAGGTTTATGTTAAACGACCTGTATCTATCCCCTCGGGGCACGAATGTACAATAAAGGTCTTTATTCATTCATTACAAGAAAAAGACTTTATAAAAATCCTCAAATTTCATGTAATTCAATTTCGAACTCCTAGTTCGAACGATGGGACCAAAGGTGGCCCTCTTTTTTCACCACGCTGGGGATCAGGCGAAGGTTGCAAAGTTCAACTGGTGTTTGGGAAAGTTCATAAACCTAACTGCTCAAGCCTTGCCGCCGTAAAAAATACTTTCTGAAACCTTTCAAAAAAGACTGACATTATTTAGAAACCACAGAATGTGGGATTCACGCCTCCGCGCGCTGCCTCCGAAACGTATCCACGCACTGTCTTCCACATGCCTCCGAGATGTGTTCCAGTTGTGTCGCTACAGGCTTTCGTACGTTTCATCCACCCAAACACTCTCTACCTACCAACATACCTGAATATTAATGATGCGTGAAACCTGTCAAACGGGTATATTCGAAGCCTTTTACAATAATCTATAGGCTGGGGGCACAAGTCGGGGTGTTGACAATTTCTTAAGAGCTGTCTGTTGCCCTCCAACCCAATACCGGCCCCATCCTGTATGTGCCCGTCTGGCTACAATATGACTAAGACTCCTAACTGATACAATCTAGCCGTGTTATGAAAGGGGATTATATATTATGCTGGCAAATGTTTCAAAAAGTGTTACTCAAGTCATATGGGCATACTTCATAGGCATCGCCATACCTGGGTCCCCAGAAACTGCGAAATGGAACGAAATGGAACGATATGATACAAGATGACATATGTAACATTATGAAATGAAATACCAGTACCGCTCGATTCTGTATTTTAAATGCTTCCTGTTCCGGTCTACTGTGAATGTTACAACGTTCCGTATATTTGGCTATCTACCGGTATATCATTTCATAATGTTACATTTGAAAGGAAATATATGTTGTTTTGTTCCTTAGTTGCCACTCATTGTTAGTTTTCAACCAGTTTTCAGTCGAAACATCGTGGCGAGTTTCCTTTGATTACAGTTAGGGTTTGGCTTCTACCATTATCTATAGTATGTTGGTACTCATTAGAAAAGTGGATCTGTGCTTATTTCTTTCATAAATCTAGTATAATTCGGATTTTACATCATTGCATATCTGTATCAATTCGTTTTGAAGGTTTTGATAATGAAATTACTCTCAGCGATTTGGTGGGTTTCATAGGAGCCCAAAATGTACATTTTTGTATGAAAATTGCCAAAAATCCCCCAAAAAAATCATTTCAGGTACAGAGTGAACGACCAAGGTCTTAATGAGGTTTTGTGAACATGTGTTTTTTTGGTATGAACTTTCAATCATTTGGTCTAAAGTTGTCAGGTGTCCAAAATTTACATTTTTTGGTCAGAAAATAGAGAAAGTATTGAAAAATATTGGAATTGGTACTAAAGAGTGCATTAAATTCTATGGGCATATGTCCTGGGCATCCCTGTTCACCATTAATTTTGCTAATGAGATTAATTTATAATTTATATGACGCATGGAGTTGCATCAAATTGTATTTCCTTTTCTTAAAAAAGAGATTCCAGATAATTCAGCTGTACAAGAAGGTCCATAAACTCTCCACCTCACCGGACGCCAGTAGCGTGTGGTTATAATCAGTGTTGCCCCATAATGAATTTAGATCTTTATTGTACATTTTTGCCCCACTAGGCTAAGCACAGGTCACATGTTAACAACCATGTACATATCCATGTGTATATATAAACATGTAGTATACTCTAGTACTTTAGACTCCCTCTCGCTTCTTGGTGATTATATAAATGTAGGAGGCTGTATGATTAGTTACAGTTGGTTTATCGAATAAATGGTGTTACGTCGTTTTTGGGGTACACGTACGCGGGCGTGCAACAAGGAAGCATCCTGGGCCCTCTGTTATTCCTGATATGTACAAAAATGACATCAATGATTTACCTTGCACGTCTAGCATGAATTGCTTTGCTGATGACACCCCCTTGTCAAGTTCTAGACCAACGGCTAAGGAAATAGTCAGCATTACCAATTCCGACCACCAACTTGTTTCTGACTGATACGATTTCTGAGGCCATGAACTGTATCCAGACTAATACAAAAGTCCGCACAGAGCAGAATAGAGTTTTCCCCTATCTACATCTCAGGTCACCTCATTCAAAAGGTCCCGTTCTACTCTCATCTTGGTGTTACCTTACATCAGGCCTTGGGCTGGACTGAGCACGCACAGATTCTATCTACTAAGGCCATGCAAGTTTTTTGACATCCCTAAAGGTTATGAGGCAAGTTATCCCTGGTTAAACTGGAATTAGCTTACATTACGCTGGTTCGGCCTAAGCTGAAATATGCCTCCATTCTCTTTAGCAATATGAGTGTTGCAGCCTCTAGGGACCTCATACGTGTGCAATACCACACAGGTGAATTCAATTCAATTTTTATTGTAACAAACTGGCTGACACATAACGTGTGATATTCTCACAAAATTCAAGTTACACACACAATTATCACTTCTCTCAACAATAATCTCACAGAATTTACAAAGGGCAGGGGTTACCACCGATACAAGCATTGTTAGCGTCATCCCAATCTTCAAAGGAAGGGACTCAATTTTTTTTAACAACTACTGACCAATCTCAGTCTTGCCCGACGTGTCAATACTTGTAGCTTGTCTAAATTTGAATGAATAAATATTGTTACACTTATTATTTTCTATATAAAGGACAACTAGAGTTCCACAGCCACATACCTTCATGCACTGATGTTTTGCCTTTTCCAGTGGCATATCATAAACGTGTCCCAATAATTATTGAAATAAGAACCTTATTTGCATGGATTATGTCAGTTGAGCATCTTCTCTACTCAAATATAGAAGTATGAAAGTCATAACTTAGCAAAGAAGGCAATTGTAGCATATCATTATAAATTATGTAAATGTCATCTATGTTTCATAATGTCCACATCTACTTCCTAATGCCGCAATAATGATATCCCTATCATTTACCATAATGGCATTATACAAGAGTCCATTCCGAGTCACCGCAAGGGTTGTTATTGTCATAATTTACAACTGTTTTTAATTCTTTGTAATTATTTGTCTACGAGATTTCATACTTTGGAAATTTTGAGGATGTCATTTGAACTTTATAATTAGTTGCCTGGTTGTGTTAAACTTTGGAAATATCAATGATACGGAATATGATATTTGTAATAATTTCTAGATAATGGTTACAGCATTCTACTATTTTCTTCCATTTTTACAACTATCTAGAACATTGTATAAATGGGTCAGTGGGCTGTGAAGAAAGCAATTCACACATCTTGCTTGGCCACCATGCATAGATGGCTTGCACAAAGGACCTAATAGTATGCAGCAGTGACATCTAAAAATACACAGGGTAGACAATAGGGCTGGATTAACACCAAATTTCATGGCAATCACAAAAATCCAAGCTTTGTCTATATTTCTCTAGATTTTGAAATTTAGAAGAATCACATCATATTTGCAAATTCTTCTAAAAAATATGTTTGTGCAGTCTCTTTCTCTTTCAAAATGTTTCTAAACCATCTAATTGGATTCAAATAAATTCAGATTCTTATATTGAATTGTTTGGAAAAATTTCGAATCATTGCTACTTAGATATTCTTTTATTCAAATTTATTCAAAATAATTACACATATGATGTAAAACCCTTGTGGTGACTTGGAATGGACTATTTCCATTGACTATATAAATTAGGTATTCATTCGCAATGTCGCCTAATTGATACCTATCGATATTACTCTCTTCTTTGTTTGATATGTCACGTGTTTTTAAAGTCCTATTATTGAATCCAACTAATTTATCAACATAACTCATTAGGTATGAAAAGTAGCTAGCGATTAGAATAATTAGCATACGATCTTGTCAATCATCACTTAAGCTAGTTACACACTAAATATCATTACGATTTGTCAATACCTTCTTGAGTCATTCCCTTTCAAAGTTTCAAACAAAATCGACTCCTGCAATTTCAAATGCAGTTGCAATGACTTACAATCCTGCCAGGCATTCTTGAGTTTAAACACACACACACACACACACACACACACACACACGCACACACACAAAGACACAAACACACACACAAACACACAGATTCAAACACACGTACACACACACACACACCCGCAGAAACAGACGCACAACACACGCGAACGCTGACAAAAACCTAACCTTGGCGAAGGTTTAAATGTTTGCACAAGGGTGTACGAACTTGTCTTACCTTACGGCAACTAGTAGACAGAGTATCCACGGCCACACCAGGGATAACGTTTGGGCCCTCTACCATTATTGATTTACATTAATGAACTGCCAGAAGTTTCTTCAAAGCTTAGTTTGCGAATCAGAAATCGTGCAAAATAGGAACATATTATTGAGCTAATAAACCATCAATGAATATTTAAAGGCATTTTTTAGGGAGCGGGGTAGTAACATGTTACCTTAAAACGACCACCCGACTTTGTAAATCATAATTAACTTCTACCCAACTATTATACCCGACAAAGAAGTAAATCCATATTTCTCTTTTTCGCACACCATTTTCAGCCATCCGTTAATTAAAAATGAGTCAAAAGTTTCAAATGTCTCTAGACAAATATACGACACCCCTTCTATTTGCTTATGTCTAAAAGTGACTCGCAATCTCGTAAGCAACACTTGTTTCAATAACGTCATTTGTTCAAAATATTTATCTTTATTCATACTATTATCTGATCATCCTTACTACATCGTTATTATTTACTAAGTATTACTTGAAGCACTTTATTATTATATTTCTATCGGTAATCACGATTATGACCAATTTGAACAAGTAAATAGGAGGAGTTCCCAAAAAAGCTACATACAATTTTCCTGCAGTCGCACCTGCTTTAAAACTTTTTATCGTATTGTGTCATTCTTAGTTGTGTAGATGAACACATTGTATATATAGCATTATTACTACTATAAAGGGGGAGCGGATCACCACAGTATATGTCCAAACGTGTAGAGATAAAGATGTTTACAAAGTCTACTAAAAAGAAACTGCGGTGATAATTTTGATTTTATAGGCTTTTTAAGTTAGCAACTTATCACCTCTTATTTCACGTGTTTACCTTTCATTGCAAATTTGTATAAGTTTAATCCCGCTGACTTTTACAATCTATAGATTCTATAGCCATTTTATAATGTCCTTCTTAGAACTGTGATTATGAAAAATGAATGGTAGCTTAACTCATCATCGTAAATAAATGATTAAAAAAGAGTACACTTATTTCCAGATTAGTTCGTCTTCAGAATTCGAACAAGCAGAAGATTGATAAAAATCTACGTTCATCAAGTTACGTTTACTTCACATGACCTCTTATCAGATGTTTACCTGTCCTTGAAAATTTGTATGAAACTAGTTTTAACCCGCTGATTTTTATAACAAAGAAATGTTACAGTCATGTTCGAATGCTCTTCTAAGAACTGTGAATATGAAAAATCAACAAAAGTTTTCTGTTGACAATTCGGTGTTTCCATCCAATCTGATCAGATGTAACTTGGTTAGTACATCTTACCCCCCCTGTTGTTACTTATTTGTGTTCTTCTGTCATATCGTTCAGAATTAGCTCAACATCGTAAATGAACGAAGCGGTACCATTATGGATTGTTGAAGCCCCACTGTGTAACATTTTGGCGCAAAAATTGAAAATATTCTCGTGAACAAATCTGAATGTGACTGGCAGGTACGTACATGTACAACCCCTTTTTAGCATATTTTCTTCATTTTTCTGTCTATTGTTGGTGTTTGTGAGCTGTGCAAAAACAAAACAAAAAACTCCCGGACACCACCTCAATAGTACAACATTACATACAACATCCCAGTGCACTGGAGGACCCCTATGGTGGTCTAATCACTAAGGCACACTTTACTCTGCCAGATGTCACGAAGCTCTCCTTCTTTGGAAACACTCATATTTTTTTTCCAAGAGGGTAGAATACAGCTATTAATTTATAGAGAGAGTATAATTTGAAGGGTATGAATAAAGTGTGGTTATTTTCCCTTGAAAACTGCAAGAACTCTGGTAAGGATGACTTTTTACAGAAACTGGTAAACTGTAAACAGGCACCCCACTGGGCAGTCAGAGTGATAAGAAGTACAGAAGCCGTGGCCAGCCACGTGTGGCCATGTGTTGGTTTCACACTGTGTGTTGTTTTGAAAGGAGGATAACAGTTTTTTAAAGTTGTTTTTATGGTGCAGTTATGTTGTAACCTCCCTCCTTGAATATCGTTAAGCAATTTTATAGAGTTGATCAAATTTGCTATGCAAAGAAACGGTAGGAAAATTTACTTTCCGTATTGCCCTAAAACTATATAGTGGGGCTGTAAAACGTAACTCACCATCTACAAATCAACAAAACAGAGTACAAGTGTCCCCAGATTTAGTTCGTCATTGTAACATTGTACATTTAGCGCAGCCTTAATACGCTCACATTATTCGAGACTTTGAAGATACCTACGTATCTCGGTACAGACTATATTTGTGACTTTGCGTTTTACTCTAATCAAATTGTAGGAGAACAACTCACCTCGGAAAAAGGTATTCCAAACTGTGAAACAAGCGCAACAGTTTGTTACGTGACGATGAGCAGAAAGACTACTGTGAAGTGACACTTGTGACCTTTTGCCGCTGTGACGCTGCGTTTATGCCACCGACCGTCCTAAAAGTATGCCACGTTATTCAACCGTTAAGAAGTTATCTGCTCACATAAATGGCTGACATAGTCACACTGCTTTATGTTCAAAAACCTAGTCAAGAATTGAAAATGGAACGCATCTTTGCATTATATGACATTAGTAGGTTTAAAACAGGCATGATATTGTAAGGCAAAGTGTGCAAAGGTTTAAAATGAGGTCACACCAACTGTCTGAATAGACAGTGTACATTGACATTTCACGATAGCGCCGGTCACCTACAGAGCGCGTGTTGTATGAACTGTAAACTATATCAAGAGATAAATACTTTTCATAAGTACCTATGTAGCAGCTAAGCACAAAGTGCAACATGTGAGGGCACATTTACCAATCAGTTCCCCATGGCACAAAAGAACGTCCATAATCTGATAAGATCTCTTTCATCACGCCGACAAATCAGCACAGGTGGCTGTTTCTCACGGAAGAAGAGGTCGTCCTTTGTCTGATAAGATCTCTTTAATTACACACCTGGAGCCATGACGCCGACAAAGGACATATGGTTTTTGTTCTTGCCAGAAAAGAGAGAGTTCTTCCGACGGTGAGGTCACTATAAGTCACAAGCCTTAAGCCAGACCCTATAAATCATCCCAGGTGGGAGTTTCCAATGGCACAAAAGATCTGTCCCTGTCCATGAGTGAAGGCCACCTCGGATACACAACATTTCTTCACATCTACTAGATAAGTTAAGTAGGCAATCATAGACAAAGTCTTTGCTGTGACATAAGCAACATGTATGTGCATTGAGTGCATGTAAAATTCCTGTTTTTGATCATTTTAAACTTGAACATCGCAATATATGCTGATAACGAATCGCAAGATGGCTTCGCGTAGTTTCATAGCTTGCTGCGTTTGCTACGTTTCCAAAACTATAAGAAAAACAATACGAGTAAGTTAAGTAAATCATTGCACAGAATCCCACATATACATATTAGATATCCTTAGTCGTATAGGTAGCAGTTTGTCTTCACCTTTGGTTGGCACAAGGATATTTAACTGTAAAATTATGTTTGCAAACAAGCTGACGGCCCATGCCACAAAAGTTGACCTACATTTGGGTCTCCTTCATGCCATTTTATTAAAAGCAACCAGTCTCATCTCGCGCGTCATCGACGGAGATGACAATGTTTAGCAAGCAAATATGCCTTGAAAACCATTGCCGTGATAACCGAAAAAAATATAAACTTACGATAACTTATAATACTAAGTATTATAAAATTGTTGCCAACAAGATTTTAGCAGAAGCTTAAGTTTGGCGGCTCTAACATTGGCGGTTCATTAGGAAAACGACAAAAAAGGCCTCAAAAGCTCCCTCCCGTTTGAATGGTGATATGTTTTATGAGAAACCCACCCCACCTCCACAGTTGTATGTCGGACCATCAGGGTTGGAATTAGTGCAGTTTGCTAGAGTTCTAGGTGTAATCCTGCAAGCCGATCTCAAGTGTTCCACTCATGTAAACTCGATAGTGAGCAAAGCTAACCGTAGGCTTTATCTGGTACGTGTCCTAAAGAAACATGGACTTGTTAACTATGACTTAACGCTTGTTTTCTGTGGTTTTGTAAGACCATTGTTAGAGTATGCTTGCCCTGTGTGGCATCCTGGTCTCAATACTCTCCAGTCAAACCACATAGAAGTTGTACAAAAGAGGGCGTGCCGAATTATTCTAGGTAAAAACTAAAATGTTAGCTACGACAGAGCATAAGAACAGCTGTCACTCACTCCCCTGTACCTGAGACGACGTAACCTGTGTATGAAATTTGCACTGTCCATCTCTAAATCCCCCACCTTCTCTAGTTGGCTCCCTCCGAAACGGGGAAGCGTCCACGGTAGGGATCTAAGGTCAAAGAACAAATTCACACCGTTCAGCTGCAGAACTATCAGATTAAAGAACACCACATTACCTTTTACCGTAGAGTTATTGAATGAATTGTAGTCTTTGACTCAAGTGTATAGTTTTTTAAAATGTTAAGTTATGGTAAAACTTGTATGAGCAATTGAATGTTTTATCCCATACCCCAATTCAGCCGGTAAGGCTGCAATGGTATGTGTATGTTATTGTTTGCAAATAAAACCAGTCATTATTTAATACGGTTAAGACAACACACAAAAAAGGAGAAACAAGAGTTCCACGAACCCATACCTTCGTCAATGGATGGGTTGGTAGTTGGGTGGGATGTTATGAAGGATGCAAATGTATAATGGTAATGTGGATTGGATATGCGGAAATAATGTAAGTGATTTGTTATGTATGGAAAGAAGGCGTGGATGGTAGTAAGGTGTTATAGCAGGGAAGTCGTTGTTTGATTAATTGTTTGATGTTGGATGTGGAGTAGATTTGTGCTGATGGAAAGTTGGAACGTTTTGGCAATAGGCTAAAGTGTTTTGTGAGACGATGGATAGGTGGGAGAGAGATTTGTATGTTTGGTGGAAGTCTGGATAGGAACCTTTTAAAATTGGTGAAGGGTACAAAATGTTGTCGGTTTGTGATGGTAGTGTGTTTTATTTGGATTTAGGTAGGTGGTTAGCGTGAAAAGACAATGTTGTAATCTTTCACGATCAGTCGGGAAGTGGGTGAGGTTGTGGGTAAGAGGGGTGACATGTTAGGTTTTTAAATGTGTTTTGTGCTTTTTTATTGGCGAAGGTTATTGCAACCTAGTGTGATTGGGTGAAAGGTATTTGGTGCGTATGAAGATGTCTAGCTGACGAAGTTGTTGTGATGCTTGTTGTAGCTGCAGTTGGTCAGGGTGTTTTTAGAGGGCACTTTATGTAAGGTAGGAATGTGGTGTAGGAGGTAGTGTCAGTGGTGTTTACATGTGTGACAGGGCCTCCATGGATATTACCACATTAAGAATAGTAGGGTTTTGTTTCAGTGCATTCAGAAGCCTTAATTTAACAGGCTTCAGATGTGGCTGGAGATATTAGAACTTGGCAAAATAGATGAGTTAGCCAGCTGATCGATACAGTTTGCCACATATAATCAAATTTCATAAAGCTACCTACACCTCCAATATGACGTCTCTAACAGCATGCACCGTTACGAAAATATGAAGTGTCTGCATAAATTATGCAAATAAGGTCCGAAATAGCATAATGCACATTCAGGTGTATTCACCTCTCCTAAACGTATCTAACGTTACACCTCAAATATGACCTCCGTAGCATTTAGCATAAGGGAAATATAAGATAAGTTTCTATATGAAATGTGCAAAAGAGGTCCTAATTAGCATGATCCACATTCCGTTTTATTCACTTATCCTAAAGCAACCTACACCTCCAATATGACATCTATGGCATATGCCGTAAGGGAAATATGAAGTATCTGCATAAATTATGCAAACGAGGCCCTCACTAGCATGGCACACATCTTGTTGTATTCACCTTTCCTGAAGCTACCTACACCTCCGATATGACATCTGTAGCATACGCCGTGAGGGAAATATGAAATCGCCGCATAAATTATGTAAATGAGGTCCTCCTCATCATAATGCACATTCAGGTACATTCACCTTTCCTGAAGTGACCTACACCTTTAACATGACATCCGTAGCATTAATCGTAAAGCAAACATAAGTTTCTGCATAGAATATGCAAATGAGCTCTTCATTAGCATAAGGTATATTCCGTTTGTATTCAACTTAACCTAAAATACCCACAACTCCAATTTGACGTCCGCGGCATTTAACGTAATGAAAAATAACTTGTTTGCATAAATTATGTAAATGATATCCCCATAAGCATAATGCACATGCCTTTGTATTTACCTTTCCTACAGCTACATACACCTCCAATATGACATTTGTAGCATGTACCTAAAGGGAATATGAAAAGTCTGCATAAATTATGCAAAAAAGGTCCTCATTAGCATAATACACATTCAGGTGTATTCACCTTTCATAAAGCTACCTACACCTGCAATAGGACATCCTTAGCATTTAGCATTTCCTTCATCATAGTGCACCCCACATCTGCTTGTTTTTTTCCAAGGCCTTTCATCATTATGTAGTCACAACACGTCCCAGCCAGAACACATGCTTAAGCATACAATAAAACACATTTTTACACTTTTCTCGTTAATTATGCAAAGTTCCTCGCCCAAAATCTAATCATCTTGAGATTTCCCACATACACACGGACACACTAAATACGACAACAAACGAACCAGGCGTTCTCGACTTATCGTGTTCACTAATAGACACACAGACATGCATAAAAAAATAACCTTCTCAATGAAGCTTCGTCGACGAAGGTAATCTAGAGAAAAGGAAATTTACCATATTGAAGTCGAAATCTCATGGCAGACATCGGCAACGTTCGAAATGTACAATACTGTAAAAACACAGAAAGCTACACTGATTCAAATCTGTTTTTTTTTCCTGAATTGAGCTCACTGTAATCAGATTCTATCGTGGCAATGCTTCTTGCATCACAAACGATGGTACGGTGCTAGTGGTTCGTTCACTACTACAAACAAGAAGTCGGTCGCCCGTCAGGAGCACTGTCTACCAGTATGTAACGCAGTAGCTACGTACGCAACATTCATCGAAATGTTATCAACAGTGTCGTACTAGCCTTGGGGTAGCTGCGCAAGCCAAACATAGAAAGTGGGACCTACATAGAGTATTGAGAGTATAGATTTTACGAAAGTAACAAAAGTAGTAAATGAACACGCTCCAAACCCGAAACGTGCATGATTTAACCCTATCCAGAGTGGGCTTTTTTGGTATATCTGGGATGCGCTAGATATAGCCCTTCTCACATGACGTGAGAAGTGCACACAGTCAAAATTTTCCGGTCAAAAGAAAGCTAGAATATAGCAGACTTCAAGCCTTATTTACATTTCCCTAACTTCATCAACAATTTTCGAAGAGAGCAAAATTACCAAAGCGTAATAAGTTAGGCACACTATCTGGCGTAGCACTAAATCAGAAGGTACATTCGTGAAAATGTCTCACATCGTCTTCCGCATTGTAACGTTGAGCATGAAGGGCCCATGAACAGTATGAATACATTTCTTGTCCAAGTATGGTCTTTAGATGAATGTGTTCAAAATTCATTCATTAAAACATGACCATTCTCTGGCAACTAGCAATGGAGCGCCCTGAGTTCCAGCGCGTAAAAAACGTCCGATGGTTGGGCACCCCCCCCCCCCCCGTTAAGTTTTTCACGCTGTAGTGAATCGTCTGTTTTTCTCTATGACAAAGACACAGAACACTCAGTGCATCATCAGATCAACGATTCTTTGGTATATGCGGATATAAAAAGGGATATTTGAGGAGAACTAGACTAAAGTCTCAAGAGACTGAACATCCAAAGGCAAAACACCAGCTTTCTTTTCACTAGAGTTGCAGCATTAAATATCTAAAAACAAAATCCAACTGTTGGATCGAAAAAGATAGTGTTTCTAAGTAAAAGGGGAATAACTGACCCTGACAAACTGTATCAAAAAGAATAGTCCTCTGTGGCTATTCAGGCTCAGTGTACATTATGTGATATTTTTAATTAGCTTAGATTCGATGAGTGTTTTAAAGAGCGTTGTGCATTTTTCGGTGTATCTATGCACATTTGGCAACACATACTACGAAGATAAGACTTTTGATTGTTTTAAAAGAAATTGGCAAAGCTTATCTCTAGCTTTCGTGAATTTAATGTGGCAGACAAAGCACCATATCAACATACACACGTACAATAAACCTGGTTTGAGAAGATATTGCACGGAAATGAAACGGAAAAGGAAAACCTTGACTATCTTGCGTGAAAAACCTCCACCGAATCTTTATCTGTATCTTTATAGCCGGCATAACCACCTTCGGCGTAACATACCAACTTTTTAGGCATGCGGCGCGGCAGGAGCTGGCCATATTGCACCGAACGACCTGTCACGTCTAACCTTCGCATATCTAATTGCATGCATTTGTTTAAAACTTTCTAATGGGGATGCTTTTACAGTACAGTTGTACTTGATTGCAACGAGTTCCACACTAAGATGGTTCAAGGAGATTAGGTACACATTAATCCTAGGTTGGATGATATTTAATGGCAGTTTATTTGTCATTTTGTACATCATGCGTAGTCTGGACATTTTCATTCTGTGAGAATGCATGAGAATATAGCAGAAAGCAGGAGAATATGGGAGAAAGCAGGAGAATGCATGAGAATATAAGAGAAACAAGGAGAATATAGAAAAAAAAACAGGAGAATACAGGAGATAGAAGGAGATTAAAAGTCTTATTAGGTCTTGCAAATGATTTTACCTTTGATAGACAAGCCCATAAATTACGTTTGATCACTCCCAACCAGGAGAATGCAGGAAAATATAGGAGAAAGGAGGATAATATAGGAGAAACCAGAAGAATATATGAGAAAGCAGAAGAATATAGAATAATGCAGGAGAATATACGAGAATGGAGGACATTATAGGGGAAAGCAAAAGAGGGCAGGAGAAACCAGAAGAATATAAGAAAATGCAAGAGACTTAAGGAGAAAGCAGGAGAAAATAGGAGGATATAGAACAATGCAGGAGAATGTTAAAGAAAGTAGGAGAATATAGAAGAAAGTAGGAGACACCAGTAGAATATAGGACAATGCATGGGAATATAGCAGAAAGCAGGAGAATATGGGAGAAAGCAGGAGAATGCAGGAGAATATAGGAAAAACCAGGAGGAGAAAGAAGGAGAATAAATGAGAAACTATAAAAATATAGTAGTGCAGGATAATTTCGGAGAAAGCAGGAGAATATAGGAGAAACCAGGAGAATACGGGAGAAACCAAAAGAATATAGTAGAAAGCAAGAGAATATCAGAGAAACCAGAAGAATAAAGTAAAATGCAGGAGAATATAGGAAAATGCAGGAGAATATAGGAAAATGCAGGAGAAAGTAGGAGAATATAGGAGAATATAGTACAAAGCAGGAGAATGCAGGAGCAAGCAGTAGAATATAGGTGAAAGCAGGAGAATTTGTAAGAAACCAGGAGGATATAGGGCATATTCAGTCACGTGATCCCCTCTAGCAACAAGCACTGTCGGCCATTTTGGGGTCCATTTGATAGTGGATCCCATCGGAACTTTCCGTAGAAATGGCAAATGTTTTCTACGCCATTCACAATTTCCCTTCAATACGTTTTGTTTCATAATCATAGTGTTTTGCCTCGTGGTCGGATGTTGGATTGGCTCTGATAAAGCACACAGCCACACACTGATCGGGAGTAGTATAGTAGGGGGAGAAAGTGGCGTATTTCGGGCGGCGCCATCGGGCGGTGCAGGTCAGGGGTCACCAAGAGCGGAGAGCACCGCCCTAGTATATTGGTAGACATATTGATATGATTGCTTTAGTGTTTGACGTGTATAGATAATGTGTTTTTTATGGTCATGGAAGTATATACGTATACAGTAAATAAGAATTCCAGGGGTGTGTATAAGTCTTAGAACTACGTATATGTCCTCCTCCCTTTATTTGAAGAGGGATGTATTTATATATCTATATCATGTGTGATATAGATGTATGAGTGCTCCCACCATCTGACAATATGGAATGATGCCTACATATCATGTATGCATGTTCCCTCCCCCTTTCCCCTCCCTCCTCCCTCCCTCCTCCAGCGTCCATAGTCAATAAAGGCATTGTGTCAGTGGTAGTGGGCACATGTCATATCTAGTGTATACCGTTAGTGGTGTGTATGTCTTCCATATGTATATCATCCCTCCTCCTCCTCCAACGCCCATAGTCAATAAAGGCATTATACCATCGTTGGTAGCGGGCACATGTCCTATCTAGTGTATATCGTGAGTGGTGTGTATATGTCTTTCATGTCTGCATATGTCCTCCTCCAGGTTGGTATTTACCAAGTATCGATATATTTGTTACATGTATACCTCTCCGGATACGAAGTCATCGAACTAGTTTCTCACTCCTACATACGTATATTGAAAAAAAACAGACTACAACGAGAATGTACGCTCCATCATTTTAATGACCTCAGACACGGGTAACAATTGCTCATTTCATTTTCATTTCATTTTATTTATACAGGGGAAATACAACTCAGGCTGTGAAGCCTGTTTTTCAGGTATCCCTGATTTTACATATATAAAAACACAACTACGACATAGTACACTGAGTAACAATAATAAACAATCAATAATAAAAGCCATGTCACATACAATACAGATTTCAATTTTCGCTGGGATTGCCATTCTTCAAGTCCTTGTAAGTAATAGCAGCTCTTTGTTTGAGTGGTAATGTGTTCCACAACTGAGCCCCATAGTGTTGCATACTACTACGGTATGACGCTACTCTAGCTGAGGGACAGTGGAGCAGGTGGGGGTCGTAATCCCGAATCAGTTTGGCCTCTGTGCGTGTTCGGGCTCTTAGCATAGGCGGAGACTTCCAACGAAAGAGGTCTGTTATGTACACTGGCGCCTTTCCCCGTACTGCCTTGAAAACTGTAGCAAGAGAGATTGTCTCTACCCGCTTGGTCAATGGCTCCAGTCCTGCCTCAGCTAGCAAGACGTCCACTGGGACGTGATCTTTAAGTAAGTGTCCTGTGATTAGCCTTGCAGCTCTGTTTATCAATCTGCCCAGTTGCAAGACTAGTGTTTTGTTGCTCAGTACTAAACTGGGTAGCCAGGCTGTGGCGCAGTAGTCCAGATGAGACAATAACAGTGTCTGGTACATTGTTTGAAGAATGTCCGTTGAGACAAAAGCTCTGGCACGTCCCATGGCACCTAGACCACCAAGGATTTTTGCGGTGATTTTCGCGACATGTGCCATCCACCGGAGTGACGGGTCGAGAGTGATGCCCAGGTACGTTAACGAGCTGACTTGTTCATAAACATTCACGCCATCTGTTATGTTGACTGTTCCCCCAGCATATCTCAGTTTCTGTAGAAGTCCAAACAACATTGATTTCGTCTTGTCAGGGTGTAGTAGAAGCTTATTTTCATTTAGCCAGTGAACCACCCTCCTGACATCGCTAGATACTGCCTCCTCACAATCCTTCACGGTGCTAGCTGAGAAGTACAGGACTGTGTCGTCAGCATACATTTGGATACTACAGTTTTTAATGACATTGGGTAAGTCATTGACGTACACACAGAATAATAAAGGGCCCAACACACTTCCTAGAGGTACCCCGCAGTTGACCCGCGATTTTGAGGAATATTGACCTTGTAGATGTGTTGTCTGGAAGCGGTCTGCAAGGTATGACTCGAATCAGTTTGTCACATCAGTGTCAAAGCCCAGCTTCTTGAGTTTACCCAGGAGGATGTCATGATTAACCTTATCAAAGGCCTTCCTTGGGTCCAGGAAGAGAGCAACAGTGACCTTACTACAGTTGAATGCAGACTTGATATCCTCAACAATTTTCTGCACCGCAGTCGCTGTGCTATGATGTCTCCGAAACCCGCTTTGGTGAGTGGTGAGGAGATCGTGTCTAGTCAGGAACCATTTTACCTGATTTTCAACAAACTTTTCCATCACCTTTGACATAACACTTAACACAGACACTGGACGATAATTCGCAACGTTAGCTCTGTTTCCAGACTTGTGTATTGGTGAGATCTGGGCCTCTTTCCAATCAGTTGGAACCTGACCAGTAGCTAGTGATAAGTTGAATATGTGCGTCAGTGGCTTCACGATTACAGGGGCTGAGTCTTTAAGAAGTTTGGAGGGGATTTTGTCCAGCCCTGTGGCTCTCTTCGTTTTCAGCCTCCCAAGTTCATTTAGCACAGTTGACTCGTCAACAGACTCAAAGCTGAACGTCTTCGTGGGCTCAGGGATGTGGCGGAGAGGGTTCTCCTGGGGAGCTGGCATTCCGTCAGTCAGTTTGCTGGCACAAGTTGAAAAGTAATCATTGAATTCCTGTGCCATTTCACTGGGATTAGATGTGGAAGTGTTGTCAGGTCGCACTAAGTTCTGTACTTGGCTTTTTGATTTGGACTTCCCTGTAAAGGCGTTTATAATTTCCCACATGAGGGATTGGTCACCCTTAGCTTCTGACACAGTTTGGCGAAATGAGTCTTCTTCTCCATCCTGATCATAGAAGTTGTCTGGTTCCTTAGGAATCGGTAGATTTCCCAGTCCTTCACATCCTTGGTTTTAATGGCTTTGCGTCTGGCTGCGTCCCGACGTCCCATCATGTTTTTCACCCTGTCCGTCAGCCACGGAGCAGTATGGCTGTTTTCCCTCACTGTTTTCATGCGAAGTGCAGCGTGCTCATCAGCAACACTCAGGAAAACATCTTTGAAGGCATTCCAGGCATCGGTGACATCAAAGCAGTCAAGCACTGTATCCCATCTATCTGACTTTAAACTGTCGATGAAGGACTGTTGTGTGTACTGCCTGTAAGACCTGTATTCACACCGGCGACTTCCACCAGCCTCTCCTCCAGCTTTAGCACAAGTGAGTATAAGGTTGTGATCAGATGGCCCCCAGGCCACACTTGCACTTGACTTGTAACGGTCCGGGTTAGAGACAAATATGTTGTCGATGCACGACTCAGTAGTCTCTGTAATGCGGGTGGGTTCGCGTATTACAGGGTCGAGCTGGTACAAACCCATCAGGAGTTCCACCGAAGACATGGCTTGAGTTGAATTTAGCAGGTCTGAGTTGAAATCCGCCATGATAATTGTCTGTTTCACGTACACACCTACGCCCCCACCTTGCCTGTCTCTGTCCCTTCTGTATAAAGTATAACTATCGATTCCTACAAAAGAGTCTGGAATAGTGTCTGATAAACGGGTTTCATTGAGTCCTAATACATGTATACGGATACTCCTAAGAAGTAGCTGCTGAATTTCATCCAGATGTCGTGGGAGGGAGACCACGTTGTAGAAGCCATAGACGATGCCCTTTCTCCAGTCAGGTAACCCCTCAGCAACCGGCCCCGGGTTGGGTGACACGTCGCCAGCCAGCAGTAGCATAACACAGGCTAAAAAGTTCAGAGTCTGTTCTGTCCTTTCGGTGCGTATGTTTGCCCTGCTAAGGAGTCTTACGCCTAACAGTCCAGGACTGACTTTCACAGAGCTTACAGTTTGTGTGATCCATGTTCCTGTTTCTGCCTGTGCATTACTAGCAGCCTTTTCCCATTTTGGGACTACAGTTGGACGAGGGAACACCGCTAACAGCAATACACTCAAGAATAATGCTCTTGGGATGCTAAATGTAACTACCCCTTTTACCGCACTGTACAGTCCTTGTGCAAAATGCATGGACATTCGATTAATCATAAATTTGCATATTTTAAAACCAGTTGCCTAGTCAGGGACTACCAAACATTCCGTAAGCATAGGCTAGCCTGATTTGCATATCAATATACATGGAGGGATTACCCTGATATAATGAACAATCAGTAACAATAAAATACTGCCTGCAGCTAAGTATTGCACATTAACAAGTTATCAATTAAAATACACACTTAAGAAATATATACCAATGAATTATGAAGTTACTGAGGTAAAAAGCTTTGTACAGTTGATGTGGCACGGCTCAAACACTGTCCCCCTCCCTAATCGGAATGTCGGTTCGATGAGGATGGCCCCAAGAGAATTTACAATGCACAACTTTCAAGTGCACAGAGATATAATAAGCAATCAACAAACCTCTAGAGCCAATCCTTCACCACAACTGACCGAGAGTGCGGACCTATATTGCGCTCAAACTGTCGACGGATGGACCAAGATGGGCGCTTCGAAGGTTGGCACAATTACACCAAGATTTATCAGGAATGCTTACAAACTGACAAAAGAAACTTGAACAGTACGCACAAGACAAGCGTGCTAACAATGCTACATTCAATTCTACAGAGAATAACAATGTTTAAGTAAGATTTACCCCTGATAAATACTGGATGTTCTCTAAGAAATTCAGGTAGCGGCCATCTTGGACCAAACCATCCCTTCTCTGCTGTACAACGTCTTCTTGTCTAAACAAAGGCGCGTTCCCACTGACCACTATACAAAGATAGGATTATGATATACACAAAGCAATATACATTAGTATATTAATATACACATCTATATCATCCAAAATGTATCAGAAACATCATCACATGTACAGTACAGTACACATCAGATATTGAGTGGTAGGGTCGTGACACCGTCAATCAGCACTTGTCTTTTTTGATAGAAATAAGATAAGGCATCTCTCGCTTGAGAGTACGTGAACATCTGATTATCTCTTACGCGTAAGCCCCTGTTCATGCCCTGTCCACTTTTCTGCGTTTTCAAGACGTTGAGATATGTTTGGAAATCAATCTCGTTGCCTTTATTGCTAACTCCCTTACAGCTGAATTTGTCTTCATCATTTTCGTCTCCGCCGAAACAGTAATAGGTTTTGCTGCACAACCCCACAATACTATTTCCGGACCACTCTTCTTTGAACAGGCCGGGTTTGTGTTTGTCGAAGGCAACTTTTTCAGGGGTGTCAGAGCGGGGAAATCAGATATGTTTCTCTTTTCTGTACTCGCCAAGCATGTTTGGTTTGATGACGACCTCAAACCTATCCGCCGAGATAGCAATGTAGGCTGAGTCCGTGTCCATCTCGCAATACTGGAAGTCCGATCGGTCTACGAATTTGATCATGAAAAAAAAAGTAGAACTCCAGCATGCAGAGCTTCGCATACTGATAGACAAAGAACCCAATCTGAAGAGGTAAGTTGAATTTGATCACTTTCTTCGTTAGTTGCATCTCGTAGAAGTCGTCAGTCACTTCATCTGCGTGACGGAAGCGTGGAGTGTTGATTTTACGCGTGGCAGTAACAGCATCCCTGCATAACTCGACATCCAGTTGTTTTTCTTTATTGGTGACGGTCTTACCGAAGGCCGAATTGCCGATAAGTGTCATCGTATCGGCAATGATCTTTTTAGACTTATACGTTGATGAAGGTTAGACATCCAGGTAATAAGATACGCCAAAAATAATTACTCAAGCAACTGGATAAGATTTTGAAACAGTCAGACGTTTCAGACAGTATCCACTGTCTTTCGTCAGTGACTAACGATAGGGCTAAGAACACCAGCTTTATACCAAAACTCTGAATAGATATGTTAATGAGGTAAAGACAATTTAGGATGTCTTGAAGTAGTCTTCAAAAAGAAGATTAATTCAAGACAAAGTTTATGCCAATAGTTCAATTAGCTACTGTTGTTCTAGTACAGTAACTAAATGTTGCTCGTCCGGGGGTGGGTGAAAGTTGAAAGCGTAGACCCCCTTTCCTGTTGAGGGCGGGGTTGTACATCCTCTCATATATTGCTTCTCTAATTCCCCGTTCGAACAAGCGTTCTTCACGATCTAGGATGTCCGTGGATTCGAAATTGAATGAGTGTCCCTGGTTGTGTTTTAGATGGTGGTAAATGGCAGAGCTAGAGGAGTAGCGGTTAGCGCTCTTTCTGCAATGTTCCCTGTACCTTTCTTTTAGTGGTCGACTTATCTCCCCAATGTACATGGTACTTGAATTAATCTTCTTTTTGAAGACTACTTCAAGACATCCTAAATTGTCTTTACCTCATTAACATATCTATTCAGAGTTTTGGTATAAAGCTGGTGTTCTCAGCCCTATCGTTAGTCACTGACGAAAGACAGTGGATACTGTCTGAAACGTCTGATTGTTTCAAAATCTTATCCAGTTGCTTGAGTAATTATTTTTGGCGTTTTTTAGACTTATCCCTATCTCCGTCACGACGAGCGTCGCTGACGCGGTCACCGAAAGCTCTGAAACACGCCCTGGGTACGTATTCGAGCACCTGGTAAATGTGAGACACTACCAGACCCTTCTCCAAGTACCATTTCAGTAAGGGTGTAGCCAGAAGAATCTTTTTGCCAAACATGCTGCCAATGAGAGACCGTCTGGGTTTGGTCATGATATTATTCGTCTCGGCATACTGTTTCATGAAAGGACCTATGTCGTCGATAGAGATGTCGACGTTTTTGAATATAGGTGGCATCTCTTCAAAATTCTTTTTGTGCTCTTCAGGAACGCTGATGTCACACTCGACCACGCCAAACAATTTCCCCGCACAGATAGCATGTAGGATTTGGTCTTCTGACATTTTGTACTTACTTTCAGTAGGTGTTTTGTACTGAGCCAAAAAGGCGGACACTCTGGGATCCCACTTTTGCAACCGGTGCCACTGACATTCACACTTTCTGTCACCTTGTACCCCAACCCTCGCAAGTACTCTGTCGTCTGGATAGTTTTCTCGAATTTCTCTGACATGCTTTTGGCCGTAAGAACGTCGGATTGGTGTTTTGCCGTCAGTGAACAATCGTGACCATGAAAGTAACACCCGTGAAACTGGAAGATTTCGCCCGTGTCTGAACAGAAGCCGTCCACGGGAAGTTGCCGTGGCCCGATGCGTTTCTCGGTATTGTTGAATTTGTGCCGAATGACTTTGCCGTGCTGATACCCTACCCACTCCAACCATTGTGTGGCCATGCACCCGACACGTTGCGAGTATTCTCTCTTGAAATCTTCCTCTACCCTGCGGCGTATGTAGCAACCAGTAGGCATGCCCTGCATCAGGGACCAGAGATATAGAGCGTTGGCGTCGTAACCAATCACTTTCTGACATGTTTTGGGTTCTCTACCGTTTTCTCTCATGAGATAACGGCGGAAAAAGATACTAGGTCCACTTACTATGTTGTTCTTAAAGAGTTTGTACGCGTCCTCGTTATCCATGCACGTGAAATATGTGTCTCCTATATCCATGAACAAGTATTTCCGTGAGTCCCGGCACGCTAATGTCGTCTTTAAACATGTCGATCTGTCGGTCTTTGTAAAAGTCGGGCATTCTCTGCACAGCATCCAACATCGACACCACGTCCTTGTTGTTGTACCACGTCAGAAAGTCTTTCATGGTGTGCATGTTGTGGTCTTTCCAGACTTCCTGGCAATAAGTGTAATCCTCTTCGGAGATGTGTGTCATCTTCAGCTTGCTGTAGAAGGCTGAAGCTGGAGGTAGTTCCGTTCTTTCCAGTTTTTCGAGGGAATCCATCCATTCGTAGGGGAAGAAGCATTTGGTCTCCGTACACCCGTACGCAGTCAGAACGGCTGTATAGCTAAAACCGGGGGCGACGTAATTGGTCAGGTCTAGAAACTTTAAGTCCTCTGTTTCTATGGACCTGAAGTCGTTGTTCCTATTGATAGGGCGAAGGCGACTCTGCTGGTCGAAGAGGTGAGGGAAGAACACATTCTGCATAGCATTTAGGTCATACTTGCCAGTATTAAAGCCGATTACGACGAGTTGTCTCAGGTACCGGTTGTACTCGTCAATCAGTTTAGTCAGGTAGTGCTTTTTGCGTTTTGCGTCTTGATCGTCTCCATCTACACTTTCTTTTGGTCCCTTCTCTCCCTCCATCACCTGTTCAAGGTCCCGTTGTCTTCTGCGTTCCATTTCTTCAAAGACCCACGCAACCCTTCGTCTTAGCACGTCGTAGGCTGCACGGCTGATCTGCAGTAGATACTCAATCATGTCTTTTACGACCACGGATGGCTCGCCGTCAGAAACGAAGCACCGAGGCTTGGTGTGACCATCCCTTACATTAAAGGAGTCACAGAGCCACTGGAAAGGTTGTTCAGGAAACACAATGTAGCCACTGCGGTCAGGCCTAAAACAGCTCTGAGGAGTCTGTTGGTACATCCCAAGGACAAGGTCGATGACCTAGTCAAAACAGACTGTGTATACAAGATCCCGTGCGCAAGCTGCGAGGAAGTATACATTGGGGAAACAGGCAGGACCCTTTGAACCAGGCTTAAGGAACACAAAAAGGAAGCTACCGACATGGATGCGGTCAAGTACACCAGATCCCAGAAAAGACAGGCACAACAAGAAGAGAAGAAATCTGCAGTCACGGACCATATTGCTAGAAACAACTGCGTCATTGAGTGGGAAGGGGCCAAAGTAATAGACAGAGAGGACAACAGACGCATTCGTTAGATTAAAGAGGCAGTATAGATCAGAAAGTCATCACCTGTGATGAACCGAGACGAGGGGGGATACAAGCTCAGCCATATTTGGGATTACGTTCTCGCCGCAAAAGCGCCACCTACATCGGCTACTTATAGCGGTGAGAAGCAGTACTCCAGTCAGAAGCTCCGAAGAAGGTGTCTGACAGACACCGAAACGTCAGCAGGTGAGATTACCTGATTGTGATAAAAGAATCTCCTATATCCTATATTCTACCAACCTGATGAAATTATTTTCGGAAGTTGGTGTATTCCGGTACGTTAGAGCAAACACTCACGCTCAACAACTCGTGGACCGCCTCCCACTGAAGTTTCGGTGTCCCATCGTCCTCCAGGGGCTTTAGTAGACGTTCGATGTCGTAGGTCGCGCGGAAAGGGTAGTACCGATCTTCTTGCAGTACGACGATTCCCTCGTCCTTGAGTTTCATAAAGATGGTGGCCGGTAGATGGTAGGCTCCCCCAGGATACTCGTACGTTATGGCGCCGTCACATGTCAATTCGTGACGGTTAAGCTTATACGAATCCACCCACTTCTTCCCGCACTTGGGACAGGCGTAAGACTTGGCATATTTCTTAAAATCTTTGATGTAGCTAAAATGCGTTTGATACAGGTTCAGATACATGGTTTCCTTGTACCTTGACAGAGGGCGTCTGACGAGCTCGGCAAAGTAATCATTCTCTTTGTTGGTTTCTTCGTCGTTGGGCTGAAGAGAGTACACGTAAATGTTGAGTTGAAACAGCCTTTCCAACTCGTCCAGCATACCCAACGTGACGCCCTGAAGTTTGTCTTTTGTCTTCCCCGTCTTTGTCAGAAATTTCTGGTAGTGTATCTTGGTGGCAGCCTCCAGACCTTTAGAACTACCGCCAAAGTGCGTCGCAAGGCAGCGGAAAAAACACAAGTTGTCCTGGTATGGCCCATTTGATCCACGGTGTAACGGGTCAACAGCTTTACTGTTCACGAGGTATGCAGGGAGACTTGGCGCCGTGCCGATGGGTGTCCGTTCAGTTTGGTCACGAAAAACATTACGTTTGGAACTGCCTCAACAGTCCACTTGGAGTCTGGCCGCTGCTGACAAGCGCATTCTAGAATGTCAATGGTGGTCACTTTGTCCAAGAAGTCTCGTATCCCATCTTCGTTTTCCACCAATACCGGTTTCTCCAGGAAACAATGGTTGTTCTTGCAAGCGTAATAGTACCGGAGTTCACCCGTTTCGCTGTTTCTCAGAATAAAGCCAAACGACACACTCAGTTTAAATGCTTTGTTTTGGTCGCGAAAGACGGTCCACACTTTGCTGACAATTCGTCGACGCCGGTGGAGGGTAGACGAAAGTTGCATTCGTCTTGAATTTTCCGACCTCTCTTGAAGTGGGTGCGTATAGCATGCCACTTTTCTCTATACAGTTGTATTAGGGCTGCATTGTCCTGCTCGCCTTCTTCGTCTGGAGTAAACAGATCGTCGTCCCGTATTGCCAACGGGTCCTCTTGCAGAAGGACGGGGCTCTCCCTTCCCGATGCCGCATGATGCCGCATTTCTTTTGAAGGTCCCCCCTGTCATTTTCGCGTTTTCTTAACACTTTGCCGGTCGGAGCGAAAAAGTCAACCACCGGCCAGAACACGGCGTAGCCCGGTGTTGACGCAATTAAGCATTGTCGGGCCGTTCCCAAAGCCCCGGCGGCCGTAAAAAGCCGGGCGGCGGCCGGCTTTGGCGGTCCTGCTCTGCGGTAGGTCCGTCGTCGCCGGCGGGTAGTCGCCGTCCCATCTGAGAACGGGCCCTGGTCCCGTTAAGCGCTGCTTCCGATAACTATCAACTTCCTCCGATGTACTATCTCTTAACTATTAGCTATCTCTTAAGCATTGGTCGGCCGGTTCTCGAGCCCGTTTCGGCCGCTGGAAGCCGCCAAGCGGACCGCGTTTGGAGTTTTCTTGCTCCTGAGACCGCCTGCTACACGATGGCATGCGACTTTCCGGCCTTCCCCGACTTTCGGATTTCGTCATGGTGTCTGACCAAGGTGTAGGTCGCTGATCCTACCTTGAGAAGAGTGGTCCTGTTTTGACTAGGCAACTCTTCCAGAGCCCGTAACGGACGACTGCTTGGGGCTAGCGAGTCCGGGAGGGTGCGAGCGGTGCCGGCTTGGCACGGGCAAAACCCCTGCACGGAGAAAAGACGGGGTCGTCCGATGAGTTTGTCCCGCCGACCGCCTCATCGGACTTGGCACCGGGCGCCGGGGCGGGTGTCGGCGGGGGGAGTGAGCGCCCCGCCCGACTCCGACCGCACCGGAGGGAGCCCCGGGCCCGCAAGGCGAGCGAGCAGGATCCGTCTGGTCTGGGGCGAGGCCCGGGGAGGCGGGGGTGGACCGTACTAACGAGCAACGGGGTCGACCGGGACGGGTCTCCCCTGGTCAGCGGGGGCGGTGGACCCAACGGCGACGGCTCGCCCCTTCCGTCTGCGTGCGAGTACGCCTTGCGGAGACAGTATTGCGGTTCGAGACCCGGCCGTCCGCCTTGCCGGCGGATGCGTCCGGTCGTGAGAGTGCGGGACCGTTCCTGACGGGACGGCTCCGGCGTTGAAGGGAAGCAACGGTCAGGTGTGGCCGGGAGTTCTGCGCTCAGGCTCCCGAGGGTTCGCGGCCATCTCCACGGCACGTTCCCACCTCACGGCAGCGACGGACTCGGCGGCGCTCGGCGCTCCGGTCGAGTGGGACCGTGTGGCGGCAGCAGTGCGGGTGCCCACGGTAAGAGAAAGGTTTGCTCTCAGTACTTTTAACTTTTTTTAAGAATACTTGTCAGCCTTGAAACAAAAAAAAAACTACAGTTCTATTCACCAGTTATTCGTAAATTAAGCTAGCAATCTGTATATACATACAGTATTATGATTATGTATAAATGTCATTTTAATCTTGCTGTGTATATATGTCTGAATTTGTATGTATTAGCGTTTAACCCTTTAAGACGACTATTCTAAAACGGTATCGCAATAAACCCCCAAAATAAGACAATCAATTCGGGCTAGGTAAGTGTAGAAATGGTTGATTCAAGTTTACTGTTGTCTGAACTCCTTGGTATGTGGCATTATTTTGTTTATCTTTAATTCTGTACTTACCTGGGCAGAATAATCGACTTTCCCTGAGTCACATAAGTATTCCTATCACTAAACAAAAAGGTCCTATTCTCCACATGTCCTCATTCTGAATATTTCGTAACGCATAGACCGTATCAACTACAGTTTTAAATGTATAGATAGACATGGACCGATCGCGAATTGGGGAAAATTACGATCAAAATAATGGGTTGGTGGAAAGGGTGGTACTACAGCAAAAACGATGGATACCGTCATTAAGTAGAGTATGGGGTGGGAAAAACTGTCCAACGAAGGAACAACCTTACCATAACCGAACCGAGTGGTCCAACGTAGTACTGGAATGCTCTTTCCATCAACCCCAACACGATCTACCTAACAACCTTCCGTCAATAGGTCACAGGTCCATGAACACGGCGTAACAAAGGAAAGGCAGATAAATAAGTTTGAGCGTCTTGTGCAGAAAAGCCAGGAACAAACCAGCCGTTCATTACCCCAAGAGTGCATTCATAGGTGGGTTAAGAACTGTTCAGATCGACTACTAAAGGACCCGGAACTGTCGGTGTTGGTGAAAGGATTAAACTTCGCGGCGACGGATCGGCATACCCCTGTGGTAAACATCATAACGCAGACCGAGCTAGCCTGCCGAAAAATCCCCGAGAGAGAAGCGAACATTTTACGATCCAAGGTTACCAATATCCTGAGCAAACCGAAGAAGCCACAGTCAAACCTTTCAAAACAAGAACAGGAAGCACTCAAGTCTCTGAAACAGGACAAAGACATCGTAATCCTACCAGCGGACAAAGGGCGGCTGACGGTTGTATTAAACAAGGAAGACTACAAACAGAAGTGCTTGGACCTCCTGAGTGACAGCAATACCTACCTCCGACTCGGAAAAAGGGACCCAACATCAGGTTACAAGAAGGAACTGGTGGCTGTTTTACAAGACATTGAGAAAGAAGGTGGGTTAAACAGGATCTCTTATAAACAATTATATCCTACGGCCGAAGTACCACCGAAGTTTTACGGACTTCCAAAAGTGCATAAGGCTGGTATTCCTCTTAGACCAATTGTCAGTAGCATTGATTCTATTACATATCCTTGTGCCAAATTCCTTGCAGAAACCATGTCCCCTCTTGTAGGCAACTCGCAACACCATATTAAAAACTCACAACAATTTGCTGAGTGTATCAAACATGAACGT
This sequence comes from Branchiostoma lanceolatum, assembly GCF_035083965.1. Lineage (NCBI taxonomy): Eukaryota > Metazoa > Chordata > Leptocardii > Amphioxiformes > Branchiostomatidae > Branchiostoma > Branchiostoma lanceolatum. Next base: position 24,483,457 of record NC_089726.1, read on the forward strand.
GTAGAGGAAGACGAGGAGTTACGTTCATATGATGTAACAGCCCTCTTTACCTCAGTTCCTGTAGACAAGGCTGCCGATATAATACTACAACGTCTAAAGGAGGACGACACCTTACCTCTACGTTCCAAACTTACTCCCAAACAATTGGTGGACCTTTTGAAAGTTTGTTTGAACTGCACCTATTTTGTGTACGATGGGATCTTTTACCAGCAAATCCATGGAGCTGCAATGGGATCACCAGTCTCCCCCATTGTATGCAATTTGTATTTAGAACACTTCGAACAAGTCGCCATCAGCTCTGCCCCCCACCCCCCTGTGTGGTGGTACAGATACGTGGATGACACCCATACCAAACTTAAGAAAGAGTACGCACATGAGTTCACGGAACACCTGAATAGCCTTGACCCTGACATTAAGTTCACATTTGAGTCTGAGGAGAACGGATCATTAGCATTTTTGGATACTTTAACAGTAGTACAGGAGGACAGATCCATACGAGTTAAGATATGCCGTAAACCTACTCACACTGATCAATATCTTAATTTCCAATCCGACCACCCACTGAACCATAAACTGGGTGTTATACGGACCCTTTTCCACAGGGCGGAAATAATCATAACTGACCCCGAAGATTTAGAGGAGGAGAAAGTTCACATCACATGCGTTGAAGAATTGCGGGTATCCCACATGGGCAGTGAATAAGGCCACTAGACCGAGACCTCCACGGCAAATCAACTCCGAACAGTGCCAAAGTAAACACACCAACAGAGGCAATGTAGTACTACCTTATGTGAAAGGTCTGTCCGAAGGACTTAGGAGAATTTTTAATGCACATGGGATAAGGACATGCTTTAAACCAACAAGAACCTTGCGCAGCCTCCTAGTCTCCCCCAAGGATAAGATACCTAAGGGAGGCAAGTGTGGAGTGGTTTACCATATACCTTGCCAAGGTCAAAACTTCAAAGGGCCGTGTAAGGAAACCTACGTAGGGGAAACTGAAAGATCTCTAAAGACCCGGTTCAACGAGCACAAACGCCCAAGCACCATCTCCTCAGAAGTCTCACAGCACTTACACATAGAATCCCCTGGACATTCAGTCTCACTGGATAAAGTTACAATTCTGGACACTGATCATGAGTCGGACTTCGTTGCAAGAGGCATCAAGGAAGCCATTTACATCAGGGCCCTACGACCATCCCTCAACAGAGACGGCGGGCGCTACAGACTTTCCAATACTTACGATCCACTACTCACGGAGTCACGTGTGCTATCTGCATAACGTGACGTCACCCCAGCGGTGGATGGATCATTCCTTGACAAAGACCGATGTCGTACGGTCGAAAATTTGGGTAAGTCCAATTTTGTCACGTGTTGGAAATTACAGTTTAAACTCGTTTAAGAACCTTCCTGAATATTAATGATGCGTGATCCCTGTCTAAGCGACTATTCTCGAGGCCATTTTACTGTAATTCATTAGCTGGGGGGCACAAGCCGGGGATTGAAAAGTCTAGCCACAGCTTTACACCCAATACCGGCCCAATCATGCCTGTGTTGAAATGGGACAAATACTAGTTTTCCTAACTGATACAACAATCTTGCCGTATTATTACGGAGGTTGTTCACAAAACCCCTTTCTTGGTATACATGAGAAGCTGCATGGGATTGGCTACAAAATACAATATGATAAGTGATGTGATAACAACCAAGTACCTAAAGACGGAGGGTTTTATTTCAAACGTATAAATGAGAAATTCCCATACTTTGAATATCTAAACGCAAAGGATAAATTTATGTTTTGTTGCGTCTAGACAACCCTTGTACAAGAAACATGATATGCCCATACATCTACACATGTACAAAGAAGCGAGAAGAAGTTGATTCTACTGGATCAGCTTAACTTATCACTTTCGTCTATCATGTAACGTTATGTTTAACTATGTACTGTATTTATTTCACTTACAGAGTGAAATAAATACACTACATAGTTATACAGTGAAATAAATACGGTTCACTGTGTATGTCACTTACCTCTCGCTGGGATGCCCGAACATCGGCTCCCAACCCCCCCGCCTTGTCGTGGTGCGAGAGCCCGAATGTACCAATCTCCTAGTCCTGGGGTAGGTGGAACGTTCCTACTCTGTAACCTCGAATGAGGGGGTGGAGATTGGGTAGTCGCTAAAGGGAGCCCCCCCCCCCCGTCGGGTAGATGGAGCCCGATTCCCAATCCATCTACGACCCGAGGACCTCGCTTTCACCGTCCCAGTTTACTAGGCTATGGCAGATGAACCTCGGCTGTAAAGGGTGGGAACAGTTACGCGCACACCGTCTCTCACCTAAAAAAACCCATGCGCAGGCCCAGGGGATCAAGTCCACACCCCAACCCTCACTTCCAAGTCCTGTAGCGATGGGAAAGGAGCGAACCGGCAGGTGGAAGATGTCACCCAAGCCGCAGCCCCAATCCTGCATGCTGAGTATCTTCCAGAGGGCTGGTCTGTCCATGGAGTCGAATGCCTGTTTCAGGTCCACGTAGGCAGCGTAAAATGGTTTCATAAACTCCCGTCTTTTCTCAGCAGGTAGACGAAGGGTCAGGATTCTATCCACTGTGGAGCGGCCTGGTGTAAAGCCGCTCTGCTCCTTTCTCTGCTTGCAGGGTGATCCCTCTGTAGTTGCTGCACACATCTTTAGGGCCCTTCTTCCAGAATGGGAGGATGACTCCAAGCATCCAATCTTCTGGGTCAACCTCGTTGCTCCAGATTACAGTAAACAGCTGTCGCAGTTGGCCTGCGACTGTTGGATCACCATGTAGGAGCAGCTCTGGGGTGATGTCATCAGCCCCAGCGGCCCGGCCAGGTTTAAGCTTCCCTATAGCCTTGACCACTTCCTCCAGGGTAGGGGGACCGGTGGTGACAGAGTCGTCCTCCGTGGCCATGGCAGACAGTGATTCCAACTGAGGTTAGGCGGTTGAGCAGGCTCTGTAAGTGCTTCCTTCACCGCACCAGCTGTTGTTCTGGTGTGTCGGGGATGGTTCCGTCCATGGCTTTCACAGAAGCAGTGGGTGGTGTTGATTTCCCTGCGAGGGTCTTGCTGACCGAGGGACGTGGCGACACACAGTTCACCAGGCAGTCTCCTCCTTTGAAAAGAACCGAAGAGCTGCCCTAGAGGAGAAGCGCAGCCGGAGGAAGAATCGCACCGTCACGGCACCAAACCCAGAGTCATCCTTCCCATGCAGCCGATGTGGCAGTGTCTGCAGATCCCGAGTGGGACTCATCAGCCCTCAGAGGGCATGTACCAGAAGTGGAATCCCCTGAAATCTTCGCTAGCGAAGCCAAGCCAATGAGTTCTTACATGTTAGTTAGGTTTATGTTAAACGACCTGTATCTACCCACTCGGGGCACGAATGTACAATAAAGGTCTTCATTTATTCATTACAAGGAAATGACTTTATAAAAATAGTCAAATTTGATGTTATTCAGTTTCGAACTCCTGGTTCGAACGATGGGACCCAGGCGGCCCTCTTTTTTCACCACGCTGGGTATCAGGCGAAGGTTGCAAAATTCAACTGGAGTTTGGGAAAGTTCATAAACCTAACTGCTCAAGCCATGCCGCCGTAAAAAGACTTTCTGAAACCTTTCAAAAAAGACTGACATTATTAAGAAACCAGAGAACGTTGGATTCACGCCTCCGCGCGATGCCTTCGAGACGTCTCCACGCACTGTCTTCCACATGCCTCCGAGATGTGTCCCAGATGTGTCGCTACAGGCTTTCGTATTTTTCATCAACCCAAGCACTATCTACCTACCAACATTCCTGAATATTAATGATGCGTGAAACCTGTCAAACGGGTATAGTCGAAGCCTTTTACAATGATTTATAGGCTGGAGGCACAAGTCGGGGTGTTAATAGTTTTTTAAGAGCTGTCTGTTGCCCTCCAACCCAATACCGGCCCCATCCTGTATGTGCCCGTCTGGCTACAATATGACAAAAACTCCTAACTGATACAATCTAGCCGTGTTATGAAAGGGGATTGTATATTATGCTGGCGAATGTTTCAAAAAGTGTTACTTAAGTCATATGGGCATATGTCATAGGCATCACCATACCTAATCTCAGGTCAGTGGGTTTAATAGGAGCCCAAAATATACATTTTTTGTATGAAAATTGCCAAATATCCAAAAATAAATCATTTTAGCCCCTTCCCATATATGACGAACATTTTAAATGAACTGGAAACATAAGTCATATGTCAACAACTAAAGGCCTCAGATCTCTTCTTGTTTTCAGTTCTATGCACCTTGTGACATCAAAGGTCAAAATCCTTAGCTTTGGTATTAACAGTCAATGTTCCCTTAAAAATTAATCGTTACTTACTGGTATTTTTATTTATAAAAAACATTCAAAAAATATGTTTTAATCTATTTTCATTATGTCGCATTGTGTTTTGGGGTTATTTGCTCAAAAATTGTATTTTTGAAAAACTAAAAATTACGGACCCAAGAGGCGTATTAGCTAAAAGATATATGACGTCCTGTTATGACGTCATTGCAGTTGATATTGACAAAAAAAGTCTTAGCAGACATTAACATACTGTTAGTCACCATTTATCCAATATATACGGTTCCAGCCAACAGTCACGTGATTGACGTCATAATTACGTCATATCACGTCACTATGATACTAAAATTGTCAAAATAAACACATGTTGCTTATAAACTACCCTCTGAAAATGTATTGACCATACGATAAGTAGTTTAGGAGTTACAGGGGTCGGAATAAGAGGGCCTCAAAAGCACACACCCCACCCCCGGTCCCACCATGATCAAAAAAGCCCGGTCGGAATAGGGTTGATGTCTTTTAGAAATTTTGTTTAAATATGTTGGTATATGATGGGATATTTGTTGTTGCTTTTTCAAAGCTTCATAGAAAATAGCAAACGGAGAAGCTCTATAGAGGAATTCAGTGGCGGAGCTCCAAGAAGGAACCCTCATAAACATGTCACTCAAAAAAAAACCAAGATTTTTCATCATGATATTAACAAGATAATAACAACATACATGATGAAACTACTGGCATTGTCAACTTTTCCTATTTTTTGCATTTTTATATTTTCATGACATTTATGAGGGGGAACTTTGACAATTTTGACAAAGTTATTACGTTAAAATTTTCTTTTTTTTTGGATTAAATTCCTCTAAACAAGTGTGTAGTTTTAGGACATCAGTAGAGCATTAAAAATGAAAAATATTTGACATGGGGTTCTATGAAAGTGCTCCATCGAATAATTTTGATAGCCACGCGTTTATCCTGATCTATACTTAAGTAATTAAAATGTTAAGAAATATCAATTTCCACTTCTAGATATTACGTTGGCAGACTGGTGCAGACTGCTACACAGACCACAGGTTGGTGAGGGCTTAACTCTTTCCGAGTCTGTGCACGTCCGTTCAAACTGAGGCGGGCAGGAAGTGTGAAGAGTTTTTCGGGCCCGGCGTGTGCCTACCGGGAAAATTCTGCGTTTTCATGCACAGTTAGCTGTGCGTTGAATCCCAGGCCTCGGCACACTTGCGTGTGACCACGCCGGGTAGATAACAATAAGCTTTAGCTCACGCATTATACGCCACGGTGTGTAAACTACACGGAAATGATAGGTGAATGATCTTAAACTGCTGTGACTTTGTGTTCGACACTTAACAAAAACCATTAATGGATTTGGGACTGTATTGGACTAAAAAAAATTCTGTTCGGTTAAAGTCTCTACTCTGGATTGGAGTAGGATTGAAAATCAGTCGGCGGCCCAGAGCTCTAAACTTGCCGATAGAAATTGAATTAGCGCACCGGAGGAGTTTTAAAAAAAATCCCGAGAGTTGACCGGCCCTTACGGGTAAAAGGCACGGTACACCCCCCCGGGCTACAACTCTCCGCGCCCGGACCGGAGTGTTAATTTAGATCGGGCCGGCTGACTGTCTCGGGCCGCCGAAGGGACTCGCTAGCAGCTCGGTCCTAGTCAGGTTTCTCCAGGGTAGGAGAGTTAGGGGTGCACCAGACAAGCTGTTCTGTACGTACGTGAAGGCCCTGGCAATAGTATGGGTTTCAGAGTACTCTAAAAGTGACATCGATAACCAAAAATATTCTTGGGGTAACATATATGGTGGTGCACCAAGGAGGTTTGCCTGGTATCTAGTCTCTACGTGTCGGCTTAGGTGTTTTTTACTGGACCCAGTGTGCTATATTGAGCCATTCTGTTAGCTCGTCTTCTTAGCTTTAGTCTCGCCGCAATCGTAGCGGGAGCGAACTACACTCGAGCGGGCCAATCTGTCTGGGCGGCGGGTACCACTCCAAACGCCGCAGAGATGCCGGGGAGGTCCCGATGGTATGGTTTCCAATCGGCGTATGTTGAATGATCATTTGACATGATTTGAATTGTCAATGAAAAGTAAACACGAGTTGTCTGTAAGATACAAGCTGTGCATGTTGTAAGATGTGTATTGGAATGTCTTTGCGGCGTCCATATTGATTTTCTGTTTTTATAAATTTTTCCTTTAAAAAGAAGTAGTTGAAAATTCACAGAATACTAGTACTTGTGTTGCGTCTTTTGTTCCGATAGTCCTGTCTAGAGTAGTGTACTTGTGCATGCATGGTAGAAAGAAGGAGCCTCAAATTGTCGAAACAAAGGAAACATGAAAATGGCGTCGGGTCACCATATACATCACCCGAGAATTAGACCCCGTTCACACTAAAAAAAATGGATCGGATTAAACATTCATGCCTATAAAATTACCCCGATCGCGAATGACAATGTAACCTATATCTATTTTCTATGTATTTATTTATGTAGCCTATGTAATGGCCTCATGTGATGAAAGTTGTGAGTGTGGCTTGCAATTATTCTCCAAGCTTGCAATCCATGCTGAATATATGTATATTTGGCGTTATCTAAAATACTGAAGAGCAAGTCCAAGACTGTATTAGTGCTACACATTATACACAAGAATGACCGGTTGTTTTGGTGCATAGTGAAAAGCTTTCAAATGTACCGGGAAGGGGGTAAATGAATTGAAATGGTCTGTGTTGAAATGATACGAACTTGTGATAAGCATTTCTTGTCTATAGTCTGCTGTGGCTTCACATTGAAGACTTATTTGAGTCGAACAAGTAATTTTACGTGCTTTTAACCTGTAAACGCGGAAGTTTATTGTTGTACAAGCCTGAATCTCAAATAAACCACTGAATGATTACACAACAAAGATTTGACGATCGGGCATGCGGTATTTCACAACTAATTGTGTCTTTATTTGTGCAGGTTTCTGTAAAACATGACTGTGTCAGCCAATTGCAATTTACATAGTATATGGTTTGAAAAGAACAGCCAATCAACGCCCGTGTCGCTATTTTCGAATCTCTTGGTTGGCACACGTATCCTAGAAATCGTACCATCGGGCGTTCCGCGTTATCTCTACGGCACAGGGAGTGTTACCTGCCCGCCCTGTGAGAATACCGCGCACGGGGTGATTGTACGGACTTGGATCAATTAGCTCGGTCTACGGAGAGGCATAACTGACAGTAACGGATCAGTGCATAGCAGACTAAACCGTTCGGTAGAGAATGGTAAACAGACTATGTGTGGATATATGTTCTCCGCTCCCTGTCCCCTTTGCCAGGTATAGGCAGCCACGGTGCTGGGAACACTGAAAGCTTTGGTCGTGTTTCTACATCAACATTGCTAAATCTCGCGACCTGGATCGTCAGATCAGAGGCAACAGCCTGCTAGTTCCCAATTAGAACTTGTTGCAAGACTAACTGTGGACGACACTCTTTCAACTGATCCGAGACCAAACGGGCTAATCTGACTGGGAGTATCTGCGTTTTTATCTGAAGCATATGGATGGAAAGGTGCAGGAATGACAGCATCACGGAGACCCGCACTGAGAAATTTATTTCATTTGACCTGAGCGACTGTGGCCGGCGGAGTCGTCAAGATAAAGAAAGAACACACTCTTTGGAACTTTTGTAGCCGATACTTAATGCAAACAGTGGCATTCGTGGATAACGGAGAAACAACAATGAAAGTTTAATCACCATTTTGAACTAATAAAAGCATTTTTCAGGGTTTTTGGCCGGGGAAGTGGAAAGCGCACGAGGAAGATTTGGGGGGGGGGGGAGGCAATTGGGCAGCAGACCAGGCCTGGTCAAACCTTGGAGGGTAATTAAATGGTAATTAGGTAATAATTGTCGCTAAATTATGCAGCTACCGGCGGCAAACATGTACACTGGACAGGACGTGTATATGAATTTCCCTCTAGCTGCACGGGCAATTAAATGATAATTAGGTGATAATTGTCGCTTAATTATGCAGCTACCGACAGCAGAAATGTTCACTGGGCAGGACATGTGCATGGATTTCCCTCTAGCTGCACAGACCTTGGCTGGGAAACACAAGTCGACCACGTCGTCAAGTCAGGTAATAGAAAACTTTTCCTGCTCCGTCAGCTACGCCGCCTCAGCCTTTCTCGAGAAGATCTGCTGACTACAAGACCATGGTCAGACGGGCTTGCGAGTACGCCGTCCCTGCTTGGCATCCGGGTCTTATAAGGAAACAACAGGCGAGGATCGAGACCATGCATACAGAAAAGGGCTTGCCGGACAATACTTGGACCCGCATATACATTTTACACCGAGGCATGCCAAGTCCTCGATCTACCTACTTAAGATAGCCGACGCCGCCAGCTGTGCTTAAACTTTGCCAAACGCCTGCTGCATTCAGAGACTTTTACAGACTGGCTACCTCCATACCGCGGTGACATCAGTGGTAGATCAACTCGGTCATCACAACTTCTCGACACAATCAAAACCCGTACGGACAGGTACAAAAGAAGCCCCATCCCATACATGACCAACCTTCTGAATGAACTGTACACTTAATGTCACCTCAACACCTCAAGATCTTTTCGTTTATCAAGTTTTATGCAAAACGAAATGTAGGAATTGGCCAAGATAATGGGATCGATTGGTGCACTTGACTTACAAAGCCGCTAGGGGAAGCGTGGAAACCACCGCACGCGCGTCTTGTCTCCTTGTACGTGATTTATACAGTTGAGAGTAAGAAATGCGAGTTTAGTCACATTCCGAAGTTTCTGTTAACTCCGCCTGTCACATTTTGTGTATATTGTAATTTAGCAAACATTTATGGTTGAATCTTGATTCTTGATTCTTACTTCAATATTTTACTGCTGTTGTATTTTATACGTAATTTATTTTTAAAGAGAATGACTATGTAGACAATAATTGCGATTTTAAACACTGTAACTCCAGCGCAATTCAGGTAACTTCGGTTACCTGCGATGCTGTTGTTTGTTGACTGTGAATGTAATAATAATAAACCATTCATCATCATCATCAGGGATTAACGGGGCGCCGCCACGTCGTGCACAGATAAGTGGTGCATTCCCGGTACTTCCCAGGTCGGCGCGGGCCCCGTGCAGAAGAGGTGAGCAGGTCGACACGACCTGGAGAGTCACGGAAAACTCGAAACACGATTTCCACCCCGCAGATTCGCATGTTCGTACAGTGACTTGTAAAGAGAAAGGGGCCTCAAGTAAAGAAGCTGCACGTTGGTAGGCTCATTGATCACAAGCTAGAGTTCCAAACCAAACTGGATGAGCGCCTGAACGCCACCACAAATAGCAATGTTAGCACACGTGGAGAGAACCCAGACCCAGAAACCTAATGGCAGAGGTTAAAACGAATCCTTCAGGACAAAACAGTAGAAGAAGCGGGCTATGAAACCAGGAAGCATAGAGACTGGTTCGACGAGAGTGACGCAGAGATCCAAGACCTACTGCGGAATAAACGCTCCTGCTACGAGAGAGTTCAGATGACCAGTCAACCAAAACAGCCTACAGGAACTCGTGTCATACTGCTCGCAAAAGGTTGAGATAACTGCAAGATAAATGGTGGATAGCTCTAGCAGAAGAGACCCAGAGTTATGCTGACACAGGAAACACCCGTGCATTCTATGAAGCACTACGAACAGTATTCGGCCCAACCCATCAGATACAAGCTCCCATGCGCTCATCAGATGGCAGCAGGCTACTCAAAGACAAGAGTCCATACCACACCGCTAGACTAAGCACTTTGGGAACCTGTTTGGAGACAAGCACCAAGTGCAAGAATAATCAATCAGGAAGATACCACTACAGGAGATAAAAACAGAGCTTGGTATCCCTCCTTCCGAAGGAGAAGTGAAAGCAGCAATCGCCAAGATGAAATGCCACAAGGCTCCTGGAGTTGATCGTGTACCAGCGGAGGTGTACAAGCTGGGGGGCCACACCCTGCTCACAGTTCTTACTGACTTGTTTCGGGACTGCTGGGAGAGAGGCGTCGTACCACAGGATCTCCGTGATGCTGTCATCGTATCCCTGTACAAAAATAAGGGGGGAAAAGTCAGCCTGCTCAAACTACAGGGGCATAACATTTCTGTCTATTGCTGAGAAGATCCTGGCTAGGGTCATCCTGGACCGACTCATCCCAACCGTTACGGAGGAGAACCTACCAGAAAGCCAGTGTGGCTTTAGGGCGAAGAGAGGCACAACAGACATGACCTTTGTCCTAAGACAGATCCAAGAGAAGTTTAGGGAGCAGAACATGGGACTATATGCTGCCTTTATAGATCTTACAAAGACATTCGACACCGTCAGCCGCGATGGGATGTGGAGGATACTAGCAAGGCTTGGCTGCCCACCAAAACTCCTCCGCAACTTCACAAAGAACAAATGGGTCAAGTCAAACACAAACGTGATCTGTCAGATCCATTCCCCATTGAAAACGGCGTGAAGCCAGGATGCGTCTTAGCACCCACACTGTTTGCCATTTTCTTTAGCATGATGTTAAGGGAAGCCAAGGAAGACCCCTCAGAAGGAATCTACATCCGATTCCGTACGGACGGGAGTGTTTTCAACCTCCAAAGACTCCTGGCCCGCACCAAAACCCTGGAAGCACTCATACTAGAACTGCTGTTTGCAGATGATTGTGCTCTCGTTGCCCACACGGAAGAAGCCCTTCAGAGAGCGGTCAACCGTTTTGCCGAAGCGGCCAAGGCCTTTGGTCTCACCATAAGCCTAAAGAAAACAGAAGTGCTCCACCAGAAATCACCACATGGGACTTACCAGCCACCTTGCATAAGTATTAATGGGACACAGTTCAACACGGTAGAACATTTAACATACCTTGGGAGCGTTATCTCCAACGATGCTTCCGTTGCCAAAGACTTGGACAACCGACTCTCCAAAGCCAGCAGTGCATTTGGTCGCCTACAGAAGCGCGTGTGGAAGAGTCACTCTCTGTGCCTGGCAACCAAGATCCTGGTTTACAGAGCAGTGGTTGTCACTACTCTTCTCTACGGATCCAAAGCCTGGGTTCTGTACCGGAAACAAGTGAAGCTTCTGGAACGCTTCCATCAGCGATGCCTTCGCTCCATCTTAGGCATCAAATGGCAAGACTACACAACCAACAACGAGGTGCTGAAGCGAGCCAACATCTCCAGCATGGAGGCCATGATCCTGGCCAGACAGCTTCGCTGGGCAGGTCACCTGTCACGCATGGACGATACCAGAATGCCCAAAACAGTTTTCTACGGCGAACTCTGCCAAGGTAAAAGAGACAGAGGCGCACCAAGAAAGCGCTTCAAATATCAGTTAAAACAACACCTCAGAGTGGCTGACATCCCAGCAGCCAACTTGGAAAACAGTGCTGCACACCGTGGAAATTGGAGAACTCTTACCAAGCGGGGTGCAGAGAAATTTGAACTAGCCAGAAGGGAGCATGCAGAGGAGAGCCGAAGGAGGAGAAAGGCGGCTGCTCAGAATCTACCAGCCCAGGCCCAGTTCATCTGCGAGAGATACGGGCGAGCACGCCACTCCAGGATAAGACTGTTCAGCCATCAGAGGGCCTGCCCTTTCCACTGATCCTCGACGACGGGGAATGAGCCAGAGAGAGCATTAGAAATGACAAACTTCTAGATATTCCGTTGGCCATTTTTTTTCAATAAATATATTTTCAGACAAAGATTCTCTTACAAACGTTCGGTTCAAAGTGCATATTTTATCGATAGCTAAAAAATGTCTGTACTGTTCAACAATGACGGTTTACAATCTGCCTTTTTACAAGTTTCAAAAATGGTGAAACTGAACCGACCAATTACGGTGTTCAGCTGCTTAACACAATAATATGCTATTTTTACCCGGGCAGGGATGACGGCCCCTGTTTCGATAAATTTATATTTTGAAAAATTATTTCAAAATTTTCTTTTTTCTTTCCTTTCTGCAGCATCAAAAGAACAACACATAGTGATGACGCACTCAAGAAAACAGGCTTATTTGAGGGGCATCACGAAACACAAGAAGAAAAACATGTAACGAAGGGGGGGGGGGGAATCAGACTCAAGTCGCGTTGACTTGTGTGTAAATGCAGCAGTAGACTCCGAGTCTCTATTTGTAGAGGTGAGAAGCAGTACTCTAGTCAGACAGACACCGAAACGTCAGCAGGTGATAATTACTGGTTGTCAAAAAATAATCTCCAATATCCTATGTTGTACCGAACCTGATGACGGCTGGCTCCCGCTGGCTGTGACTACGATAAATCAATGGTAGCTTTCCGTTGACAATCCGGTGTTTCCATCAAATCTGATCAGATGTGACTTGGTTAGTACGTCTTAACCCCCCGTCGGGCCAGCAACCCACCACATAAAACAAACCCGCTGCGAAACCTCGCTTATGGAACTCAAATAGGACGGATCTTAATGAAACCCTGACCTCGGACTGGATGGATTTACGAGATAAGCCTTGTAGAACTGCCTCAATGAAAGTTGCAACCTGGAACGTTTTATCTATGAATAGGGAAGGATCAGCAGAGCTGGTTGCCAATGAGCTGGCACGCCTGAGTGTCGCAGTAGCCGGTCTTACAGAAGTGCGCTGACCTGGCTCTGGCTCTCATGCAACGACTGACTACAACTTCCTTTGGTCGGGCAGGGATGACGGCCAGCGCTGCAAAGGAGTTGCGCTTGCCATGGCCCCATTTGCTTCCCGAGCCCTAGTCCACTGGAAACCAGTGAACAACAGACTACTCCTTGCCCGTCTACGCCACACCCACGGAAAAATCTCTGTTATCGTAGCCTATGCCCCAACCAACATGGCGCCAGACGAGGAAAAGGATGAGTTCTTTTCTCAGATATCCTCGCTCATGAACGACATCTCCAGACATGACATCGTATGGATTATTGGTGACCTTAAAGCTACAACTGGGTCAAATAGAACCAGTTTTGAAAGCGCCTTAGGCCCCCATGGATCTGGCACCTGCAAAAACAACGGCTTGAGGCTCCTGGAATTTTGCTCCAACTTCCGCCTACGAGCAGAGCGCTCCTTCTTTCAACATAAGCTCATCCACAGCATGACTTGGTTCAGCAATGATGGTCACACAAGAAAAGAGCTGGACCACATCCTCACCAGTCGACGCTGGCACATTTCAACACACTGCCGTGTCTACCGCAGTGCAGAGCTGGGGAACTCCGACCACAGCCTGCTCGCCATGACAGTCTGTCTTCGTCTGCAAAGGAACTCCACCAACAAAGCGGAACTCCTATCGCTCATTCCTCGCGAGGAATTCGCTTGGCACCTGCGGCGCCATGGGGAGCCCTTCGGGCTCCCACCACCCACGAGCGCCCTTTGGGCGCGCTTCGGGTGAGGTCGGCTTTCGGGTAAGTTCGGGATCCGCCCAGCCTATCACCCGATATCCCGGTATATATTCGGTATGCATATGGTACAAACTCTCCTTTCGAGGCCTACAGCCTATGCCCGGAGAAGCTCTGGTCAGACAAGCAAAACATTAGCTCTTCTGCAGCCAAGGTGCTTGGGCACAAACGAAAGAAGAAGAAAAGGACTTCCTCTCAGAGGAAACCCTCAGTGCGGTGGAAGCGAAAAGAAAAGCAAGGCTGGAAGGAAACCTCACGGAATGGAGACGGCTTAACGCCGAACGCAACAAGCTACTCTGCAAGGGTAAGCAGAAGTAGCTTGACAACCTGGCGGAGGAAGCAGAGACTGCTGCCCATAGGGGTGATCAAGGATCCCTCTACAGGACCTTAAACCTCTAGAATCCAGGACCCAGGGTTCTCCTCCTATAAAAACTATATTCTGTCAGGGAGTTAGTAGCTAAATTGACTCCAACCCTCATCCCAACATCATAAATGGATTATCCTCTGTAGGGGATCTCTACCCGTCTGGCTAAAAGAACAATAGAATCGGATCAGAGCAGACTACAGGAAATCATTTGCGTATTAACTGACGTTTCAAGGTTTGAAAAATCCTGTATTTCTCTCACTAGTTTTGGAAGAAAACATTGTCAGACAAACTAAATAACCCAGATGCATGTAGGTGTAACAAAGCTACGTTATCAATACAATACGTAACTTTGATAGGCCACTTTCCGAAAATCATAACGTTGTGTTTTCAACTGTCAAAGCAACCCCTTCAAAGTTCGAATTGTATCTATATTTTCCTCAGAGCTGAATTACCTTTGATAGCTGTGTGTCTAGAAGTATGACTTATACAATTGTGGTGACTTCTTGGCAGTCTAAGAAACCAGTATAGACTGGGGCTCTGTAGAAATGTATTTTGTATACTGACAGCCAATGTCTGAGACATTCTACCAGTGAGCATGGCAGGCCAGTGTTGAAATTGATTCATATTCTTGGTTAGGTACTACAAAGCTGACTTGTTTATGTGCAACTATACTTTGATTCCTTTTATGATTTCAAACATGTGCTGAACAGCAGCTGAAGTAACTTCAATACTTGGTAAATTGTCTTAGCCAGCGAGCCCCTTCACTGATGTGAACACCACGGCATTCAGAGGCAGACTGAGGTCTGGGAGTTTACGTTAGCTGAATTTATTGGGTGGTTTTATAGTCCAGCCTTCCTCTTTAAGGACCCTCGCAGGAAAATCAACACCACCCTCTGCTTCTGTGAAAGCCATGGACGGAACCATCCCCGACACACCAGAACAACAGCTGGCGCGGTGGAGGGAGCACTTTCAGAGCCTGCTCAACCGCCTCTCCTCCGTTGGAAGCACTGGCTGCAATGGCCACGGAGGACGACTCTGTCACCACCGGTCCCCCTACCCTGGAGGAAGTGGTCAAGGTTATAGGGAAGCTTAAACCTGGCCGGGCCGCTGGGGCTGATGGCATCACCCCAAAGCTGCTCCTACATGGTGATCCAACAGTCGGAGGCCAACTGAAACAGCTGTTTACTGTCAACGAGGTTATCCCAGAAGATTGGCTGCTTGGAGTCATCCTCCCATTCTGGAAGAAGGGCCCTAAAGATGTGTGCAGCAACTACAGAGGGATCACTCTGCTGAGTGTTCCAGGGAAAGTGTTTGCCAATGTCATCCTTGCAAGACTGCGTCCACTTCTCATCCGCAAGCAGAGAAAGGAGCAGAGCGGCTTTACACCAGGCCGCTCCACAGTGGATAGAATCCTAACCCTTCGTCTACTTGCTGAGAAAAGACGGGAGTTCAGGAAACCATTTTACGCTGCCTACGTGGACCTGAAACAGGCATTCGACTCCGTGGACAGACCAGCCCTCTGAAAGATACTCAAGATCCTGGGTGTGACGGCCAAGCTACTTAACTTTCTCACACTACTCTATTCCAACACTTCCTCCTGTGTCAAAGTAAACGGGCTGCTGTCTGACAGTTTCAACATCAACAGCGGTGTCCGCCAGGGCTGTGTACTGGTGCCCACCGTGTTCAACAAAGCGATTGACCACGTCATGGGGAAGACAGTGCACCAGAGTGATTGCGGCGCCAGCTTTGGTGACGTTACCATCACAGACCTGGACTACGCGGATGATGTTGCAATCCTGGCCGAAGTCATGGAAGTTCTCCAACTTGCCCTGCAGGCCATGGACACGGAAACTCAACCGCTCGGCCTGATGGTCAGTTGGGAGAAGACGAAGGTACAGTTCCTCTGACACTATGAGACCCCCCAACCAGGACCTGTGATCAACACCAACCAGGTTGAAGTTGTAGACAGGTTCTGTTACCTTGGTGGCATAATCACATCTGACTGCAGGAGTGATTCTGACACGCATCTCAGAATCGGTCGTGCCGGGGCCGCGATGGCTAGCTTGGACAACACATGGATTAACAGGAAGATCTCCCTTCAAACCAAACTCAGGCTCTATGATAGTCTCGTACTTTCCATTCTCATGTATGGTTCTAAGTCCTGGACTCTAACAGCCACCCAGGAACTCAGACTACATGCCTTCGATACTAGGTGCCAACGTAGATTGCTAGGGATTAGGTGGTATGACTTGGTCTCTAACACCACCCTACGTGACATCACCAAGCAGCCGCCCCTGACGAGCATGATACGGTCAGCCCGGCTCCGCCTCTTTGGCCACATTGCACGGGCGGACCCTCCCCTGGAGCCAGCCGCCCTGCTGAGAGAGCCGACCCCCACCACATGGACCCGTCCCAGAGGGCGACCACGGCGAACCTGGGGTGACCGGCCTCACCCTCGACACCGCTTGGGAGGTCGCCAGAGACAGATCAACATGGAGGACCATATGCAGGGGCGATATGCTCCCCTCGGGAGCTCGCGGTCTTGAGTGAGTGAATGAGTGAGTCATCTGAGAGCTGAAATTATTGTTCTTGGGGATTTGAATGCCCATCATGTAGACTGGTTAGGCAGTAATAAGACCGATGTACATGGAGAATGTGCATATGAATTTGCCATCCTGAACAAGTTCCACCAACTCCTTGATGAGCCGACGAGGCTTGGCAAGGACGGGAACTGCTCCAAACTGGACCTCTTTCTCAACACTTCTCCAGACAACCATGTCATGACTGTTAGTGCACCGCTTGGATCCTCCGACCACTGTGTTGTAACTTCTGTATCGAACAACAATCTTCCAATACAGAGTAAACCTGGCCAACGTAAGACTTGGTACTATGACAAAGCCGATTGGGATGGAATGCGCTCATACCTGGCTGATGTTAGCTGGTCCACTTTCTTAAAGGGCCAACGTGCTGATGCAGCATGGTGTTGTGTGAGAGACAAGATCAAGGATGCCATGGATATGCTCATACCTTCCAAGTCAACCAAACACCGATATTCTGATTAAACCTGGTTTAATAACTGCTAGAGTTCCCCAAGGTAGTGTCCTGGGGCCTTTACTTTTTCTGATGTTTATTGATGACCTTGCATCACATCTAGAGAATGACCTTCACCTATTTGCGGATGATTCAACTCTTTACGTCATTGTAAAAAAATCGTGGCCCGAAGAACACCTGTGCTGTGAGCCTTCAACGCGACCTGGACATCATAGACAAGTGGGCCTCTGACTGGCGCATAATATTTAATGCAGGTAAAACTGAGGAGATGATTTTTAGCAGGAAACGCGAACAGACACACCCTCCTCTTTATTTCATGAATGAAGAGTTGAAGCCTACACAGAGCATTACCCTTCTTGGTGTAACCATTACCAATACCTTAACTTGGACTCCATTCATCAAAAACCTTGCCAAGAAGACGGCTATGAGGTTATACATCCTTGGGCGTACTAGGGACCTTCTTCCTCTTCAGGCTAGGATCACAGTGTACAAGGCATATATCCGTCCCCTCATGGAATACGCTTACCCAATATGGAGCGGAGCTGGCACACCAGCTCTCAACCTACTAGACAGACTCCAGAGGAAAGCTGCGCGATAACTCCAAATATGGGACCCACAAAGAGTAGGAATATTCCCCCTGGACCATGGGAGAAAAGTAACCAGCCTTAGTACCTTCTACCGGCACTTCTTCCTGCAACCCTCCGAGGAACTCACAGGAACCATGCCGACACTAGCAACTGGTCTGCGAGTGACCCGATAAACCACAAGTGGCCACCCATACCATGTCAACATCCCTAGATCTAAGACTCAGCTCCATTTGACTCCAGTAGACTATGGAACGCACTGCCAGCCTCGGTTTTCCCGTTATTCCAAATGTGAACACTTTCAAGACTGCAGTTAACAGAGTTCTCTTAAACCCCTTATAGCTTATCATATAGAAATAGTACTTATTGTTGTATACTGTAATATAACGATATCGTGATGATAATGATAACATTCAATCTAAGGTAATGTTTAAGCGGATGACAAAATGTAAATTCGAGGCAAGATTGTCATGTGAGTCTCTTTTGTGTATTATGCTTATGATGTACGAGCCGCCTATCTTCGTGGAATCGATGACACAACATCAGGCTGACGAACTGATTGAAAAAATGAACGAAGCGGTACCGTTATGGATTGTTAAAACGTAACTTATCATTTAAAAAACAACAAAGCAGAGTACAAGTGTCCCCAGATTTAGTTCGTCATTGTAAAGCCAAACAATCAGAACACTGAGAAAATCTAGGTACATTTAGCGCGCGCCTTAATACTCTCACATTATTCGAAACTTTGAAGATACCTACGTATCTCGGTACAAACTATATTTGTGACTTTGCGTTTTACTCTAATCAAATTGTAGGAGAACAACCCACCTCCAAAAAAGGTATTCCAAACTGTGAAACAAGCGCAACAGCTTGTTACGTGACGATGTGCAGAAAGACTACTGTAAAGTGACAGTTGGTGACCTTTAGTGTTAATGCAACCGACCGTCCTAAAAGTATGCCACGTTATTCAAGCATTAAGAATACCTAAGTTATCTGCTCACAAAATGGCTGACATAGTCACATTGCTCAAAAACCTAGTCAAGAAATGGAAATAAAACGTATTCCTCTATAAGATAACATCGTTAGGTTTCAAACAGGCATGACATTTTAAGACAAAGTGTCCAAAGGTTTAAAATGGGGTCACACCATCTGTGTGAATAATACTGTAATTATGATTATATATCCTTGAGGAAAGGTGTGTGCATTGACATTTCACGATAGCACCGATCACATACAAGTGCGCGTTTGGCATGAGCTGTAAACTACAGAAAGAGATAAGCAAAATACTATTCGTAAGTACTTATGTTTTGCTAAGTACAAACGCGCAACATCTTATCGAGGGCACATCTACCAATCAGTTCTCCGTGGCACAAAAGAACGTCCATAATCTGACAAGATCTCTTTCATCACGCCGACAAATCAGCACAGGTGGCTGTTTCTCACGGAAGAAGAGGTCGTCCTTTGTCTGATAAGATCTCTTTAATTACACACCTGGCGCCATGACGCCGACGACGGACATACTGCTTTTGTTCTTGCCAGAAAAGAGAGAGTTCCGCCTACGGCGAGGTCGCTTTAATCACACGCTTGGAGCCAGACGCTAATAAATCATCCCAGGTCGCAGTTTCCAATGGTACAAAATATCTGTCCCTGTCCATGAGTGAAGGCCACCTCGGATAAACAACTTTTCTTCACATCTAATGAATACGTTAAGCAGGCAATTATAGACAAACTCTTTGCTGTGACATACGTTTAGTCAATTATTGCACAGAATCCCAACTATATATCTAAGATATCCTTAGTTGTAAGTACCAGTTTGTCTTTACCTTAGGTGGACACAAGAACACTTTAATGTATAATTATGTTCGCAAAATAGCTGACGACCCGTGCCACCAAAAATTGATTTACATTAGGGTCTCCATCATGACATATATTGAAACTAGACTTCCAGGAACACATTATCTTCGCCAAATAAGCAAGGCTTATTATATATGGAGAGTGATTAATATTTACGTGCTTATCACCCCTGCAAATTTGATCATGCACCATACCATTTGGAATTTATGACGGGGCGAATGAGTCCAGTCTAGATAGGGTTGAAAATAATTTGGTGGTACAGGACTAGTATATGTGTAGAGTGTGCTGATATATGTTATAACTGGTCATGAATAAATATGAGTATGTTGATATTATATGGGCCACAAAGGTTCGATATTGCAGTGTTGTAAGTTGAAAGTGGTGATGAAATGATACAGTCAAAATATATGAATAGAATAAATCTTTATTCCATATCATAACGGAAGTCGCCCAAACATAGGACGTTTTTTTACGCGCTCGAACTCACGGCGCTCCATTGCTGGTTGCCAGAGAATGGTCATGTTTTAATGAATGAATTTTGAACACACTCATCTAAAGAACATAAATGGACAAGAAATGTATTCATACTGTTCATGGGCCCTTCACGCTCCGAGTTACAAGCGGCAAACGCTGTGAGACGTTTACACGAAAGTACCTTCTGATTTAGTGCTACGCCAGATAGAGTGCCTAACTTAGTACGCTTTGGTAATTTTGCTCTGTTCGGAAGTTGGTGATAAAGTTAGGAAAATGTTAATAAGCCTTGAAGTCTGCTATATTATAGCTTTCTTTTGACCGGAAAATTTTGACTGTGTGCACTTCTAACGTCATGTGAGAATGGCTATATCTAGCGCATCCCAGCTCATGTTTCAGCGGGAAATGGGCTACTACGCACTTTACGCCAAAAATAATTACTCAAGCAACTGGATAAGATTTTGAAACAGTCAGACGTTTCAGACAGTATCCACTGTCTTTCGTCAGTGACTAACGATAGGACTGAGAACACCAGCTTTATACCAGCGTCCTAAGTTAGGGCGCGTCCTAAGGTAGGGCAACCCCCGTTACACATTTTGAACGACATAGTACATGTATATGTGAGTTTTCCGCACCTAGCAGTGGTGCATTTTTCGTGCAGTGTACTCTCTAAGCAGAGGAGTGGGTATGGCTGTTTTTTAACGTGTTTTTAGGTGTTTTTGTCAGGCTTTCTATTTCTTCTCCTTTTCGTTATGTCGCCAACCGTGTTGAACAAATATCCTAAACTTAACGCGTTAAAAACCAGCAGGACCCACACCTCTGGTTGGAGAATAGTTTATTTATTTGACCTACATGTACGTTTATGCAAGGCCATCTGTTTACATGACCTGACACTGTCCCATGTCCCATTATGAAACGCAGTGGGTTAACAACTTTCCTTACTAATTATGCAAATTAGCTCCTGATTTGCATATTTAGTCATTGATTATGTAAAGCACCATCTGAGATCTCTACATACCAAACATCACGACGATCTGTCGACCCCTTCTCAAGTTATTCATGTCCGAATGTCAAAACAAAAATACCCACTGCAGTTCTTAACAAGCCGCCAGGGGGCCCAAATTTACAGAACTTACTTTCTGTGGCATGAACTATCTACCACACAAAAATCATGACCATAGCACTTTCAGAACATATGCCCCTAAATTTTGAAGCTCCGCTGCAGTACCTTAGGTACCCGCTAGAAGGCCCATAATCGTACTTGCCCTTTCTTTCTGTAAACCCTACTCATCCACAAGATCCCATCAGATCCATCAACAGCTTCTCGAGTTATGCTGGCGACATACAAATACACATCCACACAAAGTCCGCTGCAGTACCGACGGAAAATACCAGGGGAACCATTTTTGAACTTGACCTCCGTTTTCACAACATCTACACACCTGCAAAAAATCATGGTGATCCATCAACGTTTTCGTCACTTTCTTTGTCAACACACAAACTCAAAAATATCCGCTGCAGTACTGTTGAACAACGCAAGGTAAACCATTTTCGAACTTGACCTTCCTTTGCACAACCACTACCCACCTACTAAAAATCATAAAGATCCATTGAAGCTTTCTTGAGTTATGCTTCTGACATACATTCAGACCCACCCAACAGATTTTTCAACCGAAAACATAATCTTCTCCGAGTACAAGTACTCGGCGAAGATAATTAACCTTTGTCATCTCGAGCATTACCGACAGAGATGACAATGACTAGCAAGAAAACCTGAACATATGCCTTTCAGAAACTCATTTCCATGGCAACACCAAAAATCATAAACTTACCTAAGTATTATGACATTGTTGCCAAGAAGATTTTAGCAGAAGCCATTAAGTTGGGCGGCTCTAGCACAGGCGGTTCAGGAGTTATACGACACGAAAGTTGGTGCGGGCCTCAAAGGCCCCCTCGTGTTTAAATAGGGTTAAGACAACAAACAAAAGGAGAAATGAAGAGAAGAGGAAATTCACCTAATTGAAGTCAAAATCTTATGGCAGACATCGGTCAAGTTCGAGTTGAACGATACTGTAAAAACCAAAAAAAAGCTACCTGATTCAAATCTGTATTTTGTTTTCCCCTAAATTGAGCTCACGGTAATCAGATTTTATCGTAGCAATGCTACTTGCATCACATACAATGGTACGGTGCTAGTGTTTCGCTCACTACTACAGACAAGAAGTCTGTCGCCCGTCAGGAGCACTGTTCACCATTATTTAACGCAGTAGCTACGTACGCAAGATTCATGTAAATGTTATCAACAATGTCGTACTAGCCTTGCGGTAGTTGCGCAAGCCAAACATAGAAAGTGGGACCTACATAAAGTATTGAGAGTATAGAGTTTACGAAAGTAACAAAAGAAGAGAATGAACACGCTTCATTTGCAAACCCGAAACGTGCATGAGTTTAAGTGTATTCAGAGGATTATCAAAAGACATGTTCATCATTGTATGCCCTCTTTTTCAATTCTGTTATGCTGTTTATGATCCTATAATTGAATTCCGACTCATTAAAAAGAGTCCGAAACAAGAGATAAGTACGCATTTTAATAATCGAAGAGAACGAAATAAATCAAAGGAAATCAACAAAATATGTTTCTGAGACGACCATTTGTGGTATAAAATATTTAAGTATTACACGCTGTAGTGAATCGTCTGTTTTTCTCTCAGACAAAGACACAGAACGCTCAGTGCATTATCAGATACACGATTTCTTGTTTTATGCGAATATAAAAAGGGGATATCTGAGGAGAACTAGACTAAAGTCTCAAGATCTTCCAAAGGCAAAACACTAGCTTTCTTTTGTCACTAGAGTTGTAGCATTAAAAATCTAAAAACAAAGTCCAACCGTAGATCTAAAAAGGGAGTGTTCATAAGTAAAAGGGGAAAAACTGAACCTGACAAACTGTATCAAAAAGAATATCCCTCTGTAGCTATTAAGGCTCAGTTTACATTATGTGATATTTTCTAATGAGTTTAGATTAGATGAGTGTTTTTAAGAGCGTTGTGCATTTTTTGGTGTACCAATGCACATTTGGCAACACATACTACGAAGATAAGACTTTTGGTTGTTTTAAACGAAATTGGCAAAGCTTATCTCTAGCTTTCGTGTATTTAATGTGGCAGACAAAGCACCATATCAACACCATACACACGTAAAAATAGATCTGGTTTGAGAAGATATTGCACGGAAATGAAACGGAAAAGGAAAAACAGGTACACATTAATCCTAGGTTAAATGATATTTAACGGCAGTTTATTTGTCATTTTGTACATAATCCGTAGTCTGGACATTTTCCTTCCTCTTCGAATGACATCCACTGCAGATCTGTCTTCAATTTGGTGACATTGGCACTGCAAATTCCGCTTGGTTCTGCTTGGTTCTGCATGGTTTTGTACTCCAATTTATCTTCGTATTTCGTAGTAAATGAATCTGATACTGTTGCAGCGTATTCTATGTGAGGTCTTACTAGGTCTTACAAGTGATTTAACCTTTGATGGGCATGCCTACAAATTACGTTTGATCACTCCCAACGTCTGTTTAGCCTGCAGGAAAATATAGGAGAAAGGAGGATAATATAGGAGAAACCAGAAGAATATATGAGAAAGCAGGAGAATACAGGAGAATACAGGAGAATGCAGGAGAATGCAGGAGAAAGCAGGAGAATACAGGAGAGACCAGGAGAATATAGAATAATGCAGGAGAATACAGGAGAATGCAGGATATTATTGGGGAAAGCGGGAGAGGGCAGGAGA
This sequence comes from Branchiostoma lanceolatum, assembly GCF_035083965.1. Classification (NCBI taxonomy): domain Eukaryota; kingdom Metazoa; phylum Chordata; class Leptocardii; order Amphioxiformes; family Branchiostomatidae; genus Branchiostoma; species Branchiostoma lanceolatum. The sequence goes on from NC_089726.1 coordinate 24,507,319, forward strand.
AAGCATGAGAATATAGGAGAATGCAAGAGACTATAGGAGAAAGCAGGAGAAAATAAAATAATGCAGGAGAATATACGAGAATGCAGGACATTATAGGGGAAAGCAAAAGAGGGCAGGATAAACCAGGAGAATATAAAAAAAGACAAGAGACTATAGGAGAAAGCAGGAGAAAATAGGAGGATATAGGACAATGCAGGCGAATATTGAATAAAGTAGAAGAATATAGTTAAAGTTTGAGAATCAACGTGTGTAAATGGAAACCTTTGTATTTGGTCGAAAAGCAAATTACGGGCCCGTTGTGTAATACACTCGCGGTACCGTGTAGTCGTTTCTTGAGATACGTTCATAAATTGAGGGTATTTTAACGTCGAACTTTCCCTATCATAACGTAATCCCTGAAAACTGAAATTCTCACGACTGTTTGATCAAGACACAGACACTGTACTACGTGGCTGCAGGCTTAAGAACACTTGTTTACTGTGAACTGATTTTATGCGTGCTCTGTAAACAGTCGTTTCTAGAACCAACTCAAGACAAAATCAATGGATTTTGCCGGCACTTTTTAGCGGCCGTGTTTGTAGGCATCGGAAAACTTTTACTCACTCGTCGATAATGGGTCATTTCCAGTAAGTGAAATTGAATCTTTGAAGCGAAAAGGATGTGAGCATAATAAAACAGCGAATAGATGTCTTCGTATTCCTTGGAAATTTAGAGACCGTCGGACACCGAGAAACTTCGCTGCAGGGATGGACCACAAAATAGCCGCCCACGGAGGGCAAGGATGATGACGTCACGTAAATACGCCCTATAGGAGAAAGCAGGAGAATATAGGAGAATCCATAAGAATATAGGGGAATGCAGAAGAACATCGGATAAAGCTGGACAACCAGTAGAAGATAAGAAAATGCAGGAGAATATAGGAGAAAGCAGGAGAATATAGGAGCATGTAGGAGAATATAGGAGAAAGCTGGAGAAACCAGCAGAATATAGGAGAATGCAGGAGAATATAGGAGAAAGCAGGAGAATAAAGGAGCATGTAGGAGAATATAGGAGAAAGCTGGAGAAACCAGCAGAATATAGGAGAATGCAAAAGAATATAGGAGAAAGCGGGAGAATAAAGGAGAAAGCAGGAGAAACAACAAAAATTAAAGATAATGCAGGAGAATATAGCAAATATTTTTTTCTATCCCATTTTTTGGTTTATTGTGTCTATTGATGAAACAGAACAAATAAACTTTAGAAACATGAAGTTGTTCTTTGCAAAGGTCGAAAAGTTTTATCGTTTCAAGAACAACACGGCCTGCACTTTTACTTGTCATTGCAAACAGTGCAGTAATAACAAACCCTTTGTATCTCCCAAACGCCGTAAAAAAAAACACCCATCAACTGAATAATCAGAAAGAGACGAGTTTCCATGTGATACTCCGAAGCCCCAACAAACTGAAACAGGAAAGTCTTACAGATTTCGAACGTTGTCTCATTTTGGATCTTCGTCCGACAAGATGAAACTAAATCTGTGACAAAGGACAGTAAAACAAAATATTGAAAAACCTCAATATTGATAACATTTCAAATATCTTAAGATTGGGGCAATTTTCTTTAGCCAGATGGCCTCATTTCTGAGTAGAACGAAGATCGAGGTAGAATTGCTTGGCGAATGATGCCATCCAATCAGCAGCCCTCTGTATGGCGCCAATCAAATTGACAGTATATGACGTCAAGTTAAGATAAAGCGGTTGTCGCACAGTCCATTGTAGTACTTTAAATTATAATTTCAAATTTTATGCATTATGAGGTATGCTGTTTGTTCGGTATAATATGCTCTTTGTAGTTTTATGATAGTGTACGTTTTTCTACATATCAATAATTCAAAATGCAAACTCAAAGAAAGATATTCCATGGTCTGTTGTTGAACAAAGATTATCTGAAAGACTTTCTTAGGTTGAAAGCATGTCAGTGTCTTATTTTAGAACACTTTGTAGATGTGTGAAATGTATAACTTCTTTTATTGTCATTCCATGATAGTCTTTTGTTTGAAATGTTCAATGAAGACACTTTGACAATATAAAGTTTCCGAATTTTCACAAAGAACGACTTCATATTTCTAAAGCTAATTTTTTTGTTGGATTTATAGATACAATAAACGAACAAGGGAAAAAATTTACCACTTTAAATATTAATATTCCCCAGTTTTCTCCTTTATACTCCTGCTTTCTGCTGTATTCTCCTTTCTCCTATATCGTCCCGTTTTCTGCTATATTTTCTTGAATGTGAACTTTCATTTGCACCCCGAAACCACGTCTGATCTAAAGTAATGTCTGTTAATGTATCCTTTGTACCTGGCAGTAGTGTAATGGGCTGTATCTTCAAAATCAGTCAGTTTTGGCTATTGCATTTATCAAAGCAACGTTTCATCTGAACGTTGTAAGAATTTCAAAACCATTTGTGATCATGTATCAATGTACGTGAATTATGAATCATGTATCTACTGTATGTTTAGGCGATTCTCCTACTTACTCCTCCATTCTCAAACTTTCTCCCATGATCTCCTGCTATATTCTCCTATATTCTCCTGCTTTCAGCCATATTATCCTGGTTTCTCCTGTTTTTGCAATATTCTCCTACTTTCTGCTATATTCTTCTACGTTCTCCTACATTCTCCTGGTTTCTCCTGCTTTCCCCTATATTCTCCTGCCCTCTCCTGCTTTCTTCTGTATTCTTCTGCTTTCTCTTCTATTATTCTGCATTCTCCTATATTCTCCTGGTTTCTCCTATCTTCTTCCGCATTCTCCTATGTTACCCTAATTTCTCATATATTCTCCTGCTTTCTCCTATATTCTCGTGCATTTTCCTATATTCTCCTGCATTCTTATTCATTTTCCTAGGGTATCCAATATTCTCCTGCTTTGTCCTATTTTTTTCTGGTTTCTCGTGTATTCTGCTGCATTCTACTCTATTATCCTGCTTTCTCCTACATTCTTCTGCATTCTCCTGTTTTTGCCTGCATTCTCCTACATTCTGCTGCCTTTCTCCTATAGTTTCCTGCGTGCTCCTGCATTCTCTTGCTTGTATACTATATTCTCCTGCATTTTCCTATTTTCTCTTACTTTCTCCTGCATTTTCCTGCTTTCACCTGCATTCTCCTACATTCTCCTGCCTTCTCCTTTACTCTCCTGGTCTCTCCTTTATTCTCCTGCTTTCTCCCATATTCTCCTGCATTCTTTTATATTCTACTGGTTTTTCCAATATTCTTCTCCTTTCTCCTATATTCTGTTGCTTTTTTCTACATTCTCCTGCTCTCTCCTGCATTCTCCTGATTTTTTCCTGCATTCTACTACATTCTCCTGCCTTCTCCCATATTCTCCTGGTTTCTCCTGCTTTCTCCTATATTCTCCTGCAATTTTCCTATATTCTCCTGGTTTCTCCAATATTCTCCTGGTTTCTCCTATATTCTCCTGGTTTCTCCTATATTCTCCTGGTTTCTCCTATATTCTCCTGGTTTCTCCTATATTCTCCTGGTTTCTCCTATATTCTCCTGGTTTCTCCTATATTCGCCTGGTTTCTCCTATATTCTCCTGCGTTCTCTTATATTGTCCTGCTTTAGCTTAAGTTCTTTTGCCTTCTCCTATATTCGCCTGGTTTCTCCTATATTCTCCTGCATTTTCCAATATTTTCCCGCTTTCTCCTATATACTCCTGCATTCTCCTATATTCTTCTGCATTCTGCTATATTCTCCTGGATTCCCTATATTCTCCTGCATTCTCCTATATTCTCCTGGTTCATCTTAGTTTCTCCTGCTTTCTCCTTTAGTTTGCTTTATTCTCCTAGGATCCTATATTCTCCTACATTCTCGGTGTATGTTGATATGGTGAAGAGAAGGTGGTCCCACAAAAGAAGAGGGGAAGAAAGACAAGGCATTCAGAGGACCCGAGGGTGGCAAAGGCTAGACACGAGCTAAAAAACACGTACGGTCAATACAAGGAGAACCCAACCCAAGAGTATAGCCAGGCCCAAAAGAAGTTTAAAGCAGCTTATTACTGTGGAAGAGGAAGAACTCCTCAGCAGCAAGATCGGAGAAGTGGAGAAGTCCTATCTGAACTGTAAGCATGGACGGAGCTGGAAACTCATTAACGACATCACTGATAGAAAGACAACTCGGAAGGGACAGCTGGAAGGAAGTACACAGGGAGAAAGGATAGAGAACTGGTACAACCACATCAAAAATCTCCTTGGAGATACTTCTAGCATCACCGATGAAGGCGAAAAAATTCCTTCTGTGTTTGAGGAGATTGACATCAAGGAGGGCCCATTCGAACAAGAGGAATATGAAGAGGCTAAGAAACTTTGGTTGAAGGAAAGGCTAGTGGGGAAGATGGAATACCTCCAGAAGTTCGAGAGAGTACTGATGAAGGGGGAAAAGCCAGGAAGGTGGTCCCTGCTAAACATCGTGCCCATACCCGAATCCGGAGACCTTAGACTGGGTAGTAACTACAGGGGTATCAGCCTGAGCTCACTTGTAGCTAAAACGTTCAACAGGATGATTCTTAACTGAATAAGGCCAGCTGTGGACGAACTACTGAGATGTAACCAAAACGGGTTCCGAGAAGAAAGATCGACATTTACGCACATACTTGCTCTACCCAGACTGATAGAGTGGATAACGAGTCACAACCTACCTACCATTATCACCTACATAGATTTTCGGAAGGCTTTTGACACTATACACAGGAACAAGATGCTGAGGATCCCGAAAGCCTACGGTGTCCCAGAGTGGATAGTCAGCGGCATCGGCAGTCTGTACGAAGGTACAAGAGCAAAAGTCATAACTCCAGACGGGGACACCAGGCCTTTTGAGATTCAAGCTGGAGTGCTGCAAGGAGACACCCTAGCACCATACTTGTTTGTAGTAGTGTTGGACTACACACTCAGGGTGGCCATAGAAGGGCGGGAAGAGGAGTTAAGCTTTCAACTGGTGAGGAGAAAGAGTAGAAGAATTGGCCCAAGAACAGTAACGGACTTGGACAATAATTGACTAAATTTCTGTCACAGCAAAGAGTTTGTCCATAATTGCCTGCTTAATATATTCATCAGATGTGAAGAAACGTTGTTTATCCGAGGTGGCCTTTACTCAATGACAGGGACAGCTCTTTTGTGTCATTGGAAACTGCGACCTGGGATGATTTATTAGCGTCTGGCTCCAAGCATGTGATTAAAGCGACCTCGCCGTAGGCGGAACTCTCTCTTTTCTGGCAAGAACAAAAGCCGTATGTCCTTTGTCGGCGTCATGGCGCCAGGTGTGTAATTAAAGAGATCTTATCAGACAAAGGACGACCTTTTCTGCCGTGAGAAACAGCCACCTGTGCTGATTTGTCGGCGTGATGAAAGACATCTTGTCAGATTATGGACGTTCTTTTGTGCCACGGAGAACTGATTGGTAGATGTGCCCTCGACAACATGTAGCGCGTTTGTACTTAGCAAAACATAGGTACTTACTAATAGTATTTTGCGTATCTCTTTCTGTAGTTTACAGGTCATGCCACACGCGCTCTGTAGGTGATCGGTGCCATCGTGAAATGTTTATGTGCACACACCTTTCCTCAAGGATAAATTATCATAATCACAGTATTATTCAGACAGTTGGTGTGACCCAATTTTGAACCTTTGGACGTTTTATCTTAAAATTTCATGCCTATTTGAAACCTACTGATGTCATCTTATGGAAGAATACGTTTTATTTCCATTTCTTGAGTAGATTTTTTGAACATAAAGCAATGTGACTATGTCAGCCATTTTGTGAGCAGATAACTTAGGTATTCTTAATGCTTGAATAACGTTGCATACTTTTAGGACGGTCGGTTGCATAAACGCTAAAGGTCACCAACTGTCACTTTACAGTAGTCTTTCTGCACATCGTCACGTAACAAACTGTTGCGCTTGTTTCACAGTTTGGAATACCTTTTTTTGAGGTGAGTTGTTCTCCTACAAGTTGATTAGAGTAAAACGCAAAATCACAAATATAGTCTGTACCGAGATACGTAGGTATCTTCAAAGTATCTAATAATGTGAGCGTATTAAAGCTGCGCTAAATGTAGCTAGATTTTTCCAGTGTTCTGCTTGTTCGATTTACAATGATAAACTAAACCTGGGGACACTTGTACTCTGTTGTATTGATTTTTAGATGATGAGTTACGTTTCAACAATTAATAACGGTACCGCTTCGTTCATTTACGATGTTGAGCTTATTCTGAACGATATATACAGGCGAACAAATATAATTAACAACAGGGGGGGATGTACTAAGTTAAACCAAATTACATTTGATCAGATTGGATAGAATGTCAACGGTAGGGTACCATTGATTTTTCATTGTCACAGCTCTAAGAAGAGCATTCGAGCATGACTGTAACATTTCTTTATTGTAAAAATCAGCGGGTTAAAACTAGTTTCATACAAATTTGCAAGCAATGGTAAACAGGTTTGATAAGAGGTCGTTTAAAGTAAATGTATCTAAATGAACGTAGTTTTCTTGCTTAGTCGATTTACGATGACGGGCTAATGTGGAAATACTATGACTTTTTTTTATTTATTTAAGATGATGACAGTTAAACGGTTTATAACGGTAACCGATTCACTTATTTACAATTTTGATCTACGTATGAAAGATATATACCAATAAACACAATTGAGTAACAACAGTAGGGGCAGGTGGTCAATGATGTCCTAACCTAATCATATTTGATAAGATTGGATGGAAACACCGGATTGTTAACGGTAAGATACCATTCTTTCTTTCATAGTCACAGTTCTAAGAAGGACATTATGGAATGGCTATATCATCTTTAGATTGTAAAAATCAGTGGGGCTAAACCTATCTGATACAAATTTGCAATGAAAGATAAACAGGTGAAATAAGAGGTGATAAGTTGCTAACTTAAAAAGCCTATTAAGTCAAAAGTGTCAACCGTCATTTCTTTGAAGTAGATTTTGTAAACATCGCTACACATTTCGACATATACTGTGGTGATCTTGTCTCCCTTTATAGTAATTATAATGCTTACTTGCTTACTCATAATAACACTTATCATTATATATTTTCAATGTGTTGATCTACACAACTAAGAATGACACAATACGATAAAAAGTTTTAAAGCAGTTGCGTCTGCAGGGAAACTTGTATGTAGCTTTTTCTGGGAACACCTCCTATTTACTTGTTCAAATTGGTTATAGTCTTGATTACCGATAGAAAGATGATAAGAACGTTCTTCAAATAATACATAGGAAGTAATAACGATGTAATAATGATGATCAAATAATGAAATAAATAAAGATGACTGCAAAGGTTGTGCGAAAAAGAGAAATATTCAGTTACTGCTTTGTCGGGTATGATAGTTAGGTAAAAGTTAATCATGATTTACAAAATAAAGTCGGGTGGTCTTTTAAAGTTAATATGTTACTACCCCGCTCCCTTAAAATTGTCTTTAGATGTTTATTGATGGTTTATTTGCTGAAAAAATTGTTCTTATTTTACACGATTTCTGATTCGCAAATTAAGCATTGAAGAAACTTCTGCCAGATCATTGATGTAAATCTATAATGGTAGGGGGGCACAAACGTTGTCCCTGGTGTGATAAACATTTAACATATCTAGAGCAGATTTGGTTCCGTTCAGAGTCACCTATTATTTTCTGTTATTCAGGTAATTTAAAGCCATTTAGATGTAATGAATGACGGTGACAGCGTTAAAATATTGATAGTATGGTATTATTTCTCAAAAGGTCTAAATAAGTCTAATTTCTATCTGATATTGTTTTTGACAATGGCTGTAGATACTCTGTCTACTAGTTGCAATATGCAGTGTGTGTGGGAACACGAAAACACAAAAATGCCTAGCTGGATTGTACGTCACTAGAACTGCATTTGGAACTGCAGGAGCCGTCTTTGTTTGAAAATTTGAAAGGGAATAACTCAAGAAGGTATTGACAGATCGTAGAGATATTTGTTGTGTAGATAGCTTGAGTGTTGATTGACATGATCGAATGCTAATTATGCTAGTTGGTAGCTACTTTTCATACCTAATGAGGTAAGTTTATAAATAAGTTGGATTCCATTATAGGACTTTCAAACACGTGACAATCGAAACAGAGAATAGAGTAATATCGATAGATATCAATTATGCGAAATTGCGAATGAATACCTAATTTAGAAAATCACTGGAAAATATTTCCTTCCAAGTCACCACAAGGGTTTTACATGATATTTGTAATTAGTTTGAATAAATTTGAATAAGATAATATCTAGGTCGCAATGATTCTATTTTTTTCAAAAAAATTCAATATAAGAATTGGAATTAATTTGAATCTAATTAGATGATTTAGAAACATTTTGAGAGAGACTGCACAAAAATATCTTTATTTAGAATAATTTGCAAATATCTATGTGATTCTTCTAAATTTCAAAATAAAGAGAAATATAGACAAGGCTTGGATTGGGGTGATTGCCCCCATAAAATTAGGTGCTAATCCAGCCCTAGTGTCTGCCTCTGTGTATTTTTATATGTCACTGCTGGAAACTGTTAGGTCTTTTGTGCAAGCCATCTAGGCATGGTGCCCAAGCATGATGTGTGAATTGCTTTTTTACAGCCCATTGACCCATTTATACAATGTTACAAATAATTGTAAAAAAATGGTAGAAAATGGTAGAATGCTGTAACCATTATTTAGAAACTATTAGAAATATCATATTATATTAATATTTTCAAAGTTTAACACAACCAGGCAAATAATTATAAAGTTCAAAAGACATTCATAATATTTCCAAAGTCTGCAATCTCCTAGGAAAATAATTACAAAGAATTAAAAAAACAGTAGTAAATTATGACAATAACAACCGTTGAGATGACTCGGAATGAACTCTACTTTAAAGCCATTATGGTAAATGATGGGGATACGGCATGAGGAAGTAGATGTTGACATTATCAAACATAGATGGCATTTACATCATTTATAAGGATATGCTACAAATGCCTTAAAAAAATCATGAAGATCCATCAAAGTTTTCTCGAGTTATGCTCATGACATACATACAGACCCACCTAACAGCTGGTTAACGGAAAACATAATCTTCTCGGCGAAGATAATGACAAATCTCCGATAGAAACTGTACATTTTGTGAGAATATCACAATTCAGACTTTTGTGTCAGCCAGTTTGTTCCAATAAAGATTGAATTGAATTGACTTGCGTGGTATTGCACACGTTTGAGTTCCCTAGAGGCTGCAACACTTATATTGCTAAAGAGAATGGAGGCATATTTCAGCTTAGGCCAAACCAGCGTAATGTAAGCTAATTCCAGTTCAACCCGGGATAACTTGCCTCATAACCTTTAGAGATGTCCAAGAACTTGCATGGCCTTAGTAGATAGAATCTGTGCGTGCTCAGTCCAGCCCAAGGCCTGATGTAAGGTAACACCAAGATGAGAGTAGAACGGGACCTTTTGAATGAGGTGACCTGAGATGTAGATAGGGGTAAACTCTATTCTGCTCTGTGCGGACTTTTGTATTTGTCTGTATACAGTTCAAGGCCTCAGACATCGAATCAGTCAGAAACAAGTTGGTGGTCGGAATTAGTAATGCTGACTATTTCCTTAGCCGTTGGCCTAGAACTTGACAAGGGAGTGCCATCAGCAAAGCAATTCATGCTAGACGTGCACGGTAAATCATTGATGTGATTTTTGTATATATCAGGAATAACAGAGGGCCCAGGATGTTTCCTTGTTGCACGCCCGCTTACGTGTACCCCCAAGACGACGTAACACCATTTATTCGATAAACCAACTGTAACTAATCATACAGCCTCCTACATTTATATAATCACCAGGAAGCGAGAGGGAGTCGAAAGTACTAGAGTATACTACATGTTCATATATACACATGGATATGTACATGGTTGTGAATATGTGACTTGTGCTTAGTCTAGTGGGGCAAAAATGTACAATAAAGATCTAAATTCATTATGGGGCAACACTGATTATAACCACAAGCTACTGGCGTCCGGTGAGGTGGAGAGTTTATGGAATTTTTTGTACAGCTGAATTATCTGGAATCTCTTTTTCAAGAAAAGAAAATACAATTTGATGCAACTCCATGCGTCATATAAATTATAAATTAATCTCATTAGCAAAATTAATGGTCAACAGGGATGTCTAGGACATATGCCCATAGAATTCAATGCACTCTTTAGTACCAATTCCAATACTTTTCAATACTTTCTCTATTTTCTGACCAAAACATGTAAATTTTGGACACTTGACAACTTTGGACCAAATGATTGAAAGTTTGTACCAAAAAACACATGTTCACAAAACCTCATTCACACCTTTGGCGTTCACTATGTACCTAAAATGATTTTTTTGGTGGATTTTTGGCAATTTTCATACAAAAATGTATATTTTGGGCTCCTATGAAACCTGCTGACCTGCGATTATGTATGGCACTCCCCCGAACGTCCGAAATGGAACGCAATGGAACAAAATGGAACGAAATGGAACGAACTTAAACAACATACAGTCAAACCTGGCCACAGTAGTCAATTTTTAGTCGGTCTCTTCGACTTTCCTCATTGATATAAGCATTAGGAATTAGTCTAAAGCGGTCACCTGTCCAAGTTCTCGAAAATGTAATTATCCGAGCTGAATTTACGTTTTCCGCCGGTAAATAAAAGATCTAAATCAAATTTCCGCATTGTTCCAAGATGGCGTCGCAGCATGCAAACAAAGGTCATCAGAGTTCAGCGGACAATATCACGGTTATCTAGGTTAAATACGGTAAATATATTCTGTAATACCAAATCACTGAGAGTAATTATCAAAACCTTCTAAACGAATTGATACAGATATGCAATTATGTGAAATCCAAATTATACTAGATTTATGAAAGAAATAAGCACAGATCCACTTCCCTAATGAGTACCACCATACTATAGATAATGGTAGAAGCCAAACCCTAACTGTAATCAAAGGAAACTCGCCACGATGTTTTGACTGAAAACCGGTTGAAAACTAACAATTAGTTGCAACTAAGGAACAAAACAACATATATTTCCTTTCAAATGTAACATTATGAAATGATATACCGGTAGATAGCGAAATATACGGAACGTTGTAACATTCACAGTAGACCGGAACAGGAAGCATTTTAAATACAGAAGCGAGCGGTACTGGTATTTCATTTCATAATGTTACACATGTTATCTTGTATCATATCGTTCCATTTCGTTCCATTTCGTTCCATTTCGTTCCATTTCGTTCCATAACGCAGTTCCTGGGGACCCAGGTATGGCGATGCCTATGAAGTATGCCCATATGACTTGGGTAACACTTTTTGAAACATTTGCCAGCATAATATATAATCTCCTTTCATAACACGGCTAGATTGTATCAGTTAGGAGTCTTTGTCATATTGTAGCCAGACGGGCACATACAGGATGGGGCCGGTATTGGGTTGGAGGGCAACAGACAGCTCTTAAGAAATTGTCAACACCCCGACTTGTGCCCCCAGCCTATAAATTATTGTAAAAGACTTCGACTATACTCGTTTGACAGGTTTCACGCATCATTAATATTCAGGAATGTTGGTAGGTAGATAGTGTTTGGGTGGATGAAACGTACGAAAGCCTGTAGCGACACATCTGGGACACATATCTCGGTGGCATGTGGAAGTCAGTGCTTGGATACGTTTCGGAGGCATCGCGCGGAGGCGTGAATCCCACATTCTGTGGTTTCTAAATAATGTCAGTCTTTTTTGAAAGGTTTCAGAAACTTTTGTTTTTACGGCGGCAAGGCTTGAGCAGTTAGGTTAATGAACTTTCCAAAACACCAGTTGAACTATGCAACCTTCACCTGATCCCCAGCGTGGTGAAAAAAGAGTGCCACCTGGGTCCCATCGTTCGAACTAGGAGTTCGAAACTGAATAACATCAAATTTGACGATTTTTATAAAGTCATTTTCTTGTATTAAATGAATGAATGAAGACCTTTATTGTACATTCGTGCCCCGAGGGGCTAGATACAGGTCGTTTAACATAAACCTAACTAACATTAACTGACATACACAGTAAAAGAAATTCAGCATAAAGGTAAACGTAACGTTACATGGTAAACGAAAGTGATGAGCTAAGCTAATCCAGTAGAGTCACTTCTTCTCGCTTCTTTGTACATGTGTAGATGTATGAACAGATCATGTTTTTTGAACAAGGGTTGTCTAGACGCAACAAAATATGAATTTAGATAACAATTTTAGATAGTAAGTTGGAACATGTAGGAACAAATGATGAATCTCTGTTGCAACATTTTTGAAAGGAATACAAATAACATGTGCAATTTTAGAAACGTGTCTAACATACTGGAACATAGCAGAAACTATTTAGAACATCAACTAAATGTTGAAAATAGTTCTGAACAGTCACCTATCTCCATTAGATTGTTACAAAAGTTTTGCAAATGTTAGAATAGTCACGGTAATGTGGAATTGACTCTACTGTAGTAGATCTATTTAAAATTTACAATTAGAAAATCACTAAGGACTATTGATTTTTTTGACAGATAGTTAATTTCTCTAATTTATCATGTATATTACATAAAGCTCATTTTTAGGTAGAAAATGGCATGTTAACCTCCATTTAAGTATAAAAAATTTGGACTATTATGTTTAGACCTTTTCGTTTTAATCTGGACCCTGGGGGCTAGAACCATCAACTAATTCAGGAAGTACTTCCCACTGTGGCCTTGCTGCAGTTTGAAAGGCTGATTGACCGCCATAACTACATAAACACATAAAAATCCCAGACTGTCTCTGGCTTGAAACAATGCCAGGAGAAGATTAGTAGAATACTGGTGAACGATTCAAATATTTTTTTCTATTGGTTTTATGAAACCATACAGAATGATGCAGAATGATTGTAAAAAATCAACCTTGTGTTCAAATATCAACGTTCAAATCAGCCTGTCATATTCGTTTCAAAGTGTTCTTGAAAACAGCTCAGGCCTTACCTAAAAGTATAAATAAACAGATGGGGCATATAAATAAACAGATGGGGCATATAAATAAACAGATGGGACACTCACTACACTCCAACGAGAGGTGTGGGTCCGGTTGGTTTTTAACGTGTTCAGTTCATGCATTTTTGTCTTACACACGGTTGGCGGCATAACGAAAAGTGGACAAAATAGAAAGCCTGACAAAACATCTAAAGCACGTCAAAAACCAGCCGTACCCACTCCTCTGCTTGAAGAGTACACTGCACCAAAACTGCACCACTGCTAGGTATGGAAAAGTCATATGTACCATGTCTTTCAAAATGTGGTTGATATGGAATAAATATTTATTCTATTCATATATATTGACTGTACCATTTCATCATCAATTTCAATATTTCTTTATGACCAGTTATATTATACGATATATCAGCACACTAGACACATATACTGCAGTCAGTATATGTTTGTACACCAAATGATTTTTAACCCTATCTAGACTGGACTCATCCCCATTTTCCTTTATCCATTCTGTATTTATGTATCTTATTATGTCTTCTTGTGTATGTTTTGAGTAGAAGGCTTCAAATAAGCTTAATAAAGCTTCCTGCCTAATACTCTGAAAACATATGCATATAAAATAAATGAAATAAATACTATCAAGTCCCGTCGCTTTCCGTACATTAACACTTGGTATATGACGAAAGCGTCTGTGATATGGCTATGAGCAAACTTGCTTGGGGATCTGTCTACATACTGCATGGGGGAAAGTCAATATTATCCAATAATACTATCAATATTTTGCAATGAAATTCCAGACAGAAATTGCCATGTTAACCCTATCCAGACTGGGCTTTTTTGCGATATCTGGGACTTGGGGGGGGGGGGGCTCATTCGGCCCCCCCTCATAACTTCTGAACGGTATCATGTATCCTTCCCAAATTTGTAGGAAGTGATGTTCATGTTAAGATTTAAAATTCCTAGAATTTTTGTGACGTTATGACGTAATGTGACGTAATTACGACGTCATTGAAGTGATTTTATTTGCTAAACAGGGAATTCCTGTAATATCTAAAGGTATTAAACAAAATAGTATGTATTGTTAGTTTTAAGGTATACCAAGACATATAACGTAAATCGTAACTACGTTGACGTCAAAATGACGTCATTAAGGGACGTCACGTGTTGTTAGCGACCACTTGGGATCCGCCATCTTGGATCGGCCATTTTGAAATTTTCAAAAATACTTTTTTTTTCCACTTATGAACACTAAAGATAGACTAGAAACGTTTATCTAAATGTTTCTGGTAAAGAAAAGGCCACGTAGTGACGATTTTGAAGGCGGAAAAGCCTGTTGATACCTAAAATAGTGTGATGGTCCGCCATCTTGAATTTTGACCGATTACGTCATCAAATAAGCGTAAATTATGAATAATAAATCATGAAAGTTACATCTAATCAGAGAATGATGCTATACATGTAGGAAAACTAGTGTGGTTGAGCAAGAAAACCTAAAAAATTAATAAAAAAATCAGTGATTTTTGCAAAAAATTCCTTTCAGAAACCCGTTGCCATGGCAACAGGAAAAATGATAAACTTATACAATTATCATAATATTGTTGGCAACTAAATTTTAGGAAAAGTCACCAAGTTTGGTAGTCCTAGCGTATGTCGTTCGGCAGTTATACGATGTCAAAGTTGGCGCGGGCACTTTTAGCCCCCTCCCCAGTCTGGATAGGGTTAAGGCAAAGTTTAATCATTGCGTGGTATATTCTGTGCTGGAAGTTATGATGCCATATTTTACAGAGACAGGGTCTTAAAAAATGATTTAGATAGTAGTATTACAAATACTAAAACTGACATATATTCAAGCTAATAATAGATTATAAGTAGATTGTTTGGTTTTGTAGATTGCCGAAATTTGCTGAAAATTACTGACTATAAAGGTTGCACAAATTGATGACTGTCTGTTTAAAGTACCAAAACATCAAAGTAAAATGTTTCTGCTAGGCTTCTCGGAATATAACTAGAATATGTGTTTTGTATTATTATAACGTGTATTACATTTCAATACAGACTACCCGGATACACATTTCTGTTCAAAAACAGTATTTCACAATAAACCTATCAAATGGTTTTCATAATGTGATGATTTGTGTGAAGTAAATATTAACTTTAGCTTAGTTGTTCCTTTTTATATAAGATAAGTGAAGTTTATTGCATGTCTTGCCCGATGGCTAATATAAAGTAGCATGACAAGCCATTGAAAACAACAACATATTTTACTTCTCTAGTTTAAATGCTGACTCAAAATCAAAGTTGTTGACTTTGTCTTTGTGTTTTTGGGACAGTGTCTTTTTGTCATATATTGTTTGTGAGATTAAGAAGAGAAGTTCGGTTCCAATTTGGTGTAGATTAAAGTGCTCATTTCTCTGATCGTGATCGTGGAGTGGTCTTCTGCTCACATGTAGCCTTTTCTACTGCTCTTTCTTGAAGGTTGACAATAATTCTAATTTTTAGAAATTACAGAGCGTAAGTCAAAATCCTTAAGTCGAGAGGGGGGAGTTATTTTCCAATAGATAACAATTTTAGGAAGTGAAAATAAATACTTCATACAGTATACGATTAAGTAACGACTAGTCCCGTGCGCATCAAAATGAAGTTAGTACTCTCCAGGGGACTCTCTATTTTATAATTAGTTAGATTATACCACCACAGCCTATGGCTGAATGCAATGCGCCTGACAAGGCCTGACAAAACCCAGCTTACAAAAAGAACTTCAGGGTACCGTGATAATACAAATTTGTGTTGTAATGTGTTCTTATATATCTTATCAACAACTTGCCTTCTTATTGTGCTTATCCCCTGGTCATTTATGCCGAAAACATTCACGATGAAGGAAGTGTGTATACGTTTTTGGGATACATAGGTTTAGTAAGTATCATATTGTTTCATAAAACACACGTTATGTAATTCACCACAAGTGGAATTCTGTAATAAGTCGGCTGATTTTGTATTAATTGACAAATAATCTAGCGGAAAATAAGACCCCGTTCTGGAGTTTAGGACTCAGCCACCCGGGCCACGAGCAGGATGGGGCCGGTATCGGTGGGAGGCCGACAGACAACGCCGTAAAAATAGTGCCTAG
Source organism: Branchiostoma lanceolatum (assembly GCF_035083965.1). Taxonomy (NCBI): domain Eukaryota; kingdom Metazoa; phylum Chordata; class Leptocardii; order Amphioxiformes; family Branchiostomatidae; genus Branchiostoma; species Branchiostoma lanceolatum. Next base: position 24,523,494 of record NC_089726.1, read on the forward strand.
ACTTTTCACAACCCGGCTTGTGCCCCTCAGCCAATAAATGGCTTCGACTATAGCCGCTTTGACAGGGATCACGCATCATTAATATTCAGGAATGTTGTTACATTTTAGGTAGATCGTGTTGGGGTTGATGGAAAGAGCGTTCCAGGACTATGGTAAGCAATTCGGTTCGGTTATGGCAATGTTGTTCCTTCGTTGGACAGTTTTTTCCACCCCAGACTCCACTTAATGACCGTTTAGTGGAGTCTGGACTGTACCGTCCATGCCACTAACCCGTTTTTTGCTCAAAATGCTCATTTGCTCTCCCCCATTCGGCCTTTATTTACATTTACAACAATAGTTGACACGGGCGTGAAGCGATAAGGAGAATGGGATTTTTTTCTTTAGTAATACGAATAATTATGTAACTAAAGCAAAGTCGATCATTCTGCCCAGGTAAGTCCAATATTTATGATAAACAGAAATAATGTCGTATACGAAAGGGTTTACGCAACAGTTAAAATTTAATTCTTAATTTCTACTCTTTTCTGATCTAAAACTTAGATTTTCTGACTTTCAAGCTTCCTTGGGCTCAGTTAAAAGTAATAAAAGAATTGAATATTGAGTTTTAAATATCTTTAAGTTAAAACTCATTCAAAAATGGGGCTAGAATTATTGCTAAACAGGGTACGGAATTGCAATCAACATTTTTATTTTGTTTTGTACTAATACAAATGGGAAAAAGAATATTGGATTCGAAAAGTGTCACTTCAGGACTCCAATTTAAGCTAACGGCTTATAGGTCAAGTGCGATCCAAGCAGATGGTTTTGTTGATATCATTTTGCCTATATTGGCTTATTTTCTTTATATTTAAACGTGTTTAGAACAATTACTATTGACAGAATAGGAAAATTTTGCTGATACTGTAGTAGATCTATTTTAGATTTACATTCTATTAGAAAATATCTCAGGACTATCAATTTTTGACGGATAGTTAATTTTCTAATCTATGATGTATAATACATAAAGTTCAATTTGAGGCAGAACATGTAATGTAAATCACTACTTGGAAAACATGAACATTGTGAACTATCTTACTTGTAATCGTTTTCATTTGAACTCATAAAACTGAAGAAAAAATATTCCGATATTTGGATATCGTACGTCTTAATTTAAATATCAACATTGCAATGAACTCCTGGGCATACCGGCGACTGAAAAAGAAATCATTCACATCGTAGAAGTATGAATTTTGAAACTAACAGATATTCATGCTATTGGTAGCTAAGTAGATAGTTTAGTTTTATCAGTCGTCTAAATCTGCAAAATATGTTTATACCCTAGCATGCGCAGATGTTTTCATATCGATTAGACGGGGAAAGGGACATTACTGAGTATTAGATTTAGGTAAAAAAATTCAAAGTAAAATTTTGCTACAAGGACGCTCAGAAAACGTCGAATACATATTCGTTTTTAAACGTTATTCACGTCTGAATACCAAAGTACAGACTGCCGGGAGACACATTTCTGTTCACAAATAGCATTTCACAATAAACCTATCGAAAGATTTTCATAATGTGATGATTAGTGTGAAGTACAGATTACCTTTAGCAGAATTGAAGCTTATTGCAAGTCCCTTGGCTAAATCAAAGTACGATTAGAAGGATGAGCAAGCATTGGAGAACAACAAAATATGTTACTTCTCTAGTTTAAAAGCTGAATCTAAATTCATACTTGTTGGCCTTTGCTTTTGTTTTGTGGACAGTTTTTGTGTGATGTATGTGTAGTGCCATTTTAAGGGAAGAGTAGTTTCATTTTATCTATAAACGTATTAGGTTGGATATTGGTGGTCTATTGAACACAGGACACTTTTTGTACCACTCTTACTCTATTTCACTGACGTTGTCAATAATTCTAATTTTGAGAATTACAGAGCGTAACTCAAAATACTCTAGTTGCTAATATTATTCTGTAGTGTTACTTTTTGTATGTCTTTTAAAAACGTTAGCCTACGTATATCCAAGCTCGAATTATTACAGCCGGCAAGACAGGCCTCACCCAGCCTGTTTAGCCGAGCCAAGCCTCGGCGATTTCGTGCCTTTTTTTCGTCGGCTGGCTATCAAAATTCAAAACATGTTAGAAATATTGAGTTCGAAAATCATCATATGTTAGGAGATAGCTGTAAGAAGTTGAAAGCCATATGTGCATAACGCTGTACAAAACCCCTGTCGGGTGCCCCATTCTATTGCCCAGAGAAAAATTACCTCGATTATTACCGCTTGGAAGGAGACCGAACATAGTTGAATTATTGATGTCCTCTGCAGATTATATGTTCTATGGCAGCGGCTGCCACCGTACCGTGAACAGAATTTACGGTGAACTAGGTATTTCTATGATGTTACAAACTTCTGACTTCTCCACTCTCGGATGTGGTTTAGTTACTAATAATAGGATTGGGGGATATCCTGTGCCATAATTTACTTCTTTTTCTAGTCTTTTGATTATTGAGGTTTTGAAAACGTTATACCTACCTACCTGCCTAGTCCCTTGACCTCCGGGTCGTTGGGGGGACAAGGTAGCAGTGAAGATGGAGATCTGTCTCCAGGCTCGTCTGTTTCTTGCAGCAGCCAGCCTTTCAGACAGGCTAAGGGACGTCCACTCCGCGATGTTATCCTGCCAGGATTTTCTCTGTCGTCCCCTACGGCGACCTCCTTCCAGGGTGCCCTGCAGTATGGTCTTGGCCAGGTTGTCGTGGCGTGTCACGTGGCCGAACCACTGAAGCTTACGTCTCTTGACCGTTGCTAGCAGTGGTTCCTGTGGGCCAACGATGTTGCGTACAACTTGCCGCACATACTCATTGGTCTTGTGTTCATGGTATGTGATGTGTAGCAGTCTGCGCATATACTTCATTTCAAAGGCCTGGGTTTTCCGCTCTGTTTCTGCCAGCAACGTCCAAATCTCGCAGCAGTGCAGCAGGACTGACACAACCAGGGCTTTGTAGAGCTTGTTCTTAGCAGCAAAGCTGATGTTACTGGCTTTCCAGATCTTGTCTAGCCGAGCAATTGCTGCTGTTGCCATGGTGATCCTCTACAGTACTTCAGTCCGGCTAGTACCATCCTTTGTAATAGACCCACCCAAGTATGTGAATGAGCCCACCTCTTCCAGTTGTTGCCCGTTCATGTAGATGACCGCTTGAGTCTCGTCCTTACTGTTGACCATGATCTTGCTCTTCTCAGTACTGACTTCCATGCCAAACGACCCAGTGCTCTGTGTCAGCTTGTCTGTAAGGTCCTAAAGTTCGGTGTTGGTGCCAGCCAGGAGGTCAATATCATCTGCAAAACGGAGGTTGCAGATCCGTCTGCCAGCAATGGAGATGGAGGTGTGGTGATCTTGCAGTGTGTCCTGCATGATCTTCTCCAGATAAAGGTTGAACAGAACTGGGGATATCAGACATCCCTGGCGCACCCCAACTGTCGTCCTGAAGAATTCTCCCACTCTGTTGTTCAGGAATACTGCGCTAGAGGCTTTCTCGTACAAGGCTTCGATGGTCTGTATTAGGCCCTCCTCGACACCGAAACCTCTCAGAACCAACCATAAACCATCATGCCACACTCTGTCAAAAGCCTTCTTAAAGTCTATGAAATTGTGAAACAGGTCCCGTTGGTGTTGCAGGTGTTTCTCAAGTATGAGCCGACTGTTGAAGATTTGCTCTGTTGTGCTTCGACTAGGCCTAAAGCCGGCTTTTTCTTCTGCTAGGAGTTCCTCTGCCTTTGTCTTAAGCCTCTTCAGGATCACTCTGAGTACGATCTTGCTTGGATGACTTATCAGACTAATGGTTCTGTAGTTCTGGCATTGGCGCAGGTTTCCCTTTTTAGGCAGGGGGATGACCAGAGACTGTGTCCACTCCTTGGGCCACTTCTTCCTCACTAACCGTAAGTCACTTTTCAGCCCCCAGCCCAATTAACTGCTGCTCCGACTTTCATGCCTAGTACCCGCTTACCTGATGTTTTTTCCCCGGAATTGCTGACATGTTTTGGTGGTGCATATCAGTAAGATATGATCTGACCACATTCACTTCACATATACCTTATCCATATCTCAATATTAATATAATAAGCACTTGACAAGATAACTACCTTTAAACACGATGTGCATCACACAGACATCTTTTTTAAGACAAATTTGGTATGTACGTATTCAGCGATGACCACTCTACAACATCCCGTTGAGGCTATGTCTACTACTATAATCAGAACAAATATTTTTCATAATATGCTAAAAGATTTGACAAAAATAGGCCATTGGAAATATTCATGAAGGCATAGCTAAGCACTGGAATCCTTCACAACAATGGTCTCAACGAGAGATTGTTGTGCAACATGTGTTCTTTCCATCCATGTTTTTTTGTAAGTTGGAGTGACATTATCTGAACATGCACCACTTGATTAAAAAATAGACTACAAAATAAGGACTTTTGGCATCCCCAGATGTGAAATGTGATCTCTATGTTATGATTTGTGAACAATATGGCCAATCAGGTTGTTGACACAGGACCCTCACAGTAGGAGAGCAGACTACCTGGGCAGAACAATGGCTTGTTCACGCTTGTTCAAAGCTTGGCAGTGGCTTACCTGCCAGACACAGTATGGCTTGGTTTTAAAAATAATACACAAACATGGTCTCAAGCATAGGTGGCGTATAAACAGTCATTCTCTTTATGTTATCTCAAAGTTTTAAAGTACAACATACATACACATGCGGTTGCTAAGAATTTTTTTGCAATGTATGTCCAAACACTGGGACTTGGTCCATATGATAAAAGCTCTGAGACGTTGATGACCTCGCCTGATACAACATTTCTCAGTCAGTGCAGAGAAACAAAACAGGAGGGGGGTGGCATTGCTCCCCTGGTTTGTTGGCATGTTTTTTTTTTCTCCAGCAAGTCCGTCTCCATTGATTCGAGTCTTGGATCCCCTTTTCATCAATTTTTGTAAAAACGTATCTTACGCAATTTGCAAGCAGCTACGGTTTTTTAAGTCAAGGAAATCTCATTATTGCATTCTGTTTGGTACAAGATCGTAACGTTACAGGTTTACACAACGGGAAGAGCAGTTTCTATCTCCTCTTGAACGCCAATCAACCCTGTTCAATTTTGGCAACTTTTATATGTTTTGTATGTCTGGCTAAGTATTTCAAGTCATTTAAAAAACTGTTCGGTGTGAATCTATCAATTTATTTGACGTGTGTGTTTTACAGTCGATATGTGTATCTACCCAACTTCAAGAGAAGTTAAAAATGCTAGAAATAGTTTGTAGACACGGTGAAACGTTTTAATTAAACCCATTGTTGATTTCTTAGAATACACATCCTAGCTTGGTTTTACGGTTAGTGAGTCTCTTCCCAAATCTTCCGACACAGCTCGTGGTACCTGTCTTTCACCACTTCCCCACCGTGCCTCAGCAGCTCTGCAGGAATGTTGTCGATTCCTGGAGATTTGCCTAGTTTCATGCTGCGCACTGCATCTGCAACTTCGTCCCTCAGGATTGGAAGATCATCAGGCACTCTCTCTGCCCAGTGCGGGTTATTCAGCTTTGCTGTGTCTGGTTGCAGTTCGTAGTTATAGAGCTCTGTACAGTATTCCGTCCATCGGTCAAGCACTGCTGTGTTTTCTGTCAGGAGATTCCCACTGCTGTCCTCAATCACTGCGGCCCTTGGCTGTTGTGTCTTTGTGAGAGTTTTGAGAGTCTCATAAGCCTTCCGACTGTTCCCTGAAGCCATTCCATGCTGTATTTCTTCACACTGGTCTTCTATCCACTTATCATTGGCTTCTCTCATCCTCCTCCTGACTGCCTTGTGTGCCTGACGGTACAGTGCTGCAGTTTCCTGACTTGTGTACTTCTGCTGCCTGAGCTCCCTCCTCCTGTCACACAGGTCAAGAATGTCGTCTGACACCCATGGCTTGTTCTTCTTCCTGTATCGTCCTAGTGTCTCTTCTGCTGTGGTCAACAATATCTCTTTGATGTTTCCTGCAAGGGTGTCCACGTCAGTGTCGAGGACGCTGAGACCGTTTTCAATTTCTAACCACTGTCCACCTACTCCGAGGTTTGTTGTTTAAGGTACAAATGATTTGTTTCGGACTTACTAGAAACATTTTCCGCATGAAAGTCCGTTTTGATTTTTTTTAAGTCTATTAAAGCTTAATGTCAATGTGTAATTGATATTATCAGTTTTTGTTTTTTATCATTTGCCAGCAAAATACTTGTACATGTTGTATTTAGATTTCTGTCATTTTCATTACCATTTTCCATTGAAAATCGTTTTGAATAACTTTTTAATCAAAAAGTGTCCACTAATACACTCAATAATGATAAATCTATTAAATAATGAATACAATTTGTGTATTACTTTTCAGATGAGATTGGCTGAATATCATGATCATGGCATATACAACAGGTAAGATCTGTTTTTTTCTGACACTAAACTAACATGTAGGTGTGGACATAGGTCAAACACGGGCATCTAAGATAATCCCTGATATGGTTATATGACCTCACAGATGTTGTTCTGGACACACAACAGGTACGCTTGCACGTGCTAAGAAATTGAAATAGGCTTATTTTCTGCTGACTCACGAGGCCGTGTACATAAAAGATGGTGTCGGTTGCTAGTTGTTCGACCAAGAGCAGCAGTGTGTGCGCATCTACATTGTTTTTTTTTTCAATCAAGAAGTCACTGATAAATCTCTAAAATCTTTCATCAATGTTTCCACTCAATTTTAAAATGTCAACTCTCACTCTCCTGTGTCTGCCCTCCAGATTGGACCCCTCATGGAGAAGGAAGCAGAACATGGTCCATGAGAAATTGCATGGGACGGAGCACAGCAGATAACAATGGAAAACATCCCAATCCAATTTCAATTTACTTGCCAGCGATGAATAGTATCCAGTATTACATTAGAGACTCGACATGGATAGTTTTTTTGAAAGTAGAGCTTCAATTTTCATGTGAGTTAAGCCAACGTCATTGATTGGAATTGCATGCATGTAATAACATTGTGGGACAAATATCACAGTTTGAAATTAAAGAAAGCAAAGCTGTGTAGCTTCAAAGTATCGAGTCTTGCATCTTTGTGTATGTCCAAGTGTAAGAAAAAAAAAGATAAATGAATTTCGGGACGGTTTATTTATAAGTAAAAGTTACTTTGGCTGGTTAATTTATGAGATGGCTAACATGAAACAGTACATTTTTGCATGGGAGAGAAATGTAAAGTTTTTGCATGTTCTGCTCAAGAAATGTATGTAGTCATGATGCAGTTGTTGAAAAGCAAACACTCTAATTTAAGGGTCGCAACGACACGTTCATTTCAGGACCTCAAGCTAGCCACCTAGCCAACAAGAAAATACAAACAACACAACAAATGTTACCGCTTACGTTTCCGCCAGAGATATTATACAGTATTATTCGTTAAGTCAAGGTCAGAGAAATATATTTCACTTACCACTAGACCCACAAGAACTCGTAGATTCTTTATTGTATCTCTTATTAGATCTAAGACTTCAGTGTTGAGCAACACATACATACGCCAGGCTTGTCACTATCTTAAAAGTGTTGACTCATGATCTCCGTTGAATTGGAAATCGAGCAGCTAATTTGTATAATATCATAGCGTGTAAATATAAACAAGGCATAGCCATCTACTACAGATTCAACGCACCCCGCAATCTTTATCTCCCATACACTTGGACCACGTCTTGTGAGTGTAACTCATCTATTGCTTTGTCGCATTTTGTTCTTTTTTTTTTAAATATATTCTTTCCCTAGCATGTTGATATCTGGTTTATACTTCACAGTTGTACGACCCGCTTTATAGATTTTTATAGTTGAATTTGTTTAGATGATATTGTTTTAAGTGTGAGGGGGGACAACCTGTAAAGGTGAGCATGCACCTTTTCCCCTTCAAGTTAATACTTTGTGAAAAACTCAAACAAATAAACACCATCAATACAGAGATTAACAAATAAGCAGTTTTTCTTTTGGTGTCAACATTTATAGCAACCGTTGGCAAACGCTAAACTGGTGCTTTTTGTGGACAGAACAAAATTAACACAATGGAAGCCTTATTCAAGCATTCCGTGCCTCACACCTGTTGACCTAGTCACATGGACTCCTGTCTTCTTTGATCTGACGTTTGAGTTATGATGATCGATGTCCTCTATTCACAAAATATTTGCAGACTGCATATTCCCATAGCTTAGCTAGCTCTAAATGAATTTGTAACGAGCTTACTACGTACGGAGAAGATCTGCGTATGTTCGAAATCTCGTACTTGCTCTATTAGACGTACTGTCCAGATGCACCTAGGATTACATTGTCTAAAAGATAAGCGCTGAATTTAGGTCACAGCTGGCATCTCTCAGGCGTATCCCCAGGCTTGGTGTGGCCCTTGAAACTGATCTTATTGTAGATCAGTAGATGTAGCTACGATAACATACAGCGTGTTGTGGCAACGCTTATCTCGAAATCTGTCGATACAGAATGGAATTTATGCTGCTACTAACGTGTTCTAAATTTGATCTGTACATTTAGTTTACTCAGTAATGATAAATAACGAATGTATCTACGTCGGGCTAGGGTGAATAATGTTTCTCTGGCGTGCGTCCGAATGTTCCGAGGCAGAACGTTTGCTAGTTTATTCACTTACCCTTCACAACCGCTCGCCGATTAATTTGTGTTTTTTTCATATTCATTTCTGAATTCCGATGCTTTCAGTACTCAGAAAATAATGACAATTTTTTTACATATTGTCCCGAGGTTTCCGACGGTATCAAAAAAGACCTAAAAGCTATCTTAAAAGGGAATATGATAGTCTATGTGACATGTAATTTAAAACAATGTCAACATTATTAGAATTGTTGCTAATATCAAACATCTTCTTACTCAACAAGCCATTATTACTATATAGTAGTCTAATACACTGAAGCTTCTAATCCTGCTTTAAAAAATGGGCGTATGTCCACTGAATCCATCTTGATGTCAATTCTCTACCTATATTTTTGAAGTTTAAGATTTAAAAACATTATTGATATCATTAGATAGATATTTCCCTATTCCAATTTTTTCAGTAATTATCTTCCAGGCACGTTTGAGTGCTTCATAAAGCTAAATTTCCGATGTCATGCTAGCCAAACTCGACAAAGCAACAATCTGCATACACCTTAGTTCAAACATCCCTCGCCCAAACGAGTGTGCGATACGTGTTATTGATTATAACAACTTTCCTAATTTTATTCTAAATGTATTGCCTTGTTTTGAAACTAAAAAAAAACAAACACCTACTTCTATTCCCCATGATGTATTAAACATTACACTGCACCAGGCGCTGGTTATAAGTACAGCGTTTATAATCCATTTAAAATCAACCCATTATAGTTCTTAATCTATGTACGTATATTTCATATGATTTATTTCATCATCACCATCATCGTCGCTGCTTTCTTATGATTATTTTGCACGTGTTAAAATCAGTTTAAAGAATAATGAGCGTTAGGGGAAGAGAAAAAGCATTCTGTTCTTAATCTCTAGTTCTGAATGTTCTCATGAAAAGTTTTTCAGGTTGAAGCTTACATTGTACATGTATTACAGAGAACAAGTTTGAAAATCGTAGAGACATGTGTAAACTTCGTAACACTAACCATCCGTTATATACAGAATCTGCCACACATGGCCGTATCCCTCTGCAATATAGATTATGTAAATTGTGTTTACAACCTAAACACACTCATATTCAAACCATCGTCAACTTGTTATCACAAAAACCTCTACTGCCTTACATTGTATATTGTCAAATTATCCTAGTTCAGATATGTTTACATGTTCTTAATGTCAACAAAATGATACCCATGTGTATGATAAGAAAGTTTTTTCTGCAAGTTCATGCCCGTGGGATAATTGCAAATACATGGTAGAAAAATAGGGAAAAATAGACATGTGTCAGTGAACTGTAACTGACTTTGTTTGAAGAATAGGCTACTAATATTAAATGCGACTGTTGGATATTTATAAATAAGCTGGGTTTGACTTCCTTTTTGGAGGCAATGGAAGACCAAAAGTCACACTTTTTCTAGAATGTGTGGGTTCTGTGATTTCAACATGAAAGTAGCTTTTTGTTCATCCGTGAATGACATAAAGTAGGGGTATTTCGTGGTAACTTGTTTGAACAATTCGGTTCTTTCGTCATGATTAACTGGAAAATTTGAAATGTGTTTCGTCTTCCACCGCTTTGGACTTACAGTATTTACAAAATCTTTGACACATCTCTAATATCGTACTTCTAGTGGGTGAGCACTAATTCCTAATTTGCTGATGGCCGAGCGCAACGCAAAATTTGCACGTTCTGGGTACCTCTCTCTAGTGTATACTGTTTTACAAGTTTTATAAAATCTCAGTTTACCTGTATTGGTACTTATTATGAAGAAATGTCTGGATATACATCTTTGGGGTCACAAAGTGAGTTATCGGAGTATAAAATGTGAGTAACCGCTACAATCAAGGATTTCTTTAACTCGCGGTAATAATGTTTTTCTACGACTACTATAGAATGCGTAACAGAGCTATGCTGTAGTAGGAGTGCGTCTATCTGTAAATGGCGTCAAACGTAACCAGTACTTTATGAGACAGACAGAAAGTCCAATGTCAAGAAGGAGTGTATCTAATTCAGATCTACATGCTATATTACTACTGTTCCTGGGGACACTAAGAATGAATGTTATATATATATATATATATATATATATATGCAGCTAGCCATTTGCCCGGCAAAACTGCATGGCAAATATATATATATATATATTTGCCATGCAGTTTTGCCGGGCAAATGGCTTTCTGACTTCCAGCTTGTCTTAGCTAGTTCACACTTAATCAACCACAGAGACCACATGTGTTTGGCGGTATATACAACCTTATATTCTGGTGCACATATAGCGGACGACAGCTAAAGAAACTGCATTATAAAAGCCAAACTCGTGACCAGGAAGGTATGTACAGTAAGAAAAAACGATTTCGTAACTGTATAATTGCCTAGGCGATTTAACGGAGCGGGCGGGTGGGTTGTCAAGCGTTCTGTTAGTGGGATTGGACTTAGAGCAAGTGTGTGCGGCCTGCTAAGGGTCTGGCGCTACAATGAGTAAATGCCTCGTATATATATATATATATATATATATATATATATATATATATATATATATATATATATATATATATATTGGATCTTGGATCTCCCGTCGATGCGGCGGATGAGGTTCCCTCCCACCACGCTTGGGGGCTAGGTTTGGTCAGGACGACCTGCACAGTTTTAAGTGGAAGTTGCTTGTGCGGCACAAAATCCACTCTCTCCGCCAGGAGTCTGGATCCCAATGGTGCTAGGTTAGCCACAAATTGGGCCGAAAACTGGCCGCAGGAGGAGTCGAGGTCACGATTTATCAGGTTTAAGTGAGTAAACAAAGTAAAAAAAAGAAAATAAAAAAAGAAATAATAATACACAGGCTAAAGCCTCGGTTCTGCAGTAGACCGCCAGGGTGGGAGGGAGTCCTGCTGATATGATGAAGTCTCGAGAGCTAAAACTAACAAACAAACAGAAAAGGAAACGCAAAAGGTACTGTAAACCCTATCTAGATGTCTTACTGTGCAAGATGGGCCTCCAGGAGTTGTTCCCACCAAGGATTAAAGTAGTTTTAGATCCAAGGTAGTATATATATATATATATATATATATATACATGCAAAATAAGCAACAACGAATTCAACACTTAAATTATACTTTCATTACAAAAAGTGTTGCTATAATAACGTGATAATAATAGCAATTACAACTTATTTCCGTTATGGGATAGGACTTTTCCATACTACGCAGTACTCAATGCAAATTCATCCGAGTCATTTGAGACCTACCGGATCACGCGACTCCAGGAAAAAATGTTTTTTTCCGATAGTCCTCGGCTTGTGCTGAAGTCCTCGGGCATGTGTGAATAAACCTCTTTACCCCCGATACCTCGCCTCCCTCTGCACTTTCACTCTGAGCCTGATTCACCTCAGCAAATCGAGCTCTGCCGAAAACACAGGTGTGTATATACCCTATCCTCCCACTCAAATCAATATCACCCAATCCTATCATCCTATGTAGTTTTAACGACCAACGCCATGGCCAGACACCTTACAGAGAACATGGTGAGGTGGGTATCTGCTGAGAGAAGCGACCGCCACCGCCGACGACCCCATTCTGCCGCTGGGAGTTTCTGGTCACCCTTCACATAGGCACCCGGTGCCGACTCAGATCTAACTAGGCTTATCTCCTGCATATTACGAAACATGTCTAGGTAAACCCAGACTAGGTATAAAACAACCAATCTCACAAGGTAGTTTGAGCAATATTTGAAATGATCAGACACCTTACAGATAACTTTTCCGAAAAAGAACCACAGGACATCAACGGCATGGGCATCAGAGTCCAGAGGTGATCATCCTCGCCGAAAGTATCGATCATCAGGAGCTTGCCAGCAAAAGAAGTGTACTTTGAGGTTCTCACCCGGAACATTAGTATTGATATTCTTGGACTAACAAAGACACATTTAACCAAGGACTACTCAGATACTATACTTAACCTCCCAGGATAATCTCTGTTACGAAACGACAGAGGCTCGCGCCATGGCGGAGGTGTAGCCGTGTATATCAAATCGCATATCGCCCATCGTGATAGTAATGATCTACAGTCTGAGTAACTTGAATCACTTTGGATTGAACAAATACCACCAGTAGGCAAACATGTACTAATCTGTTGTATGTATAGACCCCTCATGATATTATAAGACAAGTGGGAAACCTGGAAGGAGCTCTTCGTCAATGTGTTCGATGTGCATGCTCCGGTTAAGAAGTTCCGGGTTAGAGAAGACAACTGCCCACCTTAGCTCACAGAAGAGGTGAGACAATGTATGCATGCGTGAGATGACGCAAGGCAACAAGCAGAAATGACACAGTTACCTGCAGACTGGGATGCATACATGAGGCAACGTAACAGAACCAAGAAGATCTTCACCACTGTTTTGTGACCAACAGTCTGTCTGGAAACTCCAAGAAGTGCACAGCTATGTTACATGGCACAAGGAAACGACTTCAAGGAAAAGACCAGATGCAATTATCCATTAATGGAAGCATCCTTGAAATTGCACAAGCTTCCAAGTACCTTGGAGTAATTGTGGACAGTGAACTGAAATGGGACTACCATGTCGACCATATTCTATCCGAACTGAAACGTGCACTTTCAGTTATGCGTCAGGTTCAACCAATCGTAACACAGTCTGCTCTTGTCACTTTTTATACAACAATACTATTATTTTACCACATTTAACCTATGCCTGTACAATTTGAGATGATGCGATTTCGGTAGAGTATGATAAGTTGCAAAGAATGCAACACCGGGGAGGAAAATTGATTCTGAAAGCCCCATATAGAACACCCTCAGCAGACGTCCTACTGCTCCTCAGATGGAGGACTTTGAAGAAAATATAAACCAACAGCAAAAACTTTGCTGGTGTATAAGACTCTGGGGAACGCAATACCACCATATGTGAGAAGAGTTTTCAGCCTCCGCAGGGATGAACTAGCACGGCACACCAGGTCGACTACAACGGACTGCCTCATCATCCCGAAGCCTCATCTGGAAGCATAAAGGGGAAGCCTGGTCTACTCCGGTGCAGTAGTATGGAACGAGACGCAGCCACACATCAGGGCGGCTCCGTCCATCCATATTTTCAAATCCCTAATGGAACATATATAATTAGGCTTTGATACGGACTAAAGAACTATGGACTTGATGATGGACTTACTGACTCAATAATGTACTTAATGATGTATTCATATATTTACTTATTTAGTTATTTCATCATCAATTTTTACTTCTCATGATTGTGTTGACTTACGTTAAATCTATTTTGTACTCGTTATCCGTGACTCCTGCTATCCACTTCGACCTTGTTGAAAAGCGGCCCGTGTGGCTGAACAAGCATTCAAAAGAAACTAATGGCTTTGACTTGACTTGACACCGTTGCGATGCAAACCGTCCACAGCCACCGATGTCAAGACCACCCTACGGACTTGACCCCGTAGGACCCTGGGCATTGCGTGCAACGCACCGGCACTTCATCCTAATGCCGTCATCCCATCCCCGCCTAGATGGGTAGTGCTACGGTTTCATTTCCGAACCGTGGCCCGGCAGGGCTGTTTGCTGAAAAAATACATATAAACAGATATAGACAACTTATGTCCATTGCTCTTTTTTGACGTTCGGTGTATTTGTTGTCATTTATACTATACTTTTCGGCCCCGGTTTGAAAATGTGATCGCAGCTTTGAGCATTGAACCAGCTTCGATTTCTTCCAGTGCAGTGCCTACTTTCTGTGGACACGGCAAGCCACACCCGCCTCGTCGAGGAGGGTATACGCCTATCCTTTACATTCTTGCTAATGCGCCACACAAATAAAGGGAGCGACTATCCTTGCCGATCAGTCCGGCCAGTGTGCGCGGCGGGCTGCCTTAGCGGACACGAATCTTAGCTCACGGGGATAATTATCAATATAACGCAGTGAAGTGACTGCTCTACGAAAATTAGGTACGATATTCCCTATCTGCAGCAAAGTCGTGCACATAGGATTCAGCACGTCGGCCCCGAAGGACATTGCTAGTCGGAGTCCCCGGATGGTCGCGGCAAGTGGCTCTGCCGGACTGTCAGACAACCCCACACCTACCACTCCGAAGAAAGCGCTGCGCGTATCGATACCTTTTGGGCGAGATTCTGACTTAGAGGCGTTCAGTTATAATCCCTCAGATGGTAGTCTCACACCTGCTCTAATTTCACACCAGTCGGAACTTTGTATTTCTATTGCAACACGTTATTTACTGCCGTTAAGATAACTTTTTATACAGTTGAAAAAGGGACATTCCACTCCGTTTCACTGTAGTTTAAAGATTATGCCTTCATGCAAAACTTTATTAAACACAAAAACAAAAGAGAATTTTGTTAAGAAATGTTGGCAAGTTGATTATATATATTATAATATATAAGAATGTTTTATTCAGGAATTGACACATACAGAAATTAAAACAGCATTGCAGCCGATGTTACCTTCTTTCAAGTAAACCGGCTGAATTACGCAGCCATAAAATTTAAAGTACAAAAGAGTACACTCAAACAATGGAAAATGGAGGATTAAATCTAATAAACTTGCGTGCATTCAATACTAAAATGAAAGCCTCATGGATACAAAAACTATATTTTCACCCACTGTGGTTTTCATCTAGGGTGATCGATTTTTACCCCCCAACTAAGTCTAAGTTTATTCCCTTTCTATTAACTGTCCTCGGTATCTAGCCTTTTTTAAAAGGATTTTATTCTGACATGTTTAATGCCTGGTTCAAATTTCAGCACGTAGGACCCAATACGCCAGCAAATATACCACAACAAGTGATTTGGTTAAATTCTTATATTACCATTGATGGTAAGTTATCTGTATGACTGCATTTCTAAATAGGAAAATTAATTTTATTAATGATTTATTGTCCGTAGGCGAAAATTGTATGTCATATGCTGAGTTCCGTGCTAAGTAACCAAATATTTGTGACCTACACAGATATCAACAACTTATTTCAGCCATTCCTGGTAAATGAAAAAAAAATACTCAGCAGTGAAATGTGGAAGGACCTTGTTTGTTTGCCAATTTAACAAAATTACAAATGGTTACGTAAAATTGAAATTAATAAAAGCATGTATATCTACTTTCTTGTGTCCACAAACGAAGTTAGCATAGCTCACAAAACAAGACTATCATGGAACTACTATTTTGACAAACCTATACCATGGCGAGAAGCATTCACAAATTTATATAGATGTACGATTGATTCTAGTAGTAGATATTTGCAATACCGCTTGATTAATAATTTTGTACCTTGTAATAAAATCCTAAATATATGGAAACTGATAGATACTAGTTCCTGTTCGTTGTGTCATAATGATGAAGAATCCTATGTTCAAGTTTTCTGGGAATGTCCACATGTAGTATGTTTTTGGAATAATATACAAAATTGGTTAAAAGAAGAGATTTCTATAAATTTGGACTTAGATTCCTTAATGATTATGTTTGGAGATATTTCTGCAAATGCATCTCTCCTTAAAAATCTGATGATTTTGTTACGTAAAATTTTCATATTCCGGTGTAGCAGTTTAAAAATCATAAATTTCCAGTCCTTTAGAAAATTAGTATATTCTTTTGAAAAGACAGAACGTCTCATTGCATCTCGGAGGGGGAAGCTGGAGAAACATCGGGGTAAGTGGGGAACCTTATGTTATATGTGATAATTGATACTATTTAACATGCACAGCCATTGGTCAGACGGTGTGACGTCATACCCCCTATGTAAATAAGGTATAGTGCCCTATAGTACACTTTCATGTGAGCTCCGTGTGCTCCACACGTCGACCCTTACGCTCCCTTCTCCGTGAACGCCACGCAGAAACATGCCGATTGTCGACAACGTCTTCGGCGGGAGGTGTCCGAGTTGAAGCCCGAGGCGGTCTGTTTGGCCAATGGCACTTTGATGTTTCCCATAAGGCTGGGCGTATAGTAGCGTTTTGTGGCGTGGCGCTATGCTTTGTTTTTCTCGTTTTAAGTGGTTCTTGTTGCGTTTTGTGAGAGAATTCTTTTGTCCGGGCAGTTTTTGTTAACGGTAAGTGTTTTGTCCCGGTTTTCGTTTTTTTCTGGATGTGTTTTGTGGTCGTTTTATTTGTGGTTGTGGTCATTTTGAGGTAAGTTTTAGGCCGTGGTTTACGTTCGGTCGTCGTAGAGCGTGGTCGTCTTTCATTTTCAGTGGCCGTGTAGAATCCACTTCAATCCTCTTCGGAGATGGGCGAGAGGCGCTTTTTTCCAGTTTGGGTGTGTGTTTTGCTTGTACGTTTGTATTTTTTGTATGGTATTTGTGTGTTTTTGGTGACCCTTCGAGCCAGATTTGAGGATTGAGGGACAGCAGTGGTGGCCGAGTCGCTGGATAGCAAGATGGCTACCTCGAGAAAATTTTCTTTCATGGTTAGAATCCAGTGACATCCTTTGCGGTGGAAGGCCAGGGATACCTACAACCAGCGTGGATAAGCGACGCAGACTTAGAGGTTGGCTGTTTTGATGTTTTTTCTTCCGTTTTTGGTGACCGTTGCAGGCTGGAGCCGTGCATTTTTGTTTAGATTTGGTGCCCAAATCTCAGAACACCAAGATTGCCATTTTGGGATTGTTTTTTGTGAGGGTTAGAATCTGTTGCCATCCGTCGCTTTTAAAAGCAAGGGAGGTACGCAGTTTACGTTGTTGAGTGTTGCAGTTTGAGATTGTGGACGTTTTCATGTTATTTTTGACTCTGCTTTAAAAATGTTATCCCCATTTTTGCGAGGCAGGGTTTTCGTCTGTCTCCTCGTGGTGGGGTTTGCTCTAGCTCAGTGTCGGGACTGTCCACCAAGACGGGATTTGGTTACAGGTTACCGACATGTGCATTTTTTTTATTCTCATGCCTTACTTGTTTCCGTCACCGGTACGTGCGTAAGATTGTGGTGTTTTGTTTTCTGTCAGTGGTGCGACAGCTTGTGACGGTTGTGAGGCATGAAAGGCCTGGGATGCCCATGTTATCGTGGCTTGCTCACCTTTGGGGACCAGGCAGGGGGGAAAAAGAGCGTGTGTGGCTTGGTACGGGTGGAGATGTGTTGTTGGTTAATCGAGTTGTGTGAACGGTTGTCGGGGGTATGTTTGGTTGATCGTGTTTTGACCTGATCCCGGCCACGTTCTAATGATCTGCATTATGTGTACAGGAAAGGTGGATCTTGACGTTCTTTACAACTGACACGAACCCTACCACCAAGATGCATGGTGCGGAGGCACATGGGCAGCCCGCGGGCCTGGTTCGACCTCCTCTGTTGCCCTCGTGGATCCGCGGACAACCCTAGGGACTGATGCTCTCCACGTAAACGTGAGTTTGTTTTACTTGCGGAGCTTTTGGTTCCAGTTTGCTTACCTTTTTTATTGTTGCTTCATTTGCCGTCCATTTCTTCATTCGTGCTCGTCTCAGGGAATTCTGAGAGAGTGCCTCCAGCGGGAGAAAGTGCCGTGTGAGAGGTACGGGCTGGAGGAAGGCCGTGAGAGACAGTGAGGGTCCTGGAGGGACAGGCCACGAGCGCAAGTAAAAATGTGTGTTTTAACCGAGAGACAGTCCTGGAGGGGCATGCCACGAGCTCAAGTAAAATGTGTGTTTAACCGAGAGACAGTCCTGGAGGGACAGGCCACGAGCTCAAGTAAAATGCGTGTTTTAACCGAGAGACAGTGAGGGTCCTGGAGGGACAGGCCACGAGCTCAAATAAAATGTGTGTTTTAACCGAGAGATAGTCCTGGAGGGACAGGCCACGAGCTCAAGTAAAATGTGTGTTTTAACCGAGAGACAGTGAGGGTCCTGGAGGGACAGGCTACGAGCTCAAGTAAAAATGTGTGGTTTAACCGAGAGCCGGAGAGAATCCCGAGGGGACAGGCTACGAGCTCAAGTCACAATTCTTGTGACTTCATGGTGAAGGTCCCAGGCGGGGCACCGTGGGGTGCCGCGGGAAAGCTACGAGCTCAAGTCACCATTTGGTGGCTTCACTGAGAAAGTCCCGGGCGATGCACCGTCGGGCCCCGCGGGCAGACTACAAGCTCAATTGCAAGTCACTGTTTTTTTTTAATGACTTAATTGACAGGCTACCGGCGGTCCAGTCGTAGCGCCTTTATTTTACTCTTTTGGGAAGAGGTCTTGAAAGGAGAGTGAAGCATGGGTTGGCTTCGTTACACCCCACCCTGCTTTTTACACAGTCAGGGATAGGACATAGACTGAGGGAAACCGCGTGTGACAGAAGCCTTGCATAAGCCCATCGGCAATTTAAAGACGACGTGTGTTGAAATTGCTCTTGCAGTTGACTTTAAGAGGGCTGGGTAAGATGAACGACTACGCAGTGGTTTGCGTCACACACAAGTGAAGATGGCAGGTCCGGGAATTGTTCCTTGTGAATTGTTCTGAGAACGCGGCCTGGTAGACCACCCTCTGCCTCCGCTCAGTCTTGAAGCTACGGATCCAGGGTATTACGGCCGGGCGAACTCCGATGTCTAGCAAGGACCGAATAGCATTTATGTGGTCAACCTTGTCAAATGCTTTAGACAGGTCGGTGGTAACAAGTGTACAGACTGCCTTTGGCATTGACATGGATTTGCACAGGAAGTCAACCAAGTTGACCAGGGCGTGTGTCGTCGATCTTTGTTTCCTGCCGCAAAATTTGCGGGGATCTAGTCTTTTAAATATATTTTGTCCTATCCAATCTGCCACGAAGCGTTCACTGAGTTTAGACGACTTTGGAATAAGTGATATGGGTCGGAGTTCGTCGACGTTTGGTTGACTAGACGTTGACAGGGGAACTGCGTTAGCTTCCCTTCAGTGACTAGAAACGATGCCTTACCTGACTGAATGGGTTGTGTAGGTCACAGAGAGGCGTGCTCAGTTCACATGCGAAGTCCTGTAGAATACAAGCAGGTATGTTGTCGGGACCGGGACTCTTGTAGTTGTTGGTGGGCCGCAAGTTTGAGTAAACATTCAAGACTTGGAGGTCAGGTAAAGCCTTACTGTGGTCAGTGGATACTAAAGAGCAAAAGGCATTAGGTTTGTCGCAAGCCTTGAATATAGAGTTTGTCATGTCTAAAAGGTAATGGGTGGTGGATCTACCCTTGATACCTCCAAATTGTTGGGGATCAATGTGAGGAAGGATGTCGGACATAGCCCACTGGCAGATGAAATGTTCTGCTACTATGCTCAACAGTGAAGTCAACGAGATAGGGCGTAGGTCGTTAATGGACGGGGGCTTGGTCTTCGGGACAGGAACAACGGTGGCGTTTTTCCATTCGTCTGGCACAGTGCCTAGCTGGAGTGAATAATTGAGTATATCTGCAAGTGGTACACTCAGTTCGTACGCGAACTCTCTGATCAGCTTACCTGGAATGCCATCAGGGCCAGCTGCCTTCCGAGTCTTGACTTTTTTGCAGCTTCGCGTACACGTCCCAGGGACTCACGGTGGGCGGTGGAAGGGATGGCAAATAGGCAGGTAACGACGACAAGTCCAACGGTGGCAGGGAGGTGATCACTGATGCCAGTGATTTGTTTATTGCGTTAGCAGTGTTATATGTGTCACTGGGGTCCAGTTCGTCGATGTGGGTGACAGGTTCCGAACGGGTACAGTTGGCCATAAGTTTGATCTGATTATGCCACTGGGCGGCATCGTCATTTTTGAGTGACTTTACATTAGTGTTGTAGTGTTTAACTTTAGAAGCTTTGATCCTACGCTGCACGTTGTTTTTTAGTTGTTTCCATTCCGATTCGTCGTGGTTAGCGAAGGCTTGTTGGCGCGTGTAAATCAAAGACTTGTTGGCAGGTGTAATCCAGGGCTTGTCGAGGTGGTGCAGACGAATGAGTTTCATGGGGAAGAAGTGATCCATCTTGGATTGCAGGGTACTGTAAAAAGCACGGGACTTCTCATTTGTGGACTGGACTGACGAGACCTCCGACCAGTCGTGCGCAGTAATCCACTGGCCAAAAGGACGAACACAGGAGTTACGGAAAGGTCGATAGTACCGTTTGATCATCCTGTTCTTTACAGATGTACTCTTTGCTTGCATGGTGACAGTGTTGGGGTCGCTTGTGGCAAGTGGGTCGGAAATGCTCGGAGTTGAGTAGTATGAGTTCAAGTTGGTGATGATGAGATCAAGCATAGCTTGGCCTATCGTGGGTCGGTCAACAAGTTGCCGTAGGTGATGGGACATACACAGTCTGCTGACGTCGACACGATTGAAGTCTCCACCGATGATTATCCCTATGTGTGGTTGATTCACTTGCAGGGAGTCGACAGCGCTCACCAAGTGGTCGATCAATAACTCACTGTGTGGGGAGTCAGGGGTTGAGTAGGCGGCGCAAACCGCTAGACAGGATACGTTGTGGGGGATTCGACGGGGCCGTACCTTCACCCAGGTACACTCCAACTCCTCAGGAACGGGGATGTACAGGACGCTAGAGGGTATGCCATTCCTGACATAGACTGCAACTCCACCTCCCGATCGTCCTGCACGTGCCCGGGAGTACGTCGTGTAGCCTTGGATGTCAGTCATCTCAGCTGGCGATTGCTCACGGAACCATGTCTCAGAAACAATGGCAACGCCGGTATCAAGGTCTCGAAGGCGTATTTCGAATTCCTCAAGTTTATTGCACAGCGATCGGGTGTTGATGAGGAACAGTGAGGGTAGATTGTAGGTATGTCTTTGTTTTGGCTCTGGGTGAGCGGCAGGTGGATGCTTGTTGAGTGTCTGAGACGCAACAATCCTTGTCAAAACACGGTTTGTTGTACCACTTGAAGTGCGAAGACGGTTTTCAGTCAGGAACGATTGGAATTCATCCAGCTGGTTCGTTGTAAACAGATCATTGCCCATCAAGGCCGGTCGGAGAATGTTAGCTGATTTGCATGTGTTTACTTGTATGTGGCACGACTCGAGCATGGACGCCGAGCATTTAC
This sequence comes from Branchiostoma lanceolatum, assembly GCF_035083965.1. NCBI lineage: Eukaryota > Metazoa > Chordata > Leptocardii > Amphioxiformes > Branchiostomatidae > Branchiostoma > Branchiostoma lanceolatum. Next base: position 24,545,122 of record NC_089726.1, read on the forward strand.
ATGGGATGGGTCTATTGCCAATAATGGGGTGGATCTTACGTTGGAAGTGTATTCTTGCCTTCTTCCCCCTTGGCCTGCTTCTCCATTTCTAGACTCCCAGGCGAAGAAGGTTCCTTTGAGGTTTGAGTCGGTCGGCAGGGCTGCACGTTTCAGTCCTCGCAGGAACTTCAGGGAGTACGACAGCGACGCCTGCGTCCACGCCGTAGCTATGGCAGTGTGGTCGGTTTGATCGATACCGGGGGCGTGGATCAAGTTGGCCTTTTTGTTCATGTCTCACATGGCCTTGAGATCGTTGTACCATGACCTAGGTTTGCCCTTCTTGCGCCCCTCTCTCTTTGAACCTTGTCCCTGTAAAACTTAGACGTGACGGTGAGACTTCCAGACGTGAAAGTTCTCTGTCTCTGCTTTATCAGGTGATTGATTCTGGGTGTTTTGCAGGGTTTGTCACTGTGGCGTAGTTTGACAGTTTTAGTTGGGGCAGAACTTGGCGATGGCACAGGTCAGGCCGCGACGATCTGTGCGACATTTAAAGTACACGGGGTATCTCTGACGTTCTTCTGGCGTGGAAAGAGAAAACCAGGACCCAGTGATCGCAGCTATGTCCACGTTGTTGCTCGATAGAACGGCCTGGAATCCGTCAGTTTTGTTGACAAGAGATCGTGGATTGGTAAGAAGGAATGTTGGCACTGCATACACCACAGTTTTGATGTTCGCTAAACTTGCGAGTTAAGTTTGCGCGGGATAACAGAGTCTGTTGTTCACGCTGGAGTGGGTATTTGCATGTGGCTGAGAGGGGGTGATTCCACTCCTGGCTGCTGTTGAGGGAAAGATTTTTGCAGAGGACGTAGGACAATCTCCACATGAACGAGCTAACTACTGGATGACTTCGGGGAAAAGGAAAGTACAACACCTACGGCTAGCACAGTTGAGACAGGTGACACAGGAGAGAACTATGGTAAGATATCGTGGAAGGGAAGTGAAGTAAAGGCGGCAGTTTGTCTAGAGTTTAGGGAAAGCCAGTTTGAGGCTGCTGAAGGTACAGACTCGCGAGATCGCGTCTCAGTGCAATGCTCCCGGGACGCTGGGTTGGTATGGTGTGTTAAGGGGCAAGATTATCCGCAAACTTGAAAGTGTTAGTCCCACCACTTGTAAGTCAGTGTAGCGAGTACTCCTGCAGCTGACATTGGGTGTTTTAGGCGGACTGGGTAAACCAGGGGTAGCAAATTTGTTTCTCTACAAGGGGAAGGCTTACTCGTGAAGTCTTTGGGAAGCCTTCTGAGAGAGTCGACATGGTTGGCAAGTTTTTATGGAAGTTTTGGTTTCGACGACGTCCAGATGTCGGTAAAATACACTCGTAGCGAGCTGGGCTGTGAAAGGTCGGAGTTGGAGCCCGTAAGGTTTTGTACATTTGGGAATGGTTTTATTTCGGGGGAAAAGGGAACAGGGCGGCCAGAAGGGGCCTTAAGTGGCGTCAGATTACTATTGGGCGTTCAGAGAACGGGTCCGTCCAGGTATACACTGTTTGTATAATATCCAGTCCAGTCATGGTGAGGGTCAGGTTTGTTTGACGGTCGCGACCGGGAACATTGTTGTTTCCTCTAGTTAATAGCAGTACTTGCTAAAGAGTTGCCCTGATCGGACGAGTATCTCAGTGAACGTCTCAGAGTTCTACGCGGTGAGCGGATGGGTAGCAGTTCCAGTTGGGAGTAGGCGGTGGCGTAGGAGGTATATTCCACACGCAGGGTGGCGGTTGTTCGACCCCCTCGATCTTTTTCAGTTATCCACGTATTTGGCTGTCTGAAGCGGCATTTCCAAGAACGTGATGAGTGTGGGAGGTATCCACCGTAATAGAGTCGTTATTGCAGAGATGAAGGGGCTATACCTTCCTGAGGAAGTATAAGCGCTGTTTTGTTTGGTACGCTTTGAGTCCTGGTAAGAGTTTTCTTAGAGTTCAGCCTGGGGGATAACGCGTATCATCCTCGTAATGTTCATTCGTTGAATGTTCCCCTTTTTCTGGGAGCAAATCGATAGTGTGTGACATGAGTCTTCCTGAATTGGATATGCAACATTTTGTTTGTCTTTGGGCGTAGTCTCATGTTGTTAAGGGGCTGTGGAATGTTGGGAGGACTGAATTTGGGGGTTTGTCAGGTCAAGTCATCCACTAAATTTTCAGCCTTAAGAGCCAGCGGAGCGCGTGGCTCGGGTAATTTTGGCTGGGAAAGTCAGGGGTATAGGTGGAGTCGGAATATGTTCCATGGTAATAGTATCGGACAGTCCAGCTTGGGTGGGTGAGGTCTAAGGAAGGCTTTAATCCATCTGGTCATGAAGGGCGCGGTTCAAATTCAAGCAGGCGTTGGGTATACGGCGCAGTCTCTGACACGGTTAAACCTTTTTTTGGTAAGTCATTGTAACAAGGGAACTGCACTCGTCCGGAACTAAGACTTTGTCGGAATAAGGTATTAAGAATTATGCGGTACAAACTGTTAGAAAGGCATCGGAGGGGGAAGATTACTTTTTCTTAGGTTTGGGATGGTAAGAGAGGGGTTTAGGTAAGGAAAGGCTGGTGGTAGGATGGATGCGCGATGAGGAAGGGGTAGGACAAAAGTGAGAGTGGCATTGAGAGTGGGCATCTTATGAGAGAGGGGTAAGATAAGGGAGGGGTGATAAAAATAAGAATAAGGGAGATGAGCAAGGGATGATTTGGAAGAGTTAAGATGAGAGAGGGGGAGGTGAGAAGGCACCAAGTATCTTAGTATGTTCTGATGTGGAGAATAAAACGGAAAGAACGGGCTCAACAGCCAGAGACGGCGAAAAGCGAAAGACGACGATTCTCCGCATCACTCACACAGGAGGACCTAGGGCTACGCATGATAAATGGGATACTATTTAACATGCACAGCCATTGGTCAGACGGTGTGACGTCATACCCCCTATGTAAATAAGGTATAGTGCCCTATAGTACACTTTCATGTGAGCTCCGGGTCCTCCGGCCACGTCTGGAGCCTGAAGCGTACCCGCCCGCCCTCCCCGGACATGTTTCTGCTTGGCTAGAGGTATGCGCCCGCTTTAGGGCGGTCGCCTCAGCACATAGGTGCCTTTAGGCTTCAGACGACGATTCTCCGCATCACTCACACAGGAGGACCTAGGGCTACGCATGATAAATAGGATACTATTTTATACTTCTATTCAAAACGATTATACATGATGATATAGATGTGACGAATTAAGGACAAGTAATCATATACAATATTGTTTGGAGGCTAATTACAATTAATACTCATAAGGGAGGCTAAGATTATCTGTAAGTGTATGTGCGCGGTGTGCCACACATGTACACGCTGTCCCGGTTTCTATTTGGCGTTTGTTGTGCCCATGCATGTCCTTCTTTTCTGTTAGTGTTAGTGTTTGTAATTTATTTTGAAATACCAATAAAGGAAAAAAAAACATCGTCTCAAATTGAAAAAAACAAACAATCGGAAAGTATATAAAAAAGACAAAATATACAACCAACAGTAGCATATGTAACACATTACACCTTACAAATTGGTGTTCAGTAGTTGGGTTAAGTATGGAATAGCACTACGTTTGTATCTGTTTGATCTTATCAATAGGGACTTAGCGAATTTAAAACATAGGGTCTCTCTTCATACTTCCAAAGTACATGTCGAGTCTGGAGAGTGCATCAGTATAGGAAATGTAGCTGGATCAAAGAAGTATTCTAAGGGCGTGCGTTTGGATTAAGTTCAAGCTGGTCAGGTGATCGGATAAGTGCCTTTGCAAAGTTCAGGCAAAGCTGTTCTCTTCGCTGGTCTAGGTTAGGTATGTTCGGTATCCTGCACGCCTCAGGATATGAAGCATACGCTGAACGGAGTATTGTCTGGCACGCCTGTTTTTTGGATGAACTCGATCCTGCGTCGCTGACGGAAATATTTTGTTGTACATTGCAAGAATGTCCTTTGCCACAAAGTTAGTGTCATCTTGTTCTAAAATGTGACAACGTTCGAAATCTGTAAGACGTCCCTGTTTCAGTTAGTCGAGGCTTCGGAGTATCACATGCAAACTCGTCTCTTTGTGATTATTGACTTGATGGGTCTGTCTTTGCGGCTTTTGGGAGATACAAAGGGTTTATCATTACTGCACTAATTGCAATGACAAGTAAACGTGCAGGCCATGTTGTTCTTGAAACGATATAACTTTCCGATCTTCCGCAAAGAACGACTTCATGTTTCTAAATTTATTTTTCGGTTTCATTTATAGACACAATAAACAAAAAAGAGAATAGAAAATTACCACCTTAGATATTAATTTTACCCAGTTTTCTCCTATATACTCCTGCTTTCTGCTGTATTCTTCTTTTTCCTATATCGTCCAGTTTTCTGCTATATTCTCCTAGTTTAACTGTGTCTCCAACTTTCTCCTATATTCTCCTACATTCTTCTACTGTTCTACTGCGCTGTCATCCATTTTATAATCTGCTATATTCTCCCGCTTCCTTCTATAATTTCCCGCTTTGCCTGTGTTCTTCTGCTCCGTCCTGCATTCTCTTATATTCTGCAATATTCTCCCACTTTATTCCACTTTCTGCTACATTCTCCTGCATTTTCCAATATTCTCCTGTATTCTACTGCTTTCTCCTATATTCTCCTACTTTCTTCAATATTATCCTTTATTATCCTTTATTCTCATTTAATCTCCTGCTTTCTCCTGCTTTCTCCTGCTTTCTCCTGTTTCTCTTGCATTTTCCTATCCTCCTGGTTCCTCCTATACTTTCCTGCATACACCTATATTTTCCTTGTTTCTCCTATCTTCTCCCGCATTCGCCTATATTCCCCTGTTTTTTCCTATATTCTCCTGCTTTCTCTTATATTCGCGTGCATTTTCATATATTTTCCTGCTTTCTCCTATATTCTCCTGCATTCTCCTTTATTCTCCTGGTGTATCAAATATTCTCATGGTTTCTCCTATATTCTCCTGCATTCTCCTATATTCTCCTGCTTTCTCGTGTATTCTCCTGCATTCTACTCTATTATCCGCTTTCTCCTGCATTCTCCCGAATTTTGCTGCCTTCTACTATATTTTCCTGCGTGCTCCTGCATTGTCTTGCTTTTTACTATATTCTCCTGCATTTTCCCTTTTTTCTCCTGGTTTCTTCTGTTTTCTCCTGCTTTCTTTAATATTCTTTTGGTTTCTCCTGTATTCTCCTGGTTTCACATGTAGTCTTCTGCCTTGTCCTATATTCTCCTGCTTGACCCTGCATTCTTCTGCTTTGTACTATATTCTCCTGCATTTTCTTGTATTCACCTGGTTTATCCTGGTTTCTCCTTCTTTCTCCAATATTCTTCTGGTTTCTCCCGTATTCTCCTGTTTTCTTCTATATTCTCCTGGTTTCTCAAATATTCTTCTGCTTTCTCCTATATTATCTTGCATTTTTCTATATTCTCCTGGTTTCTCCTATAATATGCTGCTTTCTTCTACATTTTCCTGGTTTCTCCTATATTCTCCTTCATTCTCCAAGATTCTCCTCCATTCCCCTACATTCTCCTATATCCTCCTGGTTTCTCCTGCATTCTCCTGCATTCTCCTGTTTTCGCCTACATCCTCCTACATTTTGCTGCCTTCTACTATATTTTCCTGTGTGCTCCTGCATTTTCTTGCTTTTTACTATATTCTCCTGCATTTTCTTGTATTCTCCTGGTTTCTCCTGGCTTCTCCTGCTTTCTGCAATATTCTTCTGGTTTCTCCTGTATTCTCCTGTTTTCTTCTATATTCTCCTGGTTTCTCAAATATTCTTCTGCTTTCTCCTATATTATCTTGCATTTTTCTATATTCTCCTGGTTTCTCCTATAATATGCTGCTTTCTTCTACATTTTCCTGGTTTCTCCTATATTCTCCTTCATTCTCCAAGATTCTCCTCCATTCCCCTATATTCTCCTATATCCTCCTGGTTTCTCCTGCATTCTCCTGCATTCTCCTGTTTTCGCCTACATCCTCCTACATTTTGCTGCCTTCTACTATATTTTCCTGCGTGCTCCTGCATTTTCTTGCTTTTTACTATATTCTCCTGCATTTTCTTGTATTCTCCTGGTTTCTCCTGGCTTCTCCTGCTTTCTGCAATATTCTTCTGGTTTCTCCTGTATTCTCCTGTTTTCTTCTATATTCTCCTGGTTTCCCAAAAATTATCCTGCTTTCTCCTATATTATCTTGCATTCTTCTATATTCTCCTGGTTTCTCCTATATTCTCCTGCATTCTCCAAGATTTTACTCCATTCTCCTATATTTTCCTATATTCTCCTGGCTTCTCTTGCATTCTCCTGCATTTTCCTATATCATCCTGCTTTGTACTATATTCTCCTGATTTCTCCTATATTTTCTTGCATTCTCCTCCTTTCTCCTGCTTTTTCTTACATTCTCTTGCTTTCCCCATTATTCTCCTACATTCTCCTACCTTCTCCTATATTCTCCTGGTTTCTCCTTCATTTTCCTGCTTTCTCCCATATTCTCCTGCATTCTTTTATATTCTCCTGCTTTCTCCAATATTCTCCTGCTTTCTCCTATATTCTCTTTCTCTTTTTCTACATTCCCCTGCATTCTTCTGCTTTTTCCTGCATTCTACTACATTCTCCGGCCTTCTCCTATATTCTCCTGGTTTCTCCTGCTTTCTCTTATATTCTCCTGCATCCATCTTAGTCTCCTGCATTCTCCTATATTTTCCTGGTTTCTCCAATATTCTCCTGCTTTCTCCTATATTCTCCTGCCTTCTCCTATATTCTCCTGGTTTCTCCTTCATTCTCCTGCTTTTTCCTATATTCTCCTGCATTCTTTTATATTATCCTGCTTTCTCCTATATTATCCTCCATTGTTTTATATTATCCTGCTTTCTCCAATATTCTCCTGCTTTCTCCTATATGCTCTTGCTTTTTCTACATTCTACTGCGTTCCCCTGCTTTCTCCTGCATTCTCCTACATTGATTTGATTTGATTTCATTTTATTTGACTGTAGGAAAGTACAGCCAGGACTACCCAACTAGCTGAAGGCTATTACAAAGGGTTAGCCCTGGGAACCGTATATTCAAAGTTCTATACAAACTTTCACAAATCGCGCATGCGTCAAACACACGCATAGCGGCGGACACAGAACACAAAGTAAAACTACATCGAAGAAATAAAATTAACAAGAGTCCGAAGACCCAAAATCTCCATGAAATTTGTTTTTATATGAGATGTGTTTATTTCCCCTAGTTATTTGTTGTCGCCGCTGGTTGTTTTGTTTTGTGTGCCAGAGGGTATCCACGTAATAGAACCTAGAAAGGCAACATTTTCGGGAAAATGCAGGATATTCCCCTCCCGTTACCTCCACCTCAAATATGACGCCCTTAGCATTTACTGTAGTGAAAGGGAATCCTGAAGTTTCTGCATAAATTATGCAAACAAGGTCTGTATTAGCATGGTCAGGTGTGTTCAGCTTTCCTAAAGGTACCTACATCTGAAATATATCATCAGTAGCTTTTAAAATTAGCATACTTTATGGTCAGGCTTTTTTACCTTTCCTAATGGTACCAACATCTCAAATATGACATCCATAGCCTTTACGATAGGAGATATACACATGTACGCATAAAATATGCAAATGAGATCCTCATTAGCATAATTCATGGACAAGTGTGTTAACCTTTCCTGAAGGAACCTACATCTCAAATATGATATCTGCAGCTATTATGGTAAGGGAAATACAAGTTTCTGCATTCATTATGCAAATGAGGTTCTCATTAGCATTATTTATGTCCAGGTGTATTCACCTTTCCTAGTGGTACCTACATCTCACATATGACAGCCACAGCTTTTACGGTTAGGGAAATACATGATTATGCATAAATTATGTGAATTAGGTCCTCACTTCACTGCGTTATATTGATAATTATCCCCGTGAGCTAAGATTCGTGTCCGCTAAGGCAGCCCGCCGCGCACACTGGCCGGACTGATCGGCAAGGATTGTCGCTCCCTTTATTTGTGTGGCGCATTAACAAGAATGTAAAGGATAGGCGTATACCCTCCTCGACGAGGCGGGTGTGGCTTGCCGTGTCCACAGAAAGTAGGCACTGCACTGGAAGAAATCGAAGCTGGTTCAATGCTCAAAGCTGCGATCACATTTTCAAACCGGGGCCGAAAAGTATAGTATAAATGACAACATATACACCAAACGTCAAAAAAGAGCAATGGACATAAGTTGTCTATATCTGTTTATATGTATTTGTTTAGCAAACAGCCCTGCCGGGCCACGGTTCGGAAATGAAACCGTAGCACTACCCATTTAGGCGGGGATGGGATGACGGCATTAGGATGAAGTGCCGGTGCGTTGCACGCAATGTCCAGGGTCCTACGGGGTCAAGTCCGTAGGGTGGTCTTGACGTCGGTGGCTGTGGACGGTTTGCATCGCAACGGTGTCAAGTCAAGTCAAAGCCTTTAGTTTCTTTTGAATGCTTGTTCAGCCACACGGGCCGCTTTTCAACAAAGTCGAAGTGGATAGCAGGAGTCACGGATAACGAGTACAAAATAAACTTAACGTAAATCAACACAATCATGATAAGTAAAAATTGATAATGAAATAACTAAATAAGTAAATATATGAATACATCATTAAGTACATTATTGAGTCAGTAAGTCCATCATCAAGTCCATAGTTCTTTAGTCCGTATCAAAGCCTAATTATATATGTTCCATTAGGGATTTGAAAATATGGATGGACGGAGCCGCCCTGATGTGTGGCTGCGTCTCGTTCCATACTACTGCACCGGAGTAGACCAGGCTTCCCCTTTATGCTTCCAGATGAGGCTTCGGGATGATGAGGCAGTCCGTTGTAGTCGACCTGGTGTGCTGTGCTAGTTCATCCCTGCGGAGGCTGAAAACTCTTCTCACATATGGTGGTATTGCGTTCCCCAGAGTCTTATACACCAGCAGAGTTTTTGCTGTTGGTGTATATTTTCTTCACAGTCCTCCATCTGAGGAGCAGTAGGACGTCTGCTGAGGGTGTTCTATATGGGGCTTTCAGAATCAATTTTCCTCCCCGGTGTTGCATTCTTTGCAACTTACACTGGGCGAAATGGTCACGGATCCCGGCAGATACCACGGCATCCGTCAAATCTTTATGTCACGGATACGAAAGATTCCGAGCAAATGCGAACAAACCCCAGATCCGTGAAGGATACGACAAAATACCCTACGGATGTGACACCGTATCTGCTCGGATAACGGATACACTAAAGATACGATGTCGTATATGCTTGGATCCCTGACTGACATTGGATACGGATAGGTCGTTTGCACGAATCCTTAAATAAAAACATATGCAATATTTGAGAGAAATGGAAACTTGTCATTAGAATTTTCTGTATTCATAAAGACCATTAACAGGTTTGCTAACCCACTCTATCATACTAGTGCGTTGTGGCAATCTACGGATCCTAGTAAATCTCTTCTCCGTATTTTCTACGAATCCGCTGGCCCGATCAACGACTGGGGATCCTAGCAAATACACCGTTCACATTTTCGACGGATCTGCTGGCCCTATAAATGGCTGAAGGTCTTAGAAATTTTCCTTCCGTATCTTCTACGGATCTGCTGGCTCGATCAACGAATAGAGATCCTAGCAAATCCCCTTTCCGTATCTTTTACGTATCCGCTGGCCAAATTAACGACTGGGGATCCTAGCAAATCCCCCGTCCGCATCTTTAATGGATCCGCTGACCCGATCAACGACTGGGGATCCTAGCAAATACCCCGTCCGCATCTTTAATGGATCCGCTGGCCCGATCAACGACTGGCGATCCTAGCAAATCCCCTTTCCCAACGACTGGGGATCTTAGCAAATTCTCTTCCGTATCTTCTACGGATCCGCTTGCCCAGTCAACGACTGGGGATCCTAGCAAATCCCCTTTCCATATCTTTATCGGATCCGCTGGCCAAATTAACGACTGGGGATCCTAGCAAATCCCCCGTCTGCATCTTTAACAGATCCCCTAGCCCGATCAACGACTAGGGATCCTAGCAAATTCCCTTCTGTATTTCATACGGATCCGCTGGCCCGATCAACGACTGGAGATCCTAGCAAATCCCCCGTCCGTATCTGTTACGGATCTGGTGGCCCAATCAACGACTGGGGAACCTAGCAAATCCCTTTTCCGTATCTACTTCGGATCTGCTGGCTCAATCAACGACTGGGGATCGTAGCAAATCCCCGTCCGTATCTTCTACAGATCCGCTGGCCTGATCCACCACTAGGGATCCTAGCAAATCCCATTTCCGTATCTTCTTCGGATCTGCTGGATCGATCAACGACTGGGGATCCTATCAAACCCGTTTCCGTATCTCATACTTACGAACAGAAATGATTTGATATATTTATTTATTTGGCTGTAGAAAAAGTACAGACAGGGCTACTCAATTAGCCGAAGACATCATGAGTTTTTTTAAAACAACACTGACGCAAGCAATATCAAAATCACAGTGCTCTCAATATTTCTTTTTGAACGTCTTTAACAAAGTTAACGCTCTACAAGTCACCCAAAATCCCATGATACACTAGACTACTGTATATCTTGCAAAAAAGAAAAAGGCTTTTTCGTGAACCTACAAGGTCCTGAACCTTAGAAAACAACAGGGAACTAGCAATTTTCTAATCACCGTTCAGCGGTTGTCTATATATTGGGTCGTGTTTCAAAACCCTTCAATTGCGCTCTCAATATTTTTTTTAACGTCTTTAACAAACGCGTTCTACAAGCCATCCACCACTCCATGATGCGCTAGACTACTGTATATCTTGTTAAAAACGAAAAGGTTTTTTTGTGAACCTATAGGGTCCTGAACCTTAGAAAACAACACGGAACTAGCAATTTTCACCGTTCAGCGGTTGTCTATATATTAGGTCGTGTTTCAAAACCCTTCAACTGCGCTCTCAATATTTCTTTTTTAACGTCTTTAACAAACGCGCTCTACACGTCACCTACCACTCCATGATACACTATACTACTGCATATGTTTTGATATAAAAAACGGCATTTTTGTGAACCTACAGGGTCCTGAGCCTGGGAAAACAACACGGAACTAGCAATTTTACCGTTCGGCGGTTGTCTATATACTGGGTCGTGTTTCAAAAACCCTTTAACTGCGCTCTCAATATTTATTTTTTAACGTCTTTAACAAACGCGTTCTACAAGTCATCCACCACTCCATGATGCACTAGACTACTGTATATCTTGTGATATAAGAAAATGCTTTTTTTTGTGAACCTATGAGTCCTGAACGTTAGAAAACAACACGGAACTAGCAATTTTCTAATCACCGTTCGGCGGTTGTTTATATACTGGGTCGTGTTTCAAAACCCTTCAACTGCGCTCTCAATATTTCTTTTTGAACGTCTTTAACAAACGCGTTCTACAAGTCACCCACCACTCCATGATACACTAGACTACTGTATATCTTGTGATATAAGAAAAAGGTGGGTTTTTTTGTGAACCTATGAGTCCTGAACCATAGAAAACAACACGGAACTAGCAATTTTACGGTTCGGCGGTTGTCTATATACTGGGTCGTGTTTCAAAACCCTTCAACTTTGCTCTCAATATTTCTTTTTTAACGTCTTTAACAAACGCGCTCTAGAAGTCACCCACCACTCCATGATGCACTAGACTACTGTATATCTTGTGATATAAGAAAAGGTTTTTTTGTGAACCTATAGGGTCCTGACCCTTGGAAAGCAACACGGAACTAGCAATTTTCTAATCACCGTTCGGCGGTTGTTTATATACTGGGTCGTGTTTCAAAACCTTTTAACTGCGCTCTCAATATTTCTTTTTTTATTAAACGTCACGTATCGGATTTGGTTAGGATCCTGCAAAATCCGAGTTTCGTATCTGCGCATTCGTAACAAATACGGGTAGATTCAGGTATCGAATTTGGTTAGGATCCTGGAAAATCCGAAAGTCCTATCTGTACATTCCTAGCAAATGCTGGGGGATGCAGGTATCGGATTTGTTAAGGATCCTGGAAAATCCGAATTGCGTATCTACGTAGTCGTAACAAATACGGAAGGATTCAGGTATCGGATTTGGTTGGGATCTGGAAAATTTGAATTTGGTCCATACGTATGCGTAGCAAAAACCGAGAATCGGCTGCCAAATTTGGTAAGGATCCGGCAAAATTCCGGCGTTTTAGCGTGGCCCAAGGTAAGGATGCAAAAAGTTTCCTACGAAACCTGTCATCGCATCCGCGAAAAATACAATTTTTGGATTTGTCCGCATCCAAATGGTTTAAATTCAGGGATCCGAAACTTCGGATTTGTAACAGATCCGAGTCGTATCTGCTGGTATTTGCTGATATTTGCTCGTATCCTTAAAGAATACGGAAAAAATGACGGCATGGATATGGGTGTATCCGAACCTATTTTGTCCAGTGTTATCATACTATACCGAAATCGCATCATCCCAAATTGTACAGGCATAGGTTAAATGTGGTAAAATAATAGTATTGTTGTATAAAAAGTGACAAGAACAGACTGTGTTACGATTGGTTGAACCTGACGCATAACTGCAAGTGCACGTTTCAGTTCGGATAGAATATGGTCGACATGGTAGTCCCATTTCAGTTCACTGTCCACAATTACTCCAAGGTACTTGGAAGCTTGTGCAATTTCAAGGATGCTTCCATTAATGGATAATTGCATCTGGTCTTTTCCTTGAAGTCGTTTTCTTGTGCCATGTAACATAGCTGTGCACTTCTTGGAGTTTCCAGACAGACTGTTGGTCACAAACCAGTGGTGAAGACGGTCCATCTCAGACTGTAAGGTCCACTGTATGGTGCCCAAATCTGCATGACTGAGATACACCACCGTGTCGTCAGCATATAATGCGATTTGACATGACTGTATGCAACTTGGCATATCATTTACATACATCATAAAAAGAAGCGGACCCAAGATGGATCCTTGGGGTACACCATATTCAACATTGCAGAAATGAGCTCTCTCATAAAGGTGTGATTTGAAGCCACGTGGCTGGAGAACCAATGATCCAAAAGGCACCTAGTTTTGTAAGAGGATGTTATGGTCGAAAGCTTCAGATCAATATATACTGCACCAGTGACTTTGCCTTGATTCATTGCCTCATACCAATATACGGTGACTAGGTGAACAGCTGTTTGGGTTGAATCTTGTCGTCGGAATCTAGACTGTTTCTCAGAAAGGAGATTATTATCAGTCAGTTATTATTTGTGAACAGCACGCTTCAAGATTTTGCTGATTGCAGGTGTGATACTGACTGGTCTATAATTGCATGCTTCTGTGCTATCTCCAGCCTTGTAGATAGGTACCACTCACTTTCTTCCAGTCTGCAGTGAATCCCAAGGAGGACAGAGAAGCATTCAGAATGGTAGTTAGAGATGGTGCAATCATAGGAGCAGCAGCTCTCAGTAGCCAACAGTTTAACCCATCCAGGCCAGTGTCTTTGTTTTCCTTCATTGTAAAGAGTTCCCCTAGCACAAAGGCTTCTGATATGGATTGAAAGGAGAAAACTGCTGTACTACGTTGTACAAACTGTAATTGATGGGATGCTGACTTGCACTTGTGTAATATCACAGCGAGTTTGTCTACTTCTCCACCAATGAAGGTATCTATGCTATGTGCAGGGGGATGATGCTACTTCTTCATCGTTGTCAGGTATCTCTGTGGTCTTTTGACTTCGAGTCAACCTCTTTAGTGCGCTCCACATTTCAAAGAAACTGTTCTTGGTGCTAGCTGAACTGGTGATGACATCTATGAAGTGATCTCGTTCGGAGTTTATGATGATCTTCTTGGTTCTGTTACGTTGCCTCCAGTATGCATCCCAGTCTGCAGGTAACTGTGTCATTTCTGCTTGTTGCCTTGCGTCATCTCACGCATGCATACATTGTCTCACCTCTTCTGTGAGCCAAGGTGGGCAGTTGTCTTCTCTAACCCGGGACTTCTTAACCAGAGCATGCACATCGAACACATTGACGAAGAGCTCCTTCCAGGTTTCCCACTTGTCTTATAATATCATGAGGGGTCTATACATACAACAGATCAGTACATGTTTGCCTACTGGTGGTATTTGTTCAATCCAAAGTGATTCAAGTTACTCAGACTGTAGATCATTACTCTCACGATGGGCGATATGCGATTTGATATACACGGCTACACCTCCGCCATGGCGCGAGCCTCTGTCGTTTCGTAACAAAGATTATCCTGGGAGGTGAAGTATAGTATCTGAGTAGTCCTTGGTTAAATGTGTCTTTGTTAGTCCAAGAATATCAATACTAATGTTCCGGGTGAGAACCTCAAAGTACACTTCTTTTGCTGGCAAGCTCCTGATGTTCGATACTTTCGGCGAGGATGATCACCTCTGGACTCTGATGCCCACGCCGTTGATGTCCTGTGGTTCTTTTTCGGAAAAGTTATCTGTAAGGTGTCTGATCATTTCAAATATTGCTCAAACTACCTTGTGAGATTGGTTGTTTTATACCTAGTCTGGGTTTACCTAGACATGTTTCGTAATATGCAGGAGATAAGCCTAGTTAGATCTGAGTCGGCACCGGGTGCCTATGTGAAGGGTGACCAGAAACTCCCAGCGGCAGAATGGGGTCGTCGGCGGTGGCGGTCGCTTCTCTCAGCAGATACCCACCTCACCATGTTCTCTGTAAGGTGTCTGGCCATGGCGTTGGTCGTTAAAACTACATAGGATGATAGGATTGGGTGATATTGATTTGAGTGGGAGGATAGGGTATGTACACACGTGTGTTTTCGGCAGAGCTCGATTTGCTGAGGTGAATCAGGCTCAGAGTGAAAGTGCAGAGGGAGGCGAGGTATCGGGGGTAAAGAGGTTTATTCACACATGCCCGAGGACTTCAGCACAAGCCGAGGACTATCGGAAAAAACATTTTTTCCTGGAGTCGCGTGATCCGGTAGGTCTCAAATGACTCGGATGAATTTGCATTGAGTACTGCGTAGTATGGAAAAGTCCTATCCCATAACGGAAATAAGTTGTAATTGCTATTATTATCACGTTATTATAGCAACACTTTTTGTAATGAAAGTATAATTTAAGTGTTGAATGCGCTGTTGCTTATTTTGCATGTATATATATATATATATATATATATATACTACCTTGGATCTAAAACTACTTTAATCCTTGGTGGGAACAACTCCTGGAGGCCCATCTTGCACAGTAAGACATCTATATAGGGTTTACAGTACCTTTTGCGTTTCCTTTTCTGTTTGTTTGTTAGTTTTAGCTCTCGAGACTTCATCATATCAGCAGGACTCCCTCCCACCCTGGCGGTCTACTGCAGAACCGAGGCTTTAGCCTGTGTATTATTATTTCTTTTTTTATTTTCTATTTTTTACTTTGTTTACTCACTTAAACCTCATAAATCGTGACCTCGACTCCTCCTGCGGCCAGTTTTCGGCCCAATTTGTGGCTAACCTAGCACCATTGGGATCCAGACTCCTGGCGGAGAGAGTGGATTTTGTGGCGCACAAGCAACTTCCACTTAAAACTGTGCAGGTCGTCCTGACCAAACCTATCCCCCAAGCGTGGTGGGAGGGAACCTCATCCGCCGCAACGACGGGAGATCCAAGATATATATATATATATATTGTTAGTTTTAGCTCTCGAGACTATATATATAATATATATATATATAATATTAACATTCTTAGTGTCCCCAGGAACAGTAGTAATATAGCATGTAGATCTGAATTAGATACACTCCTTCTTGACATTGGACTTTATGTCTGTCTCATAAAGTACTGGTTACGTTTGACGCCATTTACAGATAGACACACTACTACTACAGCATAGCTTTGATACGCATTCTATAGTAGTCGTAGAAAAACATTATTACCGCGAGTTAAAGAAATCCTTGATTGTAGCGGTTACTCACATTTTATACTCCGATAACTCACTTTGTGACCCCAAAGATGTATATCCAGACATTCCTTCATAATAAGTACCAATACAGGTAGACTGAGATTTTATAAAACTTGTAAAACAGTATACACTAGAGAGAGGTACCCAGAACGTGCAAATTTTGCGTTGCGCTCGGCCATCAGCAAATTAGGCATTAGTGCTCACCCACTAGAAGTAGAGAGAGGACGATATTAGAGATGTGTCAAAGAATTTGTAAATACTGTACGTCCAAAGCGGTGGAAGACGAAACACATTTCAAATTTTCCAGTTAATCATGACGAAAGAACCGAATTGTTCAAACAAGTTACCACGAAATACCCCTACTTTATGTCATTCACGGATGAACAAAAAGCTACTTTCCTGTTGAAATCACAGAACCCACACATTCTAGAAAAAGTGTGACTTTTGGTCTTCCATTGCCTCCAAAAAGGAAGTCAAACCCAGCTTATTTATAGATATCCAACAGTCGCATTTAGTATTAGTAGCCTATTCTTCAAACAAAGTCAGTTACAGTTCACTGACACATGTATGTTTTTCCCTATTTTTCTACCATGTATTTGCAATTATCCCACGGGCATGAACTTGCAAAAAAAACTTTCTTATCATACACATGGGTATCATTTTGTTGACATTAAGAAGATGTAAACATATCTGAACTAGGATAATTTGACAATATACAATGTAAGGCAGTAGAGGTTTTTGTGATAACAAATTGACGATGGTTTGAATATGAGTGTGTTTAGGTTGTAAACACAATTTACCTAATCTTTATTGCAGAGGGATACGGCCATGTGTGGCAGATTCTGTATATAACGGATTGTTAGTGTTACGAAGTTTACACATGTCTCTACGATTTTCAAACTTGTTCTCTGTAATACATGTACAATGTAAGCTTCAACCTGAAAAACTTTTCATGAGAACATTCAGAACTAGAGATTAAGAACAGAATGCTTTTTCTCTTCCCCTAACACTCATTATTCTTTAAACTGATTTTAACACGTGCAAAATAATCATAAGAAAGCGGCGACTATGATGGTGATGATGAAATAAATCATATAAAATATACGTACATAGATTAAGAACTATAATGGGTTGATTTTAAATGGATTATAAACGCTGTACTTATAACAGGCGCCTGGTGCAGTGTAATGTTTAATACATCATGGGGAATGGAAGTAGGTGTTTTTATTAGTTTCAAAACAAGGCAATACATTTAGAATAAAATTAGGAAAGTTGTTATAATCAATGACACGTATCGCACACTCGTTTGGGCGAAGGATGTTTGAACTAAGGTGTATGCAGATTGTTGCTTTGTCGAGTTTGGCTAGCATGACATCGGAAATTTAGATTTATGAAGCACTCAAACGTGCCTGGAAGATAATCACTGAAAAAAATTGGAATAGGGAAATATCTACCTAATGATATCAATAAGGTTTTGATGTCAATTCTCTACCTATATTTTTGAAGTTTAAAAACTTCAAAAATATAGGTAGAGAATTGACATCAAGATAGATTCAGTGGACATACGCCCATTTTTTAAAGCAGGATTAGAAGCATCAGTGTATTAGACTACTATATGGTAAGAATGGCTTGTTGAGTAAGAAGATGTTTGATATTAACAACAATTCTAATAATGTTGACATTGTTTTAAATTACATGTCACATAGACTATGATATTCCCTTTTAAGATAGCTTTTAGATCTTTTTTGATACCGTCGGAAACGTCGGGACAGTATGTAAAAAAAAATGTCAGTATTTTCTGAGTACTGAAAGCATCGGAATTCAGAAATGAATATGAAAAAAAACACACAAATTAATCAGCGAGCGGTTGTGCAGGGTAAGTGAATAAGCTAGCAAACGTTCTGCCTCGGAACATTCGGACGCACGCCAGAGAAACATTATTCACCCTAGCCCGACGTAGATACGTTCGTTATTTATCATTACTGAGTAAACTAAATGGACAGATCAAATTTAGAACACGTTAGTAGCAGCATAAATGCCATTCTGTATCGACAGATTTCGAGATAAGCGTTGTCACAACACGCTGTATGTTATCGTAGCTACATCTACTGATCTGCAATAAGATCAGTTTCCAGGGCCACACCAAGCCTGGGGATACGCCTGAGAGATGCCAGGTGTGACCTAAATTCAGCGGTTATCTTTTAGACAATGTAATCCTAGGTGCATCTGGAGAGTACGTCTAATAGAGCAAGTACGAGATTTCGAACATACGCAGATCTTCTCCGGAAGGAGTAAGCTCGTTACAAATTCATTTAGAGCTAGCTAAGCTATGGGAATATGCAGTCTGCAAATATTTTGTAAATATAGGACATCGATCATCATAACTCAAACGTCAGATCAAAGAAGACAGGAGTCCATGTGACTAGGTCAACAGGTGTGAGGCGCGGAATGCTTGAATAAGGCTTCCATTGTGTTAATTTTGTTCTGTCCACAAAAAGCACCAGTTAAGCGTTTGCCAACGGTTGCTATAAATGTTGACACCAAAAGAAAAACTGCTTATTTGTTAATCTCTGTATTGATGGTGTTTATTTGTGTGAGTTTTTCACAAAGTAATAACTTGAAGGGGAAAAGGTGCATGCTCACCTTTACAGGCCCCCCTCACACTTAAAACAACATCATCTAAACAAATTCAACTATAATAAAGCGGGTCGTACTCGTACAACTGTGAAGCATGAACCAGATATCAAAATGCTAGGGAAAGAATATATTTAAAAAAAAAAGAACAAAATGCGACAAAGCAATAGATGAGTTACACTCACAAGACGTGGTCCAAGTGTATGGGAGATAAAGATTGCGGGGTGCGTTGAATCTGTAGTAGATGGCTATGCCTTGTTTATATTTACACGCTATGATATTATACAGATTAGCTGCTCGATTTCCAATTCAACGGAGATCATGAGTCAACACTTTTAAGATAGTGACAAGCCTGGCGATGTATGTGTTGCTCAACACTGAAGTCTTAGATCTAGTAAGAGATATCATAAAGAATCTACGACTTCTTGTGGGTCTAGTGGGAAGTGAAAAATATTTCTCTGTCCTTGACTTAACGAATAATACTGTATAATATCTCTGGCGGAAACGTAAGCGGTAACACTTGTTGTGTTGCTTGTATTTTCTTGTTGGCTAGGTGGCTAGCTTGAGGTCCTGAAATGAACGTGTCGTTGCGCCCCTTAAATTAGAGTGTTTGCTTTTCAACAACTGCATCATGACTACATACATTTCTTGAGCAGAACATGCAAAAACTTTATATTTCTCTCCCATGCAAAAATGTACTGTTTCATGTTAGCCATCTCATAAATTAACCAGCCAAAGTAACTTTTACTTATAAATAAACCGTCCCGAAATTCATTTATCTGTTTTTCTTACACTTGGACATACACAAAGATGCAAAACTCGAGACTTTGAAGCTACACAGCTTTGCTTTCTTTATTTTCAAACTGTGATATATGTCCCACAATGTTATTACATGCATGCAATTCCAATCAATGACGTTGGCTTAACTCATATTAAAATTGAAGCTCTACTCCCAAAAAAAACTATCCATGTCGAGTCTCTACTGTGATACTGGATACTATTCATCGCTGGCAAGTAAATTGGATTTGGATTGGAAGGTTTTCCATTGTTATCTGCTGTGCTCCGTCCCATGCAATTTGTCATGGACCATGTTCTGCTTCCTTCTCCATGAGGGTCCAATCTGGAGGGCAGACACAGGAGAGTGAGAGTGGACATTTCAAAATTTAGTGGAAACATTGATGAAAGATTTTAGAGATTTATCAGTCACTTCTTGATTGAAAAAAAAATGTAGATGCGCACACACTGCTGCTCTTTGCCGAACAACTAGCAACCGACACTATCTTTTATGTACACGGCCTCGTGAGTCAGCAAAAAATAAGCCTATTTCAATTTCTTAGCACGTGCAAGCGTACCTGTTGTGTGTCCAGAACAACATCTGTGAGGTCATATAACCATATCAGGGATTATCTTAGATGCCTGTGTTTGACCTATGTCCACACCTACATGTTAGTTTAGTGTCAGAAGAAAACAGATCTTACCTGTTGTTTATGCCATGATCATGATATTCAGCCGATCTCATCTGAAAAGTAATACACAAATTGTATTCATTATTTAATAGATTTATCATTATCGAGTGTATTAGTGGACACCTTTTGATTAAAAAGTTATTCAAAACGATTTTCAATGGAAAATCGTAATGAAAATGACAGAAATCTAAATACAACATGTACAAGTATTTTGCTGGCAAATGATAAAAAACAAAAACTGATAATATCAATTACACATTGACATTAAGCTTTAATAGACTTAAAAAATCAAAACGGACTTTCATGCGGAAAATGTTTCTAGTAAGTCCGAAACAAATCATTTGTACCTAAAACAACAAACCTCGGAGTAGGTGTACAGATACAAGATACAAGATACAAGAAACGGTCTCAGCGTCCTCGACACTGACGTGGACACCCTTGCAGGAAACATCAAAGAGATATTGTTGACCACAGCAGAAGAGACACTAGGACGATAAAGGAAGAAGAACAAGCCATGGGTGTCAGACGACATTCTTGACCTGTCTGACAGGAGGAGGGAGCTCAGGCAGCAGAAGTACACAAGTCAGGAAACTGCAGCACAGTATCGTCAGGCACACAAGGCAGTCAGGAGGAGGATGAGAGAAGCCAAAGAGAAGTGGATAGAAGACCAGTGTGAAGAAATACAGCATGGAATGGCTTCAGGGAACAGTCGGAAGGCTTATGAGACTCTCAAAACTCTCACAAAGACACAACAGCCAAGGGCCGCAGAGATTGAGGACAGCAGTGGGAATCTCCTGACAGAAAACACAGCAGTGCCTGACCGATGGACGGAATACTGTACAGAGCTCTATAACTACGAACTGCAACCAGACACAGCAAAGCTGAATAACCCGCACTGGGCAGAGAGAGTGCCTGATGATCTTCCAATCCTGAGGGACGAAGTTGCAGATGCAGTGCGCAGCATGAAACCAGGCAAATCTCCAGGAATCGACAACATTCCTGCAGAGCTGCTGAGGCACGGTGGGGAAGTGGTGATAGACAGGTACCACGAGCTGTGTCGGAAGATTTGGGAAGAGAAGAAGTGGCCCAAGGAGTGGACGCAGTCTTTGGTCATCCCCCTGCCTAAAAAGGGAAACCTGCGCCAATGCCAGAACTACAGAACCATCATTCTGATAAGTCATCCAAGCAAGATCCTACTCAGAGTGATCCTGAAGAGGCTTAAGACAAAGGCAGAGGAAATCCTAGCAGAAGAACAAGCCGGCTTTAGGCCTGGTCGAAGCACAACAGAGCAAATCTTCAACAGTCGGCTCATAATTGAGGAACACCTGCAACACCAACGGGACCTGTTTCACAATTTCATAGACTTTAAGAAGGCTTTTGACAGAGTGTGGCATGATGGTTTATGGTGGGTTCTGAGAGGTTTCGGTGTCGAGGAGGGCCTAATACAGACCATCGAAGCCTTGTACGAGAAAGCCTCCAGCGCAGTATTCCTGAACAACAGAGTGGGATAATTCTTCAGGACGACAGTTGGGGTGCGCCAGGGATGTCTGATATCCCCAGTTCTGTTCAACCTTTATCTGGAGAAGATCATGCAGGACACACTGCAAGATCACCACACCTCCATCTCCATTGCTGGCAGACGGATCTGCATCTTCCGTTTTGCAGATGATATTGACCTCCTGGCTGGCACCAACACCAAACTTCAGGACCTTACAGGCAAGCTGACACAGAGCACTGGGTCGTTTGGCATGGAAGTCAGTACTGAGAAGAGCAAGGTCATGGTCAACAGTAAGGACGAGACTCAAGCGGTCATCTACATGAACGGGCAACAACTGGAAGAGGTGGGCTCATTCACATACTTGGGTGGGTCTATACAAAGGATGGTACTAGCCGGACGGAAGTACTGAAGAGAATCGCCATGGCAAGAGCAGCAATGGCTCGGCTAGACAAGATCTGGAAAGCCAGTAACATCAGCTTTGCTGCTAAGCACAAGCTCTACAAAGCCCTGGTTGTGTCAGTCCTGCTGTACGGCTGTGAGACTTGGACGTTGCTGGCAGAAACAGAGCGGAAAACCCGGGCCTTTGAAATGAAGTGTATGCGCAGACTGCTATACATCACATACCATGAACACAAGACCAATAAGTATGTGCGCCAAGTTGTACGCAACATCGTTGGCCCACTGCTAGCAACGGTCAAGAGACGTAAGCTTCAGTGGTTCGGCCACGTGACACGCCACGGCAACCTGGCCAAGACCATACTGCAGGGCACCCTGGAAGGAGGTCGCCGTAGGGGACGACAGAGGAAATCCTGGCAGGATAACATCGCGGAGTGGACGTCCCTTAGCCTGTCTGAAAGGCTGGCTGCTGCAAGAAACAGACGAGCCTGGAGACAGATCTCTATCTTCACTGCTACCTTGTCCCCCCA
Organism: Branchiostoma lanceolatum; assembly: GCF_035083965.1. Classification (NCBI taxonomy): domain Eukaryota; kingdom Metazoa; phylum Chordata; class Leptocardii; order Amphioxiformes; family Branchiostomatidae; genus Branchiostoma; species Branchiostoma lanceolatum. Next base: position 24,567,584 of record NC_089726.1, read on the forward strand.
ACGACCCGGAGGTCAAGGGACTAGGTAGGTAGGTAGGTAGGTATTACGTTTTCAAAACCTCAATAATCAAAAGACCAGAAAAATAAGTAAGTTATGGCACAGGATATCCCCCAACCCTATCATTAGTAACTAAACCACATCCGAGAGTGGAGAAGTCAGAAGTTTGTAACATCGTAGAAATACCTAGTTCACCGTAAATTCTGTTCACGGTACGGTGGCAGCCGCTGCCATAGAAAATATAATCTGCAGAGGACATCCATAATTCAACTATGTTCGGTCTCCTTCCAAGCGGTAATAATCGAGGTAATTTTTCTCTGGGAAATAGAATGGGGCACCCGACAGGAGTTTTGTACAGCGTTATGCACATATGGCTTTCAACTTCGTACAGCCCTTTCCTAACATATGATGATTTTCGAACTCAATATTTCTAACATGTTTTGAATTTTAATAGCCAGCCGACGAAAAAAAGGCACGAAATCGCCGAGGCTTGGCTCGGCTAAACAGGCTGGGTGAGGCCTGTCTTGCCGGCTGTAATAATTCGAGCTTGGATATACGTAGGCTAACGTTTTTAAAAGACATACAAAAAGTAACACTACAGAATAATATTAGCAACTAGAGTATTTTGAGTTACGCTCTGTAATTCTCAAAATTAGAATTATTGACAAAGTCAGTGAAATAGAGTAAGAGTGGTACAAAAAGTGTCCTGTGTTCAAAAGACCACCAATATCCAACCTAATACGTTTATAGATAAAAGGAAACTACTCTTCCCTTAAAATGGCACTACACATACATCACACAAAAACTGTCCACAAAACAAAAGCAAAGGCCAACAAGTATGAATTTAGATTCAGCTTTTAAACTAGAGAAGTAACATATTTTGTTGTTCTCCAATGCTTGCTCATCCTTCTAATCGTACTTTGATTTAGCCAAGGGACTTGCAATAAGCTTCAATTCTGCTAAAGGTAATCTGTACTTCACACTAATCATCACATTATGAAAATCATTCGATAGGTTTATTGTGAAATGCTATTTGTGAACAGAAATGTGTCTCCCGCCAGTCCGTACTTTGGTATTCAGACGTGAATAACGTTTGAAAACGAATATGTATTCGACGTTTTCTAAACGTCCTTGCAGCAAAATTTTACTTTGAATTTTTTTACCTAAATCTAATACTCAGTAATGTCCCTTTCCCCGTCTAATCGATATGAAAACATCTGCGCATGCTAGGGTATAAACATATTTTGCAGATTTAGACGACTGATAATAACTAAACTATCTACTTAGCTACCAATAGCATGAATATCTGTTTGTTTCAAAATTCATACTTTTACGATGTGAATGGTTTCTTTTTCAGTCGCCAGTATGCGCAGGAGTTCATTGCAATGTTGATATTTAAATTAAGACGTAAGATATCCAAATATCGGGATATTTTTTTTTTCAGTTTTATGAGTTCAAATGAAAACGATTACAAGTAAAATAGTTCACAATGTTCATGCTTTCCAAGTAGTGATTTACATTACATGTTCTGCCTCAAATTGAACTTTATGTATTTTACATAATAGATTAGAAAATTAACTATCCGTCAAAAAATTAATAGTCCTGAGATATTTTCTAATAGAATGTAAATTTAAAATAGATCTACTACAGTATCAGCAAAATGTTCCTATTCTGTCAATAGTAATTGTTCTAAACACGTTTCAATATAAAGAAAATAAGCCAATATAAGCAAAATAATATCAATAAAACCATCTACTTGGATCGCACTTGACCTATAAGCCGTTAGCTTAACTTGGAGTCCTGATATGACACTTTTCGAATCCAATATTCTTTTTCCCATTTGTATTAGTACAAAACAAAATAAAAATGTTGATTGCAATTCCGTACCCTGTTTAGCAATAATTCTAGCCCCATTTTTGAATGAGTTTTAACTTAAAGATATTTAAAACTCAATATTCAATTATTTTTTTTTAAATGAACTGATCCCAAGGAAGCTTGAAAGTCAGAAAATCTAAGTTTTAGATCAGAAAAGAGTAGAAATTAAGGATTAAATTTTAACTGTTGCGTAAACCCTTTGGTATACGACATTATTTCTGTTTAACATAAATATTGGACTTACCTGGGCAGAATGATCGACTTTGCTTTAGTTACATAATTATTCGTATTACTGAAGAAAAAAACTCCCATTCTCCTTATCGCTTCACGCCCGTGTCAACTATTGTTGTAAATGTAAATAAAGGCCGAATGGGGGAGAGCAAATGAGCATTATGAGCAAAAAATGGGTTAGTGGCATGGACGGTACAGTCCAGACTCCACTAAACGGTCATTAAGTGGAGTCTGGGGTGGAAAAAAACTGTCCAACGAAGGAACAACATTGCCATAACCGAACCGAATTGCTTACCATAGTCCTGGAACGCTCTTTCCATCAACCCCAACATGATCTACCTAAAATGTAACAACATTCCTGAATATTAATGATGCGTGATCCCTGTCAAAGCGGCTATAGTCGAAGCCATTTATTGGCTGAGGGGCACAAGCCGGGTTGTGAAAAGTCTAGGCACTATTTTTACGGCGTTGTCTGTCGGCCTCCCACCGATACCGGCCCCATTCTGCTCGTGGCCCGGGTGGCTGAGTCCTAAACTCATGAACGGGGTCTTATTTTCCGCTAGATTATTTGTCAACTAATACAAAATCAGCCGACTTTTTACAGAATTCCACTTGTGGTGAATTACATAACGTGTGTTTTATGAAACAATATGATACTTACTAAACCTATGTATCCCGAAAACGTATACACACTTCCTTCATCGTGAATGTTTTCGGCATAAATGACCAGGGGATAAGCACAATAAGAAGGCAAGTTGTTGATAAGATATATAAGAACACATTACAACACAAATTTGTATTATCACGGTACCCTGAAGTTCTTTTTGTAAGCTGGGTTTTGTCAGGCCTTGTCAGGCGCATTGCATTCAGCCATAAGCTGTGGTTGTTTAATCTAACTAATTAGAAAATAGAGAGTCCCCTGGAGAGTACTAACTTCATTTTGATGCGCACTTCCTAAAATTGTTATCTATTGGAAAATAACTCCCCCCTCTCGACTTAAGGATTTTGACTTACGCTCTGTAATTTCTAAAAATTAGAATTATTGTCAACCTTCAAGAAAGAGCAGTAGAAAAGGCTATATGTGAGCAAAAGACCACTCTACGATTACGATCAGAGAAATGAGCACTTAAATCTACACCAAATTGCAACCGAACTTCTCTTCTTAATCTCACAAACAATATATGACAAAAAGACACTGTCCCAAAAACACAAAGACAAAGTCAACAACTTTGATTTTGAGTCAGCATTTAAACTAGAGAAGTAAAATATGTTGTTGTTTTCAATGGCTTGCCATGCTACTTTATATTAGCTATCGGGCAAGACATGCAATAAACTTCACTTATCTTATATAAAAAGGAACAACTAAGCTAAAGTTAATATGTACTTCACACAAATCATCACATTATAAAAACTAATTGATAGGTTTATTGTGATATACTGTTTTTGAACAGAAATGTGTATCCGGGTAGTCTGTATTTAAATATAATACACGTTATAATAATACAAAACACATATTCTAGTTATATTTCGAGAAGCCTAGCAGAAACATTTTACTTTGATGTTTTGGTACTTTAAACAGACAGTCATCAATTTGTGCAACCTTTATAGTCAGTAATGTTCAGCAAATTTCGGCAATCTACAAAACCAAACAATCTACTTATAATCTATTATTAGCTTGAATATATGTCAGTTTTAGTATTTGTAATACTACTATCTAAATCATTTTTTTAAGACCCTGTCTCTTTAAAATATGGCATCATAACTTCCGGCACAAAATATACCACACAATGATTAAACTTTGCCTTAATCCTATCCAGACTGGGGAGGGGGCTAAAAGTGCCCGCGCCAACTTTGACATCGTATAACTGCCGAACGACATACGCTAGGACTACCAAACTTGGTGACTTTTCCTAAAATTTAGTTGCCAACAATATTATGATAATTGTATAAGTTTATCATTTTTCCTGTTGCCATGGCAACGGGTTTCTTAGATTTTTTAGGTTTTCTTGCTCAACCACACTAGTTTTCCTACATGTATAGCATAATTCTCTGATTAGATGTAACTTCCATGATTTATTATTCATAATTTACGCTAATTTGATGACGTAATCGGTCAAAATTCAAGATGGCGGACCATCACACTATTTTAGGTATCAACAGCCTTTTTCGCCTTCAAAATCGTCACTACGTGGCATTTTCTTTACCAAAAACATTTAGATAAACGTTTCTAGTCTACCTTTAGTGTATTTTGGGGTCATAAGTGGGAAAAAAAAAAGTTTTTGAAAATTTCAAAATGGCCGATCCAAGATGGCGGATCCCAAGTGTTTGCTAACAACACGTGACGTCCCTTAATGACGTCATTTTGACGTCAACGTAGTTACGATTTACGTTATATGTCTTGGTATACCTTAAAACTAACAATACATACTATTTTGTTTAATACCTTTAGATATTACAGGAATTCCCTGTTTAGCCAATAAAATCACATCAATGACGTCATAATTACGTCATATTACGTCATAACGTCACAAAAAGGGAAGGATACATGATACCGTTCAGAAGTTATGAGGGGGGCCGAATGAGCCCCCCGTCCCAGATATCCCAAAAAAGCCCAGTCTGGATAGGGTTAACATGGCAATTTCTGTCTGGAATTTCATTGCAAAATATTGATAGTTCAATTATTCAAATGGTCGAATTGTTTTGTTTTTTGTTCGAAAGATACATTTTGCCGACTTTACATTAATCCCTATATCTAGACCGGGCTTTTATTAGACTTCCTGAACGGGAATCCTCCCTCATAACTTGAGGACAGTATGGCGTAAGATTTGCAGAGGAAAATAGTATAATTCCTGAAATTTTGGTACTGTTATGACGTTATATGACGTGATTATGGCGTCATTAATGTCATGTAAAGAACTACGAGAGCTTATCTCTCTCATGGACCACATGTTTAGAAATGCCAAACGTTCTGGTTCCAAAGACATGGCTGAATATAACTCAATAGAAAATCACGTAAACTACCTGTGCCGCAAGGCTAAAAAAGATTATGCCACAAATTCTATCAAACAAGGGGCCGAGGAAGGGCAAACAGGACTGTGGAAGGCCATTCGAAATCTGCTACCAAGTAAAACACGAAATGCTATTTCTTGCATTCAACACAACGGTGATAATATTACCGACAAGACAGGTATAGCAGAATGTTTCAATAATTTCTTCCGTAAAGTCATCAATGACTTGTACCAGTCGATCTCAAGTGCTGTTCCCCAACTTTCCCCCATGCAGTATGTAGACAGATCCGCAAGCACGTTTGGTCATAGCCATATCACAGACGCTTTCGTCATATACCAAGTGTTACTGTACGGAAAGCGACGGGACTTGATAGTATTTATTTCATTTATTTTATTCGCATATGTTTTCAGAGTATTAGGCAGGAAGCTTTATTAAGCTTATTTGGAGCCTTCTACTCAAAACATACAAAAAAGACATAATAACATACATAAATACAGAATGGATAAAGGAAATGGGGATGAGTCCAGTCTAGATAGGGTTCAAAATAATTTGGTGTACAAACATATACTGACTGCAGTATATGTGTCTATCGTGCTGATGTATCTTATAATATAACTGGTCATAAAGAAATATTGAAATTGATGATGAAATGGTACAGTCAATATATGTAAGTAGAATAAATATTTATTCCATATCACCCACATTTTGAAAGACATGGTACATGTGACTTTTCCATACCTAGCAGTGGTGCAGTTTTGGTGCAGTGTACTCTCCAAGCAGAGGAGTGGGTACCGCTGGTTTTTGACGTGCTTTAGATGTTTTGTCAGGCTTTCTATTTTGTCCACTTTTCGTTATGCCGCCAACCGTGTGTAAGACAAAAATGCATGAACTGAACACGTTAAAAACCAACCGGACCCACACCTTTCGTTGGAGTGCAGTGAGTGTCCCATCTGTTTATTTATATGCCCCATCTGTTTATGTATACTTTTAGGCAAGGCCTGAGCTGTTTTTTTAAGAACACTTTGAAACGAATTTGACAGGCTGATTTGAACGTTGATATTTGAACACAAGGTTGATTTTTTACAATCATTCTGCATCATTCTGTATGGTTTCATAAAACCAGTAGAAAAAAAAATATTTGAATCGTTCACCAGTATTATACTAATTTTCTCCTGGCATTGTTTCAAGCCAGAGACAGTCTGGGATTTTTATGTGTTTATGTAGTTATGGCGGTCAATCAGCCTTTCAAACTGCAGCAAGGCCACAGTGGGAAGCACTTCCTGAATTAGTTGATGGTTCTGGCCCCAGGGTCCAGATTAAAACGAAAAGGTCTAAACATAATAGTCCAAATTTTGTATACTTAAATGGAGGTTAACATGCCATTTTCTACCTGAAAATGAGCTTTATGTATTATACATGATATATTAGAGAAATTAACTATCTGTCAAAAAAATCAATAGTCCTTAGTGATTTTCTAATTGTAAATTTTAAATAGATCTACTACAGTAGAGTCAATTCCACATTACCGTGTGGGTTATTCTAACATTTGCAAAACTTTTGTAACAATCTAATGGAGATAGGTGACTGTTCAGAACTATTTTCAACATTTAGTTGATGTTCTAAATAGTTTCTGCTGTGTTCCAGTATGTTAGACACATTTCTAAAATTGCACATGTTATTTGTATTCCTTTCGAAAATGTTGCAACAGAGATTCATCATTTGTTCCTACATGCTCCAACTTACTATCTAAAATTGTTATCTAAGTTCATATTTTGTTGCGTCTAGACAACCATTGTTAAAAAACATGATCTGTTCATACATCTACACATGTACAAAGAAGCGAAAAGAAGTGACTCTACTGGATTAGCTTAGCTCATTACTTTCGTCTACCATGTAACGTTACGTTTACCTTTATGCTGAATTTATTTTACTGTGTATGTCACTTAATGTCAGTTAGGTTTATGTTAAACGACCTGTATCTAGCCCCACGGGGCACGAATGTACAATAAAGGTCTTTATTCATTCATTCAATACAAGAAAATGACTTTATAAAAATCGTCAAATTAGATGTTATTCAGTTTCGAACTCCTAGTTTGAACGATGGGACCCAGGTGGCACTCTTTTTTCACCACGTTGGGAATCAGGCGAAGGTTGCAAAGTTCAACTGGTGTTTTGGAAAGTTCATTAACCTTACTGCTCAAGCCTTGCCGCCGTAAAAACAAAACTTTCTGAAACCTTTCAAAAAAGACTGACATTATTTAGAAACCACAAAAAGTATGATTCACGCCTCCGCACGCTGCCTCCGAAACGTATCCACGCACTGACTTCCACATGCCTCCGAGATGTGTCCCAGATGTGTCGCTACAGGCTTTCGTACGTTTCATCCACCCAAACACTGTCTACCTACCAACATTCCTGAATATTAATGATGCGTGAAACCTGTCAAACGGGTATAGTCTTTTACAATAATTTATAGGCTGGGGGCACAAGTCGGGGTGTTGACAATTTCTTAAGAGCTGTCTGTTGCCCTCCAACCCAATACCGGCCCCATCCTGTATGTGCCCGTCTAGCTACAATATGACAAAGACTCCTAACTGATACAATCTAGCCGTGTTATGAAAGGAGATTATATATTATGCTGGCAAATGTATCAAAAAGTGTTACTCAAGTCATATGGGCATACTTCATAGGCATCGCCATACCTGGGTCCCCAGAAACTGCTTTATGGAACGAAATGGAACGAAATGGAACGAAATGGAACGAAATGGAACGAAATGGAACGATATGATACAAGATAACATGTGTAACATTATGAAATGAAATACCAGTACCGCTCGCTTCTGTATTTAAAATGCTTCCTGTTCCGGTCTACTGTGAATGTTACAACGTTCCGTATATTTCGCTATCTACCGGTATATCATTTCATAATGTTACATTTGAAAGGAAATATATGTTGTTTTGTTCCTTAGTTGCCACTAATTGTTAGTTTTCAACCGGTTTTCATTAAAAAAATCGTGGCGAGTTTCCTTTGATTACAGTTAGGGTTTGGCTTCTACCATTATCTTTAGTATGGTGGTACTCATTAGGAAAGTGGATCTGTGCTTATTTTTTTCATAAATCTAGTATAATTTGGATTTTACATCATTGCATATCTGTATCAATTCGTTTTGAAGGTTTTGATAATTACTCTCAGCGATTTGGTATTACAGAATATATTCACCGTATTTAACCTAGATGACCTTTGTTTGCATGCTGCGACGCCATCTTGGAACAATGCGGAAATTTGATTTAGATCTTTTATTTACCGTCGGAAAACGTAAATTCAGCCCGGATAGTTACATTTTCGAGAACTTGGACAGGTGACCGCTATAGACTAATTCCTAATGCTTATATCAATGAGGAAAGTCGAAGGGACCGACTAAAAATTAACTACTGTGGCCAGGTTTGACTGTATGTTGTTGAAGTTCGTTCCATTTCGTTCCATTTCGTTCCATTTTGTTCCATTTCGTTCCATTTCGGACGTTCGGGGGACCGCTATACCTAATCGCAGGTCAGCAGGTTTCATAGGAGCCCAAAATATACCTTTTTTGTATGAAAATTGCCAAAAATCCACCAAAAAATCATTTAGGTACATAGTGAACGCAAAAGGTGTGAACGAGGTTTTGTGAACATGTGTTTTTTTGTACAAACTTTCAATCATTTGGTCCAAAGTTGTCAAGTGTCCAAAATTTACATGTTTTGGTCAGAAAATAGAGAAAGTATTGAAAAGTATTGGAATTGGTACTAAAGAGTGCATTAAATTCTATGGGCATATGTCCTAGACATCCCAGTTGACCATTAATTTTGCTAATGAGATTAATTTATGATTTATATGACGCATGGAGTTGCATCAAATTGTATTTTCTTTTCTTAAAAAAAAGATTCCAGATAAGTCAGCTGTACAAAAAATTCCATAAACTCTCCACCTCACCGGACGCCAGTAGCTTGTGGTTATAATCAGTGTTGCCCCATAATGAATTTAGATCTTTATTGTACATGTTTGCCCCACTAGACTAAGCACAAGTCACATGCTCACAACCATGTACATATCCATGTGTATATATAAACATGTAGTATACTCTAGTACTTTTGACTCCCTCTCGCTTCCTGGTGATTATATAAATGTAGGAGGCTGTATGATTAGTTACAGTTGGTTTATCGAATAAATGGTGTTACGTCGTCTTGGGGGTACACGTAAGCGGGCGTGCAACAAGGAAGCATCCTGGGCCCTCTGTTATTCCTAATATATACAAAAATCACATCAATGATTTACCGTGCACGTCTAGCATGAATTGCTTTGCTGATGGCACCCCCTTGTCAAGTTCTAGACCAACGTCTAAGGAAATATTCAGCATTACTAATTCCGACCACCAACTTGTTTCTGACTGATTCGATGTCTGAGGCCTTGAACTGTATCCAGACTAATACAAAAGTCCGCACAGAGCAGAATAGAGTTTTCCCCTATCTACATCTCAGGTCACCTCATTCAACAGGTCCCGTTCTACTCTTATCTTGGTGTTACCTTACATCAGGCCTTTGGCTGGACTGAGCACGCACAGATTCTAACTTCTAAGGCCATGCAAGTTCTTGGACATCTCTAAAGGTTATGAGGCAAGTTATCCCGGGTTGAACTGGAATTAGCTTACATTACGCTGGTTTGGCCTAAGCTGAAATATGCCTCCATTCTCTTTAGCAATATAAGTGTTGCAGCCTCTAGGGAACTCAAACGTGTGCAATACCACGCAAGTCAATTTAATTCAATCTTTATTGGAACAAACTGGCTGACACAAAAGTCTGAATTGTGATATTCTCACAAAATGTACAGTTTCTATCGGAGATTTGTCATTATCTTCGCCGAGAAGATTATGTTTTCCGTTAACCAGCTGTTAGGTGGGTCTGTATGTATGTCACGAGCATAACTTGAGAAAACTTTGATGGATCTTCATGATTTTTTAAAGGCATTTGTAGCATATCCTTATAAATGATGTAAATGCCATCTATGTTTGATAATGTCAACATCTACTTCCTCATGCCGTATCCACATCATTTACCATAATGGCTTTAAAGTAGAGTTCATTCCGAGTCATCGCAACGGTTGTTATTGTCATAATTTACAACTGTTTTTTAATTCTTTGTTATTATTTTCCTAGGAGATTTCAGACTTTGGAAATATTATGAATGTCTTTTGAACTTTATAATTATTTGCCTGGTTGTGTTAAACTTTGAAAATATTAATATAATATGATATTTCTAATAGTTTCTAAATAATGGTTACAGCATTCTACCATTTTCTACCATTTTTTTACAATTATTTGTAACATTGTATAAATGGGTCAATGGGCTGTAAAAAAGTAATTCACACATCATGCTTGGGCACCATGCCTAGATGGCTTGCACAAAAGACCTAACAGTTTCCAGCAGTGACATATAAAAATACACAGAGGCAGACACTAGGGCTGGATTAGCACCTAATTTTATAGGGGCAATCACCCCAATCCAAGCCTTGTCTATATTTCTCTTTATTTTGAAATTTAGAAGAATCACATAGATATTTGCAAATTATTCTAAATAAAGATATTTTTGTGCAGTCTCTTTCAAAATGTTTCTAAATCATCTAATTAGATTCAAATTAATTCCAATTCTTATATTGAATTTTTTTGAAAAAAATAGAATCATAGCGACCTAGATATTATTTTATTCAAATTTATTCAAACTAATTACAAATATCATGTAAAACCCTTGTGGTGACTTGGAAGGAAATATTTTCCAGTGATTTTCTAAATTAGGTATTCATTCGCAATTTCGCATAATTGATATCTATCGATATTACTCTCATCTCTGTTTCGATTGTCACGTGTTTGAAAGTCCTATAATGGAATCCAACTTATTTATAAACTTACCTCTTTAGGTATGAAAAGTAGCTACCAACTAGCATAATTAGCATTCGATCATGTCAATCAACACTCAAGCTATCTACACAACAAATATCTCTACGATCTGTCAATACCTTCTTGAGTTATTCCCTTTGAAATTTTCAAACAAAGACGGCTCCTGCATTTCCAAATGCAGTTCTAGTGACGTACAATCCAGCTTGGCATTTTTGTGTTTTCGTGTTCCCACACACACTGCATATTGCAACTAGTAGACAGAGTATCTACAGCCATTGTCAAAAACAATATCAGATAGAAATTAGACTTATTTAGACCTTTTGATAAATAATACCATACTATCAATATGTTAACGCTGTCAGCGTCATTTATTACATCTAAATGGCTCTAAATTACCTGAATAACAGAAAATAATAGGTGACTCTGAATGGAACCAAATCTGCTCTAGATATGTTAAATGTTTATCACACCAGGGACAACGTTTGTGCCCCCCTACCATTATAGATTTACATCAATGATCTGGCAGAAGTTTCTTCAATGCTTAATTTGCGAATCAGAAATCGCGTAAAATAAGAACAAATTTTTAAGCAAATAAACCATCAATAAACATCTAAAGACAATTTTAAGGGAGCGGGGTAGTAACATATTAACTTTAAAAGACCACCCGGCTTTATTTTGTAAAGCATGATTAACTTTTACCTAACTATCATACCCGACAAAGCAGTAACTCAATATTTCTCTTTTTCGCACAACCTTTGCAGTCATCCGTTAATAAAAAATGAATCACAATTTAGACAAACACACTACACCCTTTGTGTTTTCATCATCTAAAAATCAACAAAACAGAGTACAAGTGTCCCCAAGTTTAGTTTATCATTGAAAATCGAACAAGCAGAACACTGGAAAAATCTAGCTACATTTAGCGCAGCCTTAATACGCTCACATTATTAGATACTTTGAAGATACCTACGTATCTCGGTACAGACTATATTTGTGATTTTGCGTTTACTCTAATCAAATTGTAGTAGAACAACTCACCTTAAAAAAAGGTATTCCAAACTGTGAAACAAGCGCAACAGTTTGTTACGTGACGATGTGCAGAAAGACTACTATAAAGTGACAGTTGGTGACCTTTAGCGTTTATGCAACCGACCGTCTTAAAAGTATGCCACGATATTCAAGCATTAAAAATACCTAAGTTATCTGCTCACAAAATGGCTGACATAGTCACATTGCTTTATGTTAAAAAATATACTCAAGAAATGGAAATAAAACGTATTCCTCCATAAGAAGACATCAGTAGGTTTCAAACAGGAATGAAATTTTAAGACAAAGTGTCTTAAGGTTTAAAATGGGGTCACACCAGCTGTGTGAATAATACTGTGATTATGATAATCTATCCTTGAGGAAAGGTGTGTGCACATAAACATTTCACGATGGCACCGATCACCTACAGAGCGCGTATGGCATGAGCTGTAAACTACAGAAAGAGATACGCAAAATAATATTAGTAAGTACCTATGTTTTGCTAAGTACAAACGCGCAACATGTTGTCGAGGGCACATCTACCAATCAGTTCTCCATGGCACAAAAGAACGTCCATCATCTGACAAGATCTCTTTAATCACGCCGACAAATCAGCACAGGTTGCTGTTTCTCACGGCAGAAGAGGCCGTCCTTTGTCTGATAAGATCTCTTTAATTACACACCTGGCGCCATGACGCCGACAAAGGACATACGGCTTTTGTTCTTGCCAGAAAAGAGATAGTTCCGCCTACGGCGAGGTCGCTTTAATCACACGCTTGGAGCCAGACGCTAATAAATCATCCTAGGTCGCAGTTTCCAATGGCACAAAAGAGCTGTCCCTGTCATTGAGTGAAGGCCAGCTCGGATAAACAACGTTTCTTCACATCTGATGAATATATTAAGCAGGCAATTATAGACAAACTATTTGCTATGACAGAATTTTAGTCAATTATTGCACAAAATCCGAACTATACCTCTTAGATATCTTTAGTTGTAAGTACCAGCTTGTCTTTACCTTAGGTGGACACAAGAACACTTGACTGTATAATTATGTTCGCAAAGAAGCTGACGACCCGTGCCAAAAAAAATTGACCTACATTTGGGTCTACATCATGACATATATTGAAATTACCCTTTGTCATCTCGAGCATTACCGACAGAGATGACAATGATTAGCAAGAAAACCTGAACATATGCCTTTCAGAAACTCATTGCCATATATATGGCCTCCATCGGTCAGTATTGGCCATGGTAAAATCCTAATTCACAACAGCCCTACAGGCTCGACTATGGCTAAACAGCCCTATACGAGAATGGCAGTCTCTGCCACAAAAATCACATCTGTAAGCTGACTCAGTTCTGTTGCAAAGCTCTTTTCTGCGGATCCGCTTTTCTTCTGCGCTGTGCATCAGTCTGACTTCTCCTGATTTGAGCTGTCTGAACAGTGTGCATCTCCACCTGGAACGGTCACTTGCAAGGTCCTCCCAGTGCTCCGTATTAATATCTAGAGCCTTCAAGTCCCTCTTGCAGACATCTTTGAAACGCAGCTGTGGCCTCCCGGTACGTCTCTTTCCTGAGATCAGTTCTCCGTAGAGAAGGTCTTTGGGGATTCGGCCATCCTCCATGCGACGGACGTGGCCTAGCCAGCGAAGTCTGCGCTGCCTGAGCAGGGTGAACATGGTGGGGAGGCCGGCGCGGGACAGCACTTCGGTGTTGGTCACTTTGTCCTTCCATGATATGCCAAGGATACGGCGCATACACCTCATGTGAAATGCGTTTAGCCTATTCTCCTGCTTGGCATAGGTCGACCACGTTTCACTCCCATAGAGAAGTGTGGTGAGAACGCATGCGTTATACACGGCCATCTTTGTCTTGCCAGAGAGTTTGGGGTTCTCGAGTGGTAAGACGGGCGAGTGTAGTTGCTGCCTTTCCAATCCTCTTGTCGATCTCCTTGTCCAAGGAAAGATTGTTGCTTGCCGTGGATCCGAGGTATGTGAAGTGGTTCACAGCCTTCAGTTCATAGTCACCGATGGTGATGGCCGGGGGTGCTTCTACATCCTGGCCCAGCACTTCTGTCTTCTTAAGGCTGATGATCAGACCAAAGTCATTGCATGCCCGGGAGAAGCGATTCATCAAAGACTGGAGTCCCTGCTCTGTGTGAGCTGCAAGTCCGGCGTCATCAGCGAACAGTAGATCTCTGATCAGGGCTTCCCTTACCTTTGTTTTGGCCTTGAGGCGGTTGAGCTTGAAGAGTCTGCCGTCGGATCTTGTGCGGAGGTAAATTCCTTCAGTTGCTGTTCCAAAGGCTTGCTTCAGGAGCAGGGCAAAGAAGATCCCGAACAGCGTGGGGGCCAGAACGCAACCTTGTTTTACACCGCCGCGTATGTCAAGTGGCTCAGACAGGTTGCCACCGTACAGTACTGTCCCCTTCATGTTGGTGTGGAAGGATTCGATGAGGCTCTGTAGCTTTGGTGGACAGCCTATCTTGGGTAAGATCTTGAAGAGGCCGTCTCTGCTAACAATGTCGAACGCCTTGGTGAGGTCGATAAATGCAATGTACAGAGGCATGTTCTGTTCCCTGCACTTCTCTTGCAGCTGACGGAGGGAAAAGATCATGTCGATCGTCGATCTGTTGGCGCGAAATCCACACTGCGACTCGGGGTAGACACGTTCAGCAAGCCATTGTAGACGGGCTAGTACAACTTTCGCGTATACCTTGCCGACAACGCTGAGTAGTGAAATTCCCCGGTAGTTGTTGCAGTCGCTTCTCTCTCCCTTGTTTTTGTAGAGGTGACAATCTTGGAATCTCTCTTGTCCTGTGGGACTGCACCTTCCTTCCAGCACTGACAGAGAAGTTCGTGTAGCGGGAGCAGTAAGACGGTCTTGCAGTGTTTGAGTAGGTCGGGCGGGATTGCGTCACTGCCTGGTGCCTTTCCTGTGGACAAGCTGTCGATGGCTTTGTTGAGCTCATCCAAGGTTGGCCCAGCATCTAGTTCATCCATGGTTGACAGACATTCGATTGCGTCGAGGGCTGAGGGGGACACAGTGTTTCGCCTGGAGTAGAGGTCCGAGTAATGTTCCACCCATGTCTCCATCTGTAGCTTCTTGTCTGTGATCTCTTCCCCAGTGGTGGACTTAAGGGGAGCTGTCTTGCTCTGGGTTGGTCCAAGTGCCCTCTTAATACCATCATACATACCTCTGAATGGCTCTGATGTTTCCTGTTATGGCGGCTACATGGATGTCTTCACTAAGCTTGCTCCAGTACACATTGGCACACCGTCGGGCTGTCTGTTTGACTTTGTTCCTTGCGGCTCTGAGGACGTGGAGATTCCTCTCGCTGGGTGTTCTCTTGTACTCTGCAAGAGCAGCACGTTTGGCTTCTATCACGGGGGCCATTTCTGCTGACTTGGCATCAAACCAGTCGTGTGACTGTGTGGTCTTCTTTCCGAAGGTAGCCATGGCTGTACGATGCATCACGTCTCGCAGATCATTCCACTTCTTTGTTGCTGACAGTCCAGATGGCTTGCTGTTAACTTCCTTCTCAAAAGTAACAGTAAACTTTTCTGGTTGAGCCATTCTGCTGATGTCGATGCGTGGCTTTCCCGGCTGTCTTGCGTGGTGAAATTCCTTCGGTTCCATCTTGAACTTGCAGCATACCAGGGAATGGTCTGTATCGCAGTCTGCACTCTGATACGCACGTGTCAGTAGCACGTTCTTGAGCGAGGTCCGTCTTGTCAGGATCAGGTCCAGCTGGTGCCAGTGCTTCGAGCGAGGGTGTCGCCAGGAAACCTTGTGTTGGGGCTTGGTCTGGAAGTACGAGTTTGTGATGCACAGGTTGTGATGATATGCGCAAAACTCCAGCGCTCGCTGTCCATTTTCGTTCATCTTGCCAGCACCAAATTTTCCAAGGCATGCTGGCCAGGATTCATGGTCGTCACCCACTCTTGCGTTGAAGTCACTTAGGAGGACTAGTTGTTCGTCACTGGGAATGTTCCTGATGGTAGCTGTGAGATTCTCGTAGAACTCATCCTTTACTTCAGGGGTGGCAGCAGGTGTCGGGGCGTATACGCTGACAAGGGTGATGGGGCCTTTGGTTGTGTTGAGGCGGAGAGTGAGGAGACGCGCAGATCCATTACTTCCCGGCCCCACCATCCTAGAAAGGTGTTCTTCACCGCGAAGCCTACTCCGTGCTCCCTGGGCTCATTGGACCCTTTCCCCTGCCAGTAGAACGTGTAGTCCTGCTCCTTTAGAGTGCCTGAGTCAGCAAGGCGTGTTTCCTGAAGTGCAGCTATATCCACGTTCAGCCTCCTCAATTCATCATTGATAACAGCTGTCTTCCTGGCATCATCAATGTCCTTAAGATTCTCTGTAAGGCCAGGCATCATAGTTCGAACGTTCCAACATCCCAGTTTTAGAGCTGGTCTCTTTTGTTGTCTTTTGTTGCCGGGTGCGGAGATGACGACCTACCTTTTGGAGTTTATCCTATTCCCCGCACACCCCACGAGGACAGTAGACCGTGACGAGACAGCACCTTATTGGCTGGGGGCTGCCCAGCTTGAGGCGGGCGGTAGCTGTCCAATGGGACGCGAGGATCCCTCCCACCGTCGGTAGCAACCCCTGGCGCCACGCTCTACGCCAAACGAGCGATGGCTTAAAACCGGTAACTGTTGCTGCCCGTGTTGTGTCGACACCATTGGCGAAGCTGGAGTGTCCTCTCCAGTGTATTGTCCTGGTTTGTCTTTCCAGTGTAGGGTCTGGTAGGATTTTAGCCCGGGCGAGATGATATGGAGGACGAGTTGTTTCCCATGCAGCATCTCCCCCCTCTCCACGTCACTGATGGGTCCAAAGGAACAGCAGAGCTGCTACATTTTGGCACCAGTGCCGTCGCAGGAGCTGCCAGAGCGATGTTGTATTTAGCATCGAACTGCCTTCGGGGCTCCGACTCCGGATTTATCCTCAGGGTGTTCTCCTGAAGCCTTTCCTGTGTCCAGGTATGCCGCAAGGCAGCGGAGGTTTGGGATCAGGGTTTCCCTACCTTAGATGGGTTGCCTTCCCAGGTTGATGGGCCCCGTCTGCCCAGGTGCGGTAGGTCAGAGGTCACATACATTTTAGCAGTAGCAAGAGAGCAACAGAAAGTATTTGTATACATCATCGGAGTTTGACACACAGGCTGTGAGCTAGTTATGGTCAGACTTCAAGCATTGAAATAATCAGTAAAAATTGATATTCTCAAGTAAAGTTATGTGCTTAGTGGTTGTAATCAGGGTACATGCATTTGGCAATTGATGCTAATCGGTAGTGTTGTTTTAGTTGCAGAGCAGGTCACTATTGTGTCAACTGGATTGTCTGTCCCTATGCTCCATAAACATGTTAATACAGTCAGGGTATTCATCATTCTTATGCAAAGAAGGCCTAGTGACAGCTTGCCTAAGTTAACGTATCCAAAGTCTTACAAGTCTGTTTACATCTTGAAAAAAACATACTGATCCTGTGTTTTACCGTACAAGTCAAATTGCTCTTTTTAACTGGGTGTAGTACACACTGAACACATTTATGACATTAACCAACACAATTTTGAGGTGCACCATCTATGGCCTGCTGCGTGGTACAAGATAACGCAGGTCTAAGTTAGTAAGTAGGGACTAATTTGTCATGGCAGTTTTGCTAACTAGGCTAGTTTGACATATATATATAACCTGTAAGTACATCATAAGTTTCACAAATAGCCTTTGCATGTTTATACATAACATAAATGTAAATGTAAAGTATAAAGAACCAGATGGCCTACCTGGACCTAAGCCTTCAGGAGTCAGCTGGGGATGCCTCTCAGACAATTTACATAGCCCCCCACCCCAAATGCAGGGGGTGGGGAACATCAAGAAATAATTTGTAATTTTGCAAGATCTAGAGAGAGATGAAGGATAATGATGCTTCTATAGTAATTAGATATGATGCCCAATGCTTTGGTGATCTAACAGTACCTTAGTTGGAATGATTACACAAGATATTGCAGAAATTAAGAGAGCTTACTCCCCAGCTGACGAAAAGGCGACCATATTGGAGCGTGACCTCTGACCATTGCCATGGCAACACGAAAAATCATGAACTTACCTAAGTATTATGACATTGTTGCCAAGAAGATTTTAGCAGAAGCCATTAAGTTAGACGGCTCTAGCACAGGCGGTTCAGGGTTATACGACACGAAAGTTGGTGCGGGCCTCAAAGGCCCCCTCCCGTTTGAATAGGGTTAAGACAACAAACAAAAGGAGAAATGTCCAGCTGTTTCTCTAGTTTAGGGGTGACCGTCCAAGCTTCGCAGCCGTACAAGAGCACCGACTCCACTGTTGAAAGAAAGAGCCGTATCTTGAGTTTCCTCGGTAAGTCCGACTTCCAGATCTTCTCCAGCTTCTTACAGGCTCTCCACGCTGTTGCCTTACGAGAGTTGATGTACTTAGAGGTGCTTTCCATATGGGACCCTAGGTACCTAACGTCCTCCACTTTCTCAAGTGCGGTTCCTTCAAGGGTCCTCAAACATACTGGTACCTGCTGGTTGTACGCCATGAACTTGGTTTTCCCTGCATTCATCTGAAGGCCTACCCTTGCAACTGAGGTTTCTACATTTCCAAGTAGTTTCGGGGCTTGCTGGACTTGCTTAGAAATGAGTGCGATGTCATCCGCAAAGTCCCGTTACTGTTCTTGGGCCAATTCTTCTACTCTTTCTCCTTACCAGTTGAAAGCCTAACTCCTCTTCCCGCCCTTCTATGGCCACCCTGAGTGTGTAGTCCAACACTATTACAAACAAGTATTGTGCTAGGGTGTCTCCTTGCAGCACTCCAGCTTGAATCTCAAAATGCCTGGTGTCCCCGTCTGGAGTTATCACCTTTGCTCTTGTACCTTCGTACAGACTGCCGATGGCGCTGATATCCGCTCTGGGATTCCGTAGGCTTTCAGGATCATCAGCATCTTGTTCCTGTGTATATTGTCAAAAGCCTTCCGAAAATCTATGTAGGTGATAATGGTAGGTAGGTTGTGACTCTTTATCCCCTCTATCAGTCTGCGTAAAGCAAGTATGTTCGCAACTGTCGATCTTTCTTCTCAGAACCCGTTTTGGTTACATCTCAGTAGTTCGTCCACAGCTGGCCTTATTCGGTTAAGTATCATCCTGTTGAAGTGTTAGCTACAAGTGAGCTCAGGCTGATACCCCTGTAGTTACTACCCAGTCTAAGGTCTCCGGATTTGGGTATGGGCACGATGTTTAGCAGGGACCACTGCTCCGGCTTTCCCCCCTTCATCAGTACTCTGTTACAAAATTCCATGGTGATCTGGCCCAACCATTCATCACATCTCTTCAGAACTTCTGGAGGTATTCCGTCTTCCCCATTAGCCTTTCCTTCAACCAGAGTTTTCTTAGCCTCTTCATATTCCTCTTGCTCGAACGGGCTCTCCTTTATGTCAAGCTCCTGAAACAGAGTAGGAATTTCCTCGTCTTCATCGGTGATGCTAGGGGGATCTCCAAGGAGATTTTTGAAGTGGTTGTACCAATTCTCTATCCTTTCTTCCTGTTGCTTCCTTCCAGCTGTCCCTTCCTAGTTGTCTTTCTATCAGTGATGTCGTTAATGAGTTTCCAGCTCTGTCCATGCTTGCAGTTCAAATTGGTCTTCTCCACTTCTCTGATCTTGCTGCTGAGTTTTTTCTCTTCCACAGTAATATAGGCTGCTTTCAACTTTATTTTGGCCTGGCCATACTCTTGTCTGTTCACTTCGGTTGTGTTCTCCTTGTATCGACCGTACGTGTTATTCAGCTCGTGTCTAGCCTTTGCCACCCTCGGGTCCTCTGAATGCCTTGTCTTTCTTCCCCTCTTCTTTAGTGAGACCACCTTCTCTGCAGCCTCCTGTGTGGCTTTAGTGAACCTCTCGTACCTGTCTGTAGCAGATTCCTCCAGTTTCTGTAGTCAGTTTGTGTCAAATTCACTCACTCCAAGGTAATACAAAATGTAACATCTTGAATTCATGAGCATATCATCAGTTTATTTACACATGTTGAGTGAAAAGGATGGCAAATTTAGCGAAAAATTGGTAATTCTATTCTTCTGTATCCTATCACAGCAAATGACAATGGAGTCGCAACATCTTTTTAAAAACACAAGAGGACAATAACAGTTCCTATAGTGTTGTCTTACCATAGAAACTTTCCATATTTGATTTAAATTTGAATGACACTAAGTTGCATACGACCCATAAGAGTTAGTGACTTTGACATGTTCAGCCGTTTTTTTCTGTTGCCATTGGCATTATTTTATGCAAATAACAAGAGTGTGCGAAAATGACTAATGCAATTATGCCATTTTATTTATGATGGAGTGAATGGGAAATGGTTTGGGTTTTTAGAATTTTATGCATATCCCCGAAATATGCTATTAACAGTAATGCAAATAGCTGGATTCTACTGTATGTACCTCGACCGTGTAATGTTCTTGTAAGACTCTGCTGTTCTTGAACAGGTTCCAGTCATATTGCCCTTTCTTTGGCTCCGTTTTCTTCTTACGCAGACTCAGTCTTACCCTGGCAAATATGATTCTGTGGTCTGGAACAACACTTGCGAAAGCAGGAGAAACCAGGAGAATATAGGAGAATCCCGGAGAATTTAGGAGAATGGAGGAGAATCTTGGAGAATGCAGGAGAATATAGGAGAAACCAGAAGAATATAGTACAAAGCAGGATAATATAGGAGAATGAGGAAGAATATAGAATAAACCAGGAGAATACAGGAGAAACCAGAAGATATTGGAGTAAGTAGGAGAAACCAGGAGATACCAGGAGAATATAGGAGAAGGCAGGAGAATGTAGGAGAATGCAGGCGAAAGCAGGGGAATGTAGAAAAAAGCAGGATAACAGAATAGAATGCAGGAGAATGCAGGAGTAGCAGGAAAATATAGGAGAAAGCCACTAGAAAACTCTATACTATGTGCCAATTACCACCTAATCTCCCATGCCCACAGGTCCCATTCTAAAGCGCATGGAGACCACCCTGCGGGCGAGGGAACATCCTCCCTAAACTCCCCTTTGCGTACCCAACCGGATGCGCTTAACCGCCACCGCTGCCAAAATTGGCCACCAATACTTGACGGGTGAAGTCTTCGGCGCTACCACTAAACATGGGTATTGGCATTGCCTTAGGTTGTTTAGCACTTGTCCCACCAAGGACACCGGCGGGAACACATATCCATTACCAAACGCGAAGGTCCTCCCCAAACTGTTGGGAAAAAATCCACTGCCCTTGCCCCCCGAGCGGGGAATGGAGCGATAAAGTTGGGCAACTTGGCATTGGATGGTACTGCCATACAGTCTATACCATATGTACCCCATTCTATCGACAACTTCTTCCACGCCTTCTCAGTAAGGGTCATGTCCTCCTCCGAATAAGATCTAGATGGCATATCCGCGGGGTTGTCCTTGGACCTATTGTATGACATGGACAAAGAGAGGTTCTGTTTTGACTTCCTTTCTTGAGCCTTCCATTCGTACAATAATGCCTGATTATTCACCTGCACATGAACAGTAGCATTCTTACACTTATGCACAGCCGCTTCCATCACATACTTAACAGTCAATGCTTCCTTAACATTGATATGGGAAGCTTTTTCCTGTTGTGACCAAGCATCACCCACTACTATATGGGATTCCCTCCCCGGATATAACACCACCCCAACGAGAATCGGAGGCGAATGACGCCAGTTGTATGGTCAGATGTCGTTCCTCTCTCCATGGAAACGTTCCTTGCCAATCGTCCAAGAACCCCCAATGCTCCACTTCCTTTCTCAGGTCTCCCCGTATATAAACCATCTGACCCTTCCGAATTGCCTGAGCAATTGCCAGATTACACTCCCTCGTTAACAACATAGCCCCAGGCACCGCTACCGCAAACGAGACTATCTTTCCTAGAAAGTTCTGCAGTGTCTTCCCTCGGACTCTCCCCTCCATAAGGATCTGCAATCTTAAAGCTTTAAAGCTTCCCTTTTTTACCTCCGGGATTTCAAAGGCCATCAACAAAGAATTTACTATCATCCCGAGGAACGTCAGAACTTGGGTTGGGACCAAAACTGATTTTCCCAGATTTTAGAAATACCCCAACCTGACTAACATTGTAGCCAACAAAAAGATGGCCTGCTCCGCCCCCCTAAAACAAGTGGCATCATCTGCCACTACATCCTGACCTGGTGTTACCAACTGCCCCGCATGCCTGTCATCGATGTACTGCGTAGAGTGGACCCCTACTCGTCTGATAAACCTGTCACCGCAAGACCAAAAGGGTTATAGATTTGTATTCCTTTCGAAAATGTTGCAACATAGATTCATCATTTGTTCCTACATGTTCCAACTTATTATCTAAAATTGTTCAAACTTATTATCAATATTATCTGAAAACCCTCTCGGTGACATGGTATTGAGTCTATCAGCCAAATGTTCCTATTTACCTGTACTTACCTGGGCAGAATGATCGACTTAGATGGAACAAGATGGCGACGGAGCAGACCAGCACGTAAATACTGCTCTCGTCATCGCCAGGTTTCTTCTCACCCATACCTACCTTTTTCTATCGTATATTGTGACATCTGTATTAGTTAGTTGTTCAAGCATTCAATGCCGACGAAAAAACTGTCCAAACGGAAACGACGACAGACATCCGAAGATTCATTTACGCACGACTTACAGGAAGACAATATGGCGTCGTCAAAGGTGTCTTTGTCAAGTATCTCTACCAGCCTGGCCGAATTCGCGTCCCAGACCTCTGCAAGCTTAGATAAGCTAAATGTCTTTATCTGTCACCTCAGTGGATATTTTAAGTCTCTGCGCCAGGAGGTTGTTTCAGTGCAACAGAGCGTTTCCTTCGCCCACGAAGAGATTGATGTACTTAAAAAGGAAACTACTTCTCAAATTGACAAACTGGAACAGCGTGTCAACGACCTGGAGGGCAAGTTGTTGTTGTCTGAGCTCTACTCCAAGAAGCAGAACCTCTTATTCTGGGGTATTCCGGCTGGGAGGGACGAAAATGTGTTAGAGAAGGCTTACGAATTCATGGAGGAAAACCTGAAGATGTCCAACGTTCGAAGTATTTCCATTGTCAACGTCCATCGTCTACCAAGAATGTGGGGAAATCCAATAATTGCATTCTTTCAACTCGATGTAAAATATCGCTGTATTCCTCACAAAACTGTGATTGTAAAACCTGAAGACAAGCCTTGGATGTCTTATAATATTAGAAAATCAATGCGTTTGCGTGATAATTCTCATAGAAGAGCAAAATTTTCAAACTCCCTCTTTGATTGGCAGTCCTATCGTGAAATTCGTAACAAATTAACTAACAAAATCTCCAAGACCAGAGGTCAGAGGTCAGCTATAGCTGTGGTATCCACTGTTGGTAGGCTCCTCCTAATTTTGTTTATTTCTTTGGTTTTCAATACTTTATTTGCTTGATATTTCAGTTCAGGGCTCACTAAGGTTACTGAGACCTGTAGTATCCAGTCAAGCTTGCTTTATACTTATGTTATAGGCATTTTTGCTTTGCTTCGTTCTGTTTCACTTAGTTGGGAGCCTATCTCATGGTGGTATGCCATGTGAGTGTTACAACTGAGAGCACTCTTGTTTAGTTTCCTACCACATTGTCTATTATACTAACTTATTTTCTTGTGATCTCCTGGAAATCTATGTGCTTCCTGCAGAATGAACATTAATCTTAAACTATACAGAGCGCGTTTCGGCCTATTTTGCCAAATTCCCCTGTTATGTTTGTACAAAGACCACAACGTGAAATGGCGGTTCTACCAGGTGTTTTTGATTGCCCTGTGTCTCATTCTTACCTCCAATCATAATGGCATTCAAATGACAGCCAATCAGGAGAACGATCTGAAAACTAATCAGTTAATGCATCATATGCAAAACGCAAACCACCAGGTGACAAGCCTGTACCATGAGAATTTACTGATTGAGCATTGCAATGTCTAGGTAAATCTAATCTGTCTGGCATTTGACATCCACCCGAACCCAGGACCAATTAACAACACCTGTGGTACCTGCAGTAAGAGAGTCACCAGTAAACACAGAGCTATATGTTGCGACACTTGTGATACATGGTTTCATGCGGCTTGTGTAGACCTATCAACCGAGGACTATGATTACTTGTCGAACAGTAGCGATCAGTGGGATTGTTTTGGATGTGCCATGCCAAATGCGTCTCATTCCTTCTTTGAAGACCCCACTTACCTACTAGACCACTACCAGACTAATGTTAGCCTTTTGTCAGATAACGTAGACTATCAGCAAATCTTTGACCATTTGAAATCTAAAAAGGGTTTGAAAATAGTACACCTAAATGTACGTAGCTTGTTACCAAAACTTGATGAGTTAAGAACTGACATGATACACAATCCCATTGATGTGCTAGCGCTCACTGAAACCTGGTTGGATGCCAGTATCGGTGATAGTGAATTGTACATATCTAACTATACGCTTTACAGGAAAGACAGGAACCGGCATGGGGGTGGCGTGGCTTGTTACGTAAATGACCGTCTGCAACACAAATTGATTTCCCAATTAACTGATTTTGATATAGAAAATGTCTGGGTAGAGTTAAAGTATCCAATAGGGAAACCCATTGTTATCGGTACTGTTTACCGCCCACCAAGCGCAGCCACAGATTTCTTTAAAATTCTTGAACCAGCCATGACCGCCGCCACGGGGCTGTCTGGTGAAGTTTTTGTACTTGGTGACCTGAATTGTGACACTCTTTCTAAAAGCCCCAGTAAGAAAATAGATACATTTCTGTAACTTATTTCAAGCTGCTCAACTTATAGACACGCCAACACGTATTACTGAAAACTCATCTACATGCATTGACGTCATCATTACGACCAGCCCGGAGAACGTTACGGACCACGGCGTCTGCGCAACAGGACTCAGCGACCACTCATTCACATACGCCGTAAGGAAGTTAAATCAACCAAGAGGTGTTCCCAGAACAGCTACAGTTCGTTCATACAGAAACTTCAATGAATCATCCTTCCATGAGGAACTATTTGCTGCGCCCTGGAGCAAGGTGGAAGAGCACACCCATGTTAATGAAGCAATGAACTGTTTTCATTCTATATTACATAATATCTGTAATAAACATGCTCCGTGGGTGACCGTACGTATTCGAGGACACGAGCCACCCTGGATGACACAAGAATACCTGTCGATGGCCCGTGACCGAGATTACTACTTCCACCAGGCTAAAAAGACAAAACAC
Organism: Branchiostoma lanceolatum; assembly: GCF_035083965.1. Lineage (NCBI taxonomy): Eukaryota > Metazoa > Chordata > Leptocardii > Amphioxiformes > Branchiostomatidae > Branchiostoma > Branchiostoma lanceolatum. Next base: position 24,592,933 of record NC_089726.1, read on the forward strand.
CCAAGTACATGGCAGACAGCAAAGCGTTTACGCAACAGATGTAACAATATGTCTCAATATCTGAAGAAAATGTACTACCAAAATGAAATTGAATCCAAGTGCAATGATAGTAAAGGTCTTTGGTCAACATTAAAAACACTCTTACCGGGTCAAGCTAAACACGCTGATAAAGTTCCGAAACAGAGTGAAAACAATATTGCAAATGAGTTTAATTCATATTTCACTTCTATAGGAGCCAAACTAGCCGCAGCCTTCACCAGTGTGTATATGTCAACTATAGGACCGCCTAAGGCTATGTTTGATTTTACCAACATACCAACAGAATTCACACACAAACACCTGCTGAATATCCCTCTTGGGAAGAGTACAGGGGTAGATGGAGTAAGTAGCAGACTAATCCGCCATGCTGCTCCAGCCATAGCAGCACCACTGACATACATATACAATCTGTCACTCTCAACAGGAACCGTACCCGCCGGCTGGAAGAAGGCCAAGGTCACACCACTACACAAGGATGGGGACAAAGCTGACTGTAGTAATTACATACCAATATCAGTCATTCCATCTTTTATGAAAATCTTTGAGAAAGCAATACATTCACAAGTCTACAACTTTCTTACCGAGCACAACATCCTGAACCCCTCACAATCAGGATTAAGACCGAAACATTCCACCACTACGACATTAATCAATGTGACGGACACAATCCTAAATAACATTGACAAAGGCCTTTTGACAGGTGCAGTTTTTCTGGACCTTAAAAAGGCATTTGACACAGTGTCCCATGGAGTTCTACTTGACAAGCTACGGATAAATGGTATACAAGACAATGAATTGTTATGGTTTCAGTCATACCTGTCAGATAGATGTCAGGTAACGGTCGTAGACGGTACCACTAGTGACTGCCTTGAAATAGCTGAAGGCGTCCCGCAAGGTTCCGTGCTTGGACCGTTATTATTCATATTGTACATAAATGACATGCCAAACTATATTACCCATGGTGAAATAGTACTCTATGCTGATGACACGGCACTTTTCTATGCATCGAAGTCTGTTACTGATATAAACACAGCCTTAAATGCTGACTTACGCAATATTGAGAGGTGGCTAGATGCAAACAGACTGACACCTAATGTCCGTAAATGCAAGTCTATGCTCTTTGGTACTGTACGAAGGCTGCGCCTAGGTAATGAACAACTAAATCTTGCTCTTTCGGGAACGTATTTGGAAGTGGTTTCATGTTTTAAATATCTAGGTGTTTGGTTTGACCCCAGTCTAACTTGGAATATACATATCAACAAACTGTGTAATGCGGTGTCATCTAGGCTAGGAGTGATACGCCGTTTAGCTTCCATTTTACCTCCTAAGTTACTGTGTATGCTATTCAATTGTATGATTCTTCCAAAGATTGAATATTGTGATACTGTTTGGGCCAACTGTGGGAAAACTCTCTCTGACAATGTCCAGAAACTTCAAAACCGAGCGGCACGGCTTGTCCTCGGTCTGTCACGTACAACACATGTGGATAATGTTCAGTTGTCTGTTTTAGGTTGGAGTTCCCTCGCATCTCGTCGACAAATGCACCTCCTGCAAACTGTTTTTAAATCTATTCACCAACAAGTGCCAGAATACCTACAGATATTTGTCAGAACATCTCACACTTATGCAACAAGACATAATTCAAACTTATCTTTGCAACTCCCGAAAGTCAGCCTAGAATCTGGTAGGAGAAATTATGCGTTCAGGGGTGCATTTGCCTGGAATGAGTTGCCGGCCACAGTTAGAGCGGCTACTTTTTGCCAAACTTTTAAAAAACAAGTAAGACAGTACTGCTGACCTCTGACCTCCAGACCCGGCATGCCATATCGACTATGATTTAAGGATTATGATTTGGATTCGACGCTCGGTTATGTATATATTATCTTTTTTTGGTTACTTTGTGTTCATTATTCTATGTTATTTCCTTGTTATGTTATTTTGTCTGTTTATGTTATTTTGTGCAGGGCACGCCTGAAAAGCAGTGCGGTTAGCACTGAGTGCGTCCACCCTGGATAAAGAAAACAGAGATAAATAAATAAATAAATTACGTACCGGTATTTTTCTGTATTTTTGTCGGATACTGACGGATACTGACGGATACAGGTGGATTTGACTGAGGTATCCGACTATTTCCGCACCGGTATATGGAATATTTCCGGAAGAATCCGAAAATAAGGTATTTTCGACGAATACGGAGCCGTACACTGCACGGAAATGCCACGGATCCTGACGGATGCGTACAGGGATTTTTCTGTATTTTTGGCGGATGCTGACGGATATTGACGAATCCAACCTAACGGATCCAAAAATTTCCGCTCCGGGATCGGGACTATTTCCGGAGGAATCCGAAAATGAGGTATTTTCGACGGATACGGAGCAGTACACTGTACGGAAATGCCAGAGATCCTGACGGATACGTACAGGAAGTTTTCTGTATTTTTTAAAAGAAAAGTGCGGATACTGACGGATACAAGCGGACTGTGATCCGGAACCTCAGATCCGGAGGAATACAAAAATAGGAATTTTCCACGGATATGGGGCCGTACATTGCACGAAATTGCCCAAGATCCTGACAGATACGTACAGTATGTATTTGCCACGGATACAGACTGATCCAACTTACAGACTTTCTACAATCTTTGACATATTGTGACTCTGAATATGTTTGTATTTGCCACGAATACGTACAAAACAAACACACAAAGTTTGATAGAATGGTTGATTATTCATAAATACGCGTTCATTCTTAATTTGACGATACCCAAAACATTATTATTCAATGACAGGAAGTTTTGGGAAAGCCTGAATGTAACATTATTTCATATTTCAACATAAATGCATTTCTAAGTTCAAAAACGATCAAATACAATACGGAAGTTCTATGTGGCTAAATAATCCATTTTGTTTAAGACAGGCCGAGGGATATCCACATACTCAAAGCACTTATGTATATGCAGGTTAATGCTGGTAAATTGGGGTTGTGTAAGCACAATTGTTACAAAATGTATTGCAATTAACAACCATCACATCATGGTGGTAATATAAACTGCCGTATAGTGCACTTGGACCAAAAATTTCTACATGTTCTACATATTCTACTAAAGTAATGAAAGCCTTATTTGTGGCCAGCTCTTCGTCTAAAAGATATCAGATACAAATAATTTCAAACACAGAGGTTAAAAATAGAATCTTCAAAGTAACATTATACTGTCTGAAAAAAACTCCCATGATGACAAGCCACATTTTACACGTAAGTAGTATATGCCGTGGAACTGCATGTGTATAATCGTCCTGTCCCCATTCTCTGACTACATCTGAGTTCACTTCTTCCATGCACTCTTGGTAAGGTACAGGCAAGGCTGATTTCTTCTGTATCTAGCATGTTGGACTCAGCTTGGAGTTCATCTTGTGATGAACCAGTTCCTATATGATAAAACCAAATGATGAATAAATATCAATTCACATACTTAGTATTTAAGTAACATGTCACATGATTTTGACATAACTGTGATCAAGGAGGTTATATATAATATATAACCTCCTTGCTGTGGTGGGCTTCGTTTCATCACAGCAGCTAACAAAAAACAAGGGACAATGAGTATCTAGCATGCCTGTCTCAGCTAACATTGAAGTGTACCGATGATGGACTTGAGCCTTACCGAAGGAGCCTGAGGTACTCTGAGCATCTGACAGCTGATTGCTTTGTTCCAAGCCAAGCTAAGGTCCTCACAACATGTGCTGCATTTGTGAAGGAAGTATCTGCCGATGCTGTATAGGATATATATATATAAAGGAAAACAATGACAAATATTAAACATATCACATAATCACATTTAAAAAAAAATGAATCTGGCATCGTTTAATTGAATACGTAAAACTTACATTCATAACTTGAATATGATATTGATCAAACATGTACAGCTATAACTGAATGCAAAAATCACTGAAACACACTACTACCTCCTTATAAGTTCCAGCTCACTATCCACAAACTGTGGGACCTTTGTGGGACAAATACTTATGACATTCTCTTCCGTCACAGGATATCTTTAATTATCTTTCCCTCAACCGCTTGCTATGTTGTATCTGAAACGTTAACCAGACACAAATGTCTGTTGACCATTGGCAAGAACGAACAAATTGAAAGCTATAAATTTCCTAGATCCTAACGGTGTAGAAGTGCAGGTCGACTGGACAATTCTTAATGTCATGCAAATGCGATAATATGTCAAGCCACAATAGGAGGATAACTGACGTTCAAACTAGTTAGAAACAGGAATTTTCCAATTTGTATTTACCAAAGGGCAGTCCCTTTAAATGATGAATCGACTCCCTACCAACTTTACAAGGGGGAGGGGGGCGACGAATATTGCATGCATGAAGAAGACTACTTCGCAATGCCGCGCGTTTGAGTTTACACCGAATCTCCTTCGACTCTCAAGTCACTAAAAATCACTGGTCGACCATGGTAGACTCTGACAATGCCATGTTAAGCACAGAGAGTGATGAAACGCCGTTCTTGTTTCCGTGCTGTTCACCGACAAAACCGTTTCTCGCGCCTGACGTCATGACACGCAGTGTCTTGTGGGAGATTGGACACGAATCCGTATCCCGGATACGTCAGGATTTGTCGGAATTGTTGGATCTGAGGTGCATCGGATCCCATCGGAAACGTTCCGTATCTGCTATGATGCACGATTGCGGATCCGCTGGATTTTTCAGGATCTGAGATCATGCCGTGCAGTGTGTATTTGTTGGTTAGGATCCGAAGCAACTACCGACAAACAAACAATCCGATTATCTCTGCCATATTGACAAATATCTGAAAACGAAGGATCCGCACAAATATCGGATCACGGATCAGGACGTATACGGCGTCGGAATTGCCGGATCTGAGCTGTAGCTGGTATTTGTCTGAATTTGCTCGGAAACGTTCCGTATCTGTACCCGAAACGTATGAAGGATCCAGACGTATACGGCGCCGGAATTGTCGGATCTGAGGTGCATCTTATTCAATCGGAAACGTTCCGTGTCTGCTATAATGCGTAATTCCGGATCTGCTGGATTCGTCAGGAAATGAGATCATGCCGTGCCGTGTGTATTTATTCGTCAGGATCCAAGACAACTACAGACATACAAACAATCCGAACATTCCGAATATAAAAAAAAAAAACGAGGGATCCGCACAAATATTTTCGGGTATCCGAGGCGCATCACGTATCCAGAGGAATATGGCGTCGGAATTGGTCAGATCTGCAAGCACCTCAGTATCCGAGCAGTGAACTGGATTTTTCCGGATTCGCTCGCAAACGCCATGAGGCCCGATTCCAGATACGTTGGATCCCTCAGGATACGTGGCCATTTCGTGCAGTGTCCTGTTAACGAATATCATAGATAAGTTGGCGTCGTAGTTTACCAATGTTATATATATACATATATGTGTATATGTATGTGTGTATATGTATGTATGTATATATATGTATATAGACCTAAAAATATATCTATAAGTTTGTATATTTGTTAAGTGGCGTTGGCAAAATAAGTTGTAAAACTTGAGTGCAGCGCCACTTTGTCTTTGTCTCTGTTATCTTTGAATGAAATAGAAAAAAAATGATCGACTTTCCCTGAGTCACATAAGCATTCCTATCACTAAAGAAAAAGCTCCTAGTCTCCACATGTCCTCTTTCTAAATATTCTGTAACGCATAGACCGTATCAACTACAGTTTTTGATGTATAGATAGACAGGGAATGATCGCGAATTGGGGAAAATCATTACGATCAAAATAATGGGTTGGTGGAAAGGGTGGTACTACAGCACAAACGACGGATACCTTCACTAAGTGGAGTATGGGGTGTGAAAAAACTGTCCAACGAAGGAAAAACCTTACCATAACCAAACCGAGTGGTCCAACGTAGTACTGGAACGCTCTTTCCATCAACCCCAACACGATCTACCTAACAACATTCCTGAATATTAATGATGCGTGATCCCTGTCAAAGCGGGTATTCTCGAGGTCATTTTACTGTAATTCATTAGCTGGGGGCACAAGCCGGGGATTGAAAAGTCTGGCCACAGCTTAACACCCAATACCGGCCCCATCATGCCGGACAAATACTAGTTTTCTTAACTGATACAACAATCTTGCCGTGTTATTAAGTAGGTTGTTCACAAAACCCCTTTCTTGTTATACATGAGAAGCTGCAGGGGATCTGCTACAAAATACAATATGATAAGTGACGTGATAACAACCAAGTACCTAAAGACGGAGGTTTTTTTTTTCAAACGTATAAATGAGAAATTTCCATACTTTGAATATTTAAACGCAACGGATAAATTTATATTTCGTTGCGTCTAGACAACCCTTGTACAAGAAACATGATCTGCTCATACATCTACACATGTACAAAGAAGCGAGAAGAAGTTGACTCTACTGGATCAGCTTAGCTTATCTCTTTCGTCTATCAAGTAACGTTATGTTTAACTATGTACTGTATTTATTTCACTGTGTATGTCACTTACATGTTAGTTAGGTTTATGTTAAACGACCTGTATCTAGCCCCTCGGGGCACGAATGTACAATAAAGGTTTTCCTTTATTCATTACAAGAAAATGACTTTATAAAAATCGCCAAATATGATGTAATTCAATTTCGAACTCCTGGTTCGAACGATGGGACCCAGGCGGCCTCTTTTTTCACCACGCTGGGGATAAGGCGAAAGTTGCAAAATTCAACTGGAGTATGGGAAAGTTCATAAACCTAACTGCTCAAGCCAGGCCGCCGTAAAAAGACTTTCTGAAACCTTTCAAAAAAGACTGACTTTATTAAGAAACCAGAGAAAGTTGGATTCACGCCTCCGCGCGATGCCTCCGAGACGTCTCCACGCACTGTCTCAACATGCCTACAGGAGGATATACGTAAAGAGTTTGATACATACCATTGTCAGAAATTGCAGTCGAAACTTCTTCTGAGAAGTCAGCCTTTTCCCACACCCCGTTCTCAAAGAATTTACTTTTGTGGATATAAAACGCGCGATAGCCTAGTGTTTGATCACAATGTTCGCAGAACTGTCTAGGTCTTTTTCTTCTCTTTGCAGCTCTTGTAGCGCTATCCATCATTCCATCATTCCACCTGCAGGTGCAAACTTCAATTGTAGACTGTATATGCAGCTTGGTTATTGTATTTTGAAGTCTGCAACATGATCACGTGAATGCGACTGACGACCAATCAGATCATACCCTAAATGGGACTATCCAATGGGAGTTGAAAGCCATTGTTTGCGAGGTTGGTTTAAACCGCACGTCGTCATAAAGGCTTAGCTTCCTTCGTTACAACACCCTATATTGGTTTAATCTTCAAATTTGCGAACCAAAATGGCATTAGGTATTTCGTCCGGTGGATTTTACCAAAGTGGTATCCGCAATAGGGACAAGGAAAATCCGTGGAATGGACATAGAACACCACAGCGGATCGCACCACAGCGGACCGGCGGATCGGGCAGCCTCAACTTTGTTTCACCGCCGCGTTCGGAAGTAAAAACGAACTGATTTACCGATCCGTTATGACACTAAACAGGGGGATGGAAGAACTTCTCGAGGTGTGCAAAAAGCAGTCCGAGGAACTGCAACTACTGAAGAATACAACGCAGACACAGCTTTCTGAACTTAGTGGAGAAGTTCTGTACCTCCGTCAGCGGCTTGACGAAGGGGAAGGGGACGTACTAGCTATGCCACAAACTGCTAAACGAAGAAGAAAGGCGAAGTCTACAAGTCTATCGGTAAGATACCTTCAAATCTAACTTGAGCACATGGTAATATTTTTTAATTCATACGATGTATAGTAAACGAAGAAGTTGGAACAACTCCGATCCTTCACTTTTCTAAGTATTGTGAATGGGTATAATTTCGCTAGCCTGTTTATGGCATCGTTTGGTGAGTCACAAAAGCTTCCTTTTATTCAAAACAGTTACAAACTTGGTCTTGAAATGAAGTTAACGTGTTTCACGCACGCCGAAAAGATCTGGATATTCAAATCAAAGTTATAACTTCTATCTAGTAAAATTATTTACATTTGGCAGTGAAATGTTAGTAACTGTTAAAAAATGCTAGCGTTTTTTTTTTCAACGCATTGTTTCATGGATAGATTTAGAGATTTCACACCTTCCAAAGCAACTCGGCCAACAAAAGAAAAAACAACACGCAACTAGTATGTCTGTTGCTAATGCAAATGAAGTCAAGAATACACATAAACCTAATTAACATACCACTGTATGGACCATTTTGTTACAGGAAATGGTGAGACGCCTTCACAAATCCGATGAAAATGAGAAGAAGTACAAGGGAACCGAAGGGTAAGTACTTATGTTTACGAACAGTACAGTTGCTCTTCAAGTTGAAAAACATACGTTCTTTGTAACCATGCAAGAAAAAGGCTAATAGATAGATAATCCCTCATAAATATACAGCAGGAAATCAACATCTTATAATTGTAATAAAACCATAAAACTGTTACATAAATACAGGCTCAACTCACCCCACAATGAGACAGTTACAACGTTCCTTGTCAACAAAGTTCGAAAAAGCAACACCGAACATCCTCCAGATATTATCCGAGGTGAGTAATTTTGCTTTAAATAGCAGAACGTGTTTGCCCATATCAGTTATGCAAGGCATGTTGTATTTTATGATGTAACGTTATAGTTTCTGTATAACCTAGGATACACTTCAACATTTGTTTTACGTATTACGACTTAAAACTGCGGAAACGTTTCCAAAGGATCTTCCGACGTCGTATCCTAAGATATGACTATGATTATCTGATAAATTGATACAGTTGGGCTTATGTATGTTTTGTATCAATTGCTTCTAGCTTCGTGTGTGGCGTATTATGAAACGGTACGGAGAACTTTCGTGGGAAGTCTACCCGAGAACGCTGAAAAAACAGCAAAGCAGGGCAACGACAAACGCCAACGCTCACGGAGAAAAAGGGTAAGTCAATGGATCATGTCATCGCAAATAACAAACAAGCCTTTGACAAAATAAACAATGTAAATATCCCTTTTGTACGAAAATATGACATCGTTGTATTGTAAGAATTTGCTCAAAATCGTCGCTGGGCTTTTGTAGGCTCGCGAAACTAAAAGGATCATCCTATGACGATATGGCACGTTTTTGCGCGGTTTTGAAATGCTCAAAGTAAGAAGTTATAAAACCACCACAATACCACTATCCAGACTACTTCGTTTATCCCGGTTTTAATGCTTCTATACTTTTCAGTACTAAATAACAGGGATATATAATCAAGTCAAAATTTTCAAATTTCTACTAAAAAAAGGAAAGTAAAAAGTAAAGCGTTATCAAGTGCAAATTACTACACCGGTTATCAAGTGTGTCCATAGTCGATAATTGCAGAGACACAAACAAGTAGGTGTTGAGTTGCTTTTGAGGTTCTACCTTTTTCTACTTCTAGATATTACGTTGGCCTTTTTTTTCAATAAATATATTTTTTTGACAAAGACTCCCTTACAAACGTTCGGTTCAAAATGCATATTTTATCGATAGCTAAAAAATGTCTGAACTGTTCTACAATGACGCTTTACAATCTGTCTTTTTACAAGTTTCAAAAATGGTGAAACTAAACTGGCCAATTACGGTGTTCAGCTGCTTAACACAATAATCTGCTCTTTTTACCCGGGCAGGGATGAAGGCTGGAAGGAAACCTCACGGAATGGAGACGGCTTAACCCTATCCAGTTTGGGGGGGCTAAAAGTGCCCGCGGCAACTTTGACATCGTATTACTGCCAAACGATGTATGCTACGACTACCAAACTTCGTGACTTTTCCTAAAATTTGTTGGGAACAATTCTATAATAATGGTTAAAGTTTATCATTTTTCATGTTGCCATGGAAACGGGTTTCTGACAGGCATTTTATGCAAAAATCATTAATTTTTGGAAAACAATGATATTTCTCAGGTTTTCTTGCACAACTACACTAGTTTTCCTACATGTATAACATTATACGTAATTAGATGTAACTTTCCTGATTAAATATTCATAATTTATGCTAATTTGATGACGTAATCAGTCAAAATGCAAGATGGCGGACTATATCACTATTTCAGGTATCAGCAGGCTTTTTTGCCTTTCAAATCGTCAATTCCTGACATTTTCTTTACCAGAAACATTTAGATTAACGTTTCAAGTCCATTTTCAGTGGCCTTTGGGTTCATAAGTGGAAAAAAAGGATTTTTAAAAATTTCAAAATGGCCGATCCAAGATGGCGGATCCCAAGGGATCGCTAACAACACATGACGTCACTCTATGGCGTAATTTTGACGTCAACGTACTTACCATTGACGTTGTATGCCTTGCATACCTTAAAATGAATAATACAAACCGTTTTGTTTAATACCTTTAGATATTACGGGAATTCCCTATTTAGCCAATAAAATCACATCGATTACGTCATAATTACGTCATATTACGTCATAACGTCACCAAAATTACAGGAATTATAAAACTTGACGTAAATATCACTCCCTGCAAATTTGGTGATGGTACATCAAACCGTTCGGAAATTCTGAACGCGAATCAGCCCCCCCCCCCCCAGTGCCCACCAACCCCCCCCCCCCCCCCCCAGTCCCAGATATACCAAAAAAGCCCAGTCTGGATAGGGTTAAGGGCTTCAATGGAGCTAGTTTGGAAGAAGGGGCCTTTGATGACACTAGCTATACTCTGACTGAACTGTAATGACTGTAGCGGTATTGTTTCAATTCGCTGCATAGTGTTAATCAATAGCGAGTTATATGCTGACCTCAAGACTGTTCATTTTCATTGATTTTTTATATGTTTTTTTCTTCTTTTTGTATTCATATAGGGGTTTTTACTGTTTGCATTTATGTCAGCGTTTAAAGATGTTCGCTGTCTATCATTCAGGAATGATTTTACAAAGACCACGGGTATGTAAATATGGTCTGTGCTTTGTTCGGACAGTTTTATTGTTTCCTATCGTTTGGTTATTTAGTTTCTGTTTATGTTAGGGAAAGTTTTGTTCATTTTTCGAATTCAATAGCATTGTTCCCTTTCATGTAGTTAAGTACTATGGTCTTTTCAGTTGTTTAGTTTCTGTTCTTATTGTATGGCAGTATGTATTGGTATGATGTTAGTAACAGGTAATGTACCTTTGCTTCCATGTAATTGCTGTTTATTTCTGATGAAAGGTCTGCCAACCTGTTAACACGAATAAAGATTCTAGTGTATTCTAAAATAAGTCTTCCATGATATGTCTTCATGGTTGAGGTGTGACAGTATGATGAAAATAATGTATTTTCCTGTAGGTCTATAATGTTAAAGTGAGGCCCCGGGTAATTTTGGGGTGGGATGGGGTGGTGCGTAGGGGGCGCGATGGACCGGTAATATCTTGGGGGGGGGGGGTAGTAATAAACTGGACAGGACATGTGTATGAATTTTCCCCTAGCTGCACAGGTAATTAACTGATAATTCGGTGATAATTGTCGCTAAATTATGCAGCTACCGCCAGCAAAGTATTCATTGGACAAGGCATGTATATGAATTTCCCTCTAGCTGCACGGGTAATTAACTGATAATTAGGTGATAATTGTCGCCAAATTATGCAGCTACCGGGAGTTAAGTGTTCACTGGGCAGGGCGTGTATATGGATTTCCCTCTAGCTGCACGAGAATTAACAGGGCGCCGACACTTCCTGCGCAGCCTAAGTGGTGCATTCGCGGTAAATCCCGGGACGGCGCGGGTCCCGTGCAAAAGAGCTGGGCAGGTCGGCACGACCTGGAGAGTAACGGAAAACTCGAATATACAGGCACGTGAAACACGGTTTCCACCCCGCAAATTCGTTATTTCGCACAGTGCAGAGAAAGTGGGATTCACGTCTCCGCTCGCTGCCTCCGAGACGTTTCCACGCACTGTCTTCCACATGCCTCCGAGATGTGTCCCAGATAGATGTGTCGCTACAGGCTTTCGTATTTTTCATCCACCCAAACACTATCTACCTACAAACATTCCTGAATATTAATGATGCATGAAACCTGTCAAACGGTAATGGTCGAAGCCTTTTACAATGATTTATAGGTTGGGGGCACATGCCGGGGTTTTAATAGTTTTTTAAGAGCTGTCTGTTGCCCTCCAACCCAATACCGGCCCCATCCTGTATGTGCCCGTCTGGCTACAATATAACAAATACTCCTAATCTAGCCGTGTTATGGAAGCGGATTATAAAGTCATATGGGCATATATCATAGGCATCACCATATCTAATTTCAGGTCAGTCGGTTTCATAGGAGCCCAACATATACATTTTTGTATGAAAATTGCCAAATAACCAAAAATAAATCATTTTAGCCCCATCCCATATATGACGAACATTTTAAATGAACTGGAAACATAAGTTATATGTCAACAACTTAAGGCCTCAGATCTCTTCTTGTTTTCAGTTCTATGCACCTTGTGACATCAAAGGTTAAAATCCTTAGCTTTGGTATTAACAGTCAATGTTCCCTTAAAAATCAATCGTTACTTACTGGTATTTCTATTTATAAAAAAAAACATTTAGAAAATATGTTTTAGTCTATTTCCATTATGTTGCATTGTGTTTTGGGGTTATTTGCTGAAAAATTGTATTTTTGGAAAATTGAAAATGGCGGGAACCAAGAGGCGGATAGCTAAAAGATATATAATGTTCTTTTTTGACGTCATGGCAGTTGATATTGACAAAAAAGGTCTCAGCAGACATTAACATACTGTTAGTCAACATTCATCCAATATATTGGGGTAGGTGGCGCTTTTAGGGGCAGCCACGGTTTTGCAGCAGCTGCCAACTTTGTCCCACTTTCCTGTGGATTTTACATGTTAAAAAGATTTTATTTATTATGTGAGTAACAATTGTCGTGTATGAAGTCAACTAGACTTGTTTGAGAGAATTCACCGTCGTCAGAAGCCAGCGTGAACAAGAAAATCGCCATACTCTGCACGTCATGATCAGCGTCCCTCGTCGGAGAGCAACAATGGCGTCCAGAACCGTCTTCATGTACTCCAGGGATTTCATGAGGAGCCTCAAAAGCAGCCTGCTACCATCAACTCCGCATCTGAAGGACCTACTACGCAACAACGGTATACTCAGGGGTCACTGCAGACCAAGAGGGACCAAAGCGGGTAGGAATTACCTTCGGAAAATCGAAACAGTGATCGGCAATGCCAACAACTTAAATTAACTTTGGCGCCAAAACTGAGTTGTCTAACCCAGTCACCCGCCCAAATCTAGTGCGTGTCGAAAATGTAAACAAAGACCGCCACAGCTGTGTTTATCCTGTACCAACATTCTTGTTGACCAATCCAAGATCACTGGTAAACAAGTTGGATGAATTCCAGTCTGTTTTACTGAGTAACGACGTTGACATTGCGGCAGTTTCCGAGTCGTGGTTCAGCCCTTCTATGCCCGACCAGTACCAGTCCATCGACGGTTACACAGTTTACTCCAAATGCCGTACCACTCGCCGCGGAGGTGGCGTAGCAGTTTACGTACGCGACAGCATCCCTTCCAGTACTATCTCCGATGTCACGGTCCCACAAAATCTCGAATGCTTGTGGGTCAAGGTACGTCCTTACCGTTTGCCACGACACCTCTCATCCATTGCCCTGTGCTGCCTGTATTCACCTCCACAGTCACCGTACGGAGAAGAACTGGTCGACCACCTGATCGCAACCTCGGACTACCTACGAATGACACACCCGGGCATCGGCCTGGCTTTCCCCGGTGATTTTAACCACTTGAACGTTCGTGACATTCTCCTCGATAAAGACCTCTCACAGGTGGTTCTGGGTAATACAAGAGGAAACGCCATGTTGGATCTCATCATCACCAACATGAAATCCTACTTCAAAACACCAGCCATACACCCTCCCATCGGTCTCAGCGACCACAACACCATCCTGTGGGAACCGAATGTGAAACTGAAACAAAACTCATGCACAAGGAAGCTTACTCGTCCCATGCGTGAACCTAATCTAAGCCACTTTGGAAAATGGATTACTACCCATTCTTGGAATGAGGTTTACGCCGCGACCACAACTCAAGAAAAGGCCGATGCCTTCTACAGCACATTGACGTCCGCCATTGCTAAGTTCTTTCCCACTAAATCTGTTAAACTACATCCCAGTGACAAGCCCTGGATAACTCCCAGAATCAAGCACCTTATCAAGCAGAGACAGAGAACATTCACACCTGGAATTCCTACCGTCATGTCAAGATTCTACAGGAACAAAGTCCAAAGAGAGATCCGGAAAGCTAAGAAAACATTCTACACGATCGACGTTGAAGGCCACAAAAAGAACAATCCAAGGTCTTGGCACAATGGTCTCAAGGCAATTTGCAACATGAACAAGAAAGCCAGTCGGATCTACGCTCCTGGCGTCGATCAAAACGACCATACCGCCATAGCCAATGCCATTAATGTCAAGTTCGCGACCGTGTCTCAATCACTGCCACCACTGCAGTTGTCATCTCTCCCATCATTCCTACCGGCCCAACCAGTTCCTACCATCCACGTGTGGGATGTGTACTCACAGCTACAATCCACCAACACCTACAAGAGTCCCGGTCCTGATGGCATACCTGCTCGTATCCTTAAGGAATTCGCATGTGAGTTGAGCACTCCCCTTTGTGACTTATTCAACACGTCATTCACTGAAGGCACTGTTCCCCGTCAGTGGAAAGAAGCTAACGTAGTTCCCCTGCCAAAGTCGTCACCGCCAAGCATCGATGAACTACGCCCCATTTCCCTTACCCCTATGCTGTCGAAGCTTTGCGAACGCTTCGTCACAAATTGGATTGTTAATGACATTTCCCCCAGACTCGACCCACGTCAGTTCGGGGGCCGTAAGCAGAGATCAACAACACATGCGCTGGTCAGCCTAGTGGACTTTCTTTACAAATCATCTTCATTACCAAGTTCAATCTGTACCCTTGTCACCACAGACCTGTCTAAGGCTTTTGACAAAGTTGATCACACAATTGCTGTTCGTTCCTTAGTTGACATTGGTGTTCGCCCGTCAGTGATTCCGTGGATCTGCAGTTTTATGACCGACCGACGGCAGAGGGTCTCCTACCAAGGTTCTACCTCGGACTGGCTTCACCTTAGTTGTGGAGTTGCGCAGGGAACTCTTCTTGGGCCAGTCATCTTCACCGCACTAATTGACGCAGCACTCCGCGAAGAGGCCAACCGTTGGAAGTATGTAGACGATATGAACATTGCAGAGACCCGGTTGATACGCCAGCCATGTGCACTTCAACCCAAACTTGATGGCCTGAACAGTTGGGTCTGTGACCACAAGATGGCCTTAAACCCGAAGAAATGTAAAGTTCTTCAAGTGTGTTTCGCGAGAACCCCTCCCCCTCCGGAACCTCTGTTCATAAGTGGACACGCCCTTGAAAGTGTAACATACATCAAAGTTCTGGGCACGACCATTCAAAGCGATTTGAAATGGGACCGTCAAGTGGATAACATGGTCAAATCTTCAAACAGGAGACTTTTCGTGTTACGCAGACTGAAGAGATGTGGTGTGTCGACTCCGGACCTCACGACTGTTTACGCAATGTATGTGCGTCCCACACTAGAATACGCAGTAGCCGTATGGCATCCAGCGTTGACTTGTAAACAATCAAATGCTCTAGAAAGAATCCAAGTGAGAGCCTGCAAAATCATCCTGGGGACACAATATTCCAGCTACAGCACTGCACTAACCACACTGGACCTCAGCTCACTTTCCGACCGTCGCCGTACACTCTGTAGAACTTTTGATGAATCACTGCTCAACTCTGACTTTCGCGAATGGCTACCTCCACTACGGCAGAACATTTCCGGTAGATGTACACGCAATTCGCAGAAGCTGGACATTCCTTATTGCCGGACAGTCCGTTATAAACATTCGCCAATTCCTTACCTTGTTGAACTATTGAATGACTGTTAATCAAATGCATTATCTGCCTTCGGACTCACTTATCTTACACAAAGCTTGATTTGACACGGTATTCTTCGCTTTTGTTATGTCACAGTGTAAAGTGTACAGCTTTTAATGTGTTCGTTTCGTTTAATCAACTCCCTTATAAATTTTAAAATGTTTGTAATGCTTTTAAGTTATTTGAAATGCTTTTAAATTGCTGCCATGTAAAAGCAAATCAATTCAGAATTTTAATGTCTGCCAGTTTGCTTGAATAAAGATTGATTTGATTTGATTTGATGTGATATATACGGTTCCAGCCAAGTCACGTGATGGACGTCATAATTACGTCATATTACGTCACGATGACACTAACATTGTCAAAATACACACATGTTGCTTATAAACTACCCTCTGAAAATGTATTGGCCATACGATAAGTAGTTTAGGAGTTACAGGGGTCGGAATAGAGGGCCTCAAAAGCACACACCTCACACCCCGGTCCCACCATGATCAAAAAAGCCCGGTCGGAATAGGGTTGATGTCTTTTAGAAATTTTGTTTAAATATGATGGTATATGATGGGATTTTTGTTGTTGCTTTTCCAAAGCTTCATAGAAAATAGCAAACGGAGAAGCTCTATAGAGGAATTCCGTAGCAGAAGGAACCCTCAAAAACATGTCACTCGAAAAAAAGGTCCCCCGAAAGTGCGAAATGGAACGAAATGGAACGAAATGGAACGAAATGGAACGAAATGGAACGAAATGGAACGAAAAGGAACGAAATGGAACGAAATGGAACGAAATGGAACGAAATGGAACGAAATGGAACGAAATGGAACGAAATGGAACGAAATGGAACGAAATGAAACAAGATAACATATGTAACATTATGAAATGAAATACCAGTACCACTCGCTTCTGTATTTAAACTGCTCCCTGTTCCCATCTACTGTGAATGCTACGACGTTCCGTATATTTCGCTATCAACCGGTATATCATTTCATAATGTTACATTTGAAAGGAAATATATGTTGTTTTGTTCCTTAGTTATTGTTAGTTTTCGGCCGGTTTTCAGTCAAAACATCGTGGCGAGTTTCATTTGGTTACAGCTAGGGTTTGGCTTCTACCATTATCAATAGTATGGTGGTACTCATTAAAAAGTGGATCCGTTATGCTTATTTCTCTCATAAATTTAGTATAATTTGGATTTTACATCATTGCATATCTGTATCAATTCGTTTTGAAGGTTTTGATACTGAAATTACTCTCAGCGATTTGGTATTACAAAATATATTCACCGTATTTAACCTGAATAACAGTGGTATCGTCCGCTGAACTCTAATGACCTTTGTTTGCATGCTGCGACGCCATCTTGGAACAATGCGGAAATTTGATTTAGATTTTTTATTTACCCGCGGAAAAAGTAAATTCAGCCCGGATAATTATATTTTCAAGAACTTAACACACCAGATACACGAACGAGTCTTATATTAAAAAGCTGCGGCCATTATTTCGCCAAGTCCGACTGCTCAGAAATGGCGATGTACCGCGGAACGGAGGAGTGTAAACAGCCATATAAAAATGCAAAGACACCATTCTAGAAATAGTTTAAGTTAAACTACGAAATTATTTTTTTCTTCATTCAAACACTTAAAGAGTCCTAGTTGAGTCCACACTTGGCGCAGCTGCAGCGCAGAAATAAAAAAAAATAGAAAAAAAAATAAAAAGATTGTGAACCAGGCGTGGGCTCGGAGCAAGCTCCTTGCTCGGAGTTACGGCCGCTGTTGTAAACAAAGGCACGCCGACCACGCGCCGCGCCGTGACCGTAATCGGTAGTTGGCGTTGCGGCCGGACTCCAAATCGCCGGGCCGCGGACACATTGGACAGGTGACCGCTATAGACCTATTTTTAATGCTTATATCAATGAGAAAAGTCCAAGGGGCCGACAAAAAATTGACCACTATGGCCAGGTTTGACTGTATATATTTTTTTTTTCCATTTCGTTCCATTTCGTTCCATTCCGTTCCATTTCGTTCCATTTCGTTCCATTTCGTTCCATTTCGCATTTTCGGGGGACTGGAAAAAAATACCAAGATTTTTCAATCATGATAACAAGATAATAACTTTTCTTTTTTTTTTGCATGTTTATATTTTCATGACATTTACGAAGGAGAACTTTGACGATTTGGACAAAGTTATTACGTTAGAATTTCTTTTCTTTTTGATTAATTTCCTTTAAACAAGTGTGTAGTTGTAAGACATCAGTAGAGCATTAAAAATGAAAAATATTTTAAAAGGGGTTCTATGAAAGTGCTCCATCGAATAATTTTGATAGCCACGCGTTTATCCTGACCGCTACTTAAGTAATTAAAATGTTTAGAAATTTCAATTTCCACTTCTAGATATTACGTTGGCCTTTTTTTCAATAAATGTATTTTCAGACAAAGACTCCCTTCCAAACGTTCGGTTCAAAATGCATATTTTATCGATAGCTAAAAATGTCTGAACTGTTCTACAATGACGCTTTACAATCTGTCTTTTTACAAGTTTCAAAAATGGTGAAACTAAACTGGCCAATTACGGTGTTCAGCTGCTTAACACAATAATCTGCTCTTTTTACCCGGGCAGGGATGAAGGCTGGAAGGAAACCTCACGGAATGGAGACGGCTTAACCCTATCCAGACGGGGGGGGGGGGGGCTAAAAGTGCCCGCGCCTAATTTGACATCGTATTTCTGCCGAACGATGTATGCTAGGACAACCAAACTTGGTGACTTTTCCTAAAATTTTGTTGGCAACAATTCTATAATAATGGTTTAAGTTTAAATTTTTTTTCATGTTGCCATGACAACGGGTTTCTGACTGGCATTTTATGCAAACATCATTAATTTTTTGAAAACAATGATATTTCTCGGGTTTTCTTGCACAACAACACTAGTTTTCCTAGATGTATAACATAACATGTAATTAGATGCAACTTTCATGATTTAATATTCATAATTTATGCTAATTTGATGACGTAATCAGCCAAAATCCAAGATTGCGGACTATATCACTATTTCAGGTATCAGCAGGCTTTTTCGCCCTTAAAATCGTCAATACCTGACATTTTCTTTATCAGAAACATTAGATTAACGTTTTTAGTCTATTTTCAGTGTCTTTTGGGGTCATAAGTGGGAAAAAAGGATTTTTAAAAATTTCAAAATGGCCGATCCAAGATTGCGGATCCCAAGGGATCGCTTACAACACGTGACGTCATTTAATGACGTCATTTTGACGTCAACGTACTTACCATTGACTTTGTATGCCTTTGCGTACCTTAAAATGAATAATACAAACCGTTTTGTTTAATTTCTTTAGATATTACGGGAACTCCCTATTTATCCAATAAAATCACATCGATGACGTCATGATTACGTCATATTACGTCATAACGTCACAGAAATTCTCGGAATTATAAAACTTAATATGAACATCACTTCCTACAAATTTGGGAAGGATACATGATACCGTTCAGAAGTTATGAGGGGGGCCGAATGAGCCCCCCCCCCCGTCCCAGATATCCCAAAAAATCCCAGTCTGGAAACGTCACCAAAAATACAGAAATTATAAAACTTGACGTGAATATCACTCCCTGCAAATTTGGTGATGATACATCATAACGTTCGGAAATTATGAGGGGGGCCGAATCAGCCCCTCCCCCCAGTCCCAGATACACCAAAAAAGCCCAGTCTGGATAGGGTTAACGCAACAAGCTACTTCGCAAGGATAATCCGAAGTGGCTTGACAACCTGGCGGAGGAAGCAGAGACTGCTGCCCGTAGGGGTGATCAAAGATCCCTCTATAGGACCTTATGGACCCTCACAGGGAAATCAACACCACCCACTGCTTCTGTGAAAGCCATGGACAGAACCATCCCCGACACACCAGAACAACAGCTGGCGCAGTGGAGGGAGCACTTTCAGAGCCTGCTCAACCGCCTCTTCTCAGTTGGAAGCACTGGCTGCCACGGCCACGGAGGACGACTCTGTCACCACCGGTCCCCCTACCCTGGAGGAACTGATTAGGCATATAGGGAATCTTAAACCTTGCCGAGCCGCTGGGGCTGATGACATCACCCCAGAGCTGTTCCTACATGGTGGTCCAACAGTCGCAGGCCAACTGAAACAGCTGTTTACTGTCAACGAGGTTGTCCCAGAAGATTGGCTGCTTGGAGTCATCCTCCCATTCTGGAAGAAGGGCCCTAAAGATGTGTGCAGCAACTCCAGAAGGATCACCCTGCTGAGTGTTCCAGGGAAGGTGTTTGCCAATGTCATCCTTGCAATACTGCGTCCACTTCTCATCCGCAAGCAGAGAAAGGAGCAGAGCGGCTTTACACCAGGAAGAGACGGGAGTTCAGGAAACCATTTTACGCTGTCACGTGGACCTGAAACAGGCAATTGACTCCGTGGACAGACCAGCCCTCTGGATGATACTCAAGATCCTGGGTGTTCCGGCCAAGCTGCTTAACACTCTCACACTACTCTATTCCAACACTTCCTCCTGTGTCAAAGTAAACGGGCTGCTGTCTGACAGTTTCAACATCAACAGCGGTGTCCGCCAGGGCTGTGTACTGGGCCCCACCGTGTTCAACACAGCGATTGACCACGTCATGGGGAAGATAGTGCACCAGTGTGATTGCGACGCCAGCTTTGGTGACGTTACCATCACAGACCTGGACTACGCGGATGATGTTGCAATCCTGGCCGAAGTCATGGAAGTTCTTCACCTTGCCCTGCAGGCCATGGACACGGAAATTCAACCGCTCGGCCTGATGGTCAGTTGGGAGAAGACCAAGGTACAGTCCCTCTGCGACTAGGAAACCCCAAACCAGGACCTGTGATCAACACCCACCAGGTGGAAGTTGTAGACAGGTTCTGTTACCTTGGTGGCACCATTACATCTGACTGCAGGAGTGATTCTGACACGCATCTCATAATCGGTCGTGCCGCGGCCGCGATGGCTAGCTTGAACAACATATGGAGTAACAGGAAGATCTCCCTTCAAACCAAACTTGGACTTTATAACAGTCCCGTACTTTCAATTCTCATGTAAGGTTCTAAGGCCTGGACTCTAACAGCCATCCAGGAACTCAGACTGGATGCCTTCGACACTAGGTGCCAACGTAGATTGCTATGAATTAGGTGGTATGACTTGGTCTCTAACACAACCCTACGTTACATCACCAAGCAGCCGCCCCTGACGAGCATGATACGGTCAGCCCTGTTCCGCCTCTTTGCCCACATTGCACGGGCGGACCCTCCCCTTGAGCCAGCCGACCTGCTGAGAGAGCCGACCCCCAACACATGGACCCGTCCCAGAGGGCGACCACGGCGAACCTGGGGTGACCAATTGAAGGAGGACCTTCTGACTGCCGGCCTCACCATGGACACCGCTTGGGAGGTCGCCAGAGACAGATCAACCTGGAGGACCATATGCAGAGGCGCTATGCTCCCCTCGGGAGCTCGCGGCCTTGAGTGAGTGAGTGAGTCACCCGAGAGCTGAACTTATTGTTCTTGGGGATTTGAATGCCCATCATGTAGACTGGTTAGGCAGTAATAAGACCGATGTACATGGAGAATGTGCATATGAATTTGCCATCCTGAACAAGTTCCACCAACTCCTTGATGAGCCGACGAGGCTTGGCAATGACGGGAACTGCTCCAAACTGGACCTCTTTCTCAACACTTCTCCAGACAACCATGTCATGACTGTTAGTGCACCGCTTGGATCCTCCGACCACTGTGTTTTAACTTCTGTAGCGAACAACAAACTTCCAACACAGAGTAAACCTGGCCAACGTAAGACTTGGTACTATGACAAAGCTGATTGGAATGGAATGCGCTCATACCTGGCTGATGTTAGCTGGTCCACTTTCTTAAAGGGCCAACGTGCTGATGCAGCATGGTGTTGTGTGAGAGACAAGATCAAGAATGCCATGGATATGCCCATACCTTCAAAGTCAACCAAACACCGATATTCTGATAAACCCTGGTTCAATGAAGATTGTAAATCCGCAGTCCAAAGAAAGCAAAATGCTTTAAAAAGGTGGCAGAACGACCGAACAAATAACTCATGGGTTTTTATACCAAATCAAAGGCAGAATGTCAACGTGTTTTACATTTTGCTTGGATCCAGTTTGCACAGAATTTAAAGCAGGATCTCAACCGGGCAGACAATAAGCAGTGGTGGAAGCTTGTCAAAACAGTAACTGATAGCAGCAAAACGTCCTCTATAGCTCCATTAGTCAGCGTAGGTCAAACTTTCAGTGAGCCGAGGGATAAGGCTGAGTTACTGAATAAGACTTTTGCTGCAAATGCTCATCTTATTGACAATGGCAAGACTACCCCAAACGTGTTACCCAAAACAAGCAACATACTTTCCTCTTTGAAGTTTTGGCCCAAAACAGTTCTTCGGAAACTTCGAAATTACATCCAAGGCGAATGGTCCAGATTGAATATCGGCAATAGTACTCATGAACTGCGGTCCTGAACCTGCCCCAGCACTAGCCAAGATATTCCAGATCTCTCTTGACTCTCAAACAGTTCCCTCCGACTTGAAAGCTGCCCATGTGATAGCTTTACGTAAAAAGGGAAAGAAGAAAGATCCTTCCAACTATAGACCACTATCATTACTGCCAATAATAACTTAAGTCATGGAGAGTATCACCAGTGACCATATTTGGAAACATCTTGACACCCACCGTCTTCTCTGTGACAGCCAGTATGGCTTCCGAGGGAACAAGTCCACAATCGACATGCTTTCGTACATTACCCAGTGGTGAAAATTGCTCTTGACTCTCAGCGAGAAATCGGAGTTATGACCTTGGATATCAAGAAAGCCTTTGATCGAGTGTGGCACCCGGTCTCCTGTCCAAGCTGATCTTCCTTGGTATCCAATGTGACTGGTACGGCTGGATCTCATCGTTCCTTGCTGACAGGTGCCAGTCTGTTGTAATGGACGGATTTACTTCCTCAACTGTGCCCATAACTGCTAGAGTTCCCCAAGGCAGTGTCCTGGGGCCTTTACTTTTTCTGATGTATATTGATGACCTTGCATCACATCTAGAGAATGACCTTCACCTGTTTGCGGATGATTCAACTCTTTACGTCATTGTAAAAGAAATCGTGGCCCGAGGAACACTTGTGCTGTGAGCCTTCAACGCGACCTGGACATCATAGACAAGTGGGCCTCTGACTGGCGCATAATATTTAATGCAGGTAAAACTGAGGAGATGATTTTTAGCAGGAAACGCGAACAGACCCACCCTCCTCTTCATGAATGAAGAGTTGAAGCCTACACAGAGCATTACCCTTCTTAGTGTCACCATTACCAAAACCTTAACTTGGACTCCATTCATCAAAAACCTTGCCAAGAAGGCGGCTAAGAGGTAATACATCCTTTGGCGTACTAGGGACCTTCTTCCTCTTCAGGCTAGGATCACAGTGTACAAGGCATATATCCGTCCCCTCATGGAATACGCTTGCCCAATATGGAGCGGAGCTGGCACAACAGCTCTCAACCTTCTAGACAGACTCCAGAGGAAAGCTGCGCGACAACTCCAGATATGGGACCCACAAAGAGTAGGAATATTCCCCCTGGACCATGGGAGAAAAGTAACCAGCCTTAGTACCTTCTACCGGCACTTCTTCCTGCCACCCTCCGAGGAACTCACAGGAACCATGCCGACACAAGCAACTGGTCTGCGAGTGACCCGATCAACCACAAGTGGCCACCCATACCTTGTGAACATCCCTAGATCTAAGACTCAGCTCCATTTGACTCCAGTAGACTATGGAACGCACTGCCAGCCTCGGTTTTCCCGTTATTCCAAATGTGAACACTTTCAAGACTGCAGTAAACAGAGTTCTCTTAAACCCCTTATAGCTTATCCTATAAAAATAGTACTTATTGTTGTATACTGTAATATAATGATATTGTGATGATGATGATAATAATAATATTGAATCTGAGGTAATGTTTAAGCGGATGACAAAATATAAACTCGAGGCAAGATTGTCATGTGACTCTCTTTTGTGTATTATGCTTATGATGTACGAGCCGCCTATCTTCGTGGAATCGATGACAACATCAGGCTGACGAACTGATTAAAAAAAATGAACGAAGCGGTACCGATATGGATATTTAAAACGTAACTCACCATCTAAAAATCAACAAAACAGAGTACAATTGTCCCCAGATTTAGTTCGTCATTGTAAATCGAAACAATCAGAACACTGAGAAAATCCAGGTACATTTAGCGCGTGCCTTAATACGCTCACATTTTTAGAGACTTTAAAGATACCTACGTATCTCGGTACAGACTATATTTGTGACTTTGCGTTTTACTCTAATCAAATTGTAGGAGAACAACCCACCTCGGAAAAGGGTATTCCAAACTGTGAAACAAGCGCAACACTTTGTTACGTGACGTTGTGCAGAAAGACTACTGTAAAGTGACAGTTGGTGCCCTTTAGTGTTTATGCAACCGACCGTCCTAAAAGTATGCCACGTTATTCAAGCATTAAGAATACCTAAGTTATCTGCTCACAAAATGGCTGACATAGTCACATTGCTCAAAAACCTAGTCAAGAAATGGAAATAAAACGTATTCCTCTATAAGATGACATCGTTAGGTTTCAAACAGACATGACATTTTAAGACAAAGTGTCCAAAGGTTTAAAATGGGGTCACACCAGCTGTGTGAATAATACTGTAAATATGATTATATATACTTGAGGAAAGGTGTGTGCATTGGCATTTCGCGATAGCACCGATCACATACAGTACGCGTGTGGCATGAGCTGTAAACTACAGAAAGAGATAAGCAAAATACTATTCGGAAGTACCTATGTTTTGCTAAGTACAAACGCGCAACATGTTATCGAGGGCACATCTACCAATCAGTTCTCCGTGGCACAAAAGAACGTCCATCATCTGATAAGATCTCTTTAATCACGCCAACAAATCAGCACAGGTGGCTGTTTCTCACGGCAGAATAGGTCGTCCTTTGTCTGATAAGATCTCTTTAATTACACACCTGGCGCCATGACGCCGACGAAGGACATACGGCTTTTGTTCTTGCCAGAAAAGAGAGGGTTCCGCCTACGGCGAGGTCGCTTTAATCACACGCTTGGAGCCAGACGCTAATAAATCATCCCAGGTCGCAGTTTCCAATGACACAAAATATCCCTGTCCCTGTCATTAAATGAAGGCCAGCTCGGATAAACAACGTTTCTTCACATCTAATGGATACGTTAAGCAGGCAATTATAGACAAACTCCTTGCTGACAAAGGTTTAGTCAATTATTGCACAGAATCCCAACTATACATCTTAGATATCCTTAGTTGTAAGTACCAGTTTGTTTTTACCTTAGGTGGACACAAGAACACTTGATTGTCAAATTATGTTCGCAAACAAGCTGACGACAAATTCCACAAAAAAATGACCTACATATGGGTCTCCATCATGACATAATTGAAATTATCCTGTGTCATCTCGAGCATTACCGACAGAGATGACAATGATTAGCCAGAAAACCTGAACATATGCCTTTCAGAAACTCATTGCCATGGCAACACGAAAAATCATGAGCTTACGTAAGTATTATGACATTGTTGCCAAGAAGATTTTAGCAGAAGCCATTAAGTTAGGCGGCTCTAGCACAGGCAGTTCAGGAGTTAAACGACACGAAAGTTGGTGCAGGCCTCAAAGACCCCTCCGGTTTTAATAGGGTTAAGACAACATACAAAAGGAGAAATGAAGAAAATGTACCAAATTGAAGTCGAAATCTCATGGCAGACATCGGTCAAGTTCGAATTGAACGACACTGTAAAAACAAAAAAAAGCTACCTGATTCAAATCTGTATTTTGTTTTCCCCTGAATTGAGCTCACTGTAATCATATTTTATCGTAGCAATGCTATTTGCATCACATACAATGGTACGGTGCTAGTGTTTCGTTCACTACTACAGACAAAAAGTCTGTCGCCCGTCAAGAGCACTGTTTACCAGTATGTATCGCAGTAGCTACGTACGCAAGATTCATGGAAATGTTATCAACAATGTCGTACTAGCCTTGGGGTAGCTGCGCAAGCCAAACATAGAAAGTGGGACCTACATACAGTATTGAAAGTATAGATTTTACGAAAGTGACAGAAGAAGTAAATGAAGACGCTTCATTTGCAAACCCGAAATCCGCATGAGTTTTAGTGTATTCCGAGGATTATCAAAAGACATGTTCAACATTGTATGCACTTTGTAAGGATCGTATGTATTCCACGTAATGGATCGTATGTATTCCGTACGGATCGTATGTATCTACTTAATGGATCGTATGTATTCCGTAAGGATCGTATGTTTCTAAAAATGGATCGTATGTATTCCGTAAAATTCGTATGTATTCCGTAAAATTCGTATGCATTCCGTAAAATTTGTATGTATTCCGTAAAATTCGTATGTATTCCGTAAAATTCGTATGTATGCTTTGGCACCCCTGCCCTAGCCTTTCCTTCAACCAGAGTTTTATAAGCCTCTTCATATTCCTCTTGTTCGAACGGGCCCTCCTTGATGTCAAGCTCCTCGAATACAGTAGGAATTTCCTCGTCTTCATCGGTGATGCTAGGGGGATCTCCAAGGAGATTTTCGAAGTGGTTGTACCAGTTCTCCATCCTTTCTTCCTGTGTACTTCCTTCCAGCTGTCCCTTCCTAGTTGTCTTTCTATCAGTGATGTCGTTAATGAGTTTCCAGCTCTGTCAATGCTTGCAGTTCAGATGGGCCTTCTCCACTTCTCCGATCTTGCTGCTGAGTTCTTCCTCTTCCACAGTAATATAGGCTGCTTTTAACTTCTTTTTGGCCTGGCTATACTCTTGTCTGTTCACTTCGGTTGTGTTCTCCTTGTATTGATCATACGTGTTATTCAGCTCGTGTCTAGCCTTTGCCACCCTCGGGTCCTCTGAATGCCTTGTCTTTCTTATCATCTTCTTTAGTGGGACCACCTTCTCTGCAGCCTCCTGTGTTTGTTTTGATGAACCTCTCATACCTGCCTGTAGCAGATTCCTGAAGTTCCTGTAGCGGTTAAAACCTATTATGTACCTCGACCGTGTACTGTTCTTGTAAGACTCTGCTGTTCTTGAACAGGTTCCAGTCATATTGCCCTTTCCTTGGCTCCGTTTTCTTCTCACGCAGACTCAGTCTTACCCTGGCAACTACAATTCTGTGGTCTGGACCAACACTTGCGAAAGCAGGAGAAACCAGGAGAAACCAGGAGAATATAGGAGAATGCAGGAGAATATAGGAGAATGGAGGAGAATCTTGGAGTATGCAGGAGAATATAGGAGAAACCAGGAGAATATAGTACAAAGCAGGATAATATAGGATAAACCAGGAGAATATTGTAGAAACCAGTAGAATATAGAATAAACCAGGAGAATAGAGGAGAAACCAGAAGAATATTGGAGTAACTAGGAGAAACCAGGAGATACCAGGAGAATATAGGAAAATGCAGGAGAATATAGTACAAAGCAGGAGAATGCAGCAGCAAGCAGGAGAATATAGGAGAAGGCAGGAGAATGCAGGCGAAAGCGGTAGAATGCAGGAGAATGTAGAAAAAAGCATGATAATATAGGAGAATGCAGGAGAATACAGGAGAAGCAGGGAATATAGGAGAAAGCCACTAGAAAACTCTATACTATGTGCCAATTACCACCTAATCTCTCATGCCCACAGGTCCCATTCTAAAGCGCATGGAGATCACCCTGCGGGCGAGGGAACATCCCCAACCTGACTAACATTGTAGCCAACAAAAAGATGGCCTGCTCCGCCCTCCTAAAACAAGTGGCATCATCTGCCACTACATCCTGACCTGGTGTTACCAACTGCCCCGCATGCCTGTCATCGATGTACTGCGTAGAGGGGACCCCTACTCGTCTGACATAACCTGTCACCGCAAGACCCAAAGTGTTATAAATTTGTATTCCTTTCGAAAATGTTGCAACATAGATTCATCATTTGTTCCTACATGTTCCAACTTATTATCTGAAAATCCTCTTGAAGACATGGTATTGACTCTATCAGCCAAATGTTCCTATTTTACTTATACTTGTTGTTCTATACACGTTTCGATATACAAAGAACATCAGCCAGCATAAACAAAAGAATATCAAGAAAACCGTATACTTGGATTGCATTTGACCTATCAGACGCTTTCTTAACTTTTAAGTCATAATGTAACCCATATGGAGTCCAAGATTTTTCTCTATTTGTCTGTATCAGTACAAAGCAAACTAAAAAACGCTGACTGTAATTCCGCGCCTCGTTATTTTGGCCCCATTTTTAAATGAGTTAACTTTTAACTGAAAGACCTTCCCGCATACCAAATATCAAGATATGTCGGATTTGAACATTCATAAGCTACAAGTGGTGCAGAATATTAGAGCCTGTAGAATGTTGTTGAAATGTGCAATAGACACACCTGTTATACATATGGATTCAGATATGAGGTGCCCACGGTAAGAGAAAGGTTTGCTCTCAGTACTTTTAACTTTTTTAAGGAATACTTGTCAGTCATGAAACAAAACAAAAAACTACAGTTCTATTAACCAGTCATTCACCAGTTATTCGTGAATTAAGCTAGCAATTTGTATATATATATATATTATGATTATGTATACATTTTCTTTTAATCTTGCTCTGT
Organism: Branchiostoma lanceolatum; assembly: GCF_035083965.1. NCBI lineage: Eukaryota > Metazoa > Chordata > Leptocardii > Amphioxiformes > Branchiostomatidae > Branchiostoma > Branchiostoma lanceolatum. Next base: position 24,621,674 of record NC_089726.1, read on the forward strand.
ATATATTTCTGTATTTGTATGTATTAGCGTTTAACCCTTTAAGACGACTATTCTAAAACGGTATCGCAATAAACCAAAAAAAATAAGACAATCGATTCAGGCTAGGTAAGTGTAGAAATGGTTGATCTAAGTTTACTGTTGCCTCGACTCCTGGGTATGTGGCGTTATTTTGTTTATCATGAATACTGTACTTACCTGGGCAGAATAATCGACTTTCCCTGAGTCACATAACGCAAGCCCGCTGTCAACAAAAGTGAAAGACGCCAGGTGGTCTATGTTCGGACACATTCTGAGAATGCCGACTGACACACCCCTGCAAAACAGGCTTTAGACTTTGCCCTGATAGGATGCAACAGATATAGTTACAGAAAAGGAAGACACTGCAAAAACTTACTGAGCCTACTGAGGGCAGACCTAAAGGAAAGAGGTCAAGGACCGTTGCGGTCAGAAACAAACTTACGGGAGGGAGCTAAGGAAGCTCGCAGCGAATCGGACAAAGTGGAAGGGACTAAAGGAAAACTGATTGCGGCTGCAGGATGTTTCAACTACTGCAGCAGCAGAAAACAGTGAACTACTACTACATAAGTATTCCTATCACTGAAGAAAAAGCTCCTAGTCTCCACATGTCCTCATTCTGAATATTCCGTAACGCATAGACCGTATCAACTACAGTTTTTAATGTATAGATAGACAGGGAACGATCGCGAATTGGGGAAAATTACGATCAACATAATGGGTTGGTGGAAAGGGTGGTACTACAGCAAAAACGATGGATATCGTCATTAATTGGAGTATGGGGTGGGAAAAACTATCCAACGAAGGAACAACCTTACCATAACCGAACCGAGTGGTCTAACGTAGTACTGGAAAGCTCTTTCCATCAACCCCAACACGATCTACCTAACAACATTCCTGAATATTAATGATGCGTGATCCCTGTCAAAGCGGGTATTCTCGAGGCCATTTTACTGTAATTCATTAGCTGGGGGCACAAGCCGGAGATTGAAAAGTCTAGCCACAGCTTTACACCCAATACCGACCCCATCATGCCTGTGCTGAAATTGGACAAATACTAGTTTTCCTAACTGATACAGGAATCTTGCTGTGTTATTAAGCAGGTTGTTCACAAAGCCCCTTTCTTGGTATACATGAGAAGCTGCGTGGGATCGGCTACAAAAACAATATGATAACTGACGTGATAACAATCAAGTACCTAAAGACGGAGGGTTTTATTTTCAGACATATAAATGAGAAATTCCCATACTTTGAATATCTAAACGCAACGGATAATTTCTTATTTTGTTGCGCCTAGACAACCCTTGTACAAGAAACATTATCTGTTCATAAATCTACACATGTACAAAGAAGCGAGAAGAAGTTGACTGTACTGGATTAGCTTTGCTTATCACTTTCGTTTACCACGTAACGTTATGTTTGGCTATGTACTGTATTTATTTAACTGTGTATGTCACTTACGTGTTAGTTAGGTCTATGTTAAACGACCTGTATCTAGCCCTTTGGGGCACGAATGTACAATAAAGGTCTTCATTCATTCATTACAAGAAAATGACTTAATAAAAATGGTCAAATTTGATGTAATTCAGTTTCGAACTCCTGGTTCGAACGATGGGACCCAGGCGGCCCTCTTTGTTCACCACGCTGGGGATCAGACAAAGATTGCAAAGTTCAACTGGAGTTTGGGAAAGTTCATAAACATAACTGCTCAAGCCTTGCCGCCGTAAAAAAGACTTTCTGAAACCATTAAAAAAGACTGACTTTATTAAGAAACCAGAGAAAGTGGGATTAACGCCACCGCGCGCTGCCTCCGAGATGTCTCCACGCATGCCTCCGAGATGTGTCCCAGATGTGTCGCTACAGGCTTTCGTACTTTTCATCCACCCAAACAATATCTACCTACCAACATTCCTGAATATTAATGATGCGTGAAACCTGTCAAACGGGTATAGACGAAGCATTTTACTATGATTTATAGGCTGGGGGCACAAGTCGGGGTGTTATCCGTTTTTTTAAGAGATGACTGTTGTCCACCAGCCCAATACCGGCCCCATCCTGTATGTGCCCGTCTGGCTACAATATGACAAAGACTCCTAACTGATACAATCTAGCCGTGTTATAAAAGTGGATTGTATACTATGCTGGCATCGCCATACCTAATGGCAGGTCAGTGGGTTTCATAGGAGCCCAAAATATACATTTTTGAATGAATTGCCCAAAATCCAAAAATTAATCATTTCAGGTACGTAGTGAACGCAAAAGGTGTAAATGAGGTTTTGTGAACATGTGTTTTTCGGTACGAACTTTCAAGTCATTTGGTCCAAAGTGGTTAAGTGTCCAAAATTTACATTTTTTTGTCAGAAATAGAGAAAGCATTAAAACGTATTGGAATTGGTCTTAATGAGTGCATTAAATTTTATAGGCATATGTCCTATGCATCCCTGTTGACCATTAATTTTACTAATGAGTTAAATTTATAATTTATATGATGCATGGTGTTGCATCAAATTGTATTTTCTTTTCTTTTCTTGAAAAAGAGATTCCAGATAATCCAGCTGTACAAAAGGTTTCATAAACTCTCCACCTCACTTGACGCCAGCAGCGTGTGGTTATAATCAGTGTTGCTCTATAATGAATGGAGATCTTTATTGTACAGTTTTGCCCCATTGGGTTTTTTAGCAAAGGTTACATGTTACCAACCATGTACATATCCATGTGTATATATGAACATTTAGTATACTCTAGTATTTTCGACTCCCTCTCGCTTCTTGGTGATTATATAAATGTAGGAGGCCGTATGATTGTTACGTCTTGGGGGTACACGTACGCGGGCGTGCAACAAGGAAGCATCCTGGGCCCTCTGTTATTCCTGATATATATAAATGACATCAATGATTTACCGTGCAAGTCGATCTGGTTCGGCCTAAGCTGGAATATGCCTCCATTCTCTTTAGTAATATAAGTGTTGCAGCCTCTAGGGAACTCCAACGTGTGCAATACCACGCAAGTCAATTCAATTCAATCTTTATTGGAACAAACTGGCTGACACAAAAGTCTGAATTGTGATATTCTCACAAAATGTACAGTTTCTATCGGAGATTTGTCATTATCTTCGACGAGAAGATTATGTTTTCCGTTACTCCAGCTGTTAGGTGGGTCTGTATGTATGTCACGAGCATAACTCGAGAAACCTTTGATGGATCTTCATGATTTTTTGAAGGCAATTGTAGCATATCCTTATAAATGATGTAAATGCCATCTATGTTTGATAATGTCAACATCTACTTCCTCATGCCGTATCCCCATCATTTACCATAATGCCTTTATAGTAGAGTCCATTCCGAGTCATCGCAAGGGTTGTTATTGTCATAATTTACAACTGTTTTTTTAATTCTTTGTTATTATTTTCCTAGGAGATTTCAGACTTTGGAAATATTATGACTGTCATTTGTACTTTATAATTATTGGCCTGGTTGTGTTAAACTTTGAAAATATTAATATAATATGATATTTCTAATAGTTTCTAAATAATGGTTACAGCATTCTACTATTTTCTACCATTTTTTTACAATTATTTGTAACATTGTATAAATGTGTCAATGGGCTGTAAAAAAGCAATTCACACATCATGCTTGGGCACCATGCCTAGATGGCTTGCACAAAAGACCTTACAGTTTCCAGCAGTGACATATAAAAATACACAGAGGTAGACAATATGGCTGGATTAGCACCTAATTTTATGGGGGCAATCACCCCAATCCAAGCCTTGTCTATATTTCTCTTTATTTTGAAATTCAGAAGAATCACATAGATATTTGCAAATTATTCTAAATAAAGATATTTTTTTGCAGTCTCTTTCAAAATGTTTCTAAATCATCTAATTAGATTCAAATTAATTCCAAAACTTATATTGAATTTTTTGGAAAAAAATAGAATCATTGCGACCTAGATATTCTTTTATTCAAATTTATTTAAACTAATTACAAATATCATGTAAAACCCTTGTGGTGACTTGGAAGGAAATATTTTCCAGTGATTTTGTGAATTAGGTATTTATTCGCAATTTCGCATAATTGATATCTATTCTCTGTTTCGATTGTCACTTGTTTGAAAGTCCTATAATGGAATCCAACTTATTTATAAAGTTACCTCATTAGGTATGAAAAGTAGCTACCAACTAGCATAATTAGCATTCGATCATGTCAATCAACACTCAAGCTATCTACACAACAAATATATCTACGATCTGTCAATACCTTCTTGAGTTATTCCCCTTCAAATTTTCAAACAAAGACGGCTCCTGCAGTTCCAAATGCAGTTCTAGTGACGTACAATCCAGCTAGGCATTTTCGAGTTTTCGTGTTCCCACACACACTGCATATTGCAACTAGTAGACAGAGTATCTACAGCCATTGTCAAAAACAATATCAGATAGAAATGAGACTTATTTAGACTTTTTAATAAATAATACCATACTATCAATATTTTAACGCTGTAACCGTCATTCATTACATCTAAATGGCTCTAAATTACCTGAATAACAGAAAATGATAGGTGACTCTGAATGGAACCAAATCTGCTCTAGATATGTTAAATATTTATTACACTAGGGACAACGTTTGGGCCCTCTACCATTATTGATTAACATCAATGATCTGGCAGAAGTTTCTTCAATGCTTAATTTGAAAATCAGAAATCGTGTAAAATAAGAACAATTTTTTAAGCAAATAAACCATCAATAAACATCTAAAGACAATTTTAAGGGACCGGGGTAGTAACATATTAACTTTAAAAGACCACCGACTTTATTTTGTAAATCATGATTAACTTTTACCTAACAATCATACCCGACAAAGAAGTAAGTCAATATTTCTCTTGTTCGCACAACCTTTGCAGTCACCCGTTAATGAAAGATGAATCACAGTTTAGACAAACACACTACACCCCTTGTGTTTTCTTATGTCTAAAAGTGTCATTAGAATCAATCTCGTAAGCCACACTCGTTTCAAGTAATCACGTCATTTGTTCAATATCTATCTTTATTTATTTCATTATTTAATCATTATTACATCGTTATTACTTCCTATGTATTATTTGAAGAACGTTCTTATCATCTTTCTATCGGTAATCAAGACTATAACCAATTTGAACAAGTAAATAGGAGGTGTTCCCAGAAAAAGCTACATACAAGTTTCCCTGCAGACGCACCTGCTTTAAAACTTTTTATCGTATTGTGTCATTCTTAGTTGTGTAGATCAACACATTGAAAATATATAATGATAACTGTTATTATGAGTAAGCAAGTAAGCATTATAATTACTATAAAGGGAGACTAGATCACCACAGTATATGTCGAAATGTGTAGCGATGTTTACAAAATCTACTTCAAAGAAATGACGGTGATACTTTTGACTTTATAGGCTTTTTAAGTTAGCAACTTATCACCTCTTATTTCACCTGTTTATCTTTCATTGCAAATTGGATCAGATAGGTTTAACCCCACTGATTTTTACAGTCTAAAGATGTTATAGCCATTTCATAATGTCCTTCTTAGAACTGTGACTATGAAAAAAGAATGGTAGCTTATTAACAATCCGGTGTTTCCATCCAATCTTATCACATATGATTAGGTTAGGACATCATTGACCCCCTGCCCCTACTGTTGTTACGCAATTGTGTTTATTGGTATAAATCTTTAAAACGTAGCTCAAAATTGTAAATAAGTGAATCGGTTACCGTTATAAACCGTGTAACAGTCATCATCTTAAATAAATAAAAAAAAAGAAACAGTCATAGTACAAGTATTTCCAGATTAGCCCGTCATCGGAAATCGACCAAGCAAGAAAACTACGTTCATTTGGATACATTTACTTTAAATGACCTCTTATCAAACCTGTTTACCATTGCTTGTAAATTTGTATGAAACTAGTTTTAACCCGCTGATTTTTACAATAATGAAATGTTACAGTCATGTTCGAATGCTCTTCTTAGAACTGTGAAAATGAAAAATCAATGGTAGCCTACCGTTGACAATCCGTTGTTTCCATCCAATCTGATCAAATGTAATTTGGTTTAACTTAGTACACCCCCCCCCTGTTGTTACTTATATTTGTTCGTCTGTATATATCGTTCAGAATAAGCTCAACATCGTAAATGAACGAAGCGGTACCGTTATGGATTGTTGAAACGTAACTCATCATCTAAAAATCAACAAAGCAGAGTACAAGTGTCCCCAGGTTTACTTTATCATTGTAAATCGAACAAGCAGAACACTGGAAAAATCTAGCTACATTTAGCGCAGCCTTAATACGCTCACATTATTAGATACTTTGAAGATACCTACGTATCTCGGTACAGACTATATTTGTGATTTTGCGTTTTACTCTAATCGAATTGTAGGAGAACAACTCACCTCAAAAAAAGGTATTCCAAACTGTGAAACAAGCGCAACAGTTTGTTACGTGACAATGTGCAGAAAGACTACTATAAAGTGACAGTTGGTGACCTTTAGCGTTTATGCAACCGACCGTCCTAAAAGTATGCCACGTTATTCAAGCATTAAGAATACCTAAGTTATCTGCTCACAAAATGACTGACATAGTCACATTGCTTTATGTTCAAAAATCTACTCAAGAAATTGAAATAAAACGTATTCTTCCATAAGATGATATCAGTAGGTTTCAAACAGGAATGAAATTTTAAGACAAAGTGTCCAAAGGTTTAAAATGGGGTCACACCAACTGTCTGAATAATACTGTGATTATGATAATGTATCCTTGAGGAAAGGTGTGTGCACATTGACATTTCACGATAGCACCGATCACCTATAGAGCGCGTGTGGCATGACCTGTAAACTACAGAAAGAGATACGCAAAATACTATTAGTAAGTACCTATGTTTTGCTAAGTACAAACGCGCAACATGTTGTCGAGGGCACATCTACCAATCAATTCTCCGTGGCACAAAAGAACGTCCATCATCTGACAAGATGTCTTTCATCACGCCGACAAATCAGCACAGGTGGCTGTTTCTCACGGCAGAATAGGTCGTCCTTTGTCCGATAAGATTTCTCTAATTACACACCTGGCGCCATGACGCCGACAAAGGACATATGGCTTTTGTTCTTGCCAGAAAAGAGAGAGTTCCGCCTACAGCGAGGTCGCTTTAATCACACGCTTGGAGCCAGACGCTAATAAATCATCCCAGGTCGCAGTTTCCAATGGCACAAAAGAGCTGTCCCTGTCATTGAGTGAAGGCCACCTCGGATAAACAACGTTTCTTCACATCTGATGAATATATTAAGCAGGCAATTATGGACAAACTATTTGCTGTGACAGAAGTTTAGACAATTATTGCACAGAATCCCAACTATACATCTTTGATATCCTTAGTTGTAAGTACCAGTTTGTCTTTACCTTAGGTGGACACAAGAACACTTGACTGTATAATTATGTTCGCAAACAAGCTGACGACCCGTGCCACAAAAAAATTGACCTATATTTGGGTCTCCATCATAACATATATTGAAATTGACTTTTGTCATCTCGAGCATTACCGACAGAGATGACAATGATTAGCAAGAAAACCTGAACATATGCCTTTCAGAAACTCATTGCCATGGCAACATGAAAAATCATGAACTTACCTAAGTATTATGACATTGTTGCCAAGAAGATTTTAGCAGAAGCCATTAAGTTAGGTGGCTCTAGCACAGGCGGTTCAGGAGTTATACGGCACGAATGTTGGTGTGGGCCTCAAAGGCCCCCTCGTGTTTGAATAGGGTTAAGACAACAAACAAAAGGAGAAATGAAGAGAAGAGGAAATTCACCAAATTGAAGTCGAAATCTTATGGCAGACATCGGTCAAGTTCGAGTTGAACGACACTGTAAAACCAAAAAAGGTACCTGATTCAAATCTGTATTTTGTTTTCCCTGAATTGAGCTCACTGTAATCAGATTTTAGCGTAGCAAAGCTACTTGCATCACATACAATGGTACTGTGCTTGTGTTTCGTTCACTACTACAGACATGAAATGTAGTATTTAACGCAGTAGCTACGTACGCAAGATTCATGGAAATGTTATCAACAATGTCGTACTAGCCTTGCGGTAGTTGCGCAAGCCAAACATAGAAAGTGGGACCTACATAAAGTATTGAGAGTATAGATTTTACGAAAGTAACAGAAGAATAAAATGAACACGCTTCATTTGCAAACCCGAAACGTGCATGGGTTTAAGTGCATAGAAAGACATGTTCAACATTGTATGCCTTTTTTTAAATTCTGTTATGCTGTTTATGATCCTATAATTGAATTTCGTCTCATTAAAAAGAATTCGAAACAAGAGATAAGTACGCATTTTGATAATGGAAGAGAACGAAATAAATCAAACGAAATCAACAAAATATGTTCCTGAGACGACCATTTGTGGTATGAAATATTTAAGTATTACACGTTGTAGTGAATCGTCTGTTTTTCTCTCAGACAAAGACACAGAACGCTCAGTGCAACATTAGATACACGATTCATTTATATATGCGGATATAAAAAGGGGATATCTGAGGAGAACTAGACTAAAGTCTCAAGAGACTGAACTTTCAAAGGCAACCACCTTTTTTTTGTCACTAGAGTTGTAGCATTGAAAATCTAAAAATAGAATCCAACTGTTAGATCGAAAAAGAGAGGGTTTCTAAGTTAATGGGGAATTACCGAATCTGACAAACTGTGTCAAAACAATACCCCTCTGTGGCTATTCAGGCTCAGTGTACATTATTTAATATTTTGTAATGAGCTCAGATACGATGAGTGTTTTTTAAGAGCGTTGTGTTTTTTTCGGTGTATCTATGCACATTTGGCAATACATACGACGAAGATAAGACTTTTGGTTGTTTAAACAGAAATTGGTCAGCTTCATCTCTAGCTTTCGTGTATCTAATGTGGCAGACAAAGCACCATATCAACATTCACGTAAAGATAAAACTAGTTTGAGAATATAGGGTGAAACCAGGAGAATATAGGAGAATGTAGGAGAATATAGGAGAATAAAGCAGAATAAAGGAGAAAGAAGGAGAAACTAGGATAAACAAGGATAAACCAGGAGAATATAGGAGAATATGCAGGAGAATATAGGAGAATCCAGGAGAATATAGGAGAATGCAGGAGTATATAGGGGAAAGCAGGAGAATATAGGAGAATGCAGGAGTATATAGGAGAAAGCAGGAGAATATTGGAGAATGCAAAACAGGACAGGAGAAACCAAGACAATATGTGAGAATGCGGAAGAATATAGCAAAATGCAGGAGAATATAGGAGAAACCAGGAGAATATAGGAGAATACAAGAGAATATAAAAGAATGAAGGATAATATATGACAAAGCAGAAAAACAGGAGAATGTAGAAGAAGGTAGGGGAATGTTGTCAACGATGTGGAGAGTGGCAACACCAGGCGATTCTTTACGTATGCTAAATCTGCACTGGGCAAGACAACAACGGATATCCCAGCACTTCAAGTCGGGTCAGTTATACTAGAAACGCCAGATGAAAAGGCCAATGCCCTGAACGATTTCTTCATACAACAGACAGATCTTCCTGCCAGAGACGACCCAACCCAAACATTCCAACCTACCGCCATCCCTGGAACAGTTCTTGACTCACTTCAGCTGTCAGTTGACGAGGTACAACAACAACTATGTGCCCTCAAAATCGGAAAGTCGTGTGGTCCCGACAATATCACTTCCAAGCTCCTACGCCTAGTTGCAGATCCTATATCAGGACCTGTAACTCAGCTATACAACAAGTCCCTCCTCCTTGGACAAGTTCCTTCGGGGTGGAAAAAAGTAAACGTTACCCCCATCCACAAAGCCGGAAACCGACACCTAACAAACAACTACAGGCCTATATCCCTACTTAGCACTGTATCAAAGGTTCTAGAAACCCTTGTCAACAAACGTCTAACGGCACATGTCAATCCAATACTGACAGATCACCAAAGCGGATTCAGACCTCTTGACAACACTACGCTACAGCTGGCTCAAATGATAGAGGAATGGACTGAAGCCATGGATAGCGGAGAGATAGTGGGATGCGTGTTCCTTGACCTTCGAAAAGCATTTGACAAGGTCTGGCACGCAGGACTGCTATCCAAACTAAGAGCGTATGGAATCAGTGGATCCATACACAACTGGTTTTCCAGCTACCTGTCCGAGAGACGCCAACGAGTGGTCATCCAGGGAGTGGCATCAGACTGGAAGTCTCCCCTTAGCCGGCGTACCACAGGGTTCTGTCCTCGGACCAACGCTTTTCATACTCTATATCAACGACCAACGAACAAATTTATTCGCCGACGACACTTCACTGTCCTCCTCCCATCACTCTATCCAACATGTAGTTGCATCACTGAACAGAGACCTGAGCTCTGTGTCTACCTGGCTGTCTCAATGGAAACTTGAAGGACAACATAGACAAGTGTAAAGCTATGTTCATCACGACACGCTCCATTCCACGACCGATTCCTCCCGTGACCCTAGGTGGAACCGTATTGCAAGTTGTCACTAGCCATAAACACATCGGCGTTACTCTCACAAATACCATCTCCTGGTCAAACCATATCGACACCATCTCTACAAAGGCTAGACGATCTTCTGGTTTGCTATGTGCTCTGAGGAAGAAGATACCAAAGGACCTACTCCTTAGACTATACATGACAATCGTAAGGCCAAACCTCGAGTATGCAGACATTGTCTGGTCTGGTCTTACCAAACGCGACCAAAGAACTGTGGAATCTGTCCAATACCAGACTACCAGAATCATCAGTGGACACTTCGGGCTACCGTATCCTTCCTACGAAAGTCTCTACACCGAACTGTCACTACCATCACTCCAGTACCGACGCAAGTTCCACCCAACTGTGACTCTCTACAGATTCTTGAGTAGACGCTGCCCTCCACATCTCCAGAGTTTGCTACCCCAAACACGTGCGCCTGATACCAACTCCCGCTATCCCCTAAGGAACAGTGAACACCTGACTACTCCAACGTGCAAAACTTCCAGATCCCAGAGAACATTCATTAGTCGAGGGATCTCACTCTGGAACTCTCTTCCCAGTAATATCCGCACATCCCTCACTGTCAGCTCCTTCAAAAACAAACTATGTACATCACTCGGCAACAGATACTCTGTAAATAATTGACTGACCTACCACAAGTATTAGATGACATGTTGTATAATCTGCTAACCTAGTATGTAATATAAACCTAAGTTTTGGCTTGACATTGTTAACGATTTATATATAGCTTAGTCTTGTGCATTTCCATATACGCTTCAGTCTTGTGTTGGTTTTTGTTAATTTTGTTTCTTCGATGTAGTTTTACTTTGTGTTCTGTGTCCGCCGCTATGTGTGTGTTTGACGCATGCGCACTTTGTGAAAGTTTGTATAGAACTTTGAATATACGGTTCCCAGGGCTAACCCTTTGTAATAGCCTTCGGCTAGTTGGGTAGTCCTGGCGGTACTTTCCTACAGTCAAATATAATGAAATCAAATCAAATCAATGTAGGAGAATGCAGGAGAAAGCAAGAGCATATAGGAGAAAGCAGGAGAATATTGGAGAAAGCAGGATTATATAAAAGAATGGAGGATAATATAGGAGAAAGCAGGATAATATAAAAGAATGCAGGAGAATATAGGAAAAAGCAGGAGAATGAAGGAGAAACCAGGAGAATATGGGAGAAGGCAGGAGAATATAGGAGAAAGCAGGAGAATATTGGAGAAACCAGGAAAATATAGGAGAATGCAGGAGACTAAGATGGATGCAGGAGAATATAGGAGAAAGCAGGAGAAACCAGGAGAATATAGGAGAAGGCCGGAGAATGTAGTAGAATGCAGGAAAAAGCAGAAGAATGCAGGGGAATGTAGAAAAAAAGAAAGACAATATAGGAGAAAGCAGGAGAATATTGGAGAAAGCAGGAGAATATAAAAGAATGCAGGAGAATATGGGAGAAAGCAGGAAAATGAAGGAGAAACCAGGAGAATATAGGAGAAGGTAGGAGAATGTAGGAGAATACAGGGGAAAGCAAGAGAATGTAAGAAAAAGCAGGAGAAAGGAGGAGAATGCAAGAGAATATAGGAGAAATCAGGAGAATATAGTACAAAGCAGGATGATATAGGAAAATGCAGGAGAATGCAAGAGAAGCCAGGAGAATATAGGAAAATATAGGAGAATGGAGTAAAATCTTGGAGAATGAAGGAGAATATAGGAGAAACCAGGAAAAGGTAGGAAAAAGCAGTATAATATAGGAGAAACCAGGAGAATATAGAATAATGCAAGATAATATAGGAGAAAGCAGGATAATTTTTGAGAAACCAGGAGAATATAGAAGAAAACAGGAGAATACAGGAGAAACCAGAAGAATATTGCAGAAAGCAGGAGAAGCCAGGAGAACCCAGGAGAATACAAGAAAATGCAGGAGAATATAGTAAAAAGCAAGAAAATGCAGGAGCACGCAGGAAAATATAGTAGAAGGCAGCAAAATGTAGGAGGATGTAGGCGAAAACAGGAGAATGCAGGATAATGCAGGAGAAACCAGGAGAATATAGGAGAATATAGGGGAATGGAGGAGAATCTTGGAGAATGAAGGAGAATATAGGAGAAACCAGGAAAATGTAGAAGAAAGCAGCATATTATAGGAGAAACCAGGAGAATATAGAAAAATGCAAGATAATATAGGAGAAAGCAGAAGAATATTTGAGAAACCAGGAGAATATAGAAGAAAACAGGAGAATACAGGAGAAACCAGAAGAATATTGGAGAAAGAAGGAGAAACCAGGACAAACCAGGTGAATGCAAGAAAATGCAGGAGAATATAGTACAAAGCAGGAGAATGCAGGGTCAAGCAGGAGAATATAGGACAAGGCAGAAGACTACATGTGAAACCAGGAGAATACAGGAGAAACCAAAAGAATATTAAAGAAAGCAGGAGAAAACAGAAGAAACCAGGAGAAAAAAGGGAAAATGCAGGAGAATATAGTAAAAAGCAACACAATGCAGGAGCACGCAGGAAAATATAGTAGAAGGCAGCAAAATTCGGGAGAATGCAGGAGAAAGTGGATAATAGAGTAGAATGCAGGAGAATACACGAGAAAGCAGGAGAATATAGGAGAATGCAGGAGAATATAGGAGAAACCATGAGAATATTTGATACACCAGGAGAATAAAGGAGAATGCAGGAGAATATAGGAGAAAGCAGGAAATATTTGAAAATGCACGCGAATATAAGAGAAAGCAGGAGAATATAGGAAAAAACTGGGGAATATAGGCGAATGCGGGAGAAGATAGGAGAAACAAGGAAAATATAGGTGTATGCAGGAAAGTATAGGAGGAACCAGGAGGATAGGAAAAAGCAAGAGAAACAGGAGAAAGCAGGAGAAAGCAGGAGAAAGCAGGAGAATAAATGAGAATAAAGGATAATAAAGGATAATATAGAAGAAAGTAGGAGAATATAGAAGAATATAGGAGAAAGCAGGAGAAACCAGGAGAATACAGGAGAATGTTGGAAAATGCAGGAGAATATAGCAGAAAGTGGAATAAAGTGGGAGAATATTGCAGAATATAAGAGAATGCAGGACGGAGCAGAAGAACACAGGCAAAGCGGGAAATTATAGAAGGAAGCGGGAGAATATAGCAGATTATAAAATGGATGACAGCGCAGTAGAACAGTAGAAGAATGTAGGAGAATATAGGAGAAAGTTGGAAACACAGTTAAACTAGGAGAATATAACAGAAAACTGGACGATATAGGAAAAAGAAGAATACAGCAGAAAGCAGGAGTATATAGGAGAAAACTGGGTAATATTAATATCTAAGGTGGTAATTTTCTATTCTCTTTTTTGTTTATTGTGTCTATAAATGAAACCGAAAAATAAATTTAGAAACATGAAGTCGTTCTTTGCGGAAGATCGGAAAGTTATATCGTTTCAAGAACAACATTGCCTGCACGTTTACTTGTCATTGCAATTAGTGCAGTAATGATAAACCCTTTGTATCTCCCAAACGCCGTAAAGACAGACCCATCAACTCAATAATCACAAAGAGACGAGTTTGCATGTGATACTCCGAAGCCTCGACTAACTGAAACAGGGACGTCTTACAGATTTCGAACGTTATCTCATTTTAGAACAAGATGGCACTAACTTTGTGGCAAAGGACATTCTTGCAATGTACAACAAAATATTTCCGTCAGCGACGAAGGATCGAGTTCATCCAAAAAACAGGCGTGCCAGACAATACTCCGTTCAGCGTATGCTTCATATCCTGAGGCGTGCAGGATACCGAACATACCTAACCTAGACCAGCGAAGAGAACAGCTTTGCCTGAACTTTGCAAAGGCACTTATCCGATCACCTGACCAGCTTGAACTTATCCAAACGCACGCCCTTAGAATACTTCTTTGATCCAGCTACATTTCCTATACTGATGCACTCTCCAGACTCGACATGTATTTTGGAAGCATGAAGAGAGACCCTATGTTTTAAATTCGCTAAGTCCCTATTGATAAGATCAAACAGATACAAACGTAGTGCTATTCCATACTTAACCCAACTACTGAACACCAATTTGTAAGGTGTAATCTGTTATATATGCTGCTGTTGGTTGTATATTTTGTCTTTTTTATATACTTTCCGATTGTTTTTTTTTCAATTTGAGACAATGTTTTTTTTTTCCTTTATTGGTATTTCAAAATAAATTACAAACACTAACACTAACAGAACAAAAGCCAAATAGAAACCGGGACAGCGTGTACATGTGTGGCACACCGCACACATACACTTACAGATAATCTTAGCCTCCCTTATGAGTATTAATTGTAATTAGCCTCCAAACAATATTGTATATGATTACTTGTCCTTAATTCGTCACATCTATATCATCATGTATAATCGTTTTGAATAGAAGTATAAAATAGTATCAATTATCACATATAACATAAGGTTCCCCACTTACCCTGATGTGTCTCCAGCTTCCCCCTCCGAGATGCAATGAGACGTTCTGTCTTTTCAAAAGAATATACTAATTTTCTAAAGGACTGGAAATTTATGATTTTCAAATTTCTACACCGGAAAATGAAAATGTTACGTAACAAAATCATCAGATTTTTAAGGAGAGATGCATTTGCAGAAATATCTCCAAACATAATCATTAAGGAATCTAAGTCCAAATTTATAGAAATCTCTTCTTTTAACCAATTTTGTATATTATTACAAAAACATACTACATGTGGACATTCCCAGAAAACTTGAACATAGGATTCTTCATCATTATGACAGAACGAACCGGAACTAGTATCTATCAGTTTCCATATATTTAGGATTTTATTACAAGGTACAAAATTATAAATTAAGCGGTATTGCAAATATCTACTACTAGAATTAATCGTACATCTTTATAAATTTGTGAATACTTCTCGCCATGGTATAGGTTTGTCAAAATAGTAGTTCCATGATAGTCTTGTTTTGTGAGCTATGCTAACTTCGTTTGTGGACACAAGAAAGTAGATATACATGCTTTTATTAATTTCAATTTTACGTAACCATTTGTAATTTTTTTTGAATTGGCAAACAAACAAGGTCCTTCCACATTTCACTGCTGAGTATTTTTTTTCATTTACCAGGAATGGCTGAAATAAGTTGTTGATATCTGTGTAGGTCACAAATATTTGGTTACTTAGCACGGAACTCAGCATATGACATAAAATTTTCGCCTACGGACAATAAATCATTAATAAAATTAATTTTCCTATTTAGAAATGCAGTCATACAGATAACTTACCATCAATGGTAATATAAGAATTTAACCAAATCACTTGTTGCCGTATATTTGCTGGCGTCTCGGGTCCTACGTGCTGAAATTTGAACCAGGCATTGAACATGTCAGAATAAAATCCTTTAAAAAAAAGGCTAGATACCGAGGACAGTTAATAGAAAGGGAATAAACTTAGACTTAGTTGGGGGTAAAAATCGATCACCCTAGATGAAAACCACAGTGGGTGAAAATATAGTTTTTGTATCCATGAGGCTTTCATTTTAGTATTGAATGCACGCAAGTTTATTAGATTTAATCCTCCATTTTCCATTGTTTGAGTGTACTCTTTTGTACTTTAAATTTTATGGCTGCGTAATTCAGCCGGTTTACTTGAAAGAAGGTAACATCGGCTGCAATGCTGTTTTAATTTCTGTATGTGTCAATTCCTGAATAAACCATTCTTATATATTATTATATATATAATCAACTTGTCAACATTTCTTAACAAAATTCTCTTTTGTTTTTGTGTTTGATAAAGTTTTGCATGAAGGCATAATCTTTAAACTACAGTGAAACGGAGTGGAATGTCCCTTTTTCAACTGTATAAAAAGTTATCTTAACGGCAGTAAATAACGTGTTGCAATAGAAATACAAAGTTCCGACTGGTGTGAAATTAGAGCAGGTGTGAGACTACCATCTGAGGGATTATAACTGAACGCCTCTAAGTCAGAATCTCGCCCAAAAGGTATCGATACGCGCAGCGCTTTCTTCGGAGTGGTAGGTGTGGGGTTGTCTGACAGTCCGGCAGAGCCACTTGCCGCGACCATCCGGGGACTCCGACTAGCAATGTCCTTCGGGACCGACGTGCTGAATCCTATGTGCACGACTTTGCTGCAGATAGGGAATATCGTACCTAATTTTCGTAGAGCAGTCACTTCACTGCGTTATATTGATAATCATCCCCGTGAGCTAAGATTCGTGACCGCTAAGGCAGCCCGCCGCGCACACTGGCCGGACTGATCGGCAATGATTTTCGCTCCCTTTATTTGTGTGGCGCATTAACAAGAATGTAAAGGATAGGCGTATACCCTCCTCGACGAGGCGGGTATGGCTCGCCATGTCCACGGAAAGTAGGCACCGCACTGGAAGAAATCGAAGCTGGTTCAATGCTCAAAGCTGCGATCACATTTTCAAACTAGGGCCGAAAAGTATAGTATAAATGACAACAAATACACCAAACGTCAAAAAAGAGCAATGGACATAAGTTGTCTATATCTGTTTATATGTATTTTTTCAGCAAACAGCCCTGCCGGGCCACGGTTCGGAAATGAAACCGTAGCACTACCCATTTAGGCGGGGATGGGATGACGGCATTAGGATGAAGTGCCGGTGCGTTGCACGCAATGTCCAGGGTCCTACGGGGTCAAGTCCGTAGGGTGGTCTTGACATCGGTGGCTGTGGACGGTTTGCATCGCAACGGTGTCAAGTCAAGTCAAAGCCTTTAGTTTCTTTTGAATGCTTGTTCAGCCACACGGGCCGCTTTTCAACAAAGTCGAAGTGGATAGCAGGAGTCACGGATAACGAGTACAAAATAAACTTAACGTAAATCAACACAATCATGATAAGTAAAAATTTATAATGAAATAACTAAATAAGTAAATATATGAATACATCATTAAGTACATTATTGAGTCACTAAGTCCATCATCAAGTCCATAGTTCTTTAGTCCGTATCAAAGCCTAATTATAAATGTTCCATTAGGGATTTGAAAATATGGTTGGACGGAGCCGCCCTGATGTGTGGCTGCGTCTCGTTCCATACTACTGCACCGGAGTAGACCAGGCTTCCCCTTTATGCTTCCAGATGAGGCTTCGGGATGATGAGGCAGTCCGTTGTAGTCGACCTGGTGTGCCGTGCTACTTCATCCCTGCGGAGGCTGAAAACTCTTCTCACATATGGTGGTATTGCGTTCCCCAGAGTCTTATACACCAGCAGAGTTTTTGCTGTTGGTGTATATTTTCTTCACAGTCCTCCATCTGAGGAGCAGTAGGACGTCTGCTGAGGGTGTTCTATATGGGGCTTTCAGAATCAATTTTCCTCCCCGGTGTTGCATTCTTTGCAATTATCATACTCTACCGAAATCGCATCATCCCAAATTGTACAGGCATAGGTTAAATGTGGTAAAATAATAGTATTATTGTATAAAAAGTGACAAGAGCAGACTGTGTTACGATTGGTTGAACCTGACGCATAACTGCAAGTGCACGTTTCAGTTTGGATAGAATATGGTCGACACGGTAGTCCCATTTCAGTTCACTGTCCACAATTACTCCAAGGTACTTGGAAGCTTGTGCAATTTCAAGGATGCTTCCATTAATGGATAATTGCATCTGGTCTTTTCCTTGAAGTCGTTTCCTTGTGCCATGTAACATAGCTGTGCACTTCTTGGAGTTTCCAGACAGACTGTTGGTCACAAACCAGTGGTGAAGACGGTCTATCTCAGACTGTAGGGTCCACTGTATGGTGCCCAAATCTGCATGACTGAGATACACCACCGTGTCGTCAGCATATAATGCGATTTGACATGACTGTATGCAACTTGGCATATCATTTACATACATCATAAAAAGAAGCAGACCCAAGATGGATCCTTGGGGCACACCATATTCAACATTGCAGAAATTAGATGTTGGTCCATTCACAATAGACCCCTTTCCAAATACCGCGGCCATTTTGAATCCAGGGCGCGCGCACGTGATTCGAGCGCGGGAAAAGTGAAGACCCGGTAAGTCCACACGCCAGCGGTAAGGCGTCCCCAATAGAAACCAGCGTTGAGTCATCTTCGGCGGCGAGATGTTCTCCTCCTCGGTGAAATCCATCGATATATTTGCATGGCACAAGTAGATGAAATTGTTGTGGACACTTGGACTAGAAATCGGCCAGTAAAATTGTGAATTTCTGCTACTTTTCCATAGTTTCTGCCGGGATGTTGAACGCGCGCTACAGTGATAGAATGCTAATATGTTTACACCGCGTGCTTGTAGTTTCCCTAATAATGTTAGCTAAAGTCGAGAAAAATCCCACAAAACATACACTTTTCGGATCATTTGAGCTTCGTTTAGGTATGAATATAACTCTTGAGCCTTTTGGCTGTCGTGACAATGCCAACATAATCTTGAAATTACGTTAGTTTGAGGGAGGGTCGTGTTTTCTGTGCAGCATTACATCGACTTCGCTCAGCAATATTTGACATTTCCGCTGAATGCAATCCCACAAAAAAAAGAAACGTGAAAATATAGGCCTAGGCTTGAGTTCAATGTCCTTAAATATGGCAGCATTCCGGCGGCTTTTTGATGATCTTTTCGGATGCCAAGTATTTAGGCTTGAGGACTCTAAGTACGTGAGTGAAGGTGTGTTTTCCATTCTATCTGACGTTTCTTTAAATCATTTTGCACGGCAATATTTCATATATCTGTTGGCCGGATGGAACCCAAAAAACGTTAAATAATATTGACTTGAGGACTGAAGGACCTCAGGCCGATATTTTTCCTTTTGTTTTGGGGTTTCATCCTATGGAAATCTAAAATATTTCCGCAAAAAGTAATGTAATGAAACGCTACAAAGAAAACACGCCCCCTGCTTCACTCACGAACTTCATCCAGCTAATCTTGGCACTGAAATATCGTCAAAGTCAAAGGAGCCACCGAAGTTCCGTCAAATTTTTATACTCGCAAAGCCCTCAAGCCTATATTTTCACGCTTCTGTAATATTATCCGACGGAAATTAAGATATTACGGCGCAAAGTGAAAACACTCCATCTTCACTCACGTACTTTAGGCTTTGATATTTCAGAAAACTCGTCAAAAGAAGCCGCCGAAATTCTGCTAAATTCCCCCCAAAAATTACCTTTGGCTCAAGGCTACATTTTCAGGTCTTTTTTTGTGGGATTGCATTCAGCAGAAATGTCAAATATCGCTTGCGGAGCGATGTAACAAGAGAGAAAGGAAAGGCTAGACAGAAAAGAAAGAAAGGCCAGACAGAAACACGACCCCCTCTCAACGCGCGTTTTCCCAGGGGAAGTCACAACCGGTAAAATTCTGTATATTTCTATCTAAGTAGCTATAAGGATTCCAGCCCGAAAAGTGTATGCTTTACGGGGTTTTTCTCGACTTGTGAGTGAAGCAGGGGGTGTGTTTTCTTTGTAGCGTTTTATTACATCACTTTTTGCGGAAATATCTTAGATTTCCACAGGATGAAACCCCACAACAAAAAGGAAAAATATCGGCCTGAGGTCCTTCGTCAAAAAGCCGCCGGAATGCTGCCAAATTTGTACCCAAAAGGACATTGAACTCAAGTCTATATTTTCACGTCTTTTTTTGTGGGATTGCATTCAACGGAAATGTCAAATATTGCTGAGCGAAGTCGATGTAACGCTGCACAGAAAACAAAACCCTCCTTTAAACTAACGTAATTTCAAGATGATGTTGGCATTGTCACGACAGCCAAAAGGCTCAAGAGTTATATTCATACCTAAACGAAGCTCAAATGATCCGAAAAGTGTATGTTTTGTGGGATTTTTCTCGACTTTAGCTAACATTATTAGGGAAACTACAAGCACGCGGTGTAAACATATTAGCATTCTATCACTGTAGCGCGCGTTCAACATCCCGGCAGAAACTATGGAAAAGTAGCAGAAATTCACAATTTTACTGGCCGATATCTAGTCCAAGTGTCCACAACAATATCATCTACTTGTGCCATGCAAATATATCGATGGATTTCACCGAGGAGGAGAACATCTCGCCGCCGAAGATGACTCAACGCTGGTTTCTATTGGGGACGCCTTACCGCTGGCGTGTGGACTTACCGGGTCTTCACTTTTCCCGCGCTCGAATCACGTGCGCGCGCCCTGGATTCAAAATGGCCGCGGTATTTGGAAAGGGGTCTATTGTGCAGTGAGCTCTCTCATAAAGGTATGATTGAAACCACGTGGCTGGAGAACCAATGATCCAAAAGGCACCTAGTTTTCTAAGAGGATGTTATGGTCGAAAGCTTCAGATCAATAAATACTGCACCAGTGACTTTGCCTTGATTCATTGCCTCATACCAATATACGGTGACTAGGTGAACAGCTGTTTGGGTTGAATCTTGTCGTCGGAATCTAGACTGTTTCTCAGAAAGGAGATTATTATCAGTCAGTTATTATTTGTGAACAGCACGCTCCAAGATTTTGCTGATTGCAGGTGGGATACTGACTGGTCTATAATTGCATGCTTCTGTGCTATTTCCAGCCTTGTAGATAGGTACCACTCACTTTCTTCCAGTCTGCAGTGAATCCCGAGGAGGACAGAGAAGCATTCAGAATGGTAGTTAGAGATGGTGCAGTCATTGGAGCAGCAGCTCTCAGTAGCCAACAGTTTAACCCATACAGGCCAGTGTCTTTGTTTTCCTTCATTGTTAAGAGTTCCCCTAGCACAAAGGCTTCTGATATGGATTGAAAGGAGAAAACTGCTGTACTACGTTGTACAAACTGTAATTGATGGGATGCTGACTTGCACTTGTGTGATATCACAGCGAGTTTGTCTGCTACTCCACCAATGAAGGTATCTATGCTATGTGCAGGAGGATGATGCTACTTCTTCATCGTTGTCAGGTATCTCTGTGGTCTTTTGACTTCGAGTCAACCTCTTTAGTGCGCTCCACATTTCAAAGAAACTGTTCTTGGTGCTAGCTGAACTGGTGATGACATCTATGAAGTAATCTCGTTCGGAGTTTATGATGATCTTCTTGGTTCTGTTACGTTGCCTCCTGTATGCATCCCAGTCTGCAGGTAACTGTGTCATTTCTGCTTGTTGCCTTGCGTCATCTCACGCATGCATACATTGTCTCACCTCTTCTGTGAGCCAAGGTGGGCAGTTGTCTTCTCTAACCCGGAACTTCTTAACCAGAGCATGCACATCGAACACATTGACGAAGAGCTCCTTCCAGGTTTCCCACTTGTCTTATAATATCATGAGGGGTCTATACATACAACAGATTAGTACATGTTTGCCTACTGGTGGTATTTGTTCAATCCAAAGTGATTCAAGTTACTCAGACTGTAGATCATTACTCTCACGATGGGCGATATGCGATTTGATATACACGGCTACACCTCCGCCATGGCGCGAGCCTCTGTCGTTTCGTAACAGAGTTTATCCTGGGAGGTTAAGTATAGTATCTGAGTAGTCCTTGGTTAAATGTGTCTTTGTTAGTCCAAGAATATCAATACTAATGTTCCGGGTGAGAACCTCAAAGTACACTTCTTTTGCTGGCAAGCTCCTGATGTTCGATACTTTCGGCGAGGATGATCACCTCTGGACTCTGATGCCCACGCCGTTGATGTCCTGTGGTTCTTTTTCGGAAAAGTTATCTGTAAGGTGTCTGATCATTTCAAATATTGCTCAAACTACCTTGTGAGATTGGTTGTTTTATACCTAGTCTGGGTTTACCTAGACATGTTTCGTAATATGCAGGAGATAAGCCTAGTTAGATCTGAGTCGGCACCGGGTGCCTATGTGAAGGGTGACCAGAAACTCCCAGCGGCAGAATGGGGTCGTCGGCGGTGGCGGTCGCTTCTCTCAGCAGATACCCACCTCACCATGTTCTCTGTAAGGTGTCTGGCCATGGCGTTGGTCGTTAAAACTACATAGGATTATAGGATTGGGTGATATTGATTTGAGTGGGAGGATAGGGTATGTACACACGTGTGTTTTTGGCAGAGCTCGATTTGCTGAGGTGAATCAGGCTCAGAGTGAAAGTGCAGAGGGAGGCGAGGTATCGTGGGTAAAGAGGTTTATTCACACATGCCCGTTGACTTCAGCACAAGCCGAGGACTATCGGAAAAAACATTTTTTCCTGGAGTCGCGTGATCCGGTAGGTCTCAAATGACTCGGATGAATTTGCATTGAGTACTGCGTAGTATGGAAAAGTCCTATCCCATAACGGAAATAAGTTGTAATTGCTATTATTATCACGTTATTATAGCAACACTTTTTGTAATGAAAGTATAATTTAAGTGTTGAATTCGTTGTTGCTTATTTTGCATGTATATATATATATATATACCACCTTGGATCTAAAACTACTTTAATCCTTGGTGGGAACAACTCCTGGAGGCCCATCTTGCACAGTAAGACATCTAGATAGGGTTTACAGTACCTTTTGCGTTTCCTTTTCTGTTTGTTTGTTAGTTTTAGCTCTCGAGACTTCATCATATCAGCACGACTCCCTCCCACCCTGGCGGTCTACTGCAGAACCGAGGCTTTAGCCTGTTTATTATTATTTCTTTTTTTATTTTCTATTTTTTACTTTGTTTACTCACTTAAACCTCATAAATCGTGACCTCGACACCTCCTGCGGCCAGTTTTCGGCCCAATTTGTGGCTAACCTAGCACCATTGGGATCCAGACTCCTGGCGGAGAGAGTGGATTTTGTGCCGCACAAGCAACTTCCACTTAAAACTGTGCAGGTCGTCCTGACCAAACCTAGCCCCCAAGCGTGGTGGGAGGGAACCTCATCCGCCGCAACGACGGGAGAACCAAGATATATATATATATATATATATAATATTAACATTCTTAGTGTCTCCAGGAACAGTAGTAATATAGCATGTAGATCTGAATTAGATAGACTCCTTCTTGACATTGGACTTTCTGTCTGTCTCATAAAGTAATGGTTACGTTTGACGCCATTTACAGATAGACGCACTCCTACTACAGCATAGCTCTGTTACGCATTCTATAGTAGTCGTAGAAAAACATTATTACCGCGAGTTAAAGAAATCCTTTATTGTAGCGGTTACTCACATTTTATACTCCGATAACTCACTTTGTGACCCCAAATATGTATATCAAGACATTCCTTCATAATAAGTACCAATACAGGTAAACTGAGATTTTATAAAACTTGTAAAACAGTATACACTAGAGAGAGGTACCCAGAACGTGCAAATTTTGCGTTGCGCTCGGCCATCAGCAAATTGGGAATTAGTGCTCACCCACTAGAAGTAGAGAGAGGACGATATTAGAGATGTGTCAAAGAATTTGTAAATACTGTACGTCCAAAGCGGTGGAAGACGAAACACATTTCAAATTTTCCAGTTAATCATGACGAAAGAACTGAATTGTTTAAACAAGTTACCACGAAATACCCCTACTTTATGTCATTCACGGATGAACAAAAAGCTACTTTCCTGTTGAAATCACAGAACCCACACATTCTAGAAAAAGTGTGACTTTTGGTCTTCCATTGCCTCCAAAAAGGAAGTCAAACCCAGCTTATTTATAGATATCCAACAGTCTCATTTAGTATTAGTAGCCTATTCTTCAAACAAAGTCAGTTACAGTTCACTGACACATGTATATTTTTCCTTATTTTTCTACCATGTATTTGCAATTATCCCACGGGCATGAACTTGCAAAAAAATTTCTTATCATACACATGGGTATCATTTTGTTGACATTAAGAACATGTAAACATATCTGAACTAGGATAATTTGACAATATACAATGTAAGGCAGTAGAGGTTTTTGTGATAACAAATTGACGATGGTTTGAATATGAGTGTGTTTAGGTTGTAAACACAATTTACATAATCTATATTGCAGAGGGATACGGCCATGTCTGGCAGATTCTGTATATAACGGATGGTTAGTGTTACGAAGTTTACACATGTCTCAACGATTTTCAAACTTGTTCTCTGTAATACATGTACAATGTAAGCTTCAACCTGAAAAACTTTTCATGAGAACATTCAGAACTAGAGATTAAGAACAGAATGCTTTTTCTCTTCCCCTTACACTCATTATTCTTTAAACTGATTTTAACACGAGCAAAATAATCATAAGAAAGCGGCGACGATGATGGTGATGATGAAATAAATCATATGAAATATACGTACATAGACTAAGAACTATAATGGGTTGATTTTAAATGGTTTATAAACGCTGTATTTACAACAGGCGCTTGGTGCAGTGTAATGTTTAATACATCATGGGGAATGGAAGTAGGTGTTTTTTTAGTTTCAAAACAAGGCAATACATTTAGAATAGAATTAGGAAAGTTGTTATAATCAATAACACGTATCGCACACTCGTTTGGGCGAGGGATGTTTGAACTAAGGTGTATGCAGATTGTTGCTTTGTCGAGTTTGGCTAGCATTACATCGGAAATTTAGATTTATGAAGCACTCAAACGTGCCTGGAAGATAATCACTGAAAAAATTGGAATAGGGAAATATCTACCTAATGATATTAATAATGTTTTTAAATCTTAAACTTCAAAAATATAGGTAGAGAATTGACATCAAGATGGATTCAGTGGACATACGCCCATTTTTTAAAGCAGGATTAGAAGCTTCAGTGTATTAGACTATTATATAGTAATAATGGCTTGTTGAGTAAGAAGATGTTTGATATTAACAACAATTCTAATAATGTTGACATTGTTTTAAATTACATGTCACATAGACTATCATATTCCCTTTTAAGATAGCTTTTAGGTCTTTTTTGATACCGTCGGAAACGTCGGGACGATTTGTAAAAAAATTGTCAGTATTTTCTGAGTACTGAAAGCATCGGGATTCAGAAATGAATATGAAAAAAAACACAAATTAATCAGCGAGCGGTTGTGAAGGGTAAGTGAATAAACTAGCAAACGTTCTGCCTCGGAACATTCGGACGCACGCCAGAGAAACATTATTCACCCTAGCCCGACGTAGATACGTTCGTTATTTATCATTACTGAGTAAACTAAATGTACAGATCAAATTTAGATCACGTTAGTAGCAGCATAAATGCCATTCTGTATCGACAGATTTCGAGATAAGCGTTGTCACAACACGCTGTATGTTATCGTAGCTACATCTACTGATCTGCAATAAGATCAGTTTCCAGGGCCACACCAAGCCTGGGGATACGCCTGAGAGATGCCAGGTGTGACCTAAATTCAGCGGTTATCTTTTAGACAATGTAATCCTAGGTGCATCTGGAGAGTACGTCTAATAGAGCAAGTACGAGATTTCGAACATACGCAGATCTTCTCCGGAAGGAGTAAGCTCGTTACAAATTCATTTAGAGCTAGCTAAGCTATGGGAATATGCAGTCTGCAAATATTTGTAAATACAGGACATCGATCATCATAACTCAAACGTCAGATCAAAGAAGACAGGAGTCCACTTGACTAGGTCAACAGGTGTGAGGCACGGAATGCTTGAATAAGGCTTCCATTGTGTTAATTTTGTTCTGTCCACAAAAAGCACCAGTTAAGCGTTTGCCAACGGTTGCTATAAATGTTGACACCAAAAGAAAAACTGCTTATTTGTTAATCTCTGTATTGATGGTGTTTATTTGTTTGAGTTTTTCACAAAATAATAACTTAAAGGGGAAAAGGTGCATGCTCACCTTTACAGGTTGTCCCCCCTCACATTTAAAACAACATCATCTAAACAAATTCAACTATAAAAATCTATAAAGCGGGTCGCACAACTGTGAAGCATGAACCAGATATCAACATGCTAGGGAAAGAATATTTTTTTTTTTAAAAAGAACAAAATGCGACAAAGCAATAGATGAGTTACACTCACAAGACGTGGTCCAAGTGTATGGGAGATAAAGATTGCGGGGTGCGTTGAATCTGTAGTAGATGGCTATGCCTTGTTTATATTTACACGCTATGATATTATACAGATTAGCTGCTCGATTTCCAATTCAACGGAGATCATGAGTCAACACTTTTAAGATAGTGACAAGCCTGGCGATGTATGTGTTGCTCAACACTGAAGTCTTAGATCTAATAAGAGATAGCATAAATAATCTACGACTTCTTGTGGGTCTAGTGGTAAGTGAAAAATATTTCTCTGTCCTTGACTTAACGAATAATACTGTATAATATCTCTGGCGGAAACGTAAGCGGTAACACTTGTTGTGTTGCTTGTATTTTCTTGTTGGCTAGGTGGCTAGCTTGAGGTCCTGAAATGAACGTGTCGTTGCGCCCCTTAAATTAGAGTGTTTGCTTTTCAACAAATGCATCATGACTACATACATTTCTTGAGCAGAACATGCAAATACTTTATATTTCTCTCCCATGCAAAAATGTACTGTTTCATGTTAGCCATCTCATAAATTAACCAGCCAAAGTAACTTTTACTTATAAATAAACCGTCCCGAAATTCATTTATCTTTTTTTTTTTACACTTGGACATACACAAAGATGCAAGACTCGAGACTTTGAAGCTACATAGCTTTGCTTTCTTTATTTTCAAACTGTGATATTTGTACCACAATGCTATTACATGCATGCAATTCCAATCAAGGACGTTGGCTTAACTCACATGAAAATTGAAGCTCTACTTCCAAACAAACTATTCATGTCGAGTCTGTCCTGTGATACTGGATACTATTCATCGCTGGCAAGTAAATTGAAATTGGATTGGAATGTTTTCCATTGTTATCTGCTGTGCTCCGTCCCATGCAATTTCTCATGGACCATGTTCTGCTTCCTTCTCCATGAGGGGTCCAATCTGGAGGGCAGACCCAGGAGAGTGAGAGTGGACATTTCAAAATTGAGTGGAAACATTGATGAAAGATTTTAGAGATTTATCAGTGACTTCTTGATTGAAAAAAAAAACAATGTAGATGCGCACACACTGCTGCTCTTGGCCGAACAACTAGCAACCGACACCATCTTTTATGTACACGGCCTCGTGAGTCAGCAGAAAATAAGCCTATTTCAATTTCTTAGCACGTGCAAGCGTACCTGTTGTGTGTCCAGAACAACATCTGTGAGGTCATAAAACCATATCAGGGATTATCTTAGATGCCCGTGTTTGACCTATGTCCACACCTACATGTTAGTTTAGTGTCAGAAGAAAACAGATCTCACCTGTTGTATATGCCATGATCATGATATTCAGCCAATCTCATCTGAAAAGTAATAGACAAATAGTATTTATTATTTAATAGATTTATCATTATCGAGTGTATCAGTGGACACCTTTTGATTTAAAAGTTATTCTAAACGATTTTCAATGGAAAATGGTAATAAAAATGACAGACATCTAAATACAACATGTACAAGTATTTTGCTGGCAAATGATAAAAAACAAAAACTGATAATATCAATTTCACATTGACCTTAAGCTTAAATAGACTTAAAAAAATTAAAACGAACTTTCATGCGGAAAATGTTTCTAGTAAGTCCGAAACAAATCATTTGTACCTAAAACAACAAACCTCGGAGTAGGTGCACAGTGGTTAGAAATTGAAAACGGTCTACACAATGATATGTCAGCTTGTGGTTGTAAGGGATTTGTTAAGATATGAAAGTTTTAATTTTAAAGATCTGTATCACGTTTTCAAAACCTCAATAATCAAAAGAACCAGTAAATAAGTAAGTTATGGCACAGGATATCCCCCAATCCTATTATTAGTAACTAAACCACATCCGAGAGTGGAGAAGTCAGAAGTTTGTAACATCATAGATATACCTAGTTCACAATAAATCCTGTTCACGGTACGGTGGCAGCCTTTGCCATAGAAAACATGATCTGCAGAGGACATCAATAATTCAACTATGTTCGGTCTCCTTCCAAGCGGTAATAATCGAGGTAATTTTTCTCTGGGCAATAGAATGGGGCACCCGACAGGGGTTTTGTACAGCGTTATGCACATATGGCTTTCAACTTCGTACAGCCCTTTCCTAACATATGATGATTTTTGAACTCAATATTTCTAACATGTTTTGAATTTTGATAGCCAGCCGAAGAAAAAAAAGGCACGAAATCGCCGAGGCTTGGCTCGGCTAAACAGGCTGGGTGAGGGGACTGACATGGTTCCGCGCACCAGGCCTGTCTTGCCGGCTGTAATAATTAGAGCTTGGATATACGTAGGCTAACGTTTTTAACAGACATACAAAAAGTAACACTACAGAATAATATTAGGAACTAGAGTATTTTGAGTTACGCTCTGTAATTCTCAAAATTAGAATTATTGCCAACGTCAGTGAAATAGAGTAAGAGCGGTACAAAAAAGTGTCCTGTGTCCAAAAGACCACCAATTTACAACCTATAATACGTTTATAGAGAAAAAGGAAACTACTTTTCCTTAAAATCGCACTACACACACATCACAAAAAAACTGTCCCCAAAACAAAAGCAAAGGCCAACAAGTATGAATTTAGATTCAGCTTTTAAACTAGAGAAGTAACATATTTTGTTTTTTTCCAATGCTTGCTCATCGATCTCATGCTACTTTGATTTAGCCAAGGGACTTGCAATAAGCTTCAATTCTGCTAAAGGTAATCTGTACTTCACACTAATCATCACATTATGAAAATCATTCGATAGGCTTATTGTGAAATGCTATTTGTGAACAGAAATGTGTCTCCCGGCAGTCTGTACTTTGGTATTCAGACGTGAACAACGTTTAAAAACGAATATGTATTCGACGTATTCTGAGCGTCCTTGCAGCAAAATTTTACTTTGAATTTTTTTACCTAAATCTAATACTCGGTAATGTCCCTTTCCCCGTCTAATCGATATGAAAACATCTGCGCATGCTAGGGTATAAACATATTTTGCAGATTTAGACGACTGATAAAACTAAACTATCTACTTAGCTACCAATAGCAAGAATATCTGTTAGTTTTAAAATTCATACTTCTACGATGTGAATGGTTTCTTTTTCATTCGCCGGTATGCCCAGGAGTTCATTGCAATGTTGATATTTAAATTAAGGCGTTAGATATTCAAATATCGGAAATTTTTTCTCAGTTTTATGAGTTCAAATTAAAACGATTACAAGTAAAATAGTTCACAATGTTCATGCTTTCCAAGTAGTGATTTACATAACATGTTCTGCCTCAAATACATAATATATAAGAAAATTAACTATCCGTCAAAAGATTAATAGTCCTGAGATATTTTCTAATAGAATGTAAATTTGAAATAGATCTACTACAGTATCAGCAAAATGTTCCTATTCTGTCAATAGTAATTGTTCTAAACACGTTTCAATATAAAGAAAATAAGCCAATATAGGCAAAATGATATCAACAAAACCATCTGCTTGGATCGCACTTGACCTATAAGCCGTTAGCTTAACTTGGAGTCCTGATGTGACACGTTTCGAATCCACGATTCTTTTTCCCATTTGTATTATATCATTATTTGAACCAAAACAGACTCTTAACTCAGTACCAGTCGTTCAGAAAGAAACACTCCTGTGAGACAGCACGTCACTTAGTGATCGAAGATTGGTTAAGCTCCATCGATGCAATGGAATTAACCGGGGTTGTCTTTTGCGACATATCTCGAGCATTTGACACGCTTGATCACAGCGTAGTTTTGCAAAAACTTCAACATATGGCATGGAATTGGTTCCAGTCGTATTTGAGTGGGAGGATGCAACGTACATGCATAAACTTATCGTTATCCACAGCACTCAGTGTCATCTGTGGAGTGCCTCCGGGATCAATTTTGGGCCAACTTATTTTCATATTGATAACATACACAACTGCCTACAGTTCTGTAAGATAGCCAGAAACTGCAGAGACTTCAAAGTAGAGCTGGTCGTGTGGTTCTGAGATGCAGTCGCTACACCTCTTCTGCGACTGTCTTGCACACACTTGGGTGGACCCCATTAGCCGACGTACACAAGAGAAACAAAGCCACACGAGTCTTTAAGGCACTCAATGGCATAACGCCTCCCCACCTTACTGCACTGTTTAGCTAGCTTGCAGACATCCATACCCATAATACCCGCTTCAGAGCACAAGGCGGCCTTCAATTACCAAAAGCAAAATCAAAACAAAGAAAGCAAGCCTTGTCGTGCTCTGGGGCGGTGCTCTGGAACTCATTATCTACTAGATTAAAATCGGCAAAAAAACTTTAACTCTTAAAACGAATATATAGAGAAGAACATATGACTTAGGAATAAGTTCATTTCACTCCTCAATGAATCATTATACTTTTTACTTGTTTTTATTTGATAATATGATTTAACGATTAGAGTCATTATTGATATGAGTTTCCTATAATTTACACATTGATATGCAAATTCCGTTACATTTAAGTTTTTTCATTGTTTTGACTCTCCATTATGTTCTGGTTCAATATGTCTAGTCTCTTGAGTTATCGTTACTTCGGTTATCATCTAATTATGATTTCTTTTCTTTGTTGAAGACTTAAATTTTCAAGTTAACCTTTATTGCTGTATTGTTGGTCATTATTTGATATTTCTAAATGTTTCTTTGTATTTATATATAAGGGGTCTTACCCCCCAGAAATCTTTGAAAAACGCCACCAGGCGACATGTATTTCTGGTAAAACAAATAAACCGAACTGAAACTGAATGTTTTGGCTAAAACCGTATAAATAGGGAATTCCCGTAATACCTGATGGTTTTAACCGATCATTTAACAAAATAGGGTATTTCTTTGATAATAAAGTCTGACAAGACTTCTGTTGCCAATGGTAAATGCGTTGATGTCAAAATTAGGCCATAGAATAACGTCATAAGCCTTCATCCATCCCATGGGATCCGCCATCTTGGATAGGCGATCATGAAATTTTTAGAAATACAATTTTTGCTACTAAAGATCCCAAAACACAATTAAAATAGACTAGAAACGTTGATTTTCAAACTAATAATGCTGTCTGCCATCTTTGATTTTGGCAGATGACGTCATCAAATACGTTTGTATGTTTCACATTTTCCGACCAATGGTCTTATGCTACGTGCCTACATTTTATATACAATATATCGCTTTATCCTATTGATTCTGGCATTCCACATTCGCCCGTTTCCTGCTTGTCTAGCTAAGTGTTCAAAAAGTAGGTATTCACAGTCCATCAACAGGGAGCCTTCAGGCGGGTTGTCTCCTCCGCACACGTAGGCTTTCAGGGTGCGCGCTGTGCGTGAGGGTTGAACAGATAGAAGATTTGTACAGACGTATCTTCATTTGATGTGGACGTCTGTGGTCCCTCCATATATGTTGTAGGGAGCTGAAACGGGATTGTTCGATGTCCATTTTGTATTTCACATCTGCTCTCTGGTCACCATCACATTGCATGCGGCTTCCGAGGTAGTCAAATGTGTGGACGGTTTCTAGCTGTTGGCCTTGTAGGATGGCGTGATCACGTTCCTTTTCCTCGGCAAGTCTCTTCTGGCGCTGTACCTCCTTTTCTGCGAGGCTACCGGCACGTAACCGGGTCTTGGCGGTGGAGGGGTAATGTAGGCACCAGCGACTCCGGTGAATGGCTAGGCCTCTTTTTGTTGAAAAGTCGCTTGTGCAATCTGGGCATCAAGCGTCATCAAATGAGCATAATTCATGAATACTTAATCAGGAAAATTGCATTAGATTACATGGGATCTTAATGATGTAGGAGAGCAAATGTGGTAGATCAAGAAAGCCTTGAAACCTAATTGTTTGAGCCGAAATTAGCGAATTTTGTAATATATGCCTGTCAGAAACTCGTTGCCATGGCAACACAAAAAATCATAAACTTATACTATTACTGAAAAATTGTTGTCGTGGTGTTCACATCGGTGGAGGCTTGGCTAAGATAGTCACCACAAACACAAGTTACTATCTCAATTAACTTTTGAAATGTAGTCAGATAACGAATTGATGTATTCCTATACCGTGAAGAAGTTAGCTTTATTTAGCCCAGAATATAAATGACAACACTGGCTTACCATGCTCTATTTATTA
Source organism: Branchiostoma lanceolatum (assembly GCF_035083965.1). Classification (NCBI taxonomy): domain Eukaryota; kingdom Metazoa; phylum Chordata; class Leptocardii; order Amphioxiformes; family Branchiostomatidae; genus Branchiostoma; species Branchiostoma lanceolatum. The sequence continues at coordinate 24,654,233 of NC_089726.1, forward strand.
GTATCGGTATAAGTGAAGACATTGGTTGGCAGTTAATATCCTATTCTACCTTACAAATTCTACAGAGCTCCAGTCTATATACTGGCTTTTAGAATACCATGTAGACACCACAACTACAAGTCATATTTCTAGACATACAACAACCAAACATTGGAATTCAACTGCGAGGAGGGAATTTCCAATTTGCAAATATAGGTACAGTTACACTTTGAAACGACTTTGACAGGCTGATTTGAACGTTGATATTTGAACACAAGGTTGATTTTCTTAAAACTGAAAGTTGTTTTGATTATGTAGCTTTGTTACAATCATTCTGCATCATTCTGTATGGTTTTATAAAACCAGTAGAAAAAAAAAATATTTGAATCGTTCACCAGTATTATACTAATCTTCTCCTGGCATTGTTTCAAGCCAGAGACAGTCTGGGATTTGTATGCGTTTATGTAGTTATGGCGGTCAATCAGCCTTTCAAACTGCAGCAAGGTAACAGCAGGTAACACTTCCTGAATTAGTTGATGGTTCTGGCCCCAGGGTCCAGATTGAAACGAAAAGGTCTAAACATAATTGTCCAAATTTTTTATACTTAAATGGAGGTTAACATGCCATTTTCTACCTAAAATTGAACTTTATGTATTATACATGATATATTAGCGAAATTAACTATCTGTCAAAAAATCAATAGTCCTTAGTGATTTTCTCATTGTAAATTTTAAATAGATCTACTACAGTAGAGTCAATTCCACATTACCGTGTGGGTGTTTGTTTCCTCTTATTCTAACATTTGCAAAATTTTTGTAACAATCTAATGGAAATAGGTAACTGTTCAGAGCTATTTTCAACATTTAGTTGATGTTCTAAATAGTTTCTGCTGTGTTCCAATATGTTAGACAAATTTCTAAAATTACACATGTTATTTGTATTCCTTTCGAAAATGTTGCAACATAGATTCATCATTTGTTCCTACATGTTCCAACTTACTATCTAAAATTATTGTTATCTATATTCATATTTTGTTGCGTCTAGACAACCCTTGCTCAAGAAACATGATCTGTTCATACATCTACACATGTACAAAGAAGCGAGAATAAGTGACTCTACTGGATTAGCTTAGCTCATCACTTTCGTCTACCATGTAACGTTACGTTTAACTTCATGCTGTATTTAGTTTACTGTGTATGTCATTTAATGTTAGTTAGGTTTATGTTAAACGACCTGTATCTAGCCCCTCGGGGCACGAATGTACAATAAAGGTCTTCATTCATTCATTACAAGAAAAAGACTTTGTCAAATTTGATGTAATTCAGTTTCTAACTCCTGGTTCTAACGATGGGACCAAAGGTGGCCTTCTTTTTTCACCACGCTGGGGATCAGGCGAAGGTTGCAAAGTTCAACTGGTGTTTGGGAAAGTTCATAAACCTAACTGCTCAAGCCTTGCCGCCGTAAAAAATACTTTCTGAAACCTTTTAAAAAAGACTGACATTATTTAGAAACCACAGAATGTGGGATTCACGCCTCCGCGCGCTGCCTCCGAAACGTATCCACGCACTGTCTTCCACATGCCTCCGAGATGTGTTCCAGTTGTGTCGCTACAGGCTTTCGTACGTTTCATCCACCCAAACACTATCTACCTACCAACATTCCTGAATATTAATGATGCGTGAAACCTGTCAAACGGGTATAGTCGAAGCCTTTTACAATATTTTATAGGCTGAGGGCACAAGTCGGGGTGTTGACAATTTCTTAAGAGCTGTCTGTTGCCCTCCAACCCAATACCGGCCCCATCCTGTATGTGCCCGTCTGGCTACAATATGACAAAGACTCCTAACTGATACAATCTAGCCGTGTTATGAAAGGGGATTATATATAATGCTGGCAAATGTTTCAAAAAGTGTTACTCAAGTCATATGGGCATACTTCATAGGCATCGCCATACCTGGGTCCCCAGAAACTGCGAAATGGAACGAAATGGAACGATATGATACAAGATAACATATGTAACATTATGAAATGAAATACCAGTACCGCTCGCTTCTGTATTTTAAATGCTTCCTGTTCCGGTCTACTGTGAATGTTACAACGTTCCGTATATTTCGCTATCTACCGGTATATCATTTCATAATGTTACATTTGAAAGGAAATATATGTTGTTTTGTTCCTTAGTTGCCACTCATTGTTAGTTTTCAACCAGTTTTCAGTCGAAACATCGTGGCGAGTTTCATTTGATTACAGTTAGGGTTTGGCTTCTACCATTATCTATAGTATGGTGGTACTCATTAGAAAAGTGGATCTGTGCTTTTTTCTTTTATAAATCTAGTATTATTTGGATTTTACATCATTGCATATCTGTATCAATTCGTTTTGAAGGTTTTGATAATGAAATTACTCTCAGCGATTTGGTATTACAGAATATATTCACCGTATTTAACCTTAATAACAGTGATATCGTCCGCTGAACTCTGATGACCTTTGTTTGCATGCTGCGACGCCATCTTGGAATACTGCGGAAATTTGATTTAGATCTTTTATTTACTGGCGGACAACGTAAGTTCAGCCCGGATAATTACATTTTCGAGAACTTGGACAGGTGACCGCTATAGACTAATTCCTAATGCTTATATCAATGAGGAAAGTCGAAGGGACCGACTAAAAATTTACTACTGTGGCCAGGTTTGACAGTATGTTGTTGAAGTTCGTTCCATTTCGTTCCATTTCGTTCCATTTCGGACGTTCGGGGGACCGCCATACCTAATCGCAGGTCAGCGGGTTTCATAGGAGCCCAAAATATACATTTTTGTATGAAAATTCCCAAAAATCCAAAAAAAAAATCATTTCAGGTACAGAGTGAAAGACAAAGGTGTGAATGAGGTTTTGTGAACATGTGTTTCTTTGGTACGAACTTTCAATCATTTGGTCCAAAGTTGTCAAGTGTCCAAAATTTACATTTTTTGGTCAGAAAATAGAGAAAGTATTGAAAAGTATTGGAATTGGTACTAAAGAGTGCATTAAATTCTATGGGCATATAGGCATCCCTGTTGACCATTAATTTTGCTAATGAGATTTATTTATAATTTATATGACGCATGGAGTTGCATCAAATTGTATTTTCTTTTCTTAAAAAAGAGATTCCAGATAATTCAGCTGTACAAAAAGTTCCATAAACTCTCCACCTCACCGGACGCAATTATCGTGTGGTTATAATCAGTGTTGCCCCATAATGAATTTAGATCTTTATTGTACATTTTTGCCCCACTAGGCTAAGCACAAGTCACATGTTAACAACCATGTACATATCCATGTGTATATATAAACATGTAGTATACTCTAGTACTTTAGACTCCCTCTCGCTTCTTGGTGATTATATAAATGTAGGAGGCTGTATGATTAGTTACAGTTGGTTTATCGAATAAATGGTGTTACGTCGTTTTTGGGGTACACGTACGCGGGCGTGCAACAAGGAAGCATCCTGGGCCCTCTGTTATTCCTGATAAATACAAAAATGACATCAATGATTTACCGTGCACGTCTAGCATGAATTGCTTTGCTGATGGCACCCCCTTGTCAAGTTCTAGACCAACGTCTAAGGAAATAGTCAGCATTACTAATTTCGACCACCAACTTGTTTCTGACTGATTCGATGTCTGATGCCTTGAACTGTATCCAGACTAATACAAAAGTCCGCACAGAGCAGAATAGAGTTTTCCCCTATCTACATCTCAGGTCACCTCATTCAACAGGTCCCGTTCTACTCTCATCTTGGTGTTACCTTACATCAGGCCTTGGGCTGGACTGAGCACGCACAGATTCTATCTACTAAGGCCATGCAAGTTTTTTGACATCTCTTAAGGTTCTGAGGCAAGTTATACCTGGTTGAACTGGAATTAGCTTACATTACGCTGTTTCGGCCTAAGCTGAAATATGCCTCCATTCTCTTTAGCAATATGAGTGTTGCAGCCTCTAGGGACCTCAAACGTGTGCAATACCACACAGGTGAATTCAATTCAATTTTTATTGTAACAAACTGGCTGACACATAACGTGTGATATTCTCACAAAATTCAAGTTACACACACAATTATCGCTTCTCTCAACAATAATCTCACAGAATTTACAAAGGGCAGGGGTTACCACCGATACATTGCATTGTTAGCGTCATCCCAATCTTCAAAGGAAGGGACTCAAAATTTTTTTAACAACTACTGACCAATCTCAGTCTTGCCCGACGTGTCAATACTTGTAGCTTGTCTAGAATTGAATGAATAAATATTGTTACACTTATCATTTTCTATATAAAGGACAACTAGAGTTCCACAGCCCCTTACCTTCGTGCACTGATGTTTTGCCTTTTCCAGTGGCATATCATAAACGTGTCCAATTAATTATTGAAATAAGAACCTTATTTGCATGGATTATGTCAGTTGAGCATCTTCTCTACTCAAATATAGAAGGATGAAAGTCATAACTTAGCAAAGAAGGCAATTGTAGCGTATCATTATAAATTATGTAAATGTCATCTATGCTTCATAATGTCCACATCTACTTCCTAATGCCGCAATAATGATATCCCTATCATTTACCATAATGGCATTATACAAGAGTCCATTCCGAGTCACCACAAGGGTTGTTATTGTCATAATTTACAACTGTTTTTAATTCTTTGTAATTATTTGTCTACGAGATTTCATACTTTGGAAATATTGAGGATGTCATTTGAACTTTATAATTATTTGCCTGGTTGTGTTAAACTTTGGAAATATTAATGATACGGAATATGATATTTATAATAATTTCTAGATAATGGTTACAGCATTCTACTGTTTTCTACCATTTTTACAACTATCTAGAACATTGTATAAATGGGTCAGTGGGCTGTGAAGAAAGCAATTCACACATCTTGCTTGGCCACCATGCATAGATGGCTTGCACAAAGGACCTAATAATTTCCAGCAGTGACATCTAAAAATACACAGGGTAGACAATAGGGCTGGATTAGCACCAAATTTTATGGCAATCACCAAAATCCAAGCTTTTTCTATATTTCTCTATATTTCGATATTTAGAAGAATCACATAGATATTTGCATATTCTTCTAAAAAAATATATTTGTGCAGTCTCTTTCAAAATGTTTCTAAATCATCTAATTGGATTCAAATAAATTCAGATTCTTATATTGATTCTTATATATTCATATCTCACGTGTTTTCAAAGTCCTATTATTGAATCCAACTAATTTATCAACATAACTCATTAAGTATGAAAAGTAGCTAGTGATTAGAATAATTAGCATACGATCTTGTCAATCATCACTTAAGCTATCTACACACTAAATATCATTACGATTTGCCAATACCTTCTTGAGTCATTCCCTTTCAAAGTTTCAAACAAAATAGGCTCCTGCAATTCCAAATGCAGTTCCAATGACTTACAATCCAGCCAGACATTCTTGAGTTTAAACACACACACACACACATTCACACACACACACACACACACACACACACACACACACACACACACACAAAGACAAAGACAAAGACACAAACACAGATTCAAACACACGTACACACACACACACACACACACACGCAGAAACAGACGCACAACACACGCGAACGCTGACAAAAAAACCTAACCTCGGCGAAGGTTTAAATGTTTGCACAAGGGTGTACGAACTTGTCTTACCTCACGGCAACTAGTAGACAGAGTATCCACAGCCACACCAGGGGCAACGTTTGGGCCCTCTACCATTATTAATTTACATTAATGATCTGCCAGAAGTTTCTTCAATGCTTAGTTTGCGAAATCGTGCAAAATAGGAACATATTTTTGAGCTAATAAACCATCAATGAATATTTAAAGGCAATTTTTAGGGAGCGGGGTAGTAACATGTTACCTTGAAACGACCACCCGACTTTATTTTGTAAATCATAATTAACATCTACCCAACTATTATACCCGACAAAGAAGTAAATCCATATTTCTCTTTTTCGCACACCATTTTCAGTCATCCGTTAATTAAAAATGAGTCAAAAGTTTCAAATGTCTCTAGACAAATATACGACAACCCTTCTATTTGCTTATGTCTAAAAGTGACTCGTAATCTCGTAAGCAACACTTGTTTCAAGTAATAACGTCATTTGTTCAATATTTATCTTTATTCATTCTATTATCTGATTATCCTTACTACATCGTTATTATTTACTATGTATTACTTGAAGCACTTTATTATTATATTTCTATCGGTAATCACGATTATGACCAATTTAAACAAGTACATAGGAGGAGTTTCCAAAAAAGCTACATACAATTTTCCTGCAGTCGCACATGCTTTAAAACTTTTTATCGTATTGTGTCATTCTTAGTTGTGTAGATGAACACATAGAAAATTTATAATAATTAGTGTTAATATGGGTAAACAAGTAAGCATTATATATATATCATTATTACTACTATAAAGGGGGAGCGGATCACCACAGTATATGTCCAAACGTGTAGAGATAAAGATGTTTACAAAGTCTACTAAAAAGAAACTGCGGTGATACTTTTGATTTTATAGGCTTTTTAAGTTAGCAAATTATCACCTCTTATTTCACGTGTTTACCTTTCATTGCAAATTTGTATAAGTTTAATCCCGCTGACTATCTATAGATGCTATAGCCATTTCATAATGTCCTTAACTGTAGCTTAACTCATCATCGTAAATAAATGATTAAAAAAGAGTACACGTTTTTCCAGATTAGTTCGTCTTCGGAATTCGAACAAGCAGAAGATTGATAAAAATCTACGTTCATCAAGTTACGTTTACTTTACATGATCTCTTATCAAACATGTTTACCTATCCTTGAAAATTTGTATGAAACTAGTTTTAACCCGCTGATTTTTACAACAAAGAAATGTTACAGTCATGTTCGAATGCTCTTCTCAGAACTGTGAATATGAAAAATCAACAAAAGTTTTCTGTTGACAATTCGGTGTTTCCATCCAATCTGATCAGATGTAACTTGGTTAGTACATCTTAACCCCCCCCCCCCCCCCCCCGTTGTTACTTATTTGTGTTCTTCTGTCATATCGTTCAGAATTAGCTCAACATCGGAAATGAACGAAGCGGTACCATTATGGATTGTTAAAGCCCCACTGTGTAACATTTTGGCGCAAAAATTAAAAATATTCTCGTGAACAAATCTGAATGTGAATGGCAGGTACTGACATGTACAACCCCTTATTAGCATATTTTCTTCATTATTCTGTCTATTGTTGGTGTTTGTGAACTGTTCAAAAACAAAACAAAAAACTCCCGGACACCACCTCAATAGTACAACACTGCATACAACATCCCAGTGCACTGGAGGACCTCTATGGTGGTCTAATCACTAAGGCACATTTTACTCTGCCAGATTTCACGAAGCTCTCCTTCTTTGGAAACACTCATATTTTTTCCAAGAGTGTAGAATACAGCTATTAACTTATTCTAGAGAGTATAATTTGAAGGGTATGAATAAAGTGTGGTTATTTTCCCTTGAAAACTGCAAGAACTCTGGTAAGGATGACTTTTTACAGAAACTGGTAAACTGTAAACAGGCACCCCACTGGGCAGTCAGAGTGATAAGAAGTACAGAAGCCGTGGCCAGCCACGTGTGGCCATGTGTTGGTTTCACACTGTGTGGTGTTTTGAATGGAGGATAACAGTTTTTTAAAGTTGTTTTTATGGTGCAGTTATGTTGTAACCTCCCTCCTTGAATGTCGTTAAGCAATTTTATAGAGTTGATCAAATTTGCTCTGCAAAGAAACGGTAGGAAAATCTACTTTCTGTATTGCCCTAAAACTACATAGTGTGGCTGTAAAACGTAACTCACCATCTAAAAATCAACAAAGAAGAGTACAAGTGTCCCCAGATTTAGTTCGTCATTGTAAATCGAACAATCAGAACACTGAGAAAATCTAGGTACATTTAGCGCGTGCCTTAATACTCTCACATTATTCGAGACTTTGAAGATACCTACGTATCTCGGTGCAGACTATATTTGTGACTTTGCGTTTTACTCTAATCAAATTGTAGGAGAACAACTCACCTCGGAAAAAGGTATTCCAAACTGTGAAACAAGCGCAACAGTTTGTTACGTGACGATGTGCAGAAAGACTACTGTAAAGTGACACTTGTTGACCTTTTGCCGCTGTGACGCTGCGTTTATGCCACCGACCGTCCTAAAAGTATGCCACGTTATTCAACCGTTAAGAAGTTATCTGCTCACATAAATGGCTGACATAGTCACACTGCTTTATGTTCAAAAACCTAGTCAAGAAACGAAAATGGAACGCATATTTGCATGAGATGACATTAGTAGGTTTCAAACAGGCATGATATTTTAAGGCAAAGTGTGCAAAGGTTTAAAATGAGGTCACACCAACTGTCTGAATAGACAGTTATTATGATTTTTTTTATTCTTGAGGGAAGGTCAGTGCACATTGACATTTCACGATAGCGCCGGTCACCTACAGAGCGCGTGTTGCATGAACTGTAAACTATATCAAGGGATAAGCAAAATAATTTTCATAAGTACCTATGTAGCAGCTAAGCACAAAGCGCAACAAGTTATCGAGGGCACATTTACCAATCAGTTCCCCATGGCACAAAAGAACGTCCATAATCTGATAAGATCTCTTTCATCACGCCGACAAATCAGCACAGGTGGCTGTTTCTCACGGCAGAATAGGTCGTCCTTTGTCTGCTTAGATCTCTTTAATTACACACCTGGCGCCATGACGCCGACGACTGACTTTTGGCTTTTGTTCTTGCCAGAAAAGAGAGAGTTCCGCCTACGGCGAGGTCGCTTTAATCACACGCTTGGAGCCAGACGCTAATAAATCATCCCAGGTCGCAGTTTCCAATGGCACAAAAGAGCTGTCCCTGTCCATGAGTGAAGGCCAGCTCGGATAAACAACGTTTCTTCAAATCTAATGGATACGTTAAGCAGGCAAGTATAGAGAATTAACTGTCATAACTTTAGATCAGACGTGGATTCGGGGTGCAAATGAAAGTTCACATTCAAGAAAATATAGCAGAAAACGGGACGATATAGGAGAAAGGAGAATACAGCAGAAAGCAGGAGTATAAAGGAGAAAACTGGGGAATATTAATATTTAAAGTGTTAATTTTCTTTTCCCTTGTTCGTTTATTGTATCTATAAATCCAACAAAAAAATGACCTTTAGAAATATGAAGTCGTTCTTTGTGAAAATTCGGAAACCTTATATTGTCAAAGTGTCTTCATTGAACATTTCAAACAAAAAGACTATCACGGAATGACAATTCAAGAAGTCATACATTTCACACATCTACAAAGTGTTCTAAAATAAGACACTGACATGTTTTCAACCTAAGAAAGTCTTTCAGATAATCTTTGTTCAACAACAGACCATGGAATATCTTTCTTTGAGTTTGAATTTTGAATTATTGATATGTAGAAAAACGTACACTATCATAAAACTACAAAGAGCATATTATACCGAACAAACAGCCTACCTCATAATGCATACCATTTGAAATTATAATTTAAAGTACTACAATGGCCTGAAACTTGACGTCATATACTGTCAATTTGATTGGCGCCATACAGAGGGCTGCTGATTGGATGGCATCATTCGCCAAGCAATTCTACCTCGCTCTTCGTTCTACTCAGAAATGAGGCCATCTGGCTAAAGAAAATTGCCCCAATCTTAAGATATTTGAAATGTTATCAATATTGAGGTTTTCAATATTTTGTTTTACTGTCCTTTGTCACAGATTTAGTTTCATCTTGTCGGACGAAGATCCAAAATGAGACAACGTTTCAGTTTGTCGGGGCTTCGGAGTATCACATGGAAACTCGTCTCTTTCTGATTATTCAGTTGATGGGTGTGGTTTTTTACGGCGTTTGGGAGATACAAAGGGTTTGTTATTACTGCACTGTTTGCAATGACAAGTAAAAGTGCAGGCCGTGTTGTTCTTGAAACGATAAAACTTTCCGACCTTTGCAAAGAACAACTTCATGTTTCTAAAGTTTATTTGTACTGTTTCATCTATAGACACAATACACCAAAAAAATGGGATAGAAAAAAATATTTGCTATATTCTCCTGCATTATCTTTTATTCTTTTTGTTTCTCCTGCTTTCTCCTATATTCTCCTGCTTTCTTCTATATTCTCCTGCATTCTCCTATATTCTGCTGGTTTCTCCAGCTTTCTCCTATATTCTCCTACATGCTCCTTTATTCTCCTGCTTTCTCCTATATTCTCCTGCATTTTCTTATCTTCTACTGCACTGGTTGTCCAGCTTTATCCGATGTTCTTCTGCATTCCCCTATATTCTTATGGATTCTCCTATATTCTCCTGCTTTCTCCTATAGGGCGTATTTACGTGACGTCATCACCCTTGCCCTCCGTGGGCGGCTATTTTGTGGTCCATCCCTGCAGCGAAGTTTCTCGGTGTCCGACGGTCTCTAAATTTCCAAGGAATACGAAGTCGTCTATTCGCTGTTTTATTATGCTCACATCCTTTTCGCTTCAAAGATTCAATTTCACTTACTGGAAATGACCCATTATCGACGAGCGAGTAAAAGTTTTCCGAAGCCTACAAACACGGCCGCTAAAAAGTGCCGGCAAAATCCATTGATTTTGTCTTGAGTTGGTTCTAGAAACGACTGTTTACAGAGCACGCATAAAATCAGTTCACAGTAAACAAGTGTTCTTACGCCTGCAGCCACGTAGCACAGTGTCTGTGTCTTGATCAAACAGTCGTGAGAAATTCAGTTTTCAGGGATTACGTTATGATAGGGAAAGTTCGACGTCAAAATACCCTCAATTTATGAACGTATCTCAAGAAACGACTACACGGTACCGCGAGTGTATTACACAACGGGCCCGTAATGTGCTTTTCGACCAAATACAAAGGTTTCCATATACACACGTTGATTCTCAAACTTTAACTATATTCTCCTACATTATTCAATATTCGCCTGCATTGTCCTATATCCTCCTATTTTCTCCTGCTTTCTCCTATAGTCTCTTGCATTCTCCTATATTCTCATGCTTTCTCCTGCCCTCTCCCGCTTTCCCCTATAATATCCTGCATTCTCAGGTATTCTGCATTATTCTATATTCTCCTGGTCTCTCCTGTATTCTCCTGCTTTCTCCTGCATTCTCCTGCATTCTCCTGCATTCTCCTGTATTCTCCTGCTTTCTCATATAATCTTCTGGTTTCTCCTATATTATCCTCCTTTCTCCTATATTTTCCTGCAGGCTAAACAGACGTTGGGAGTGATCAAACGTAATTTGTAGGCATGCCCATCAAAGGTTAAATCACTTGTAAGACCTAGTAAGACCTCACCTAGAATACGCTGCAACAGTATGAGATTCATTTACTACGAAATACAAAGATAAATTGGAGACGGTATAAAACCATGCAGAACCAAGCAGGACCAATAAGAATTTGCAGTGCTAATGTCACCAAATTGAAGACAGATCTGCGGTGGATGTCATTCGAAGAGAGAAGGAAAATGTCCAGACTACGGATGATGTACAAAATGACAAATAAACTGCCGTTAAATATCATTTAACCTAGGATTAATGTGTACCTATTCTCCTTGAACCATCTTAGTGTGGAACTCGTTGCCACCAAGTACTGTAAAAGCATCCTCATTCGAAAGTGCCGGCTATAAAGATCAGATACAGATTCGGTGGAGGTTTTTCACGCAAGGTAGCCAGTTTTTTCCGTTTCATTTCCGTGCAATATGGACCAGATTTATTTTTACGTGTGTATGGTGTTGATATGATGCTTTGTCTGCCACATTTAATACACGAAAGCTAGAGATAAAATTTGCCAATTTCTTTTAAAACAGCCAAAAGTCTTATCTTCGTAGTATGTGTTACCAAATGTGCATTGGTACACCGAAAAATGCACAACGCTCTTAAAACACTCATCTAATCTAAACTCATTATAAAATATCACATAATGTAAACTGAGCCTGAATAGCCACAGAGGGATATTCTTTTTGATACAGTTTGTCAGGTTCGGTTATTCCCCTTTTACTTAGAAACACTCTCTTTTTCGATCTAACGGTTGGACTTTGTTTTTAGGTTTTTAATTGCTACAACTCTAGTGACAAAAGAAAGCTAGTGTTTTGCCTTAGTCTCTTGAGACTTGAGTCTAGTTCTCCTCAGATATCCCCTTTTTATATCCGCATATACCAAGGAATCGTGTATCTAATAATGCACTGAGCGTTCTGTGTCTTTGTCTGAGAGAAAAACAGACGATTCACTACAGCGTGTAATACTTAAATATTTTATACCACAAATGGTCATCTCAGGAACATATTTTGTTGGGATATATTCAAACACGAGGGGGCCTTTGAGGCCCGCACCAACTTTCGTGTCGTATAACTCCTGAACCGCCTGTGCTAGAGCCGCCTAACTTAATGGCTTCTGCTAAAATCGTCTTGGCAACAATGTCATAATACTTACTAGTAGGTAAGTTCATGATTTTTGGTGTTGCCATGGCAATGCGTTTCTGAAATGCATATGTTCAGGTTTCCTTGCTAATCATTGTCATCTCTGTCGGTAATGCTCGAAATGACAAAGGTTAATTATCTTCGCCGAGTACTTGTACTCGGAGACGATTATGTTTTCGGTTGACAAATCTGTTGGGTGGGTCTGAAAGTATGTCAGAAGCATAACTCAAGAAAGCTTAAATGGATCTTTAGGATTTTTAGTAGGTGGGTAGTGGTTGTGCAAAGGAAGGTCAAGTTCGAAAATGGTTTACCTTGCGTTTTTCAACAGTACTGCAGCGGACTTTGAATTTGTTTGTGTTTGTATGTTGGCAAAGAAAGTGACGGAAACGTTGATGGATCTTCATGATTTTTTGCAGGTGTGTAGATGTTGTGAAAACGGAGGTCAAGTTCAAAAATGGTTCCCCTGGTATTTTCCGTCGGTACTGCAGCGGACTTTGTGTGGATGTGTATTTGTATGTCGCCAGCATAACTCGAGAAGCTGTTGATGGATCTGTATGGTATCTTGTGGATGAGTATGGTTTACAGAAAGAAAGGGCAAGTTCGATAATGGGCCTTCTAGCGGGTACCTAAGGTACTGCAGCGGAGCTTCAAAATTTAGGGGCATATGTTCTGAAAGTGCTATGGTCATGATTTTTGTGTGGTAGATAGTTCGTGCCACAGAAAGTAAGTTCTGTTAATTTGGGCCCCCTAGCGGTTTGTTAAGAACTGCAGTGGGTGTTTTTGTTTTGACATTCGGACATGAATAACTTGAGAAGGGGTCGACAGATCGTCGTGATGTTTGGTATGTAGAGAGCTCAGATGGTGCTTTACATAATCAATGACTAAATATGCAAATCAGGAGCTAATTTGCATAATTAGTAAGGAAAGTTTGTTAACGGTGCACACCCCAGTTCTTCCGCGACCGGGGTCCACAGAAGTGCGCGACAAAAAAGTGACGGAAGGGTTTCGAGGGGCTGGGTTTGAGTTTAGATTTCTCATAATGTGCTTCGAACTGACATTAGATACTAGCATGGCTGAAAAGCGTATGAATTGGTGTGTTTTGGGTGAAAATTGCGTTTCAGTCTGAGCCTTACTTCCGGATATCCATCCGCGTTGATGGTGAAATGTCCCTTGGCCGGAGATTGACCTTTGTTGCGTTCTGTGGGTCATGCTGACATGCCTCGCGCCGACGATGATTTAAGAAATCTAAGTACGAGAATTTTCTTTATAATTGGCTCGACTGTACGCTAGGTTTTTCTCTTTCTGACAACATCAGTCGTTTCTACCTAGAAAATTTTTTCTACGAGTTTTATCCTACGCAAAAGTGCCAAAATTTGACCATCGTTTTTGACGTGAAAATTATGTTTTTGTCTCCTGATTTACCAAAATTAGAGAGGTTGAAGAAACAGAACTCAGCTGGTCCTATAGCGGAAGGGATAGGCTTTCATCCCATACACAGTTGATTTACTTCGGAATACTTCCCTGGAAGAGACAGTACCTAGACTCGAGGGTGCGCAGCCTCCAATTGAAACCCCAAATAAACTGGGGTGTGCTCCCTTAACCCACTGCATTTCATAATGGGACATGGGACCGTGTCAGGTCATGTAAACAGATGGCCTTGCATAAACGCACATGTAGGTCAAATAAATAAACAATTCTCCAAGCAGAGGTGTGGGTCCTGCTGGTTTTTAACGCAATTAGTTTAGGATATTTGTTCAACACGGTTGGCGACATAACGAAAAGGGGAAGAAAAAGAAAGCCTGACAAAAACACCTAAAAACACGTAAAAAAAACAGCCATACCCACTCCTCTGATTGGAGAATACACTGCACCAAAACTGCACCACTGCTAGGTGCAGAAAACTCACATATACATGTACCATGTCTTTCAAAATGTGTATGATATGGAATAAAGATTTATTCTATTTATATATATTAACTGTATCATTTCATCACCACTTTCAACTTACAACACTGCTATATCGAACCTTTGTGGCCCATATAATATCAACATACTCATATTTTTTCATGACCAGTTATAACATATATCAGCACACTCTACACATATACTACTCCTGTACCACCAAATTATTTTCAACCCTATCTAGACTGGACTTATTCGCCCCATCATAAAATCCAAATGGTATGGTGCATGATCAAATTTGCAGGGGTGATAAGCACGTAAATATTAATCACTCTCCATATATAATAAGCATTGATTATTTGGCGAAGATAATGTGTTCGTGGAACTCTAGTTTCAATATATGTCATGATGGAGACCCTAATGTAGGTCAATTTTTGGTGGTACGGGTCGTCAGCTATAATGCGAACATAATTATACATTTAAGTGTTCTTGTGTCCACCTAAGGTAAAGACAAACTGGTACTTACAACTAAGGATGTCTTAGATGTATAGTTGGGATTCTGTGCAATAATTGACTAAACTTATGTCACAGCAAAGAGTTTGTCTATAATTACCTGCTTAACGTATTCATTAGATGTGAAGAAACGTTGTTTATCCGAGGTGGCCTTCATTCATGGACAGGGTCAGCTCTTTTGTGCCATTAGAAACTGCGACCTGGGATGATTTATTAGCGTCTGGCTCCAAGCGTGTGATTAAAGCGACCTCGCCGTAGGCGGAACCCTCTCTTTTCTGGCAAGAACAAAAGCCGTATGTCCTTCGTCGGCGTCATGGCGCCAGGTGTGTAATTAAAGAAATCTTATCAGACAAAGGACGACCTATTCTGCCGTGAGAAACAGCCACCTGTGCTGACTTGTTGGCGTGATTTAAGAGATCTTATCAGATGATGGACGTTCTTTTGTGCCACGGAGAACTGATTGGTAGATGTGCCCTCGATAACATGTTGCGCGTTTGTACTTAGCAAAACATAGGTACTTCCGAATAGTATTTTGCTTATCTCTTTCTGTAGTTTACAGCTCATGCCACACGCGTACTGTATGTGATCGGTGCTATCGCGAAATGCCAATGCACACACCTTTCCTCAAGGATATATAATCATAATTACAGTATTATTCACACAGCTGGTGTGACCCCATTTTAAACCTTTGGACACTTTGTCTTAAAATGTCATGTCTGTTTGAAACCTAACGATGTCATCTTATAGAGGAATACGTTTTATTTCCATTTCTTGACTAGGTTTTTGAACATAAAGCAATGTGACTATGTCAGCCATTTTGTGAGCAGATAACTTAGGTATTCTTAATGCTTGAATAACGTGGCATACTTTTAGGACGGTCGGTTGCATAAACGCTAAAGGGCACCAACTGTCACTTTACAGTAGTTTTTCTGCACATCGTCACGTAACAAAGTGTTGCGCTTGTTTCACAGTTTGGAATACCCTTTTCCGAGGTGGGTTGTTCTCCTACAATTTGATTAGAGTAAAACGCAAAGTCACAAATATAGTCTGTACCGAGATACGTAGGTATCTTTAAAGTCTCTAATAATGTGAGCGTATTAAGGCACGCGCTAAATGTACCTGGATTTTCTCAGTGTTCTGATTGTTTCGATTTACAATGACGAACTAAATCTGGGGACACTTGTACTCTGTTTTGTTGATTTTTAGATGGTGAGTTACGTTTTAAATATCCATAACGGTACCGCTTCGTTCATTTTTTTTAATCAGTTCGTCAGCCTGATGTTGTCATCGATTCCACGAAGATAGGCGGCTCGTACATCATAAGCATAATACACAAAAGAGAGTCACATGACAATCTTGCCTCGAATTTACATTTTGTCATCCGCTTAAACATTACCTCAGATTCAATATTATTATTATCATCATCATCACAATATCATTATATTACAGTATACAACAATAAGTACTATTTTTATAGGATAAGCTATAAGGGGTTTAAGAGAACTCTGTTTACTGCAGTCTTGAAAGTGTTCACATTTGGAATAACGGGAAAACCGAGGCTGGCAGTGCGTTCCATAGTCTACTGGAGTCAAATGGAGCTGAGTCTTAGATCTAGGGATGTTCACAAGGTATGGGTGGCCACTTGTGGCTGATCGGGTCACTCGCAGACCAGTTGCTAGTGTCGGCATGGTTCCTGTGAGTTCCTCGGAGGGTGGCAGGAAGAAGTGCCGGTAGAAGGTACTAAGGCTGGTTACTTTTCTCCCATGGTCCAGGGGGAATATTCCTACTCTTTGTGGGTCCCATATTTGGAGTTGTCGCGCAGCTTTCCTCTGGAGTCTGTCTAGTAGGTTGAGAGCTGTTGTGCCAGCTCCGCTCCATATTGCGGAAGCGTATTCCATGAGGGGACGGATATATGCCTTGTACACTGTGATCCTAGCCTGAAGAGGAAGAAGGTCCCTAGTACGCCCAAGGATGTATTACCTCTTAGCCGCCTTCTTGGCAAGGTTTTTGATGAATCGAGTCCAAGTTAAGGTTTTGGTAATAGTGACACTAAGAAGGGTAATGCTCTGTGTAGGCTTCAACTCTTCATTCATGAAGAGGAGGGTGGGTCTGTTCGCGTTTCCTGCTAAAAATCATCTCCTCAGTTTTACCTGCATTGAATATTATGCGCCAGTCAGAGGCCCACTTGTCTATGATGTCCAGGTCGCGTTGAAGGCTCACAGCACAAATGTTCCTCGGGCCACCAGCTATCACATGGGCAGCTCTCCAGTCGGAGGGAACTGTTTGAGAGTCAAGAGAGATCTGGAATATCTTGGCTAGTGCTGGGGCAGGTTCAGGACCGCATTTCATGAGTACTATTGCCGATATTCAATCTGGACCATTCGCCTTGGATGTAATTTCGATGTTTCCGAAGAACTGTTGTGGGCCAAAACTTCAAAGAGGAAAGTATGTTGCTTGTTTTGGGTAACACGTTTGGGGTAGTCTTGCCATTGTCAATAAGATGAGCATTTGCAGCAAAAGTCTTATTCAGTAACTCAGCCTTATCCCTCGGCTCACTGAAAGTTTGACCTTCGCTGACTAATGGAGCTATAGAGGACGTTTTGCTGCTATCAGTTACTGTTTTGACAAGCTTCCACCTCTGCTTATTGTCTGCCCGGTTGAGATCCTGCTTTAAATTCTGTGCAAACTGGATCCAAGCAAAATGTAAAACACGTTGACATTCTGCCTTTGATTTGGTATACAAAACCCATGAGTTATTTGTTCGGTCGTTCTGCCACCTTTTTAAAGCATTTTGCTTTCTTTGGACTGCGGATTTACAATCTTCATTGAACCAGGGTTTATCAGAATATCGGTGTTTGGTTGACTTGGGAGGTATGGGCATATCCATGGCATTCTTGATCTTGTCTCTCACACAACACCATGCTGCATCAGCACGTTGGCCCTTTAAGAAAGTGGACCAGCTAACATCAGCCAGGTATGAGCGCATTCCATTCCAATCAGCTTTGTCATAGTACCAAGTCTTACGTTGGCCAGGTTTACTCTGTGTTGGAAGTTTGTTGTTCGCTACAGAAGTTACAACACAGTGGTCGGAGGATCCAAGCGGTGCACTAACAGTCATGACATGGTTGTCTGGAGAATTGTTGAGAAAAAGGTCCAGTTTGGAGCAGTTTCCGTCATTGCCAAGCCTCGTCGGCTCATCAAGGAGTTGGTGGAACTTGTTCAGGATGGCAAATTCATATGCACATTCTCCATGTACATCGGTCTTATTACTGCCTAACCAGTCTACATGATGGGCATTCAAATCCCCAAGAACAATAAGTTCAGCTCTCGGGTGACTCACTCACTCACTCAAGGCCGCGAGCTCCCGAGGGGAGCATAGCGCCTCTGCATATGGTCCTCCAGGTTGATCTGTCTCTGGCGACATCCCAAGCGGTGTCCAGGGTGAGGCCGGCAGTCAGAAGGTCCTCCTTCAATTGGTCACCCCAGGTCCGCCGTGGTCGCCCTCTGGGACGGGTCCATGTGTTGGGGGTCGGCTCTCTCAGCAGGTCGGCTGGCTCCAGGGGAGGGTCCGCCCGTGCAATGTGGGCAAAGAGGCGGAACAGGGCTGACCGTATCATGCTCGTCAGGGGCGGCTGCTTGGTGATGTCACGTAGGGTTGTGTTAGAGACCAAGTCATACCACCTAATCCCTAGCAGTCTACGTTGGCACCTAGTGTCGAAGGCATCCAGTCTGAGTTCCTGGATGGCTGTTAGAGTCCAGGCCTTAGAACCATACATGAGAATTGAAAGTACGGGACTGTTATAAAGTCCAAGTTTGGTTTGAAGGGAGATCTTCCTGTTACTCCATATGTTGTTCAAGCTAGCCATCGCGGCCGCGGCACGACCGATTCTGAGATGCGTGTCAGAATCACTCCTGCAGTCAGATGTGATTATGCCACCAAGGTAACAGAACCTGTCTACAACTTCAACCTGGTTGGTGTTGATCACAGGTCCTGGTTTGGGGTTTCCTAGTCGCAGAGGGACTGTACCTTGGTCTTCTCCCAACTGACCATCAGGCCGAGCGGTTGAATTTCCGTGTCCATGGCCTGCAGAGCAAGGTGAAGAACTTCCATGACTTCGGCCAGGATTGCAACATCATCCGCGTAGTCCAGGTCTGTGATGGTAACGTCACCAAAGCTGGCGTCGCAATCACACTGGTGCACTATCTTCCCCATGACGTGGTCAATCGCTGTGTTGAACACGGTGGGGCCCAGTACACAGCCCTGGCGGACACCGCTGTTGATGTTGAAACTGTCAGACAGCAGCCCGTTTACTTTGACACAGGAGGAAGTGTTGGAATAGAGTAGTGTGAGAGTGTTAAGCAGCTTGGCCGGAACACCCAGGATCTTGAGTATCATCCAGAGGGCTGGTCTGTCCACGGAGTCAATTGCCTGTTTCAGGTCCACGTAGGCAGCGTAAAATGGTTTCCTGAACTCCCGTCTCTTCCTGGTGTAAAGCCGCTCTGCTCCTTTCTCTGCTTGCGGATGAGAAGTGGACGCAGTATTGCAAGGATGACATTGGCAAACACCTTCCCTGGAACACTCAGCAGGGTGATCCCTCTGGAGTTGCTGCACACATCTTTAGGGCCCTTCTTCCAGAATGGGAGGATGACTCCAAGCAGCCAATCTTCTGGGACAACCTCGTTGACAGTAAACAGCTGTTTCAGTTGGCCTGCGACTGTTGGACCACCATGTAGGAACAGCTCTGGGGTGATGTCATCAGCCCCAGCGGCCCGGCAAGGTTTAAGATTCCCTATTTGCCTAATCAGTTCCTCCAGGGAAGGGGGACCGGTGGTGACAGAGTCGTCCTCCGTGGCCGTGGCAGCCAGTGCTTCCAACTGAGAAGAGGCGGTTGAGCAGGCTCTGAAAGTGCTCCCTTCACTGCGCCAGCTGTTGTTCTGGTGTGTCGGGGATGGTTCTGTCCATGGCTTTCACAGAAGCAGTGGGTGGTGTTGATTTCCCTGTGAGGGTCCATAAGGTCCTGTAGAGGGATCTTTGATCACCCCTACGGGCAGCAGTCTCTGCTTCCTCCGCCAGGTTGTCAAGCCACTTCGGCTTATCCTTGCGAAGTAGCTTGTTGCGTTAACCCTATCCAGACTGGGCTTTTTTGGTATATCTGGGACTGGGGGGAGGGGCTGATTCGCCCCCCCCCCTCATAATTTCCAAACGTTATGATGTATCATCACCAAATTTGCAGGGAGTGATATTCACGTCAAGTTTTATAATTTCTGTATTTTTGGTGACGTTATGACGTAATATGACGTAATCATGACGTCATCGATGTGATTTTATTGGATAAATAGGGAATTCCCGTAATATCTAAAGAAATTAAACAAAACGGTTTGTATTATTCATTTTAAGGTACGGAAAGGCATACAAAGTCAATGGTAAGTACGTTGACGTCAAAATGACGTCATTAAATGACGTCACGTGTTGTAAGCGATCCCTTGGGATCCGCCATCTTGGATCGGCCATTTTGAAATTTTTAAAAATCCTTTTTTCCCACTTATGACCCCAAAAGACACTGAAAATAGACTAAAAACGTTAATCTAAATGTTTCTAATAAAGAAAATGTCAGGTATTGACGATTTTAAGGGCGAAAAAGCCTGCTGATACCTGAAATAGTGATATAGTCCGCCATCTTGGATTTTGGCTGATTACGTCATCAAATTAGCATAAATTATGAATATTAAATCAGGAAAGTTGCATCTAATTACATGTTATGTTATACATCTAGGAAAACTAGTGTTGTTGTGCAAGAAAACCCGAGAAATATCATTGTTTTCAAAAAATTAATGATTTTTGCATAAAATGCCAGTCAGAAACCCGTTGTCATGGCAACATGAAAAAATGATAAACTTAAACCATTATTATAGAATTGTTGCCAACAAAATTTTAGGAAAAGTCACCTAGTTTGGTTGTCCTAGCATACATCGTTCGGCAGAAATACGATGTCAAAGTAGGCGCGGGCACTTTTAGCCCCCCCCCCCCCCCCCCCCCCCGTCTGGATAGGGTTAAGCCGTCTCCATTCCGTGAGGTTTCCTTCCAGCCTTCATCCCTGCCCGGGTAAAAATAGCATATTATTGTGTTAAGCAGCTGAACACCGTAATTGGTCGGTTTAGTTTCACCATTTTTGAAACTTGTAAAAAGACAGATTGTAAACCGTCATTGTGGAACAGTTCAGACATTTTTTTAGCTATCGATAAAATATGCATTTTGAACCGAACGTTTGTAAGGGAGTCTTTGTCTGAAAATATATTTATTGAAAAAAAAGGCCAACGTAATATCTAGAAGTGGAAATTGAAATTTCTAAACATTTTAATTACTTAAGTAGTGGTCAGGATAAACGCGTGGCTATCAAAATTATTCGATGGAGCACTTTCATAGAACCCCTTTTAAAATATTTTTCATTTTTAATGCTCTACTGATGTCCTACAACTACACACTTGTTTAAAGGAAATTAATCAAAAAGAAAAGAAATTCTAACGTAATAACTTTGTCCAAATCGTCAAAGTTCTCCTTCGTCAATGTCATGAAAATATAAAAATGCAAAAAATAGGAAAAGTTATTATCTTGTTATCATGATTGAAAAATCTTGTATTTTTTCGAGTGACATGTTTTTGAGGGTTCCTTCTGCTACGGAATTCCTCTATAGAGCTTCTCCGTTTGCTATTTTCTATGAAGCTTTGGAAAAGCAACAACAAAAATCCCATCATATACCAACATATTTTAACAAAATTTCTAAAAGACATCAACCCTATTCCGACCGGGCTTTTTTGATCATGGTGGGACCGGGGTGTGAGGTGTGTGCTTTTGAGGCTCTCTATTCCGACCCCTGTAACTCCTAAACTACTTATCGTATGGCCAATACATTTTCAGAGGGTAGTTTATAAGCAACATGTGTGTATTTTGACAATTTTAGTGTCATAGTGACGTAATATGACGTAATAATGACGTCAATCACGTGACTTGGCTGGAACCGTATATATTGGATGAATGTTGACTAATAGTATGTTAATGTCTGCTGAGACCTTTTTTGTCAATATCAACTGCCATGACGTCAAAAAATAACGTTATATATCTTTTAGCTATCCGCCTCTTGGTTCCCGCCATTTTCAATTTTCCAAAAATACAATTTTTCAGCAAATAACCCCAAAACACAATGCAACATAATGGAAATAGACTAAAACATATTTTCTGAATGTTTTTTTTTATAAATAGAAATACCAGTAAGTAACGATTGATTTTTAAGGGAACATTGACTGTTAATACCAAAGCTAAGGATTTTAACCTTTGATGTCACAAGGTGCATAGAACTGAAAACAAGAAGAGATCTGAGGCCTTAAGTTGTTGACATATAACTTATGTTTCCAGTTCATTTAAAATGTTCGTCATATATGGGATGGGGCTGACATGATTTATTTTTGGTTATTTGGCAATTTTCATACAAAAATGTATATGTTGGGCTCCTATGAAACCGACTGACCTGAAATTAGATATGGTGATGCCTATGATATATGCCCATATGACTTTATAATCCGCTTTCATAACACAGCTAGATTAGGAGTATTTGTTATAATGTAGCCAGACGGGCACATACAGGATGGGGCCGGTATTGGGTTGGAGGGCAACAGGCAGCTCTTAAAAAACTATTTACACCCCGGCATGTGCCCCCAACCTATAAATCATTGTAAAAGGCTTCGACTATACTCGTTTGACAGGTTTCACGCATCATTGATATTCAGGAATGTTTGTAGGTAGATAGTGTTTGGGTGGATGAAAAATACGAAAGCCTGTAGCGACACATCTATCTGGGACACATCTCGGAGGCATGTGGAAGACAGTGCGTGGAAACGTCTCGGAGGCAGCGAGCGGAGACGTGAATCCCACTTTCTCTGCAATGTGCGAAATAACGAATTTGCGGGGTGGAAACCGTGTTTCACGTGCCTGTAAATTCGAGTTTTCCGTTACTCTCCAGGTCGTGCCGACCTGCCCAGCTCTTTTGCACGGGACCCGCGCCGTCCCGGTATTTACCGCGAATGCACCACTTAGGCTGCGCAGGAAGTGTCGGCGCCCTGTTAATTCTCGTGCAGCTAGAGGGAAATTCATATACACGCCCTGCCCAGTGAACACTTTACTCCCGGTAGCTGCATAATTTAGCGACAATTATCACCTAATTATCAGTTAATTACCCGTGCAGCTAGAGGGAAATTCATATACACGCCTTGTCCAGTGAATACTTTGCTGGCGGTAGCTGCATAATTTAGCGACAATTATCACCGAATTATCAGTTAATTACCTGTGCAGCTAGGGGAAAATTCATACACATGTCCTGTCCAGTTTATTACTACCCCCCCCCCCCCAAGATATTACCGGTCCATCGCGCCCCCTACGCACCACCCCATCCCACCCCAAAATTACCCGGGGCCTCACTTTAACATTATAGACCTACAGGAAAATACATTATTTTCATCATACTGTCACACCTCAACCATGAAGACATATCATGGAAGACTTATTTTAGAATACACTAGAATCTTTATTCGTGTTTTCTTAAAACAGGTTGGCAGACCTTTCATCAGAAATAAACAGCAATTACATGGAAGCAAAGGTACATTACCTGTTACTTACATCATACCAATACATACTGCCATACAATAAGAACAGAAACTAAACAACTGAAAAGACCATAGTACTTAACTACATGAAAGGGAACAATGCTATTGAATTCGAAAAATGAACAAAACTTTCCCTAACATAAAACAGAAACTAAATAACTAAACGATAGGAAACAATAAAACTGCCCGAACAAAGCACAGACCATATTTACATACCCGTGGTCTTTGTAAAATCATTCCTGAATGATAGACAGCGAACATCTTTAAACGCTGACATAAATGCAAACAGTAAAAACCCCTATATGAATACAAAAAGAAGAAAAAAAACATATAAAAAATCAATGAAAATGAACAGTCTTGAGGTCAGCATATAACTCGCTATTGATTAACACTATACAGCGAATTGAAACAATACCCCTACAATCATTACAGTTCAGTCAGAGTATAGCTAGTGTCATCAAAGGCCCCTTCTTCCAAACTAGCTCCATTGAAGCCCTTAAGGGCACCGAAGTCAGTATCATCTTGGAATACTAAACACTGTCTTCCTGGAGCTGGCTGTCTGTGGTGCGGGGTGGACGTGTTAGTACTGATATTGGAAAGGCTGATGCGGTTTGTCGGCCGCGGAATGTTGTCGGGTGTGAAGTGCAGTGGGGCTCGGTTGTAATCGTAGGTTGTTGGGGGGGGGGGGGTTCTCTCGCTGAAAGCACCGTCCTTTCTAACACGAGTTGTGTGTGATGCCCGGTATTTTTTCCCAGCCTTGCCTGCAGAACGCCGCAGAGGGCGGTGAGCTCCGCACTTCTGAAGGCCGTAGGCTTCACCAGCCACACTTGTATCCCGTCCTCTTCCCTGTCCTCCTCGTCCGACATGAAGTCCACTGTTACCCCAGTCCACAGGGCCTTCTCTTTCTCCGTCTCTATCACTGCCTCCCGTGTTTCCAGCAGCTATAGAAGAACATAATTGAAAAACGAAGTTAGTAAAATAATACGTGCTAGACATCCGCAAGAGCAACTACTAGTACTAGATTTTGCCAAATGTGGTAAACTTTGACAAGTAGCATTGTTTGCGCTAGAACCTCAAAAGCAACTCAACACCTACTTGTTTGTGTCTCTACAATTATCGACTATGGACACACTTGATAACCGGTGTAGTAATTTGCACTTGATAACGCTTTACTTTTTACTTTCCTTTTTTTTAGTAGAAATTTGAAAATTTTGACTTGATTATATATCCCTGTTATTTAGTACTGAAAAGTATAGTAGCATTAAAACCGGGATAAACGAAGTAGTCTGGATAGTGGTATTGTGGTGGTTTTATAACTTCTTACTTTGAGCATTTCAAAACCGCGCAAAAACGTGCCATATCGTCATAGGATGATCCCTTTAGTTTCGCGAGCCTACAAAAGCCCAGTGACGATTTTGAGCAAATTCTTACAATACAACGATGTCATATTTTCGTACAAAAGGGATATTTACATTGTTTATTTTGTCAAAGGCTTGTTTGTTATTTGCGATGACACGATCCATTGACTTACCCTTTTTCTCCGTGAGCGTTGGCGTTTGTCGTTGTCCTGCTTTGCTGTTTTTTCAGCGTTCTCGGGTAGACTTCCCACGAAAGTTCTCCGTACCGTTTCATAGTACGCTACACACGCAGCTAGAAGCAATTGATACAAAACATACATAAGCCCAACTGTATCAATTTACTAGATAACCATAGTCATATCTTAGGATACGACGTCGGAAGATCCTTTGGAAACCTTTCCGCAGTTTTAAGTCGTAATACGTAAAACAAATGTTGAAGTGTATCCTAGGTTATACAGAAACTATAACGTTACATCATAAAATACAACATGCCTTGCATAACTGATATGGGCAAACCCGTTCTGCTATTTAAAGCAAAATTACTCACCTCGGATAATATCTGGAGGATGTTCGGTGTCGCTTTTTCGAACTTTGTTGACAAGGAACGTTGTAACTGTCTCATTGTGGGGTGAGTTGAGCCTGTATTTATGTAACAGTTTTATGGTTTTATTACAATTATAAGATGTTGATTTCCTGCTGTATATTTATGAGGGATTATCTATCTATTAGCCTTTTTCTTGCATGGTTACAAAGAACGTATGTTTTTCAACTTGAAGAGCAACTGTACTGTTCGTAAACATAAGTACTTACCCTTCGGTTCCCTTGTACTTCTTCTCATTTTCATCGGATTTGTGAATGCGTCTCACCATTTCCTGTAACAAAATGGTCCATACAGTGGTATGTTAATTAGGTTTATGTGTATTCTTGACTTCATTTGCATTAGCAACAGACATACTAGTTGCGTGTTGTTTTTTCTTTTGTTGGCCGAGTTGCTTTGGAAGGTGTGAAATCTCTAAATCTATCCATGAAACAATGCGTTGAAAAAAACAACGCTAGCATTTTATAACAGTTACTAACATTTCACTGCCAAATGTAAAGAATTTTACTAGATAGAAGTTATAACTTTGTTTTGAATATCCTGATCTTTTTCGGCGTGCGTGAAACACGTCAACTTCATTTCAAGACCAAGTTTGTAACTGTTTTGAATGAAAGGAAGCTTTTGTGACTCACCAAACGATGCCATAAACAGGCTAGCGAAATTATACCCATTCACAATACTTAGAAAATTGAAGGATCGGAGTTGTTCCAACTTCTTCGTTTACTATACATCGTATGAATTAAAAAATATTACCATGTGCTCAAGTTAGATTTGAAGGTATCTTACCGATAGACTTGTAGACTTCGCCTTTCTTCTCCGTTTAGCAGTTTGTGGCATAGCTAGTACGTCCCCTTCCCCTTCGTCAAGCCGCTGACGGAGGTACAGAACTTCTCCACTTAGTTCAGAAAGCTGTGTCTACGTTGTATTCCTCAGTAGTTGCAGTTCCTCGGACTGCTTTTTGCACACCTCGAGAAGTTCTTCCATCCCCCTGTTTAGTGTCATAACGGATCGGTAAATCAGTTCGTTTTTACTTCCGAACGCGGCGGTGAAACAAAGTTGAGGCTGCCCGATCCGCCGGTCCGCTGTGGTGCGATCCGCTGTGGTGTTCTATGTCCATTCCGCGGATTTTCCTTGTCCCTATTGCGGATTCCACTTTGGTAAAATCCACCGGACGAAATACCTCATGCCATTTTGGTTCGCAAATTTGAAGATTAAACCAATATAGGGTGTTGTAACGAAGGAAGCTAAGCCGTTATGACGACGTGCGGTTTAAACCAACCTCGCAAACAATGGCTTTCAACTCCCATTGGATAGTCCCATTTAGGGTATGATCTGATTGGTCGTCAGTCGCATTCACGTGATCATGTTGCAGACTACAAAATAAAAATAACCAAGCTGCATATACAGTCTACAATTGAAGTTTGCACCTGCAGGTGGAATGATGGAATGATGGATAGTGCTACAAGAGCTGCAAAGAGAAGAAAAAGACCTGGACAGTTCTGCGAACATTGTGATCAAACACTAGGCTATCGCGCGTTTTATATCCACAAAAGTAAATTCTTTGAGAACGGGGTGTGGGAAAAGGCTGACTTCTCAGAAGAAGTTTCGACTGCAATTTCTGACAATGGTATGTATCAAACTTTTTACGTATATCCTCCTGTAGGCATGTTGAGACAGTGCGTGGAGACGTCTCGGAGGCAGCGCGTGGAGGCATGAATCCCACTTTCTCTGGTTTCTAAATAATGTCAGTCTTTTTTGAAAGGTTTCAGAATGTCTTTTTTACGGCGGCAAGGCTTGAGCAGTTAGGTTTACGAACTTTCCCATACTCCAGTTGAATTTTGCAACCTTCGCCTGATCCCCAGCGTGGTGAAAAAAGAGGCCGCTTGGGTCCCATCGTTCGAACCAGGAGTTCGAAATTGAATTACATCATATTTGGCGATTTTTATAAAGTCATTTTCTTGTAATGAATAAAGGAAAACCTTTATTGTACATTCGTGCCCCGAGGGGCTAGATACAGGTCGTTTAACATAAACCTAACTAACATGTAAGTGACATACACAGTGAAATAAATACAGTACATAGTTAAACATAACGTTACTTGGTAGACGAAAGAGATAAGCTAAGCTGATCCAGTAGAGTCAACTTCTTCTCGCTTCTTTGTACATGTGTAGATGTATGAGCAGATCATGTTTCTTGTACAATAGTTGTCTAGACGCAACAAAATATAAGTTTATCCGTTGCGTTTAAATATTCAAAGTATGGGAATTTCTCATTTATACGTTTGAAAATAAACCCTCCGTCTTTAGGTACTTGGTTGTTATCACGTCACTTATCATATTGTATTTTGTAGCCGATCCCATGCAGCTTCTCATGTATACCAAGAAAGGGGTTTTGTGAACAACCTCCTTAATATCACGGCAAGATTGTTGTATCAGTTAGCAAAACTAGTATTTGTCCCATTTCAGCACAGGCATGATGGGGCCGGTATTGGGTGTAAAGCTGTGGCTAGACTTTCCAATCCCCGGCTTGTGCCTCCAGCTAATGAATTACAGTAAAATGGCCTCGAGAATACCCGCTTTGACAGGGATCACGCATCATTAATATTTAGGAATGTTGTTAGGTAGATCGTGTTGGGGTTGATGGAAAGAGCATTCCAGTACTACGTTGGACCACTCGGTTCGGTTATGGTAAGGTTTTTCCTTCGTTGGACAGTTTTTTCCCACCCCATACTCCACTAAGTGAAGGTATCCATCGTTTGTGCAGTACTACCACCCTTTCCACCAACCCATTATTTTGATCGTAATGATTTTCCCCATTTCGCGATCATTCCCTGTCTATCTATACATTAAAAACTGTAGTTGATACGGTCTTTGCCTTACGGAATATTCAGAATGAGGACATGTGGAGACTAGGAGCTTTTACTTTAGTGATAGGAATGCTTATGTGACTCAGGGAAAGTCGATCATTTTTTTCTATTTTATTCAAAGATAACAGAGACAAAGACAAAGTGGCGCTGCACTCAAGTTATACAACTTATTTTGCCAACGCCACTTAACAAATATACAAACTTATAGATATATCTTTAGGTCTATATACATATATATACATACATATACACACATACATATACACATATATGTATATATATAACATTGGTAAACTACGACGCCAACTTATCTATGATATTCGTTAACAGGACACTGCACGAAATGGCCACGTATCCTGACGGATCCGACGTATCCGGAATCGGGCCTCATGGCGTTTCCGAGCGAATCCGGAAAAATCCCAGTTCAGTGCTCGGATACTGAGGTGCTCGCAGATCCGACCAATTCCGACGCCATATTCCTCTGGATACGTGATGGGCCTCGGATACCCGAAAATATTTGTGCGGATCCCTCGTTTTTTTTAATATTTGGAATGTTCGGATTGTTTGTATGTCTGTAGTTGTTTCGGATCCTGACGAATAAATACATACGGCACGGCATGATCTCATTTCCTGACGAATCCAGCAGATCCGGAATTACGCATTATAGCAGACACGGAACGTTTCCGATTGAATCCGATGCACCTCAGATCCGACAATTCCGGCGCCTTTACGTCTGGATCCTTCATACGTTTCGGGTACAGATACGGAACGTTTCCGAGCAAATTCAGACAAATACCAGGTACAGCTCAGATCCGGCAATTCCGACGCCGTATACGTCTGGATCCGTGATGCGCCTCGGATACCTGAGGATATTTGCGCGGATCCTTCGTTTTCAGATATTTGTCAATATGGCAGAGATAATCGGATTGTTTGTTTGTCGGTAGTTGCTTCGGATCCTAACCAACAAATACACACTGCACGGCATGATCTCAGATCCTGAAAAATCCAGCGGATCCGCAATCGTGCATCATAGCAGATACGGAACGTTTCCGATTGGATCCGATGCACCTCAGATCCAACAATTCCGACAAATCCTGACGTATCCGGAATACGGATTCGTGTCCAATCTCCCACAAGACACTGCGTGTCATGACGTCAGGCGCGAGAAACGGTTTTGTCGGTGAACAGCACGGAGACAAGAACGGCGTTTCATCACTCTCTGTGCTTAACATGGCATCGTCAGAGTCTACCATGGTCGACCAGTGATTTTTAGTGACTTGAGAGTCGAAGGGGATTCGGTGTAAACTCAAACGCGCGGCATTGCGAAGTAGTCTTCTTCATGCATGCAATATTCGTCTCCCCCCTCCCCCTTGTTAAGTTGGTAGGGAGTCGATTCATCATTTAGAGGGACTGCCCTTTGGTTAGTACAAATTGGAAAATTCCTGTTTCTAACTAGTTTGAACGTCAGTTATCCTCCTATTGTGGCTTGACATATCATCGCATTTGCATGACATTAAGAATTGTCCAGTCGACCTGCACTTCTACACCGTTAGGATCTAGGAAATTTATAGCTTTCAATTTGTTCGTTCTTGCCAATGGTCAACAGACATTTGTGTCTGGTTAACGTTTCAGATACAACATAGCAAGCGGTTGAGGGAAAGATAATTAAAGATATCCTGTAAAGGAAGAGAATGTCATAAGTATTTGTCCCACAAAGGTCCCACAGTTTGTGGATAGTGAGCTGGAACTTATGTGGAGGTAGAAGTGTGTTCCAGTGATTATTGCGTTCAGTTATAGCTGTACATGTTTGATTAATATCATATTCAAGTTATGAATGTAAGTTTTACGTATTCAATTAAACGATGCCAGATTCATTTTTTTACAAATGTGATTATGTGATATGTTTAATATTTGTAATTGTTTCCCTTTATATATATATCCTATACAGCATCGGCAGATACTTCCTTCACAAATGCAGCACATGTGTGGGGACCTTAGCTTGGCTTGGAACAAAGCAATCAGCTGTCAGATGCTCAGAGTACCTCAGGCTCCTTCGGTAAGGCTTAAGTCCATCATCGGTACACTTCAATGTTAGCTGAGACAGGCATGATGGATACCCATTGTCCCTTGTTTTTTGTTAGCTGCTGTGATGAAACGAAACCCACCACAGCAAGGAGGTTATATATCATATATAACCTCCTTGATCACAGTTATGTCAAAATCATGTGACATGTTACTTAAATACTAAGTATGTGAATTGATATTTATTCATCATTTGGTTTTATCATATAGGAACTGGTTCATCACAAGATGAACTCCAAGCTGAGTCCAACATGCTAGATACAGAAGAAATCAGCATTGCCTGTACCTTACCAAGAGTGCATGGAAGAAGTGAACTCAGATGTAGTCAGAGAATGGGGACAGGACGATTATACACATGCAGTTCCACGGCATATACTACTTACGTGTAAAATATGGCGTGTCATCATGGGAGTTTTTTCAGACAGTATAATGTTACTTTGAAGTTTCTATTTTTAACCTCTGTATTTGAAATTATTTGTATCTGATATCTTTTAGACGAAGAACTGGCCACAAATAAGGCTTTCATTACTTTAGTAGAATATGTAGAACATGTAGAATGTTTTGGTCCAAGTGCACTATACGGCAGTAAATATTGCCACCATGATGTGATGGTTGTTAATTGTAATACATTTTATAACAATTGTGCTTACACAACCCCAATTTACCAACATCAACCTGCATATACAGAGGTGCTTTGAGTATGTGGATGTCCCTCGGCCTGTCTTAAACGAAATGGATTATTTAGCCACATAGAACTTCCGTATTGTATTTGATAGTTTTTGAACTTAGAAATGCATACATGTTGAAATATGAAATAATGTTACATTCAGGCTTTCCCAAAACTTCCTGTCAATGCATAATAATGTCTTGGGTATCGTTAAATTAAGAATGCACGCGTATTTATGAATAATCAACCATTCTATCAAACTTTGTGTGTTTGATTTGTACGTATTCGTGGCAAATACAAACATATTCAGAGTCACAATATGTCAAAGATTGTAGAAAGTCTGTATGTCGGATCAGTCTGTATCCGTGGCAAATACATACTGTACGTATCTGTCAGGATCTTGGGCAATTTCGTGCAATGTACGGCCCCATATCCGTGGAAAATTCCTATTTTTGTATTCCTCCGGATCTGAGGTTCCGGATCACAGTCCGCTTGTATCCGTCAATATCCGCAATTTTCTTTTAAAAAATACAGAAAACTTCCTGTACGTATCCGTCAGGATCTCTGGCATTTCCGTACAGTGTACGGCTCCGTATCCGTCGAAAATACCTCATTTTCGGATTCCTCCGGAAATATTCCCGATCCCGGTGCGGAAATTTTCGGATCTGTTAGGTTGGATTCGTCAGTATCCGTCAGTATCCGCCAAAAATACAGAAAAATCCCTGTACGCATCCGTCAGGATCTGTGGCATTTTCGTACAGTGTACGGCTCCGTATTCGTCGAAAATACCTTACTTTCGGATTCTTCCGGAAATATTCCATATACCGGTGTGAAAATAGTCGGATACTTACACGAATCCGCCTGTATCCGTCAGTATCCGTCAGTATCCGACAAAAATACAGAAAAATAACGGTACGTATACGCCGGGAAACGAGGCCATTTCGTGCAGTGGGATATTCCCAAGAATGTCCCAGCTGATACAGTGTATTTAGTTGTTGAGCATACAAACATCTCAGCGATACCAGAGGGAGTCTTCAGCGAACTGCACAATCTTACAGGTAAATACACTAGTATTGCCAATGTTACTCCTCTTCTCTCTCTCTCTCTCTCTCTCTCTCTCTCTCTCTATATATATATATATATATATATACATATATACATATATACATATATATATATATATATATATATATATATATACATATACATATATACAACAAAAACCTAAAGTGTGCCTACGTCCCCCACCCACACCCAAGAAATTATCGATTCAATCCAGAAGTAAATACAGAAGTACATAAGAGAGAGAATTAGGTCTATAGAATTTTTTAATGACATGCCACAATTTCTTAGGTGCTGTGGAGGGATCCAAAAGGGCCTGAGCCAAACGGATTCACAGTCTTCCTTGGTCCTGGAGATTTTGTTAGTTAATTTGTTACGAATTTCACGATAGGACTGCCAATCAAAGGGGGAGTTTGAAAATTTTGCTCTTCTATGAGAATTATCACGCAAACGCATTAATTTTCTAATATTATAAGACATCCAAGGCTTGTCTTTAGGTTTTACAATCACAGTTATGTGAGGAATACAGCGATATTTTACATCGAGTTGAAAGAATGCAATGATTGGATTTCCCCACATTCTTGGTAGACGATGGACGTTGACAATGGAAATACTTCGAACGTTGGACATCTTCAGGTTTTCCTCCATGAATTCGTAAGCCTTCTCTAACACATCTTCGTCCCTCTCAGCCGGAATACCCCAGAATAAGAGGTTCTGCTTCTTGGAGTAGAGCTCAGACAACAACAACTTGCTCTCCAGGTCGTTGACA
This sequence comes from Branchiostoma lanceolatum, assembly GCF_035083965.1. NCBI lineage: Eukaryota > Metazoa > Chordata > Leptocardii > Amphioxiformes > Branchiostomatidae > Branchiostoma > Branchiostoma lanceolatum. Next base: position 24,687,182 of record NC_089726.1, read on the forward strand.
CGCTGTTCCAGTTTGTCAATTTGAGAAGTAGTTTCCTTTTTAAGTACATCAATCTCTTCGTGGGCGAAGGAAACGCTCTGTTGCACTGAAACAACCTCCTGGCGCAGAGACTTCAAATATTCACTGAGGTGACAGATAAAGACATTTAGCTTATCAAAGCTTGCAGAGGTCTGGGATGCGAATTCAGCCAGGCTGGTAGAGATACTTGACAAAGACACCCTTGACGACGCCATATTGTCTTCCTCTAAGTCGTGCGTAAATGAATCTTCGGATGTCTGTCGTCGTTTCCGTTTGGATAGTTTTTTCGTCGGCATTGAGTGCTTGAACAACTAACGAATACAGATGTCACAAGATACGATAGAAAAAGGTAGGTATGGGTGAGAAGAAACCCGGCGATGACGAGAGCAGTATTTACGTGCTGGTCTGCTCCGTCGCCATCTTGTTCCATCTAAGTCGATCATTCTGCCCAGGTAAGTACAGTATTCATGATGAACAAAATAATGCCACATACCCAGGAGTTGAGGCAACAGTAAACTTAAATCAACCATTTCTACACTTACCTAGCCTGAATCGATTGTCTTATTTTTTGGGTTTATTGCGATACCGTTTTAGAATAGTCGTCTTAAAGGGTTAAACGCTAATACATACAAATACAGACATATATACAGAGCAAGATGAAAAGGACATTTATACATAATCATAATATATATATATATATAGATTGCTAGCTTAATTTACGAATAACTGGTGAATGACTGGTGGATAGAACTGTAGTTTTTTTTGGTTTCATGGCTGACAAGTATTCTTTAAAAAAAAGTTAAAAGTACTGAGGGCAAACCTTTCTCTTACCGTGGGCAACCCATATCTGCATCCATCTGTATAATAGGTGTGTCCATTGCACATTTGAACAACATTCTACAGGCTCTATTCTGCACCACTTGTAGCTTACGAATGTTCAAATCCGACATATCTTGATATTTGGTATGCGGGAAGGTCTTTCAGTTAAAAGTTAACTCATTTAAAAATGGGGCCAGAATAACGGGGTGCAGAATTACAGTCAGCGTTTTTTATTTTGCTTTGTACTGATACAGACAAATGGAGAAAAATCTCCATATGGGTCCATATGGGTCAAATTATGACTTTAAGTCAAGAAAGCGTCTGATAGGTCAAATGCAATCCAAGTAAATGGTTTTCTTGCCTTTTTTTGTTTATGCTGGCTGATGTTCTTTGTATATCGAAACGTGTATAGAACAACAAGTACAAGTAAAATAGGAACATTTGGCTGATAGAGTCAATACCATGTCACCGAGAGGGTTTTCAGATAATATTGATAATAAGTTTGAACAATTTTAGATAATAAGTTGGAACATGTAGGAACAAATGATGAATCTATGTTGCAACATTTTCGAAAGGAATACAAATCTATAACCCTTTTGGTCTTGCGGTGACAGATTTATCAGACGAGTAGGGGTCCCCTCTACGCAGTACATCGATGACAGGCATGCGGGGCAGTTGGTAACACCAGGTCAGGATGTAGTGGCAGATGATGCCACTTCTTTTAGGAGGGCGGAGCAGGCCATCTTTTTGTTGGCTACAATGTTAGTCAGGTTGGGGTATTTCTAAAATCTGGGAAAATCAGTTCTGGTCCCAACCCAAGTTCTGACGTTCCTCCGGATGATAGTAAATTCTTTGTTGATGGCCTTTGCTATCAAAGAGGTAAAAAGGGGAAGCTTTAAAGCTTTAAGATTGCAGATCCTTAAGGAGGGGAGAGTCCGAGTGAAGACACTGCAGAACTTTCTAGGAAAGATAGTCTCGTTTGCGGTAGCGGTGCCTGGGGCTATGTTGTTTACGAGGGAGGGTAATCTTGCAATTGCTCAAGCAATTCGGAAGGGTCAGATGGTTTATATACGGGGAGACCTGAGAAAGGAAGTGGAGCATTGGGGTTTCTTGGACGATTGGCAAGGAACGTTGCCTTGGAGAGAGGAACGACATCTGACCATACAACTGGCGTCAGACGCCTCCGATTCTCGTTGGGGTGGTGTTATATCCGGGGAGGGAATCCCAGATAGTAGTGGGTGATGCTTGGTCACAGCAGGAAAAAGCTTCCCATATCAATGTTAAGGAAGCATTGGCTGTTAAGTATGTGATGGAAGCGGCTGTGCATAAGTGTAAGAATGCTAAGGTTCATGTGTAGGTGGATAACCAGGCATTATTGTACGCATGGAAGGCTCCAGGAAGAAACAGAACCTCTCTGTGTCCATGTCATACAATAGGTCCAAGGACAACCCCGCGGATATGCCATCTAGATCTTATTCGGAGGAGGACAGGACCCTTACTGAGAAGGCGTGGAAGAGGTTGGCGATAAAATGGGGTACATATGGTATAGACTGTATAGCAGTACCATCCAATGCCAAGTTGCCCAACTTTATCTCTCCGTTCCCCGCTCGGGGGGCAAGGGCATTGTTTGTTTTTTCCAAACAGTTTGGGGAGGACCTTCGCAAGTGTGGTAATGGATATGTGTTCCCGCCGGTGTCCTTGATGGGACAAGTGCTAAACAACCTAAGGCAATGCCAATACCCATGTTTAGTGGTAGCGCCGCAGACTTCACCCGTCAAGTATTGGTGGCCAATTTTGGCAGCGGTGGCGGTTAAGCGCACCCGGTTGGGGCGCAAAGGGGAGTTTAGGGGGGGGGGGGGTGTTCCCTCGCTCGCAGGGTGGTCTCAATGCGCTTTAGAATGGGACATGTGGACATGGGAGATTAGGTGGTAATTGGCACATAGCATAGAGTTTTCTAGTGGCTTTCTCCTATATCCCCTGCTTCTCGTGTATTCTCCTGCATTCTACTATATTATCCAGCTTTTTCCTACATTCTCCTGCATTCTCCTGCTTTCGCCTGCATTCTCCTACATTCTCCTGCCTTCTCCTACTTTCTCCTGCTTGCTGCTGAATTCTCCTGCTTTGTACTATATTCTCCTGCATTTTACTATATTCTTCTGGTATCTCCTGGTTTCTCCTACTTACTCCAATATTCTTCTGGGTTCTCCTGTATTCTCCTGGTTTATTCTATATTCTACTGCTTTCTCCTATATTATCCTGCTTTGTACTATATTCTCCTGGTTTCTCCTATATTCTCCTGCATTCTCCAAGATTCTCCTCCGTTCTCCTATATTCTCCTGCATTCACCTATATTCTTCTGGTTTCTCCTGGTTTCTCCTGCTTTCGCAAGTGTTGGTCCAGACCACAGAATCGTATTTGCCAGGGTAAGACTGAGTCTGCGTGAGAAGAAAACGGATCCAAGGAAAGGGCAATATGACTGGAACCTGTTCAAGAACAGCAGAGTCTTACCAGAACAGTACAGGGTCGAGGTACGTAATAGGTTTCAACCGCTACAGGAACTGGAGGAATCTGCTACAGGCAGGTATGAGAGGTTCATCAAAGCCACACAGGAGGCTGCAGAGAAGGTGGTCCCAATAAAGAAGAAGAGAAGAAAGACAAGGCATTCAGAGGACCCGAGGGTGGCAAAGGCTAGACACGAGCTGAATAACATGTACGGTCAATACAAGGAGAACACAACCGAAGTGAACAGACAAGAGTATAGCCAGGCCAAAAAGAAGTTTAAAGCAGCATATATTACTGTGGAAGAGGAAGAACTCAGCAGCAAGATCGTAGAAGTGGAGAAGGCCCATCTGAACTGCAAGCTGCCAAGCATGGACAGAGCTTGAAACTCATTAACGACATCACTGATAGAAAGACAACTAGGAAGGGACAGCTGGAAGGAAGAACACAGAAAGAAAGGATAGAGAACTGGTACCACCACTTCAAAAGTCTCCTTGGATATCCCCCTAGCATCACCGATGATGACGAGGAAATTCCTACTGTTTTTGAGGAGCTTGACATCAAGGAGGGCCCGTTCGAACAAGAGGAAAATTCTGGTTGAAGGAAAGGCTAGTGCAGGGGTGCCAAAGAATACATACGAGTTTTACGGAATACATACGAATTTTACGGAATACATACGATCCATTATTAGAAACATACGATCCTTACGGAATACATACGATCCACTACGCGGAATACACACGATCCTTACTAATTCGCGGCCATCGCGCTAGCACCGAATCTAGCTTTGTCTGGTCCGCCTAGTTGGTCTAAGCCTACATCAGTCTTAATTTAGTGCAGCTTGAGATTTTTAGAGTTTAGCCGGATGGGATACGCCAATATTAAGCTCTTAAAGCCAAGATATCGTACGAGGAACCGGTTACGAGTCCGCCATATTGAATTTGCCACCCGTGTCACTTGATCCAGGCACATTTCTCCAAATTAGTAATGATCGTATGTATTCCGCGTAATGGATCGTATGAATTCCGTACGGATCGTATGTTTGTAGTAATGGATCGTATGTATTCCGTAAAATTCGTATGTATTCCGTAAAATTCGTATGTATTCTTTGGCACCCCTGTAATGGGGAAGACGGAATACCTCCAGAAGTTCTGAAGTGATGAGAAGGGTTGGGCCAGATCATCCTGGACTTTTGTAACAGAGTACTGATGAAGGGGGAAAAGCCGGAGCAGTGGTCCCTGCTAAACATCGTGCCCATACCCAAATCCGGAGACCTTAGACTTGGTAGTAACTACAGGGGTATCAGTCAGAGCTCACTTGTAGCTAAAACGTTCAACAGGATGATACTTAACCGAATAAGGCCAGCTGTGTACGAACTACTGAGATGTAACCAAAACGGGTTCCGAGAAGAAAGATCGACAGTTGCGTACATACTTGTTCTACGCAGACTGATAGAGGGGATAAAGAGTCACAACCTATCTACCATTATCACCTACATATATTTTCGGAAGGCTTTCACGATGGTCTAAACACTAGCTGTTTGTTCTCAGAGCCCATTGTTTAGCACTCCACCCACCCGCTTGGTCACGGAGCCCACGCGGCAGTGGATAAGAATGATATAAAAATACTCAAGTTTAATGCTCGATTCGATGGTTCAGTATAAAATAAAAAATAAGCAGTTTCAAAAATTATTTATCGGCTTTAGAAATGTGTAGAAGGTAGGAAAAGACAATGAAAATTTCTTTCGTCCCTGGACGCCTAAAGAGTCACCTCCGGTCAATAAACTTTGACCTTAAAGCATGGTAATTTTCTTAGAAATATATATAAGCCTTTATTAATATGATGCATGTCCGTGAATTAGGACTGGACCGAACATTTTTGATGTCTTTGCAATTTTAACCGATGTTGACAATTTTGCGGTACGTTTTCTCCCATAGTTCCAGATAGCCGATTGTGGACGGCATGCAAATGAGCGAACATTGCGGCAATATGTTCTTCTTTCGATTGGTGGTGTTTTCGTCAAAAGTTACGCATTTTTGAAGATATTGGACAAGATATGAGGTTTACCCTTATGTTGTAGTTTCCACGCGGTACTACAACATGATGTTGATTTATAATGAGTTCTGTCAGCCTGGATCACAGAGCCTTATTAGCGCCCCATTGTCCGCGAGCACGCTTTCATGCAAATTGCGCTTTTGTTACCTGCGCTTTGAGCGCGATTTTCAACTTGTGAATTCTGCGATCGCTCAGCGTGTGTACCCTGTATTCTGGTCCCGAAAGTTATAGCCTAAGTTCTGGGCGACCCTATTTTCCCCCATATCTTTCAGTGATTTCATTTCCTTTGGTAACGATTCCGGACGTTGAATTATATTGTATACTTGCTTAGCTTGTGTTTCTATCCTACATTCCTAGGCATTTCTTTATTTCGCATTCGTTGTTTACAAGGCCTGGTATCATTGTGAGACTGTTAACCCGAACACAAATTATTAATACAGTCAAACTAATTGGTCAAACATCGTATCAATAAGGACAAGACACCCCTTGGCTCAAGATGACCGTTTCTTTTTCGATCCCGATTTTCTCCCGTTAACACAAGAATGTTAGCGTTTTGTCCGAGTCGTCACAGTTTGCCTATCCCGACCGTGACAAACTTGATTTGCGACCGTTCTAAACGACCTAAATGTTGCCGATGACAAAGGTTCTGACGATGTTTATTTTTATTGATAACTGGCGGGAAATCATGAAAAAAATCGGTTTGTTTGGTTTGGGTTTGGGGCGGCCGAGCATTCAATATGGCGGCGGCGTCATATCGAGTTATTGGGACAGTCTACTGTAATGTAGGTGGGAATCTTGAGGGCTGTGTGTTTGAACCCTACATTAAACAACATATCATGTCAACTTAGTCATTACAGAAGAATATTCTAATGAAGGGAACAGACATTAAATAATGTTTTGCGTGATAACAGATATGTTCTGAAAATAAAAGGTGTAAGTGTTTCTTGTTTACCCATGCTGGGACAAAATGACGTATCCCATGTCAACAACTTCAGGCGTCGGCAATTTGTTACAAAGAACCTTTTCGGAAAAATACAAACGCCAGCTCGTGATTATCTTTACTTGAAAGAAAGGTCGGTCGACAAATTGAGCACCGATGGAAAATTCCTTCCAAGCTGTGTCTGGACATATTAGCGTTTTGATTTTACTTCACGGGTGTCTTGATTCCAAGCCAAGCTCAGGAAGAACAAAAGAAATGGCTGGCGACTATTTTTGAACGGGAATATTTTCAAACATCGGTCAATTATTTCAGTTCAAACACGATGGCGAGCATATTTTTCCAGTACACCAGTTATTCTTGGAAGGTACTGGACAAGTCTAAAAACAATTTAAGTTACCTACATCAAGGAGGTTTTATATAGCCTCCTTGCCTACATGTACAGACAAATTATAAGCTTTACACGCCGCTTGGGTTTCATCAAGACCATCACATTTTGTATCACACTAAAATTAATAATTTGTTCCTGATTTTCAGTTAAACGTTATGTTTAGAACATTTCCTGATTTGTGCTCTTCTTGTGCTGGAGCCGATAATTTTTTTCCATGTGTACTTGACTTGAGACTGTCACTATGGAAGCATGTAAGTACTACTCTTGTTATTCCTGATGAAAATTTTTCAACGAAAAGAAGTTAACATCGTGGGGTTTTGAATGGTCTCTCTTGCCTTGAATTCAATGTGTTCAGTCACTGTGTAAAAGATATTCGACAAGCCTTTCGAATTATTTTGCTGACCGATTTCTGTGAAGAGTTTCTGGCCGAAAAGTGGCTTGGTACAGTTGTTTACAAATATTCAAACTTCCGCTTGGGCTATTTCATTCTTAGGATGGGCAACCAGTTTGTTGGAAAGAAACACACACGCCTCAGTTTTGGCTAGTTATGAAGTCAAATGTTTTGAAATTATTATACATTCACTGAAAAAATTCTGTAACGGCAAATACGTGGGCATATTTACAATTTTATAAAGAAAACAATAATGCTCACAGCTAAACTTCGACCCATATTACAGTAGTCTGTTCACGCTGGCGCCATCTTTAATCATTATTTTGCGGCCTGGCCTTCAAAACCACAAACCCTTCGATTTTGTCAGCCACGCGCCTTTGTATATGGGAATTTACACCACTAGATGGACGAAAGTATGCTGGAAATAATCATGCCCAGATTTGGTATTGTTAAAATATGCTATGTAAGAACAATTGAGACTGACTGCAGGTACGCATATGAATAGGACAGTTCGCGGAAAAAAGCCACAGGGGGGAGATAGAAAGGTTAACATTGCTGCGGTCCGCCTGTAAAAGTGTCAACCAATCACGGACAGTTGCCAGTGGTGATAAGCGTGATTGGCATCTAAAAATCATCAATATTCATGCCCTACAAGTGGGATTTTTTGGACCAGTTTTTGACCATCGTGTTTGACACTATACACAGGAACAAGATGCTGAGGATCCCGAGAGCCTACGGTATCCCAGAGTGGATAGTCAGCTGCGCCATCGGCAGTCTGTACGAAGGTACAAGAGCAAAAGTGATAACTCCAGACGGGGACACCAATCCTTTTGAGCTTCAAGCTGGAGTGCTGCAAGGAGACACCCTAACACCATACTTGTTTGTAATAGTGTTGGACTACACACTCAGGGTGGCCATTGAAGGGCGGGAAGAGGAGTTGGGCTTTCAACTGGCGAGGAGAAAGAGTAGAAGAATTGGCCCAAGAACAGTAACGGACTTGGACTTTGCGGATGACATCGCACTCATTTCTGAGTCCAGCAAGCTACTTGGAAATGTAGAAACCTCAGTTGCAAGGGTAGGCCTTCAGATGAATGCAGGGAAAACCAAGTTCATGGCCTACAACCAGCAGGTACCAGTATGTTTGAGGACCTATGAAGGAACCGCACTTGAGAAAGTGGAGGACGTTAGGTACCTAGGGTCCCATATGGAAAGCACCTCTAAGGACATCAACTCTCGTAAGGCAGCAGCGTGGAGAGCCTGTAAGAAGCTGGAGAAGATCTGGAAGTCGGACTTACCGAGGAAACTCGGTGGAGTCGGTGCTCTTGTACGGCTGCGAAGCTTGGACGGTCACCCCTAAACTAGAGAAACAGCTGGACGGCTGTTACACTAGGATGCTAAGACGAGTGCACAACATAACATGGGAACAGCACTGGACAAACAAGGAACTATACGCTGGTCTCCCAAAAGTGTCAGACAAGATACGGGCCAGACGTTTACGGTTTGCCGGACACTGTCTGAGAAACAACAAGTAAATAGTCTTGGATTTAGTGTAATGAACCCCAGCACATGGGAGAAGACGACAAGGAAGACCACCCTTAACATACATAGATGTCCTTAAAAGAGACACTGACATACAAACTGATGGCATGGGGAAGGCTATGCAGGACAGAAGCTTCTGGGCGGCTACAGTGGTTCGGGTGACTGAGGAGGGAGATTGTCACCCGTCATAAGTCAAGTCAATTGCAAGTTCTCCTGCTTGCTCCTGCATTTTCCTGCATTCTCCTATATTCTACTGCTTTCTCCTCCATTCTCCTGGTTTCTCCAATATTCTGCTTTTTCCTATATTCTCTTGCTTTTTTTCTACATTCTCCTGCATTCTCCTGCTTTCTCCTGCATTCTCCCACATTCTCCTGCCTTCTTCTACATTCTCCTGGTTTCCTCTGCTTTCTCATATATTCTCCTTCATTCTTTTATATTCTCCTGTATTCTGCTTTTATCTCCTGGTTTCTCCTATATTCTCCTGCTTTCTCCTATATTATCCTGGTTTCACATTTTTCCTCCTGCATTTTTTATCCTCCCGGTTTCTCTTATATTCTCCTGGTTTCTTCTATATTCTCCTGGTTCCTCCTATATTCTCCTGGTTTCTCCTGTATTCTCCTGCATTCTCCTATATTCTTCCGCATTCTCACATATTCTCCTGGTTTCTCCTGTCCTGTTCTGCATTCTCCAATATTCTCCTGCTTTCTCCTATATTCTCCTGCATTCTCCTGTATTCTCCTGCATTCTGCTATATTCTCCTGGATTCTCCTATATTCTCCTGGTTTATCCTTGTTTATCCTAGTTTCTCCTTCTTTCTCCTTTATTCTGCTGCATTCTCCTATCACTGCACGAAATGGCCTCGTATCCCGGCGTATACGTACAGGGATTCCTCCAGAAATATTCCATATCCCGGTGCGGATTTAGCGTTTCCGATATAATTAACGGATACGCTAAATCCGCACCGGGATATGGAATATTTCCGGAGGAATCCCTGTACGTATACGCCGGGATACGAGGCCATTTCGTGAAGTGTATATTCTCCTACATTCTCCTATATTCTCCTGGTTTCTTCTATATTCTCACACTAGTTTTACCTTTACGTGTATGTTGATATGGTGCTTTGTCTGTCACATTAGATACACGAAAGCTAGAGATGAAGCTGACTTATTTCTGTTTAAACAACCAAAATCTTATTTTCGTAGTATGTTTTGCCAAATGTGCAAATCTGAAAAATGCACAACGCTCTTTAAAACACTCATCGAATCTGAGCTCATTAGAAAATATCAAATAATGTACACTGAGCCTGAATAGCCACAGAGGGATATTCTTTTGATACAGTTTGTCAGATTAGGTTATTCCCCTTTTACTTAGAAACCTTCTCTTTTTCTATCTAACAGTTGGATTTTATTCTTAGATTTTAAATGCTACAACTCTAGTGACAAAAGAAGCTGGTGTTTTGCCTTTGGAAGTTCAGTCTCTTGAGACTTTAGTCTAGTTCTCCTGAGATATTCCCTTTTTATATCCGCATATACCAAGGAATCGTGTATCTGATGATGCACCGAGCGTTCTGTGTCTTTGTCTGAGAGAAAACCAGACTATTCACTAATGCGTGTAATACTTAAATATTTTATACCACAAATGGTCGTCTCAGGAACATATTTTGTTGATTTCGTTTGATTTATTTCTTTCTCGTCCATTATCAAAATGCGTACTTATCTCTTGTTTCGGACTCTTTTTAATGAGAAGAAATTCAACAATAGGATCATAAACAGCATAACAGAATTGAAATAAAGTGCATACAATGTTGAACATGTCTTTTGATAATCCTCTGAATACACTGAAACTCATGCAAGTTTCGGGTTTGCAAATGAAGCGTGTTTATTTGCTACTTCTGTTACTTTCGTAAAATCTATACTCTCAATACTGTATGTAGGTCCCACTTTCTATGTTTGCCTTGCGCAGCTACCGCAAGGCTAGTACGACATTGTTGATAACATTTCCATGAATCTTGCGTACGTGGCTACTGCGTTAAATACTGGTAAACAGTGCTCCTGACGGGCGACAGACTTCTTGTCTGTAGTAGTGAACAAAACACTAGCACCGTACCTTTGTATGTGATGCAAGTACCATTGGAATGACTCGGAATGATCCAAGATGGCGGCGACTTTTTGATAGCTGCGTGGCTCTGTTCCCCAAAATCAGAATTTGGGGCACTTTAACGACCCATCGACCTGCTATCGACTCACCAGATGAAGACCAAACATTCTGGGTTACTTATAAAGTGAAAATTGGAGACAATTGTGACGATCGCCTTCACATTGAAAGGTTTTCTTCATCAAGGGAGGGCACTGTATGGTAAGCCCGCGGCACCCCTCCCCACTCCCATCGTGCCTAGATGTGAAGACTGCCGTGAGACAGGAGCCCAGCCCTGTCAGGGGGATCTTTGCCAGCGCTGTTCAGACAAGCGTTTCCCCCCTAGTGGGTCTGGATCCGAAGCGGTATGTAAAGATGTTATCATCAACGATCTGTTATGTTTTACTGTTAACAAGATGGACACTCTTCCGCTCGACATCATTACGAAGTTGTGTACCGAGACGTACATGGAAGAGGAAATAGAGACGGCTAAGAGACTTGTATTTGATACATGTAAGCCGGACGATCGCTACATAAAGCGAAAGGGAGCAGATAAGTCTACCGCCAATATGGAGGATATTCAGCGAGTTTTGCATTCTACTGCTCCTCCGTCGTTACCTACTTTCGTGTCAGCAACTCTCCACCTCCCCGCTGTGAATCTGGAACATGTAGACATCTCAGTTTGCATGCGCATATGCAAGAGCTTCAGATCGTGAGGCAGGAGATGAAACTGATTAGGGATTGCTCCATAGATTCGGTTAGAGTCCAGACTGAGCTTGTGGCACTCAGGAAAGAGCTCTGGGAATTGAAAAACAGGCTGAGCTCTACTCCGCCGGCAGCGTCGTGTTCTGCTCCGCCGGCAGCGACGTGTTCTGCTCCGCCGGCAACGTTGAGTTCTGCTCCGCCGGCAGCGTCGACTCTCACCAGGCCGAAGGAATCCTACGCCAATGCCGTAACTGACACCTGCCCGTCGGAGACTATCCCTAAGTACCTGCACGCGGGCGACTCTGGTCGGCAGGTGGAGAGGGCGCCTGCCACAAAGTCATCGCAGGCATCCCGACGTCGGGGCTACTCGAGTGGCTCTAGGGCTGTAGCCCGACCGCAGTCCACCTCAGCTGGTGGCCACAGTGACCTTGACTCTGAGGGCTTCCGCCTGGTGCAGAGAAAGAAGCAGAGGTCTAGGGCAGTGGTGGGTACGGCGGTGTCGTCCAGTCTGTCTGCGGTTAAGTCAAGACCAGCGGAGATCTTTGTGACACGCCTTGAACCGGACACACTGACTCAGGATGTTGAAAGGTACTTGACTGATAACTTGTCGCAGAAATGCGCAGTTAACTGTTCGAAACTAGCCACAAAATACGATGGGTATTCTTCGTTCCGTGTCTCTGTTGACTACAATGCTGTGTCAGAAGTCCTGTCCCCATCTTTCTGGCCATGTGGGATCCTAGTGCGCCGCTTTCACAGTAGGCGACGCTCTTCCACTTCTTAACCATGGACTTGAAACAGAAACTGCGGATTGCATCGTATAAATGCCGTTCTGCCAAGAACTCAGTTGGAACAATCAAAAGTCTATGTGAATCAAATGACATTATTATGTTGCAAGAACACTGGCTTCTGCCTGATGACATTCCTTTTTTAAGCAGCATTAGTCCTAAGTTTATGGCCTCCGGGAAATCTCCAGTAAATCTTGAAGCAGGGGTGCTACAAGGACGCCCGTATGGGGGAGTGGGGATCATGTGGAGAAAGACCCTATCATCTGTCATATCTCCTGTTGACATTGATGATGATAGTCTCATTGCTGTTAGAATAGATCTGAATGGATGTCAATTACTTTGTGTATGTGTATATATGCCTTGTGATATGCAAGCAAATACTGACTCATTTCTTGAGAAGCTGGGTAAACTTGAGGCACTCTTGGAGGATTATAATTCGTATGCTACGGTAATCTTGAGCGATTTTAATGCCTCTCCTACAAGTAGATTTGGTGTATTGTTACAGACGTTTTGCGAGGAAACTGGATTACACTGCTCAGACAGGGAACTTCTTCCGGCCGATTCTTACACTTACCTCAGTGATGTCCATGCTTCCACATCATGGATCGATCACTGTCTGGCAAGTGACACGGCTCACCAAAACATCAACAATATTCAGGTGTTGCATGATTATATCTCCTCTGATCACTTTCCACTCTGTATCTCTTTAGATGCAAATTTCCCAGCCATAGCTAAGGCTGCACACTCCGAGATTCCTCGCAAAATCACTGACTGGGCCAAGGCGATGCCAGGCCAAATAGACATGTGTCGTTTATCTATGGACAGTTTTCTGTCAAACGTGGAAATTCCACTGGACGCAATGATTTGTAAGGATCCGAATTGTCAGGATCAAGCGCACACTAATGCCCTCAACCTGTTTACCTGCCAATTAATTGCCACTCTAAAAGATTCTGCAAATTCCACTATAACTCAAAGAACGGGTTGCAATTCCTTTACACCTGTACCCCGGATGGAATGAGGTTGTTAAGGATTTGCATACGGCTGCACGTGAGGCCTACATTCTTTGGAGGGAAAGTGGCCGCCCTCGATCAGGTCCGATTTTTGCGTTTCTTCGCGATGAAACGCAATAAGATGAGTTTTACCTTGCAGTCGTTCTGCTACCTTGCTAGCATGCTGTTTGGTTCAACACTGTGTCGCACACAATAAGACCCTATATGGCAAGACCGTCTAAATTTGTTGTTCAGTCTCTGCCTTATATGGCAAAGGCGCAAGAAAATCAGACAGTCTAGAATTGCACGTCACACAGGTAACCGCACGCAAACGCTGCAACTGATCAATGGAAAAAGCTGAGTACATTAATTGAATCTACATATTAAACTTTTATAGATAGATTTATAATATGTTTTATAATGTAATTAAATCCCTAACTATTATTTCTATTCAACGATATTAAGGGATTTTAAACTTATTTATTTCATTTGGCGTTATTTGAATTGGTTCTTCGCGTTTGGTGACCACTCCAGAGGGCGATAGAACACCATGTCGCCATTCACTCTCGAACAGTTTGGTCCACCATTTTGGAACAAACGCTAAGGTAGGACATAGATATCTCATCTTATATGCCTTATAGTTGCGTATAGGTAACATTAGTCCATCTGTATGTGTATTCAGGTAAATGTAGATCGAGAATTATGTACCCAGGACGCCCCTGGTATTACAAAAAAAACTCGTTCGAGTTACCGTACAAATTATAGTCAGTGCATATAATTAGCGAAACGGAGTAAACTTGCGTCGTCAAATAATTTAGCCTGCTGTTTACACGGTCTCTCGCTGACCAGGGGAAAGACCTCTGGTGTTGTTGCAACATAATTCGGGGGCTTATTTTACTCTGTATTCTGCACAAAACGATAGCCTCGTGTCTGTGTTTTTGTAAACAAATTAGTGGCTGGGGGAGGGGGCATATTGTTGTTTCTTCATGCACTCACGTTTTCCCAAATGCTTTGTGAATCATTTCTTTCCTCCTTTAGTTTAGTAGACTATAGTAGATCCATTCAAACAGGTAGGAAGATCTGTTCTTTTAGTAATCATGTTGCAGTACTTCGTCAAACCACTACTGAACTGCTGAAAGATTTTTTTTTTATATTTAAGGAATTGTATGTGATACTACTATGCTGGGTGATATAGGTGTATGTAAATATTGTAATTTTACAACTTGTGTTGACATACTGTATGTAAACTTAGATTCTCATTTTTTTGCTTTTCAACCATAGGGCTGTAGATCAAGAATATGAGCGTTGGACGTAGCTAGTATTACTTATTAGAAATTATATTCATCAGAATATACGTTTTATTTTAAAAATGGTACTGCCAGGATCAGGTATACTTTGAGACAGATTGCAAAACATTTGTGTTACAGTTGGGATCAGGATTTTTGATGCAAGTTTGACTCCGTTTCACCAGATTAGACTCTTTGGAAGTTAGGAACACACAGTAATCAGCACGATATCGTATCATTGTCACAGTGACAATTTGCACCTCCAATCAAGTAGCTTCCCCTTCTATATTTTCAACCTCCTTGCTCCAATCAATTCAAGCCAATTTTGAAATATTAGATATGTTCAGTTGGCATCAGATGTCTAACCCTTTTTTTGCTTTTTCTTTCAGTTGTGACTGCTGCAGTCCCCGGCTGCCACAGAATTGGACCAAAGCCTACTAAATCAAACTTTACGGTCAATTAGAACAACCATTCGCACTAATAAAAATGTTACTCAATCTTCTATTACTGCTTTTACTTCTGTACACACCTGTACTCATTACAAGACTATTCTGCCACTAAACAGACTGTGAACTTGAACTCATTACGAGACAATCCTCTGCCACCGAGCAGATTGTGCATTTGTACTAACTTCTGCCACTGAGCACACTGTGCACTTGTACTCATTAGCATGCTAGCAGACTATCCTGCCACTGAGCAGACTGCATTTGTACTTTCTGACTAATAGTGTGTCACAATCACTTGTGATATTTATTCCTATTCACATACATATACTGTACAGATACAAATACACTTATTCGAGTATGATGACCCTCTCAGTTCCTACACCTGAATGAGGAGGGTTGATATTGCTATAGCAGGCTTTTTATGCATTTCTGTTATTATGTGTACCGCATAACTCGACAACCTGTAAACGGATCTTATCAATATTTGGCAGTTCAGTAGCATATGTGGAAATGAAAACCAATGCAGTGAATGTGAACATCAAATTAAGGCCCAATTAACATAGATAATGAAGAAAATTCATTTCGCTCCATTGCACAATACGACTTTACGACATGTACGACCTGTCACCTAATTCATAAACCAAGGAGATTAATTTCCACGTAGATGAAACGCCAGCTTTTTGCAAAGCTCTTGTTTCCTTAATGAATAAAGCCAGGGCAAAGTTTAAGTACGCCCTAAGACAGTGTAAACAGGAGGAAAACAGGGCAAGAGCCGACTCGACTGCGAAAAGTTTCAATGCCGGCCATACTAGAGAATTCTGGAAAAAGGTCCGTAGTACTAAATTCTCTCATTCTGTATTACCTAACACTATAGATGGTTGCTCTGGGGCTGAGCAGATCGCAGACATGTGGAGGAGTCATTTTGATAAACTGCTGAACTCTGTTAATAGTGAGGTACATAGACCTGCTGTTATGTCTGATTTGTCGACAGGTTGTCCTTTTGAATTTGATTCGGGGATGCAAATCTCTGCCGTGGAAGTATATGATATAATTAGAAACTTACCCAATGGAAAAGCGGTAGGGTCTGACGAAATCAGTAATGAACACCTTAAATATGCGGGGCCTAAGCTTAGCATATGCTTATCACTATTGTTTTCAGCCGCGCTTGTCCATAACTTCATTCCGAAAAGTATGTTAGATACTACCATCATTCCGGTTGTTAAAAACAAAACTGGTAATATTTCTGATAGTGATAACTATAGACCAATAGCAATTGCATCAGCACTATCCAAAGTTCTGGAGGCTGTTTTATTGAACAGGCTACAGTCATATCTTCAAACCACTGCTCATCAGTTCGGTTTCAAACGTGGTCATGGTCTTGACATGTGTGTATTTACTTTAAAACAGACAATTGAGTACTACCGGGGTCTCGGCTCTCCAGTTTTTGCTTGTTTTTTAGACGCCTCCAAGGCTTTTGATAGAGTAAACCATTGGACCCTATTTAAAAAACTCCTTGACAGAAAGGTCCCGGTGTATTTGGTGAGGTTTCTGGTTTATTGGTACCAGAACCAAACAATGTGTATTAGATGGAACAATGTTTTGTCTCCCTGCTTTTATGTATCAAATGGGGTAAGGCAAGGGAGTCTGCTATCCCCGCTACTATTCAATGCATATATAGATGATTTAAGCTCGAGACTCAGTTGTACTAAAGTAGGTTGCTTTATAGGAGGCTGTCTTGTGAACCATCTTTTTTACGCTGACGACATGTGTTTGTTATGTCCTAGCCTTAAGTCTCTGCAAAAACTTGTAAGTACTTGTGAGGACTTTGGTTTAGAAAATGATGTATTATTCAATGTAAACAAGACATGCTGTATGTACTTCCCGAGTGCTAGTTTGCCAATTAATGGAATTGCTATTAATGACAGACTGAGTGATGATGACTGTATCCTTGCCCAACTAAGGGGCCTGTATTGTCGAGCAAATACTATAATTCGAAAATTTTGTCTTTGTTCACCTACTATTAAGAAAACACTATTCACGTCTCACTGCTCCCAACTCTTTGGGGCGCAGTTATGGAATTCTTTTCGCTCGAGTGTTCTGCCGAAATGTCGAATTGCCTACAACAATTGTTTCCGTATAATTATGAGTTTCCCAAGATCTTGCAGCGCAAGTGAAATGTTCGTGTGCAATCATACCGATACCTTCGACGCCAGATGGCGTAAACAGTGCCACTCCTTTGTACATAGGATTTTCAATTCTAGTAATGCCATTATACAGTCCGTACTTAGGTCCGACTCTTTTTACAAGAACTCATTTTTCACCAACCTATGGAGCCGCCTCTACACATAGCCATAATATTGTTAGTTTGTCTCAAAATGTTGTATATAATCTTTGTTTTTCATGTTTGTCCCTATGTCATATGGGCCAGTGAGAGCCTGAAATAAAGAAATAATAGTAATAATAATAATTGCTACGTTAAAATCTGATTACAGTGAGCTCAATTCAGGGGAAAACAAAATACAGATTTGAATCAGGTAGCTTTTTTTTGTTTTTACAGTATCATTCAACTCGAACTTGACCGATCATTATCCAAGATGGCGTCCGGAGGTGTACGTATGATTTGAGAGCTCCGCATCGCACCGCGGAAATTTGAACACTTTCTTTACTCTGAGCCTTTTACAACTCCGTCATGTCGACCACTACATCTACCCGTGAGATAAGACGAATCTCTGAACTTGTGGACTCCCAACTAGAAGCAAGTTTCGAGAAAATGAAGGTGGAATTCCTCGACGCTGTCAAACGCGACAATATCGACGCCATTACATCTGAGATGAAAGCTGAGCTCGATGGTTTCAAACTATCACTAAACACCGAGCTGTCCGAATTGAAGCGCGCCGTCGACGAGAAGGACAAGGAAATCATCAACCTGAATGCCCGTCTGGCTAAAGTAAGGAACATGCCGACAGAAACGAACAATACAGCAGAAAGCGCTGTCTGTTGGCGTTTGGGGTCCCCCCTCCCCCCTTGGCGGAGGGTGTCAGAGAGAACTGTGCTGAGACTTTCAATGCTTTCAGCAAGAAACACCTGGACATCGACATGAAGCCTTTGGACATCGACATTGCTCATCGGATGGGCAGATCAATGGAAGGAGCGCGGCCGATTATTGTGAAGTTTTCAAACTGTGCCAAACGCAGTCAAGTCTACATGGCGAAGAAGCAGCTCAAGGGGAAGAGGAATGCCATGGACAAGCCTTTCGTCATCCGGGAAAATCTGACGAAACGAAATATGGAGCTGTTCAACAGTGTGAAGAGACTACCTCAAGTGAGCAACGTGTGGACCAAGGACGGTAAGATCTTCGCCAAGGTCACCCGTGATGGCGGCACCCCTGAGATTCGCCGGTTTGTCTCGGATGATGACGTTCGCCAGTTTGAGGACTTGTCAAATGACTGATCGATATCAAAGGACCATAGACGATCGTTTTCTTTTATTCAGGTATACTTACAAGTTATTTCCTTTCTTGTCCTTGACCTGCTGTGTTTATTCCTTGTATTCAACATGATTAAAGGCAAACCTAATGTTGTTAATGGCTCTGTCTCGCCTGATTATATTAATTATCCTCGCGGTGCAGATGACGAGCCTTCTGTGCCTCCCACGCATTCGGAATATGTTCTGTACCATTATGTTTTGTAATTATTTCTTGTTATTTTTTCATTATGGTGACACTGTGTTTGCATTTACTTTCGTCACCTTATTTGTTGTTTATACTTCTTTCAATGTCTTAGTAGCAAAGCGATGTTTACATACAGGTACTCCGAGTCAACCATACAAATTCCAAACTAAATTGCTGAAGGGGAACATAGAAACATGTCTATAGATTAAGTCCAATATAGGGCAGTCATAGGTATGTTCTCTGCTAATCTTACCATCAGACTTCAACGCAAGTGTAATGTGATCTTACATTTCGACATAATCCTCTTAATTGTGCTAGTCTCTATTGTATTTGTATCCATTTTACTAGCTTGGGATATTCATCCTAATCCAGGCCCTGCCAGGGTTAACTCAATCAAATCCTTAGATGTTTTTCATGCAAATGTAAACAGTATTGTTGCCGGTTCAAAGATGGATGAACTGTCTTCTTTGGCAGTTAAGTTTAAGCTTGACATAATTGCTATCACGGAAACGTGGCTTGGGAGCACTGTCGATTCTGAAGCTATTTCGCTTGACGGTTTTCAAACTCCAGTTCGTCGGGATAAAAAACAGACACGGTGGAGGTGTTTTGATTTTTGTATCGGATCATATAGCCTTTAGACGTCGCTGTGATCTGGAATCCTTGACTGATGAGTGCATCTGGCTTGAACTTTTCCCCGGCACATTCCGTGTTCTCTTTTCAGCCTATTACAGGCCACCTGGACAAAACTTAGAAACCGTTGATAGTTTTATCGACTCCTTCCAAAATTCTGTCTTCACAGCTGCTTCTTTAAATGTTGACACTATTATCATTACCGGTGATTTTGATGCTAAGCACGGAGCGTGGTGGCATCTGGATCCAAATTCCTCAGCTGGCTCAAAATTGTTCCAGTCATCTCAGATGTTAAATCTTACCCAAATGATTACTGAACCCACGTGCGATCTATCTCGCTCACCCTCACTTATTGATCTTCTATTTACTGACGCGTCTAGTCGTGTTCAATCCACGTCTGTTCTTTCACCCCTGTCTGGTTGCCACCACTGCCCTATTATTGCCAATTTCGACTTTGTTATCAAACCCCCTCCACCATACGTCCGCACCGTCTGGGACTTTTCAAAAATTGACTATGCCTCACTTGTAGACTTCTCGACTGATCCGCAATGGCTAGATATATTTTATTGTAATTCTGTTGATGGTGCTTGCATATGCTAATTGATCTTATTTCTCAGACAAAAATAAAATGCGTCCCCCACAGAAATATCACCATCAGACCCCGTGATAAACCATGGATGACATCCAGAATAAGACGACTTATGGGTATTCGTGACAAAACACATAAAAAAGCTAAATTATCTAATACCCCTTCACTCTGGGCTTCTTATCGCAAGATAAGGAACAGACTTGTGAATGAAATAGCTTCAGCCAAATTGAACTATGATACTCGCCTACAAAATTCTCTACTTAACTCTACTACAGGTAGTAAAACATGGTGGCATATAGTCAAAATCATTTATGGATGCAAAATGTCAACTACAATTCCTCCACTTAAGCGCAATGACCATTATATATGTGACTCAAGCGAAAAGGCTTCAGAATTCAACAGTTACTTTTCCCTCCAATCGACAATTGATGATACTAATTCCACATTACCTAATCTTGACTATCTGACCAATGTACGTTTGTTTAATTGTGAAACCACTGCCCCTGAAGTTGAACTATATATCTCCGAGCTGGACACTTCTAAAGCATACGGGTGGGATAACATTGACAACCGTTTTCTTAAAATCATTAGTCCTTACATTTCAGATAAAATTGCCTATGTTTTTAATCTTTCGCTCTGTCATGGAATATTTCCAGAAGTCTGGAAGAGAGCAAATGTTGTACCCATCTTTGAAAAGGGTGATCCTTGTAGAGTTTCTAACTACCGTCCCGTCTCGTTGTTGCCTACCCTATCTAAAATTCTTGAAAAAATTGTCTATAAACATTTATACAACCATTTAATGTCTCAAAATCTGTTATATTCTTATCAATCTGGTTTCATTAGGGGAGATTCAACTGTAAATCAGCTTGTCTTCATTACAAACAAAATTCTTCAAGCCTTTGACCAGAACAACGAAGTCAGAGCCGTTTATCTTGATTTTTCAAAAGCGTTTGATAAGGTTTGGCATAAAGGCATACTCTTCAAGCTTCAACGAAACGGGGTGGAAGGGCCTTTTCTCAACTGGTTTCAAAGTTACCTCAATGGTAGAAAGCAGCGTGTCGTAATCGAAGGTCAAAACTCTGATTGGTGCGAGATAAGTGCAGGTGTACCTCAAGGATCAGTGCTTGGTCCGCTATTATTTCTCGTGTACATTAATGACATGATACAGGAGCTCGAAACTCATCCTTTTCTGTTCGCAGACGATAGCTCCTTGCTCGATGTTGTAGAATCCCCCACTGTATCAGCCATTAGACTCAATTCTGACCTTTCTAAGATATTATCATGGACAAAAGCGTGGCTAATGGAACTCAATCCGTCAAAAACAATCGAAACGTGTTATTCTACAAAGGCTATACCTCCTCCACATCCACCCCTTTTCCTTGGTAACGAACAAATCGATTCTGTAGACTGTCACAAACATATCGGGGTTCATCTGTCATCTACTATGTCTTGGAATACACATATTTCTAACATGTTAGCCAATGCATCTAAAAAGGTTTCAACCTTCAGTAAACTTAAATTCAAGCTCCCCCGTGAAGTCTTGGAAACAATATATAAATCTTTTATCCGTCCCCTACTCGAGTATGGTGGCGTAGTATGGCACGGTTGCACTGCTTCAGACTCTCAACTCATCGAACGAATACAATATGAATGTGCTTTAACCGTAGCTGGTGCCATTAGGGGGTCCTCGTATACTTCACTACTCGCCGAACTGGGATGGGAAAAGTTATCTGACCGCCGCCATGTTCAGTCCCTTATCCTATTCTATAAAATTATCCATGGACAAACTCGACAATACTTAAGAGATTTGATACCACCCACAGTATCAGATTCCTCTTCCTACGACCTTCGCAATAAGTATAACCTTCAGTTGTTAAAGTGTACCACAACTCGCTTTAAGAAATCATTCATACCTTATGCTACGTATCATTGGAACAACCTTACCTTGGCAGATCGATCATTAAGTCTTCCTCATTTTAAGAAAACAATGATCAAATCTGTGCGCCCTGTATCTGTCCCATATTTCAACACTGGTCCACGTTACACCTGCGCTCTTCTCACTCGTTTCCGTCTTGGTACTTTCAGTTTAAACTTCAATTTGTACACTCGCAACCTAGTTACCAGTCCTGCTTGTACCTGTGGCCATCCTTGTGAAAGTATTTCTCATTACTTCTTGTACTGCCCTAACTACACTCATCACCGTTCCTTACTCTTCAGTAATTTAGAAAATCTGGTAGGTTCAGTCATAAATCTCAATAATCTCTCGGATGATGTTCTAATTCAATTATTGCTCAAAGGCTTACCCTTCCTTTCGTATTCAAACAATGTCAAACTCTTACAGCATGTCCAACTTTTCATTATACAATCCAAAAGATTTGAGTGGTAAACCACCATCCTACCAGTCTTGTAGTACCTGTCCACATATTTATCTGTTTATTGATTTCAATTTTTCTTACATTTAATGATTTCTGTTATGTAGTTTATTTGAGATAATTTGTTGCCCTTATGCTTGGCATGTCCGCACCTGTTTTTTAATTTTCAGTATTTGTAAAATTTGTTTTGTTCTTCTGTAATGTATCCTGTCGATGACGACATGAAAATAAGCTGTAAGCTTGAGTCTGTCGTCATCATGTCTTGTATGTAAATGTTGCAATAAAAAAAAAAAGAACTTGACCGATGTCTGCCATAAGATTTCGACTTCAATTTAGTAAATTTCCTCTTCTCTTCATTTCTCCTTTTGTATGTTGACTTAACCCCATTCAAACGGGAGGGGGCCTTTGAGGCCCGCACTAACTTTCGTGTCGTATAACTCCTGAACCGCCTGTGCTAGAGCTGCCTAACTTAATGGCTTCTGCTAAATCTTCTTGGCAACAATGTCATAAAACTTAGGTAGTTCATGATTTTTTCGTGTTGCCATGGCAATGAGTTTCTGAAAGGCATATGTTCAGGTTTTCTGGCTAATCATTGTCATCTCTGTCGGTAATGCTCGAGATGACAAAGGTTAATTTCAATATATGTCATGATGGAGACCCAAATGTAGGTCAATTTTGTGGCATGGGTCGTCAGCTTGTTTGCGAACTTAATTATATAGTCAAGTGTTCTTGTGTCCACCTAAGGTAAAGACAAACTGGTACTTACAACTAAAGATATCTAAGTTGTATAGTTGGGATTCTGTGCAATAATTGCCTAAACTTCTGTCACAGCAAAGAGTTTGTCAATAATTACCTGCTTAACGTATTCAATAGATGTGAAGAAACGTTGTTTATCCGAGCTGGCCTTCACTCATGGACAGGGACAGCTCTTTTGTGTCATTTGAAACTGCCACCTGGGATGATTTATTAGCGTCTGGCTCCAAGCGTGTGATTAAAGCGACCTCGCCTTAGGCGGAACTCTCTCTTTTCTGGCAAGAACAAAAGCCATATATCCTTCGTCGGCGTCATGGCGCCAGGTGTGTAATTAAAGAGATCTTTTCAGACAAAGGACGGCCTCTTCTGCCGTGAGAAACAGCCACCTGTGCTGATTTGTCGGCGTGATTAAAGAGATCTTGTCAGATGATGGACGTTCTTTTGTGCCACGGAGAACTGATTGGTAGATGTGCCCTCGATAACATGTTGCGCGTTTGTATTTAGCAAAACATAGGAACTTACGAATAGTATTCTGCTTATCTCTTTCTGTAGTTTACAGGTCATGCCACACGCGCTCTGTAGGTGATCGGTGCTATCGCGAAACGTCAATGCACACACATTTCCTCAAGGATAAATAATCATAATCACATTATTATTCAGACAGTTGGTGTGACCTCATTTTAAAACTTTGGACACTTTGTCTTTCCTGTTTGAAACCTACTGATGTCATCTTATGGAAGAATACGTTTTATTTCCATTTCTTGACTAGGTTTTAAACATAAAGCAATGTGACTATATCAGCCTTTTTGTGAGCAGATAACTTAGGTATTCTCAATGCTTGAATAACGTGGCTTACTTTTAGGACGGTCGGTTGCATAAACGCTAAAGGTCACCAACTGTCACTATACAGTAGTCTTTCTGCACATCGTCACGTAACAAACTGTTGCGCTTGTTTCACAGTTTGGAATACCTTTTTCCGAGGTGAGTTGTTATCCTACAATTTGATTAGAGTAAAACGCAAAGTCACAAATATAGTCTGTACCGAGATACGTAGGTATCTTTAAAGTTTCGAATAATGTGAGAGTATTAAGGCACGCGCTAAATGTACCTAGATTTTCTCAGTGTTCTGATTGTTTGGATTTACAATGACGAGTTAAATCTGGGGACACTTGTACTCTGCTTTGTTGTTTTTTAGATGGTGAGTTTCGTTTTAACAATCCATAACGGTACCGCTTCGTTCATTTTTATTAATCAGTTCGTCAGCCTGATGTTGTCATCGATTCCACGAAGATAGGCGGCTCGTACATCATAAGCATAATGTACAAAAGAGAGTCACATCCGATCTTGCCTCGAATTTATATTTTGTCATCCGCTTAAACATTACCTCAGATTGAATATTATCATTATCATCATCATCACAATACCACTATGTTACAGTATACAACAATAAGTACATGTACTATTTTTATAGGATAAGCTATAAGGAATTAAGAGAACTCTGTTTACTGCAGTCTTGAAAGTGTTCACATTTGGAATAAAGGGAAAACCGAGGCTGGCAGTGCGTTCCATAGTCTACTGGAGTCAAATAGAGCTGAGTCTTAGATCTAGGGATGTTGACAAGGTATGGGTGGCTACTTGTGGTCGATCGGGTCACTCGCAGACCAGTTGCTAGTGTCGGCCTGGTTCCTGTGAGTTCCTCGGAGGGTTGCAGGAAGAAGTTCCGGTAGAAGGTACTAAGGCTGGCCACTTTCCTCCCATTGTCCAAGGGGAATATTCCTACTCTTTGTGGGTCCCATATTTGGAGTTGTCGCGCAGCTTTCCTCTGGAGTCTGTCTAGTAGGTTGAGAGCTGTTGTGCCAAGTCCGCTCCATATTGGGGAAGCGTATTCCATGAGGGGACTGATATATGCCTTGTACACTGTGATCGGAGCTTGAATAGGAAGAAGGTCCCTAGTACGCCCCAGGATGTTTAACCTCTTAGCCGTCTTCTTGGCAAGGTTTTTGATGAATGGAGTCCAAGTTAAGGTATTGGTAATGGTTACACCAAGAAGGGTAATGCTCTGTGTAGGCTTCAACTCTTCATTCATGAAATAAAGAGGAGGGTGGGTCTGTTCGCGTTTCCTGCTTAAAATCATCTCCTCAGTTTTACCTGCATTAAATATTATGCACCAGTCAGAGGCCCACTTGTCTATGATGTCCAGGTCGCGTTGAAGGCTCACAGCACAGGTGTTCTTCAGGCCATGATTTTTTACAATGACGTGAAGAGTCAAATCATCCGCAAATAGGTGAAGGTCATTCTCTAGATGTGATGCAAGGTCATCAATAAACATCAGAAAAAGTAAAGGCCCCAGGACACTGCCTTGGGGAACTCTAGCAGTTATGGGCACAGTTGAGGAAGTAAATCCGTCCAGTACAACAGACTGGCACCTGTCAGCAAGGAACGAAGGAATCCAGCCGTACAAGTCACCTTGGATACCAAGGGAGATCAACTCGGACAGGAGACCGGGTGCCACACTCGATCAAAGGCTTTCTGATGTCCAAGGCAATAACTCCGATTTCTCGCTGAGAGTCAAGAGCATTGCTCCACCACTGGGTAATGTACGAAAGCATGTCGATTGTGGACCTGTTCCCTCGGAAGCCATACTGGCTGTCACAGAGAAGACGGAGGGTGTCAAGATGTTTCCGTATATGGTCACTGGTGATACTCTCCATGACTTTAGATATTATTGGCAGTAATGATATGGGTCTATAGTTGGAGGGATCTTTCTCCTTTCCCTTTTTAGGTACAGCTATCACATGGGCAGCTTTCCAGTCAGAGGGAACTGTTTGAAAGTCAAGAGGGATCTGGAAAATCTTGGCTAGTGCTGGGGCAGGTTCAGGACCGCATTTCATTTACTATTGCCAATATACCATGTGGACCATTCGCCTTGGATGTATCCAAATTTTGGGCCAGAACTTCAAAGAGGAAAGTATGTTGCTAGTTTTGGGTAACAAGTTTGTGGTAGTCTTGCCATTGTCAATAAGATGAGCGCAGCAAAACTCTTATTTAGTATCTCAGCCTTATCTCTCGGTTTACTGAAAGTTTGACCTTCGCTGCCTAATGGAGGTATAGAGGACGTTTTGCTGCTATCATTTACTGTTCTGACAAGCTTCCATCACTGCTTATTGTCTGCCCGGTTGAGATCCTGCTCTAAATTCTGTGCAAACTGGATCCGAGCAAAACGTAAAACACGTTGACATTCTGCCTTAGATTTGGTATACAAAACTCATGAGTTATTTTATTCGGTCGTTCTGCCACCTTTTGAAAGCATTTTGCTTTCTTTGTACTGCGGATGTACAATCTTCATTGAACCAGGGTTTATCAGAATATCGGTGTTTGGTTGACTTGGAAGGTATGAGCATATCCATTGCATCCTTGATCTTGTCTCTCACACAAGACCATGCTGCATCAGCACGTTGGCCCTTTAAGAAAGTGGACCAGCTAACATCAGCCAGGTATGAGCGCATTTTATCCCAATCGGCTTTGTCATAGTACCAAGTCTTACGTTGGCCAGGTTTACTCTGTGTTGGAAGTTTGTTGTTCGCTACAGAAGTCACAACACAGTGGTCGGAGAATTCAAGCGGTGCACTAACAGTCATGACATGGTTGTCTGGAGAAGTGGTGAGAAAGAGGTCCAGTTTGGAGCAGTTCCCGTCCTTGCCAAGCCTTGTCGGCTCATCAACAAGTTGGTGGAACTTGTTCAGGATTGCAAATTCATATGCACATTCTCCATGCACATCGGTCTTATTACTGCCTAACCAGTCTACACGATGGGCATTCAAATCCAGAAGAACAATAATTTCAGCTCTCGGGTGACTCACTCACTCACTCAAGACCGCGAGCTCCCGAGGGGAGCATATCGCCCCTGCATATGGTCCTCCAGGTTGATCTGTCTCTGGCGACCTCCCAAGCGGTGTCCAGGGTGAGGCCGGTCACCCCAGGTTCGCCGTGGTCGCCCTCTGGGACGGGTCCATGTGTTGGGGGTCGGCTCTCTCAGCAGGGCGGCTGGCTCCAGGGTAGGGTCCGCCCGTGCAATGTGGCCAAAGAGGCGGAGCCGGGCTGACCGTATCATGCTCGTCAGGGGCGGCTGCTTGGTGATGTCACGTAGGGTGGTGTTAGAGACCAAGTCATACCACCTAATCCCTAGCAGTCTACGTTGGCACCTAGTATCGAAGGCATGTAGTCTGAGTTCCTGGGTGGCTGTTAGAGTCCAGGACTTAGAACCATACATGAGAATGGAAAGTACGAGACTGTCATAGAGCCTGAGTTTGGTTTGAAGGGAGATCTTCCTATTAATCCATGTGTTGTCCAAGCTAGCCATCGCGGCCGCGGCACGACCGATTCTGAGATGCGTGTCAGAATCACTCCTGCAGTCAGATGTGATTATGCCACCAAGGTAACAGAACCTGTCTACAACTTCAACCTGGTTGGTGTTGATCACAGGTCCTGTTTGGGGGGTCTCATAGTCTCAGAGGGACTGTACCTTCGTCTTCTCCCAACTGACCATCAGGCTGAGCGGTTGAGTTTCCGTGTCCATGGCCTGCAGGGCAAGTTGGAGAACTTCCATGACTTCGGCCAGGATTGCAACATCATCCGCGTAGTCCAGGTCTGTGATGGTAACGTCACCAAAACTGGCGCCGCAATCACTCTGGTGCACTGTCTTCCCCATGACGTGGTCAATCGCTTTGTTGAACACGGTGGGCGCCAGTACACAGCCCTGGCGGACACCGCTGTTGATGTTGAAACTGTCAGACAGCAGCCCGTTTACTTTGACACAGGAGGAAGTGTTGGAATAGAGTAGTGTGAGAAAGTTAAGCAGCTTGGCCGTCACACCCAGGATCTTGAGTATCTTCCAGAGGGCTGGTCTGTCCACGGAGTCGAATGCCTGTTTCAGGTCCACGTAGGCAGCGTAAAATGGTTTCCTGAACTCCCGTCTTTTCTCAGCAAGTAGACGAAGGGTCAGGATTCTATCCACTGTGGAGCGGCCTGGTGTAAAGCCGCTCTGCTCCTTTCTCTGCTTGCGGATGAGAAGTGGACGCAGTCTTGCAAGGATGACATTGGCAAACACCTTCCCTGGAACACTCAGCAGGGTGATCCCTCTGGAGTTGCTGCACACATCTTTAGGGCCCTTCTTCCAGAATGGGAGGATGACTCCAAGCAGCCAATCTTCTGGGATAACCTCGTTGACAGTAAACAGCTGTTTCAGTTGGCCTGCGACTGTTGGATCACCATGTAGGAGCAGCTCTGGGGTGATGCCATCAGCCCCAGCGGCCCGGCCAGGTTTAAGCTTCCCTATAGCCTTGACCACTTCCTCCAGGGTAGGGGGGCCGGTGGTGACAGAGTCGTCCTCCGTGGCCATTGCAGCCAGTGCTTCCAACTGAGGAGAGGCGGTTGAGCAGGCTCTGAAAGTGCTCCCTCCACCGCGCCAGCTGTTGTTCTGGTGTGTCGGGGATGGTTCCGTCCATGGCTTTCACAGAAGCAGTAGGTGGTGTTGATTTTCCTGCGAGGGTCCTTAAAGAGGAAGGCTGGACTATAAAACCACTCAATAAATTCAGCTAACGTAAACTCCCAGACCTCAGTCTGCCTCTGAATGCCGTGGTGTTCACATCAGTGAAGGGGCTCGCTGGCTAAGACAATTTACCAAGTATTGAAGTTACTTCAGCTGCTGTTCAGCACATGTTTGAAATCATAAAAGGAATCAAAGTATAGTTGCACATAAACAAGTCAGCTTTGTAGTACCTAACCAAGAATATGAAGCAATTTCAACACTGGCCTGCCATGCTCACTGGTAGAATGTCTCAGACATTGGCTGTCAGTATACAAAATACATTTCTACAGAGCCCCAGTCTATACTGATTTCTTAGACTACCAAGAAGTCACCACAATTGTATAAGTCATACTTCTAGACACACAGCTATCAAAGGTAATTCAGCTCTGAGGAAACTATAGATACAATTCGAACTTTGAAGGGGTTGCTTTGACAGTTGAAAACACAGCGTTATGATTTTCGGAAAGTTGCCTATCAAAGTTACGTATTGTATTGATTACGTAGCTTTGTTACACCTACATGTATCTGGGTTATTTAGTTTGTCTGACAATGTTTTCTTCCAAAACTAGTGAGAGAAATACAGGATTTTTCAAACCTTGAAACGTTGGTTAATATGCAAATGATTTCCTGTAGTCTGCTCTGATCCGATTCTATTGTTCTTTGAGCCAGACGGGTAGAGATCCCCTACAGAGGATAATCCATTTATGATGTTGGGATGAGGGTTGGAGTCAATTTAGCTACTAACTCCCTGACAGAAGATAGTTTTTATAGGAGGAGAACCCTGGGTCCTGGATTCTAGAGGTTTAAGGTCCTGTAGAGGGATCCTTGATCACCCCTATGGGCAGCAGTCTCTGCTTCCTCCGCCAGGTTGTCAAGCTACTTCTGCTTGTCCTTGCAGAGTAGCTTGTTGCGTTCGGCGTTAAGCCGTCTCCATTCCGTGAGGTTTCCTTCCAGCCTTGCTTTTCTTTTCGCTTCCACCGCACTGAGGGTTTCCTCTGAGAGGAAGTCCTTTTCTTCTTCTTTCGTTTGTGCCCAAGCACCTTGGCTGCAGAAGAGCTAATGTTTTGCTTGTCCGACCAGAGCTTCTCCGGGCATAGGCTGTAGGCCTCGGAAGGAGAGTTATGTACTATATGCATACCGAATATATACCGGGATATCGGGTGATAGGCTGGGCGGATCCCGAACTTACCCGAAAGCCGACCTCACCCGAAGCGCGCCCGAAGGGCGCTCGTGGATGGTGGTAGCCCGAAGGGCTCCCCATGGCGCCGCAGGCGCCAAGCGAATTCCTCGCGAGGCGAGGAATGAGCGATAGGAGTTCCGCTTTGTTGGTGGAGTTCCTTTGCAGACGAAGACAGACTGTCATGGCGAGCAGTCTGTGGTCGGAGTTCCCCAGCTCTGCACTGCGGTAGACACGACAGTGTGTTGAAGTGTGCCAGGGTCGACTGGTGAGGATGTGGTCCAGCTCTTTTCTTGTGTGACCATCATTGCTGAACCAAGTCATGCTGTGGATGAGCTTATGTTGAAAGAAGGAGCGCTCTGTTCGTAGGCGGAAGTTGGAGCAAAATTACAGGAGCCTCAAGCCGTTGTTTTTGCAGGTGCCAGATCCACGGGGGCCTAAGGCGCTCTCAAAACTGGTTCTATCTGACCCAGTTGTAGCATTAAGGTCACCAATGATCCATACGATGTCATGTCTGGAGATGTCGTTCATGAGCGAGGATATCTGAGAAAAGAACTCATCCTTTTCCTCGTCTGGCGCCATGTTGGTTGGGGCATAGGCTACGATAACAGAGATTTTCCCGTGGGTGTGGCGTAGACGAGCAAGGAGTAGTCTGTTGTTCACTGGTTTCCAGTGGACTAGGGCTCGGGAGGCAGATGGGGCCATGGCAAGCGCAACTCCTTGGCGGCGCTGGCCGTCATCCCTGCCCGACCAAAGGAAGTTGTAGTCAGTCGTTGCATGAGAGCCAGAGCCAGGTCAGCGCACTTCTGTAAGACCGGCTACTGCGACACTCAGGCGTGCCGGCTCATTGGCAACCAGCTCTGCTGATCCTTCCCTATTCATAGATAAAACGTTCCAGGTTGCAACTTTCATTGAGGCAGTTCTACAAGGCTTATCTCGTAAATCCATCCGGTCCGAGGTCAGGGTTTCATTAAGATCCGTCCTATTTGAGTTCCATAAGCGAGGTTTCGTAGCGGGTTTGTTTTATGTGGTGGGTTGCTGGCCCGACGGGGGGTTAAGATGTACTAACCAAGTCACATCTGATCAGAGTTGATGGAAACACCGGATTGTCAACGGAAAGCTACCATTGATTTATCATAGTCACAGCCAGCGGGAGCCAGCCGTCATCAGGTTCGGTACAACATAGGATATTGGAGATTATTTTTTGACAACCAGTAATTAATGGCCAACGGAATATCTAGAAGTTTGTCATTTCTAATGCTCTCTCTGGCTCATTCCTCGTCGTCGAGGATCAGTGGAAAGGGCAGGCCCTCTGATGGCTGAACAGTCCTATCCTGGAGTGGCGTGCTCGCCCGCATCTCTCGCAGATGAACTGGGCCTGGGCTGGTAGATTCTGAGCAGCCGCCTTTCTCCTCCTTCGGCTCTCCTCTGCATACTCCCTTCTGGCTAGTTCAAATTTCTCTGCACCCCGCTTGTTAAGAGTTCTCCAATTTCCACGGTGTGCAGCACTGTTTTCCAAGTTGGCTGCTGGGATGTCAGCCACTCTGAGGTGTTGTTTTAACTGATATTTGAAGCGCTTTCTTGGTGCGCCTCTGTCTCTTTTACCTTGGCAGAGTTCGCCGTAGAAAACTGTTTTGGGCATTCTGGTATCGTCCATGCATGACAGGTGACCTGCCCAGCGAAGCTGTCTGGCCAGGATCATGGCCTCCATGCTGGAGATGTTGGCTCGCTTCAGCACCTCGTTGTTGGTTGTGTAGTCTTGCCATTTGATGCCTAAGATGGAGCGAAGGCATCGCTGTTGGAAGCGTTCCAGAAGCTTCACTTGTTTCCGGTACAGAACCCAGGCTTCGGATCCGTAGAGATGAGTAGTGACAACCACTGCTCTGTAAACCAGGATCTTGGTTGCCAGGCGCAGAGAGTGACTCTTCCACACGCGCTTCTGTAGGCGACCAAATGCACTGCTGGCTTTGGAGAGTCGGTTGTCCAAGTCTTTGGGAACGGAAGCATCGTTGGAGATAACGCTCCCAAGGTATGTAAAATGTTCTACCGTGTTGAGCTGTGTCCCATTAATACTTATGCAAGGTGGCTGGTAAGTCCCATGTGGTGATTTCTGGTGGAGCACTTCTATTTTCTTTAGGCTTATGGTGAGACCGAAGGCCTTGGCCGCTTCGGCAAAACGGTTGACCGCTCTCTGAAGGGCTTCTTCCGGGTGGGCAACGAGAGCACAATCATCTGCAAACAGCAGTTCCAGTATGAGTGCTTCCAGGGTTTTGGTGCGGGCCAGGAGTCTTTGGAGGTTGAAAACACTCCCGTCCGTACGGAATCGGATGTAGATTCCTTCTGAGGGGTCTTCCTTGGCTTCCCTTAACATCATGCTAAAGAAAATGGCAAACAGTGTGGGTGCCAAGACGCATCCTTGCTTCACGCCGTTTTCAATGGGGAATGGATCTGACAGATCACCTTTGTGTTTGACTTGTCCCATTTGTTCTTTGTGAAGTTGCGGAGGAGTTTTGGTGGGCAGCCAAGCCTTGCTAGTATCCTCCACATCCCATCGCGGCTGACGGTGTCGAATGTCTTTGTAAGATCTATAAAGGCAGCATATAGTCCCATGTTCTGCTCCCTAAACTTCTCTTGGATCTGTCTTAGGACAAAGGTCATGTCTGTTGTGCCTCTCTTCGCCCTAAAGCCACACTGGCTTTCTGGTAGGTTCTCCTCCGCAACGGTTGGGATGAGTCGGTCCAGGATGACCCTAGCCAGGATCTTCTCAGCAATAGACAGAAATGTTATGCCCCTGTAGTTTGAGCAGGCTGACTTTCCCCCCTTGTTTTTGTACAGGGATACGATGACAGTATCACGGAGATCCTGTGGTACGACGCCTCTCTCCCAGCAGTCCCGAAACAAGTCTGTAAGAACTGTGAGCAGGGTGTCGCCCCCCAGCTTGTACACCTCCGCTGGTACACCATCAACTCCAGGAGCCTTGTGGCATTTCAGCTTGGCGATTGCTGCTTTCACTTCTCCTTCGGAAGGAGGGATATCAAGCTCTGTTTTTATCTCCTGTCGTGGTATCTTCCTGATTGATTCTTCTTGCACTTGGTGCTTGTCTCCAAACAGGTTCCCAAAGTGCTTAGTCCAGCGGTGTAGTATGGACTCTTGTCTGTGAGTAGCCTGCTGCCATCTGATGAGCGCATGAATATGGGAGCTTGTATCTGATGGGTTGGGCCGAATACTGTTCGTAGTGCTTCATAGAATGCACGGGTGTTTCCTGTGTCAGCATAACTCTGGGTCTCTTCTGCTAGAGCTATCCACCAATTATCTTGCAGTTATCTCAACCTTTTTGCGAGCAGTATGACACGAGTTCCTGTAGGCTGTTTTGGTTGACTGGTCATCTGAACTCTCTCGTAGCAGGAGCGTTTCTTCCGCAGTAGGTCTTGGATCTCTGCGTCACTCTCGTCGAACCAGTCTCTATGCTTCCTGGTTTCATAGCCCGCTTCTTCTACTGTTGTGTCCTGAAGGATTCGTTTTAACCTCTGCCATTAGGTTTCTGGGTCTGGGTTCTCTCCACGTGTGCTAACATTGCTATTTGT
The DNA here is from genome assembly GCF_035083965.1 of Branchiostoma lanceolatum. Taxonomy (NCBI): domain Eukaryota; kingdom Metazoa; phylum Chordata; class Leptocardii; order Amphioxiformes; family Branchiostomatidae; genus Branchiostoma; species Branchiostoma lanceolatum. Next base: position 24,720,537 of record NC_089726.1, read on the forward strand.
GGTGGCGTTCAGGCGCTCATCCAGTTTGGTTTGGAACTCTAGCTTGCGATCAATGAGCCTACCAACGTGCAGCTTCTTTACTTGAGGCCCCTTTCTCTTTACAAGTCACTGTACGAAAATGCGAATCTGCGGGGTGGAAATCGTGTTTCGAGTTTTCCGTGACTCTCCAGGTCGTGTCGACCTGCTCACCTCTTCTGCACGGGGCCCGCGCTGACCTGGGAAGTACCGGGAATGCACCACTTATCTGTGCACGACGTGGCGGCGCCCCGTTAATCCCTGATGATGATGATGAATGGTTTATTATTATTACATTCACAGTCAACAAACAACAGCATCGCAGGTAACCGAAGTTACCTGAATTGCGCTGGAGTTACAGTGTTTAAAATCGCAATTATTGTCTACATAGTCATTCTCTTTAAAAATAGATTACGTATAAAATACAACAGTAGTAAAATATTGAAGTAAGAATCAAGTCAAGATTCAACCATAAATGTTTGCTAAATTACAATATACACAAAATGTGACAGGCGGAGTTAACAGAAACTTCGGAATGTGACTAAACTCGCATTTCTTACTCTCAACTGTATAAATCACGTACAAGGAGACAAGACGCGCGTGCGGTGGTTTTCACGCTTCCCCTAGCGGCTTTGCAAGTCAAGTGCACCAATCGATCCCATTATCTCGGCCAATTCCTACATTTCGTTAAAAGAAACATTAACACATTAATAACATTTTGCATAAAACTTGATAAACGAAAAGATTTTCAGGTGTTGAGGTGACATTAAGTGTACAGTTCATTCAGGAGGTTGGTCATGTATGGGATGGGGCTTCTTTTGTACCTGTCCGTACGGGTTTTGATTGTGTCGAGAAGTTGTGATGACCGAGTTGATCTACCACTGATGTCACCGCGGTATGGAGGTAGCCAGTCTCTAAAAGTCTCTGAATGTAGCAGGTGTTTGGCAAAGTTAAAGCACAGCTGGAGGCGTCGGCTATCTAAAGTAGGTAGATCGAGGACTTGGCATGCCTCGGTGTAAGATGTATATGCGGGTCCAAGTATTGTCCGGCAAGCCCTTTTATGTATGCATGGTCTCGATCCTCGCCTGTTGTTTCCTTGTAAGACCCGGATGCCAAGCAGGGACGGCGTACTCGCAAGCCGGTCTGACCATGGACTTGTAGTCAGCAGATCTTCTCGAGAAAGGTTGAGGCGGCGTAGCTGACGGAGCAGGAAAAGTTTTCTATTACCTGACTTGACGACGTGGTCGACTTGTGTTTCCCAGCCAAGGTCTGTGCAGCTAGAGGGAAATCCATGCACATGTCCTGCCCAGTGAACATTTCTGCTGTCGGTAGCTGCATAATTAAGCGACAATTATCACCTAATTATCATTTAATTGCCCGTGCAGCCAGAGGGAAATTCATATACACGTCCTGTCCAGTGTACATGTTTGCCGCCGGTAGCTGCATAATTTAGCGACAATTATTACCTAATTACCATTAAATTACCCTCCAAGGTTTGACCAGGCCTGGTCTGCTGCCCAATTGCCTCCCCCCAAATCTTCCTCATGCGCTTTCCACTTCCCCGGCCAAAAACCCTGAAAAATGCTTTTATTAGTTCAAAATGGTGATTAAACTTTCATTGTTGTTTCTCCGTTATCCACGAATGCCACTGTTTGCATTTTGTTGTAAATTATCGGCTACAAAAGTTCCAAAGAGTGTGTTCTTTCTTTATCTTGACGACTCCGCCGGCCAGTCGCTCAGGTCAAATGAAATAAATTTCTCAGTGCGGGTCTCCGTGATGCTGTCATTCCTGCACCTTTCCATCCATATGTTTTAGATAAAAACGCAGATACTCCCAGTCAGATTAGCCCGTTTGGTCTCGGATCAGTTGAAAGAGTGTCGTCCACAGTTAGTCTTGCAACAAGTTCTAATTGGGAACTAGCAGGCTGTTGCCTCTGATCTGACGATCCAGGTCGCGAGATTTAGCAATGTTGATGTAGAAACACGACCAAAGCTTTCAGTGTTCCCAGCACCGTGGCTGCCTATACCTGGCAAAGGGGACAGGGAGCGGAGAACATATATCCACACATAGTCTGTTTACCATTCTCTACCGAACGGTTTAGTCTGCTATGCACTGATCCGTTACTGTCAGTTATGCCTCTCCGTAGACTGAGCTAATTGATCCAAGTCCGTACAATCACCCCGTGCGCGGTATTCTCACAGGGCGGGCAGGTAACACTCCCTGCGCCGTAGAGATAACGCAGAACGCCCGATGGTACGATTTCTAGGATACGTGTGCCAACCAAGAGATTTGAAAATAGCGACACGGGCGTTGATTGGCTGTTCTATTCAAACCATATACTATGTAAATTGCAATTTGCTGACACAGTCATGTTTTACAGAACCCTGCACGAATAAAGACACAATTAGTTGTGAAATACCGCGTGCCCGAACGTCAAGTCTTTGTTGTGTAATTATTCAGTGGTTTATTTGAGATGCACTCTTGTACAACAATAAACTTCCGCGTTTACAGGTTAAAAGTACGTAAAATTACTTGTTCGACTCAAATAAGTCTTCAATGTGAAGCCACAGCAGACTCATAGACAAGAAATGCTTATCACAAGTTCGTTTCATTTCAACACAGACCATTTCAATTCATTTACCCCCTTCCCGGTACATTTGAAAGCTTTTCACTATGCACCAAAACAACAGGTCATCCTTGTGTATAATGTGTAGCACTAATACAGTCTTGGACTTGCTCTTGAGTATTTTAGATAACGCCAAATACATATATATTCAGCATGGATTGCAAGCTTGGAGAATAATTGCAAGCCACACTCACAAGTTTCATCACATGAGGCCATTACATAGGCTACATAAATAAATACATAAAAATAGATATAGGTTACATTGTCATTCGCGATCGGGGTAATTCTATCGGTATGAATGTTTAATCCGATCCATTTTTTTTAGTGTGAACGGGGTCTAATTCTCGGGTGATGCATATTGTGACGCGACGCCATTTTCATGTTTCCTTTGTTTCGACAATTTGAGGCTCCTTCTTTCTACCATGCATGCACAAGTACACTACTCTAGACAGGACTATCGGAACAAAAGCACGCAACACAAGTACTAGTATTCTGTGTATTTTCAACTCCTTCTTTTTACAGGAAAAATTAACAAAAACAGAAAATCAATATGGACGCCGCAAAGACATTCCAATACACATCTTACAACATTATGCACAGCTTGTATCTTACAGACAACTCTTGTTTACTTTTCATTGACAATTCAAATCATGTCAAATGATCATTTAACATACTCCGATTGGAAACCATACCATCGGGACCTCCCCGGCATCTCTGCGGCGTTGGGAGTGGTACCCGCCGCCCAGACAGATTTGCCTGCTAGAGGGTAGTTCGCTCCCGCTACGATGGCGGCGAGACTAAAGCTAAGAAGACGAGCTAACAGAACGGCTCAATATAGCACACTGGGTCCAGTAAAACACACCTAAGCCGACACGTAGAGACTAGATTGCAGGCAAACCTCCTTGGTACAACACCATATATGTTACCCCAAGAATATTGTTGGTTATCGATGCAACTTTTAGAGTACTCTGAAACCCATACTATTGCCAGGGCCTCCACGTACGTACAGAACAGCTTGTCTGGTGCGCCCCTAACTCTCCTACCCTGGAGAAACCAGACTAGGACCGAGCTGCTAGCGAGTCCCTTCGGCGGCCCGAGACGGTCAGCCCGCCCGATCTAAATTAACACTCCGGGCGCGGGGAGTTGTAGCCCGGGGGAGTGTACCGTGCCTTTTACTCGTAAGGGCCGGTCAACTCTCGGGATTTTTTTAGAACTCCTCCGGTGCGCTAATACAATTTCTATCGGCAAGTTTAGAGCTCTAGGCCGCCGACTGATTTTCAATCCTACTCCATTCAAGAGTAGAGACTTTGACCGAACAGAAATGTGTTTAGTCCAATACAGTCCCAAATCCATTAATGGTTTTTGTTAAGTGTCGAACACAAAGTCACAGCAGTTTAAGATCATTTACCTATCATTTCCGTGTAGTTCACACACCGTGGCTTATAATGCGTGAGCTAAAGCTTATTGTTATCTACCTGGCGTGGTCACACGCGAGTGTGCAACGGCCTGGGAATCAACGCATAGCTAACTGTGCATGAAAGCGCAGCATTTTCCCGGTAGGCACACGCTGGACCCGGAAAACTCTTCACACTTCCTGCCCGCCTCAGTTTGAACGGACGTGCACAGACTCGGAAAGAACCAGAAATCTAAGCTTTCACTCAGTGAGTGGTTTGGTGCACAGTCGGAGTTTAGCCCTCACCAACCTGTGGTCTGTGTAGCAGTCTGCACCAGTCTGCCAACGTAATATCTAGAAGTGGAAATTGATATTTCTTAACATTTTAATTACTTAAGTAGAGGTCAGGATAAACGCGTGGCTATCAAAGTTATTCGATGGAGCACTTTCATAGAACCCCATTTCAAATACTTTTCATTTTTAATGCTCTACTGATGTCCTAAAACTACACACTTGTTTAGAGGAATTTAATCAAAAAGAAAAGAAACTTTTAACGTAATAACTTTGTCAAAATTGTCAAAGTTCCCCCTCATAAATGTCATGAAAATATAAAAATGCAAAAAATAGGAAAAGTTGACAATGCCAGTAGTTTCATCATGTATGTTGTTATTATCTGGTTATCATGATTAGAAATCTTGGTATTTTTTTCGAGTGACATGTTTATGAGGTTTCCTTTTTGGAGCTCCACCATGGAATTCCTCTATAGAGCTTCTCCGTTTGCTATTTTCTATGAAGCTTTGAAAAAGCAACAACAAATATCCTATCATATACCCACATATTATACAAAATTTCTAAAAGACATCAACCCTATTCCGACCGGGCTTTTTTGATCATGGTGGAACCGGGGGTGGGGTGTGTGCTTTTGAGGCCCTCTTATTCCGACCCCTGTAACTCCTAAACTACTTGTCGTATGGCCAATACATTTTCAGAGGCTAGTTTATAAGCAGCATGTGTGTATTTTGACAATTTCAGTGTCATAGTGACGTGATATGACGTAATTATGACGTCAATCACGTGACTGTTGGCTGGAACCGTATATATTGGATGAATGGTGACTAACAGTATGTTTATGTCTGCTAAGACTTTTTTTGTCAATATCAACTGCAATGACGTCATAAAAGGACGTCATATATCTTTTAGCTATACGCCTCTTGGGTCCGCCATTTTTAATTTGTCAAAAATACAATTTTTCAGCAAATAACTCCAAAACACAATGCAACATAATGAAAATAGACTAAAACATATTTTTTGAATGTTTTTTATAAATAAAAATACCAGTAAGTAACGATTGATTTTTAAGGGAACATTGACTGTTAATACCAAAGCTAAGGATTTTGACCTTTGATGTAACAAGGTGCATAGAGCTGAAAACAAGAAGAGATCTGAGGCCTTTAGTTGTTGACATATGACTTATGTTTCCAGTTCATTTAAAATGTTCGTCATATATGGGATGGGGCTAAAATGATTTATTTTTGGATATTTGGCAATTTGCATACAAAAATGTATATTTTGGGCTCCTATGAAACCCACTGACCTGAGATTAGGTATGGTGATGCCTATGACATATGCCCATATGACTTAAATATCACTTTTTGAAACATTCGCCAGCATAATATACAATCCTCTTTCATAACACGGCTAGATTGTATCAGTTAGGAGTTTTTTTGTCATATTGTAGCCAGACGGGCACATACAGGATGGGCCGGTATTGGGTTGGAGGGCAACAGACAGCTCTTAAAAAACTATTAACACCCCGACTTGTGCCCCCAGCCTATAAATCATTGTAAAAGGCTTCGACTATACTCGTTTGACAGGTTTCACGCATCATTAATATTCAGGAATGTTTGTAGGTAGATAGTGTTTGGGTTGATGAAAAATACGAAAGCCTGTAGCAACAAATCTGGGACACATCTCGGAGGCATGTGGAAGACAGTGCGTGGAGACGTCTCGGTGGCAGCGCGCGGAGGCGTGAATCCAACTTTCTCTGGTTTCTAAATAATGTCAGTCTTTTTTGAAAGGTTTCAGAAAATGTTTTTTCGCGGGAAGGCTTGAGCAGTTAGGTTTATGAACTTTCCCAAACTCCAGTTGAATTTTGCAACCTTCGCCTGATACCCAGCGTGGTGAAAAAAGAGGGCCGCCTGGATCCCATCGTTCGAACCAGGAGTTCGAAACTGAATAACATCAAATTAGACGATTTTCATAAAGTCATTTTCTTGTAATGAATAAATGAAGACCTTTATTGTACATTCGTGCCCCGAGGGGCTAGATACAGGTCGTTTAACATAAACCTAACTAACATGTAAGTGACATCATTGGCTTGGCTTCGCTAGCGAAGATTTCAGGGGAGTCCACTTCTGGTACATGCCCTCTGGTGGCTGATGAGTCCCACTCGGGATCTGCAGACTCGGCCACATCGGCTGCAGGAGAAGGATGAGTCTGGGGTTGGTGCCGTGACGGTGCGATTCTTCCTCCTGCTGCGCTTCTCCTCTAGGGCAGCTCTTCGCTTCTTTTCAAAGGAGGAGACTGCCTGGTTAACTGTGTGTCGCCACGTCCCTCGGTCAGCAGCAAGAACTGACCACTGACGGTTGTCAATGTTACAGCATTGTAGGGATTTCTTCAATGTGTCTTTATACCGCTTATTCGGCGCCCCTCTGTCGCGGTTCCCAGTGGACAGTTCACTATAGAGGACGATCTTGGGCAGACGATGGTCCTCCATTCTTGAAACGTGCCCTACCCAGCGTAGCTGTGTTTTCATCAGCATGGCCTCGATGCTGGTGATCTCTGCTCGCTCCACGTTTGTGATGTAGTCACTCCAGTGAATGTTGAGGATGGAGCGGAGACAGCGCTGGTGGAAACGTTCTAGAAGACGTAGGTGCTGTCTGTATGTGACCCACGACTCTGAGCCATACAGGAGGGTAGTCAGTACCACGGCTTTGTAGAAGCCGACTTTAGTGCCTTTCTTCAGATGCTTGTTGCACCAGACACGTCTGTAGAGTCTGCCGAAAGCACTGTTTGCCTTGGTCAGTCTGTTGTCAACCTCCTTGTCAATCCTAGCATCGGAGGAGATGGTGCTCCCTAGGTAGGTAAATTGCTGGACTGCCTTCAGTTCGGTCTCGCCAATCGTGATGTGGGGTGGGCGGTACTCTTTCTGTGGTGCGGGCTGGTACAGAACCTCTGTCTTTTTCAGACTGACTTCAAGACCAAAGAGTTCGGCTGCCTCTGCGAAGCAAGTTGTCACACGCTGCATGGCTGCCTCCGTGTGGGCTACAAGGGCCGCGTCGTCAGCAGAGAGCAGTTCACGGATGAGTTGCTCTAGGGTCTTGGTATGCGCCTGTAGGCGCCGTAAGTTGAACAGGCTACCATCTGTGCGGTACCGTATGTAGATGCCGTCTTCATCTCCAAGGTCTTCTGTGGCCTGCTGTAGCATCATGCTAAAGAAGATGGTGAAGAGAGTTGGTGCGAGAACACATCCCTGCTTCACCCCGTTGCTGACTGGAAAGTGTTCTGAGAGGTCGTTGCTGCTTCTGACCTGGCCACGCTGATGTTCGTGCAGCTGGATGACCATGTTGAGGAACTTTGGGGGGCAACCTAGACGCTCCAGGATCTGCCATGGGCCTTTCCTGCTCACAGTGTCGAAGGCCTTCGACAGGTCGACAAAAGTGATGTAAAGCCCCTTGTTCTGTTCTCGGCACTTTTCCTGGAGTTGCCTTAGCACAAAGACCATATCGGTGGTACCCCTGTTGGCTCTGAAGCCGCACTGGCTCTCAGGGAGGTGGTGCTCTGCAACAGCGGGAACCAGTCTGTTGAGAAGAACTCTTGCTAGGATTTTGCCTGCGATGGAGAGGAGAGTTATCCCCCTGTAGTTCGAGCAGTCAGCCTTTTTTCCTTTGTTCTTGTACAATGTGATGATGACCGCATCTCTGAGTCTTGCGGAAGTTTTCCATCTTCCCAGCAGCACAGACGACCAATATCCTGAACCGCCTGCTTGCAGGATTGGGGCTGCGGCTTGGGTGACATCTTCCACCTGCCGGTTCGCTCCTTTCCCATCGCTACAGAACTTGGAAGTGAGGGCTGGGGTGTGGACTTGATCCCCTGGGCCTGCGCATGTTTTTCTTTTAGGTGAGAGACGGTGTGCGCGTAACTGTTCCCACCCTTTACACCCGGGGTTCATCTGCCATAGCCTAGTAAACTGGGACGGTGACAGCGAGGTCCTCGGGTCGTAGATGGATTGGGAATCGGGCTCCATCTACCCGACGGGGGGGGGGGACCCTCCCTTTAGCGACTACCCAATCTCCACCCCCTCATTCGAGGTTACAGAGTAGGAACGTTCCACCTACCCCAGGACTAGGAGATTGGTACATTCGGGCTCTCGCACCACGACAAGGCGGGAGGGTCGGGAGCCGATGTTCGGGCATCCCAGCGAGAGGTAAGTGACATACACAGTGAACTGTATTTATTTCGCTGTATAACTATGTACTTTATTTATTTCACTGGGTAAGTGACATACACATTGAAATTAATAGAGTACATAGTTAAACATAACGTTACATGGTAGACGAAAGTGATAAGCTAAGCTGATCCAGTAGAGTCAACTTCTTCTCGCTTCTTTGTACATGTGTAGATGTATGGGCAGATCATGTTTCTTGTACAAGGGTTGTCTAGACGCAACAAAACATAAATTTATCCTTTGCGTTTAGATATTCAAAGTATGGGAATTTCTCATTTATACGTTTGAAAATAAAACCCTCCGTCTTTAGGTAATTGATTGTCATCACGTCACTTATCATATTGTAGTTAGTAGCCGATCCCATGCAGCTTCTCATGTATACCAAGAAAGGGGTTTTGTGAACCTCCGTAATAACACGGCAAGGTTGTTGTATCAGTTAGGAAAACTTGTATTTGTCCCATTTCAACACAGGCATGATGGGGCCGGTATTGGGTGTAAAGCTGTGGCTATAGACTTTTCAATCCCCGGCTTGTGCCCCCAGCTAATGAATTACAGTAAAATGGCCTCGAGAATACCCGCTTTGACAGGGATCACGCATCATTAATATTCAGGAATGTTGTTAGGTAGATCGTGTTGGGGTTGATGGAAAGAGCATTCCAGTACTACGTTGGACCACTCGGTTCGGTTATGGTAAGGTTGTTCCTTCGTTGGACAGTTTTCCCCACCCCATACTCCACTTAATGACGGTATCCATCGTTTTTGCTGTAGTACCACCCTTTCCACCAACCCATTATTTTGATCGTAATTTTCCCCAATTCGCGATCGGTCCCTGTCTATCTATACATTTAAAACTGTAGTTGATACGGTCTATGCGTTACGGAATATTCAGAATGAGGACATGTGGAGACTAGGAGCTTTTTCTTCAGTGATAGGAATACTTATGTGACTCAGGGAAGGTCGATCATTCTGCCCAGGTAAGTACAGTATTCATGATGAACACAATAATGCCACATACCAAGCAGTTGAGGCAGCAGTAAACCTAAATCAAACATTTCTACACTTACCTAGCCTGAATCGATTGTCTTATTTTTTGGTTTATTGCGATACCGTTTTAGAATAGTCGTCTTAAAGGGTTAAACGCTAATACATACAAATACAGACATATATACCGAGCAAGATTTAAAGGACATTTATACATAATAATAATATATATATATACAGATTGCTGGCTTAATTTACGAATAACTGGTGAATGACTGGTGGATAGAACTGTAGTTTTTTGTTTTGTTTCATGGCTGACAAGTATTCTTAAAAAAAGTTAAAAGTACTGAGAGCAAACCTTTCTCTTACCGTGGGCAACCCATATCTGCATCCATCTGTATAACAGGTGTGTCCATTGCACATTTGAACAACATTCTACAGGCTCTAATATTCTGCACCACTTGTAGCTTACGAATGTTCAAATCCGACATATCTTGATATTTGGTATGCGGGAAGGTCTTTCAGTTAAAAGTTAACTCTTTAAAAATGGGGCCAGAATAACGGGGTGCGGAATTACAGTCAGCGTTTTTTATTTTGCTTTGTACTGATACAGACTAATGGAGAAAAATCTTGGACTCCATATGGGTCACATTATGACTTTAAGTTAAGAAAGCGTCTGATAATTAAGTAATTGGTTTTCTCGATATTTTTTTTTGTTTATGCTGGCTGATGTTCTTTGTATATCGAAACGTGTATAGAACAACAAGTATAAGTAAAATAAGAACATTTGGCTGATAGAGTCAATACCATGTCACCGAGAGGGTTTTCAGATAATATTGATAATAAGTTTGAACAATTTCAGATAATAAGTTGGAACATGTAGGAACAAATGATGAATCATTTTCGAAAGGAATACAAATCTATAACACTTTGGGTCTTGCGGTGACAGGTTATGTCAGACGAGTAGGGGTCCCCTCTACGCAGTACATCGATGACAGGCATGCGGGGCAGTTGGTAACACCAGGTCAGGATGTAGTGGCAGATGATGCCACTTCTTTTAGGAGGGCGGAGCAGGCCATATTTTTGTTGGCTACAATGTTAGTCAGGTTGGGGTATTTCTAAAATCTGGGAAAATCAGTTCTGGTCCCAACCCAAGTTCTGACGTTCCTTGGGATGATAGTAATTTATTTGTTGATGGCCTTTGCAATCCTGGAGGTAAAAAGGGGAAGCTTTAAAGCTTTAAGATTGCAGATCCTTAAGGAGGGGAGAGTCCGAGTGAAGACACTGCAGAACTTTGTAGGAAAGATAGTCTCGTTTGCAGTAGCGGTGCCTGGGGCTATGTTTATACGAGGGAGTGTAATCTGGCAATTGCTCAGGCAATTCGGAAGGGTCAGATGGTTTATATACGGGGAGACCTGAGAAAGGAAGTGGAGCATTGGGGTTTCTTGGACGATTGGCAAGGAACGTTTCCTTGGAGAGAGGAACGACATCTGACCATACAACTGGCGTCAGACGCTTCCGATTCTCGTTGGGGTGGTGTTATATCCGGGGAGGGAATCCCAGATAGTAGTGGGTGATGCTTAGTCACAACAGGAAAAAGCTTCCCATATCAATGTTAAGGAAGTATTGGCTGTTAAGTATGTGATGGAAGCGGCTGTGCATAAGTGTAAGAATGCTAAGGCTCATGTGCAGGTGGATAACCAGGCATTATTGTACGCATGGAAAGTTCCAGGAAGGAAGTCAAAACAGAACCTCTCTGTGTCCATGTCATACAATAGGTCCAAGGACAACCCCGCGGATATGCCATCTAGATCTTATTTGGAGGAGGACATGACCCTTACTGAGAAGGCGTGGAAGAAGTTGGCGATAGAATGGGGTACATATGGTATAGACTGTATGGCAGTACCATCCATTGCCAAGTTGCCCAACTTTATCGCTCCGTTCCCCGCTCGGGGGGCAAGGGCAGTGGATTTTTTTCCCAACAGTTTGGGGAGGACCTTCGCGTTTGGTAATGGATATGTGTTCCCGCCGGTGTCCTTGGTGGGACAAGTGCTAAACAACCTAGGGCAATGCCAATACCCATGTTTAGTGGTAGCGCCGCAGACTTCACCCGTCAAGTATTGGTGGCCAATTTTGGCAGCGGTGGCGGTTAAGCGCACCCGGTTGGGGCGCAAAGGGAAGTTTAGGGGGGATGTTCCCTCGCCCGCAGGGTGGTCTCCATGCGCTTTAGAATGGGACCTGTGGGCATGGGAGATTAGGTGGTAATTGGCACATAGTATAGAGTTTTCTAGTGGCTTTCTCCTATATTCCCTGCTTCTCCTGTATTCTCCTGCATTCTCCTATATTATCCTGCTTTTTCCTACATTCTCCTGCATTCTACTGCTTTCGCCTGCATTCTCCTGCCTTCTCCTATATTCTCCTGCTTGCTGCTGCATTCTCCTGCTTTGTACTATATTCTCCTGCATTTTCCTATATTCTCCTGGTATCTCCTGGTTTCTCCTACTTACTCCAATATTATTCTGGTTTCTCCTGTATTCTCCTGGTTTATTCTATATTCACTGGTTTCTACAATATTCTCCTGGTTTCTCCTATATTATCCTGCTTTGTACTATATTCTCCTGGTTTCTCCTATATTCTCCTGCATTCTCCAAGATTCTCCTCCATTCTCCTATATTCTCCTGCATTCTCCTATACTCTCCTGGTTTCTCCTGGTTTCTCCTGCTTTCGCAAGTGTTGGTCCAGACCACAGAATCGTAGTTGCCAGGGTAAGACTGAGTCTGCGTGAGAAGAAAACGGAGCCAAGGAAAGGGCAATATGACTGGAACCTGTTCAAGAACAGCAGAGTCTTACAAGAACAGTACACGGTCGAGGTACATAATAGGTTTCAACCGCTACAGGAACTGGAGGAATCTGCTACAGGCAGGTATGAGAGGTTCATCAAAGCCACACAGGAGGCTGCAGAGAAGGTGGTCCCACTAAAGAAGAAGAGAAGAAAGACAAGGCATTCAGAGGACCTGAGGGTGGCAAAGGCTAGACACGAGCTGAATAACATGTACGGTCAATACAAGGAGAACACAACCGAAGTGAACAGACAAGAGTATAGCCAGGCCAAAAAGAAGTTTAAAGCAGCCTATATTACTGTGGAAGAGGAAGAACTCAGCAGCAAGATCGGAGAAGTGGAGAAGGCCCATCTGAACTGCAAGCATTGACAGAGCTGGAAACTCATTAACGACATCACTGATAGAAAGACAACTAGGAAGGGACAGCTGGAAGGAAGTACACAGGAAGAAAGGTTGGAGAACTGGTACAACCACTTCAAAAATCTCCTTGGAGATCCCCCTAGCATCACCGATGAAGACGAGGAAATTCCTACTGTATTTGAGGAGCTTGACATCAAGGAGGGCCCGTTCGAACAAGAGGAATATGAAAAGGCTAAGAAAACTCTGGTTGAAGGAAAGGCTAGGGCAGGGGTGCCAAAGCATGCATACGAATTTTACGGAATACATACGAATTTTACGGAATACATACGAATTTTACGGAATACATACGAATTTTACGGAATACATACGAATTTTACGGAATACATACGAATTTTACGGAATACATACGATCCATTATTAGAAACATACGATCCTTACGGAATACATACGATCCATTACGTAGATATATACGATCCGTACGGAATACATACGATCCATTACGCGGAATACATACGATCCTTACAAAGTGCATACAATGTTGAACATGTCTTTTGATAATCCTCGGAATACACTAAAACTCATGCAGATTTCGGGTTTGCAAATGAAGCGTGTTCATTTACTTCTTCTGTCACTTTCGTAAAATCTATACTCTCAATACTGTATGTAGGTCCCACTTTCTATGTTTGGCTTGCGCAGCTACCCCAAGGCTAGTACGACACTGTTGATAACATTTCCATGAATCTTGCGTACATAGCTACTGCGATACATACTGGTAAACAGTGCTCCTGACGGGCGACAGACTTCTTGTCTGTAGTAGTGAACGAAACACTAGCACCGTACCATTGTATGTGATGCAAATAGCATTGCTACGATAAAATCTGATTACAGTGAGCTCAATTCAGGGGAAAACAAAATACAGATTTGAATCAGGTAGCTTTTTTTTGTTTTTACAGTATCGTTCAATTCGAACTTGACCGATGTCTGCCATGAGATTTCGACTTCAATTTGGTACATTTTCTTCAATTCTCCTTTTGTATGTTGTCTTAACCCTTTTAAAACGGGAGGGGGTCTTTGAGGCCCGCACCAACTTTCGTGTCGTATAACTCCTGTAATGCCTGTGCTAGAGCCGCCTAACTTAATGGCTCCTGCTAAAATCTTCTTGGCAACAATGTCATAATACTAAGGTAAGTTCATGATTTTTCGTGTTGCCATGGCAATGAGTTTCTGAAAGGCATATGTTCAGGTTTTCTGGCTAATCATTGTCATCTCTGTCGGTAATGCTCGAGATGACAAAGGATAATTTTAATATATGTCATGATGGAGACTCATATGTAGGTCAATTTTTTGTGGAATTTGTCTTCAGCTTGTTTGCGAACATTACTTGACAGTCAAGTGTTCTTGTGTCCACCTAAGGTAAAAACAAACAGGTACTTACAACTAAGGATGTCTTAGATGTATAGTTGGGATTCTGTACAATAATTGACTAAACTTTTGTCAGCAAGGAGATTGTCTATAATTGCCTGCTTAACGTATCCATTAGATTTGAAGAAAGGTTGTTTATCCGAGCTGGCCTTCACTTAATGACAGGGACAGGGATATTTTGTGTCATTGGAAACTGCCACCTGGGATGATTTATTAGCGTCTGGCTCCAAGCGTGTGATTAAAGCGACCTCGCCGTAGGCGGAACTCTCTCTTTTCTGGCAAGAACAAAAGCCATATGTCCTTCGTCGGCGTCATGGCGCCAGGTGTGTAATTAAAGAGATCTTAGCAGACAAAGGACGACCTATTCTGCCGTGAGAAACAGCCACCTGTGCTGATTTGTCGGCGTGATGAAAGAGATCTTATCAGATGATGGACGTTCTTTTGTGCCACGGAGAACTGATTGACAGATGTGCCCTCGATAACATGTTGCGCGTTTGTACTTAGCAAAACATAGGTAGTTATGAAAATAGTATTTTGCGTATCTCTTTCTGTAGTTTACAGCTCATGCCACACGCGCTCTGTAGGTGATCGGTGCTATCGCGAAATGTCAATGTGCACTCACCTTTCCTCAAGGATAAATAATCATAATCACAGTATTATTCAGACAGTTGGTGTGACCCCATTTCAAACCTTTGGACACTTTGTCTTAAAATTTCATGCCTATTTGAAGCCTACTGATGTCATCTTATGAAAGAATACGTATTATTTCCTTTTCTTGACTAGGTTTTTGAACACAAAGCAATGTGACTATGTCAGCCATTTTGTGAGAAGTTAACTTAGGTATTCTTAATGGTTGAATAACGTGGCATACTTTTAGGACGGTCGGTTGCATAAACGCTAAAGGTCACCATCTGTCACTTTTCAGTCACATCGTCACGTAACAAACTGTTGCGCTTGTTTCACAGTTTGGAATACCTTTTTCCGAGGTGAGTTGTTATCCTACAATTTGATTAGAGCAAATCGCAAAATAACAAATATAGTCTTCACCGAGATACGTAGGTATCTTCAAAGTTTCGAATAGTGTGAGCGAAAAAGGGCATGCGCTAAATGTACCTAGATTTTTCCAGTGTTCTGCTTGTTCAATTTACAATGTTGAACTAAATCCGGGGACACTTGTACTCTGCTTTGTTGTTTTTGAGATGATGAGTTACGTTTCAACAATCCATAACGGTACCGCTTCGTTCATTAACGATGTTGAGCTAATTCTAAACGATATATACAGATGAACACAAATAAGTAACAACAGGGGGGTTTAAGATGTACTAACCAAGTTACATTTGATCAGATTCGATGGAAACACCGGATTGTCAACGGAAAGCTACCATTGATGTTTCATAGTCACAGTTCTAAGAAGAGCATTCGAACATGACTGTAACATTTCTTTATTGTAAATATCAGCGGGTTAAAATTAGTTTCATACAAGTTTTCAAGCAAGGGTTAACAGGTTAGATAAGAGGTCATTTGAAGTAAATGTATCTAAATGAACGTAGATTTTTATCAGTCTTGCTTGGTCGATTTCCGATGAGGAACGTATCTGGAAATACTTGTACTCTGACTGTTTTTTCATGTATTATGATGAGTTACGGTTGAACGGTTTATAACGGTAGCCAATTCGCTCATTTACAATTTTGAGCTACGTTTGAAAGATTTATACCAATAAACACAATTTCGTAACAACAGTAGGGGTACGGGGTCAATGATGTCCTGACCTAATCATATTTGATCAGATTGGATGGAAACACTGGATTATTAACGGTAAGCTACCGTTCATTTTTCATAGTCACAGTTCTAAGAAGGACATTGTAAAATGGCTATAACATATATAGATAGTCAAGTAAGTCATAGGAAATTGGCTATAGTCAAGTAATTCATAGGAAGTAATAACGATGTATTAAGGATGATCAAATAATGAAATAAATAAAGATGAATACTGAAGAAATGACGCAATTACTTGAAACAAGTTTAGCTTACGAGATTGGTTTCAATGACACTTTTAGACATAAGAAAATAGAAGGGGTGTAGTTCTACAGACTTTTTAAGATTGTGACTCTATTTTGATTAACGGAAGACTGCAAACGGTGTGCGAAAAAGAGAAATATGGAGTAACTTCTTTGTCGGGTATAATGGTTGGGTAGAAGTTAATAATGATTTACAAAATAAAGTGGGGTGGTCTTTTCAAGTTAACATGTTACTACTCCACTCCCTAAAAATTGCCTTAAGATATTCATTGATGGTTTATTTACTTAAAAGTATGCTCCTATTTTACACGATTTCTGATAAGCAAATTAAGCATTGAAGAAACTTCTGCCAGATCATTGATGTTAATCAATAATGGTAGAGGGCCCAAACGTTGTCCCTGGTGTAATAAACATTTAACATATCTAGAGCAGATTTGGTTCCATTCAAAGTCACACATTATTTTCTGCTATTCAGGTAATTTAAAGCCAGTTAGATGCATTGACGGTGACAGCGTTGAAATATTGATGGTATGGTATTATTTTCTCCATCAAAAGGTCTAAATAAGTCTAATTCCTATCTGATATTGTTTTTTGACAATGGCTGTGGATACTCTGTCTACTAGTTGCCGTAAGGTGAGAGAAGTTCGTACACCCTTGTGCAAACATTGATACCTTCGCCGAGAAGATTATGTTTTTTTCAGCGTTCGTGTGTGTTGTGTGTGTTGTGTGTGTGTGTGTGTGTTTACGTGTGTGTTTACGTGTGTGTGTGTGTGTATGTACGTGTGTTTGTGTGTGTTTGCGTGTGTGTATGTGTTTACGTGTGTGTGTGTGTGAACACGAAAACTCGAGAATGCCTGGCTGGATTGTAAGTCATTGGAACTGCATTTGGAACTGCTGGAGCCGATTTTGTTTGAAATTTTGAAAGGGAATAAGAAGATATTGACAGATCGTTATGATATTTGGTGTGTAGATAGCTTGAGTGGTGATGGACAAGATCATATGCTAATTATGCTTATCGCTAGCTACTTTTCATACTGGAATCTGGGAAACGTACATTTACATACAGGGGGCAGAGAACTGGAATACACTACCGGTATATGTTAAAAATGCTTCATCCATACGACCTGTCACGATATGGACTATGAGTTTGGATATGATTTTGTAATGACGCACAAATATGTTATGTAAATATCAGTGTATATATGTGTATCTAGGGCCTCCCTGAAAATCAGTGCCAAGCCACTGAGGGAGCTACCCTAGTAAAAGAATACAGAAATAAATAAAATAAAATACCTAATGGGGTAAGTTTATAGATTAGTTGGATTCAATTATAGGACTTTGAAACACGTGACATATCAAACAGAGAAGTGAGTAATATCGATAGATATCAATTATGCGAAATTGCGAATGAATACCTTAATTACATAAAGCCATTATGGTAAATGATGGGGATATCATTTTTGCAGCATTTGAAAGTAGATGTAGACATTATCAAACATAGATGACATTTACATCATTTATACGGGTATGCTACAATTACCTAATTTGCTAAGATTAGACTTTCATACTTATATATTTGGGTAGAGAAGATGATCAACTGACATAATCCATGCAAATGAGGTTCTAATTTGCGTAATATATTGACCGCGTTTATGATATGCCACTGGAAAAGGCAATACATCAGTCGGCGAAGGTATTTTTTTTAGAACATATAGTTCAAGCAAGCATATTTTATACTGTTACGTAAAGCTGCTAAACAGTGTGAATTGGTATGTTCAGCTTCTTCATTCTTGGAAGTTTTAAATATTCAAATAGAGAACTGACACTGTTTAACAGTTTTAGAGCAATTTTAGAAATATACATTTTTATATAAAAGTTTTCTGACATATAACCATGTAAAAAAGAGAACAAAATGTATTTTCAAACATAGCTGAAATTGGTTACATACACTTTGTATCTTGAGTGTTTTTTTTAAGATGTGTTTTAGGGGTTTCGTCTTTCGGGCTTAATTTCAGCTTTGTCGCGATGCATTTTTCTTGGACGTCCAGGAAGGGATGATTAAAAGTTGTAAAAATCCACATCGTAAACCGTCATTGTTGAACAGTTCAGACTTTTTTTTAGCTATCGACAAAATATGCATTGTGAACCGAAAGTTTGTAAAGGAATTTTTGTTTGAATATATATTCATCGAAAAAAATGGCCAACGTAATATTTAAAAGTGGAATTTGATATTTTTGAACATTTTAATTACTTAACTAAAGGTCACGATAAACGCGTCGTTGTTCCAGTTATTCGATGGAGCACTTTCATAGAAACCCTTTTTAAAAATGAATAAAAAAAAAGAAGGAACATTCTAACGTAATAACTTTGTCAAACTTGTCAAATTTCCCTTTCGTTAATTGCTAGAAAATATAGAAAAAAGAAAAAAAACACACTCACCATGACTTAGAAGAGTTGATAATGCCAGTAATTTCGTCATGCATGTATGTTATCACTTTGTCCCGACATCAAAGTTGGGACGGCCGCGGGCCTCACAGCGCACCTAGGGTAATTTGTAAATTGAAGTGTTCAGCTTCATTTCCGAAAATAGATTCATCAGGTTGGTAGAATATAGGATATAGGAGATTCTTCTCACACAACCATATGATCTCACCTGCTAACGTTTCGGTGTCTGTCAGACGTCTTCTTCAGAGCTTCGGACCTACATCGGCTACTTATAGCGGGGAGAAGCAGTGCTCCAGTCAGAAGCTCTGAAGAAGGTGTCTGGCAGACATCGAAAAGTCAGCAGTTGAGATCACATGGTTGTGTAAAAAGAATCTCCTATATCCTGTTCAGCTTCATCATTTAAAAAATGGCAAAGAAACCTACGACAGGTACACTAAAGCTTACAACATCGACCCATCAGCCGAAGAAAACATCGAGCTCGGAGAAAATCTACTAGATCACTTAGTGAAGCAAGAAAGGAACGTTGGCGAGAAACCATCGATGGTTTGGATATGACACACAATGGTAAAAAGGCTTGGAAGACAATCAAAAACTGAATTCTGACCAGGAGCCAGATCAACGCACTGCAGCAGTGACCCAGAACCAAGTGGCAAAACAGTTGCTAGACAACGGAAAACACAACAACAAGGAATATGGCTACATCAAATGGATGAAAGAAGTAATAAGACGCGTCCTTGAAGAAAGCGATGAAATCTTTTCCCCTTTCTCCCGCGACTATCCTGAAACACCTAAAAACCAACAAAGCATCAGGACTTGATGGTATTAGTGCAGAGATGATCAGACACTTCGGTGACAAGGCCTTAGACTGGTTACAATAGATTTTCAACAACTGCGCCGAGCACTATGCGAAAGGGGCTGATTTCCGGAAAAATTCGGAGTTGATATATTCCAAGACATGCTTGATATTTGGAATGTGTCCGGACAAGATGTCTGATATTTACCATATCCTGGAATATCCTGAGTCCGGACATGTTTTGTTGCGAATCCGGACGAATAAGACTTTCCTATATTTCAAGATACGCGCCATTGACGTTTCTTGCTTCCGAATGCATAACACGCTTTATATTCTGAACATATCCAAGGTAATTATATTCCAGGTATAAATTTTGGACATATTAGGAGTTGACACGTAGCATGATATGCCTCATTTCTGGACCATTTTCGGACGACATTCGATATTTACTACATCCGCAAATATCATGATTCAGAAATTGTTCCGAAGCATATCCGGACGGATAAAAGCTTCCTGTTTTTTCCGAATACGTGCCATTTCTTGTTCCGTACTCATGTTCAATTCACGACACAGATACAAGAGCTAGAGAGCTAGAGATATACCAAGAATCAGTGACAGTGTTCGGACATATTTGGAGTAACATGACATGCCACATATTCCGACCGTTTCCGGGCAAGGTTTTGGGGGTTCATTTCTGTTGCGTGTCCGGACAAATAAGACGTCTTTTTTTCAAGATACGCGTCATTGGCGATTCTTGTTGTGATACGGTTCATATATTGTATGTAGGTTTCATTGTAATTGATCAAGGATTATGTCGCCCTTGAGATGATATATTTTGGAAATAAATTTAGACAAATTAGGAGTTGACATGATATCATATGAATCACATACTCCATCGAAATACTATAGATCTATACTAGTGATAGCGGTGCATTATAAGAAAGTTACATATCCGGAAATATCATGCTCAAAATTCACTCAAAATACTCCATAGACGCGTTGCAGTATGGGAAAGCTCCATATACGGACAGTATCATGCTCCAAATTTACTCATGATACTCCATGGAAGCGTTGCAGCATGGGAAAGTCCCATTTTCGGACTAAAACAGGAGGCACTCATGGTCAGAATATGCGATGTGCTGTACTATTGTTCGCCGTACAGTGGCGCTGCAACTTTATCATGGTGGCAGCACATTCTAGGCTATTTAATGATACTGTCACCAAGGAGTATCAGGAAGCCAAATTCAACCGAGAATAAAATGCATACGGGTGGTGCAGTTTCTGAAAGTCAGGTCATTCGGAACCAGATTTTTTTTAGAACGGATCGGAGCTGAGGCACATTATATATGTGTGTTGGAACATAATATCTGTGTGTTATTTTTGTGCGGATGTAAACAGTGAAGTGTTGTCAGTGAAACGTCAACCGTGCGACAGTTTGACCTGATGGGACCGTACCACGCGTGTTTGGAGCAGTCAACGCCCGACAAACAAGGGTATATACCGCGCCACCACGATGTTTGCGAATGTGTGCAACTTGCAAGGTTTGAACTGGTAAGTACACAATGGATTTGTTTACAAAAAATAAGCTTTATCGCATGTAACCTGACCCCGTTAGCTCAGCTGCATCTTTCATGTCTTTGATACTCAAAGGCGCTGACGGGAGATTCCCCCGAAACCTTACTATCATCTAACAAATGACATGGATCATCATTATTAATCTACTCCCATTTCAACGAATGATGTTTAGGGTTGTATGTTGGGGAGTCTTCAACACACATAAAATGCATTTAGTAGTTTTCCCCTTGCTGGCGGGGCGGGCATACAAGCTGAAGCAAAAGCCGGGCTGGTACTACTGGGCGGGGCCGGGAAACTCCCCAGGAGTGCTGAGCTCTATTTACCGCGGGATGACTGCTTTGGGCCGCCGAATGAACTGCTGGTCAATGGCCCGATACCAGTCTGACCAGCACAAGCCAAGACATTTTACATGATTATGTTCAATGCTATGATTGTATATTAAGGGTAAGACTAGCCTGTCAATAGCTTCTGTCTTTTAGTTATGCAAAACATGTACAAGCCTAACATCTGCGTAGAGGGTAGGGTAGCTGACACTACAGTGGATACTTAGCAGGCAAATTGAGGTTGATTTGAGGCTGTAGTGTAGTGTTCCCGGGAACGAGCGTTTCGCGATCTTCCACCAGACATTTGGAAGTGGCTACTGAGTCAGGACGATCCTGGTCAGCAGTAGAAAAATCTGCACTGCTGACAGGATCATCCTGTCAGCTGTAACAGATAGAATAGACGACATAATGTGTCCTGATCTTATACAAAGGTTTCTCAGTAGCTAGGCAGTAAGCAAGCTATATTTAGGACTAAGACACGTGACCAGGCCGTAGTCGGAAGCTCATCTGAATAGATTAGTGTTGACCAATAGCGAGTGAGAACAGCTAGCTCCTTAGCATAAGCCCGCCGATTTGAACTCAGAACCTATCCTGTGACTAAGGTAAGTGATCACACGTAGATTAGCTCTCTGTATTTTGTTCGTAATAAATATTAGATGATTGTAGAATATCCTACATTTCCATCATTACACTCAACCTCCGTAATCGTAACGCTCTAGATCGATTATTGTGCATCTTGTACTGTAGGCCTTTATAGTAGACTTGGCTTGTATAGTACTGCATATACCACGGGATAAATAACGATCCGAACAAGAGTATTAATCAAACCGGCTTGGCGTTCTTATCTCTATAGTAGCGTAACTTAAGCTATAAAGGTTAAGTCCACATCCTATACCCTAGACCAGAAAAGTTGCATTGATTCCTACACCGCTTGTTCGGACAACTGTGGTTTCTGCTTGCTTGTGAATTTTGTGTGCTTCTTTTTGCGCTGTCGGTTCCCGTGTACTACGCGTGTTAGCTTGTTTTCGGCCCGTTTCTTTGCGTAGCTAGTTAACGTTTCCCGACTGTTTGTGTGCCGTACGAGTGTTGTTGCTTTTCCTGTACTACCAAATTCTTTGTCCTGCTGTTTTGGCTGCAGTTTTCTGCATATTTTCCGTTTTCCAGCTGTGTTACTAGTGGCGTGGGTTTCGCGTCCGTTTTTTCACACTGCATAATTGATTGGACCTTGCCGACATCGCAGTCCGTCTCTAGTGTCCCGCTGTGCGCCTTTCGGGCCATTGTTTTGCCAAGAAGACCGCTCTTCCGGACGCCTTGACTTGCAAATGGATATACCGTTGTTGTCAGTTTTCTGTGTCCTACTCCATAAATTATTCTTTCACTATCGTTTGCTCAAAATCTCGTTTGTGTTTTTAGACCTATTCTGTTTTGGCTCCCCGTTTTGTAGTACCCATTTCTGTTTGGCTTTTTTATTTTTGTACCATCATGGCGGCCGCCAAAACTAATGCCCCGGAGATTGATTTCGGTAAATTAGAGGCTGCATTGTCCTTCTTCTACTGCCCAATTCCTGCTTCGTCACCGGCGATGGCTACCCACCCCACGTCTTACTCCGAAGAGCTCCTGGCTCCCCGGTTTCTCTGCGTCAATCTAAGGCGGATGTACAGCCGCACACAGGACCCGTTCCACTACCGCAGCGACACCCAGGCTTTGCGGCAAAAGCGCAGCGAGACCCCGCAGCAATTGGAACTGAGAGTGCGCCAGGCGGTCGCTCTAGCCTTAACCTCCTTGCTCTAGCCTACCCCGGAGCCGACCAGCGCACGCGCGACGACTACGGCGTGCAGGTTTTCCTGGACAATTTAGCCATAGATGACCTTAACCTCGCAATGGATAACCTTAGTGGTAACCTCCATTAACACTAAAATTATTTCCTTCCTTCCACGAATTCAACCACCTGCACGAACATCTGAGGGCGCAGAGCAAGCTGCTAGAGGAGGACGGAAGGCTGAGGCGGTCAAGAGAAAGAAAATGATGACAAATAGGAGAGACAGGGTATGTGTATTCAACTTTTTTATCTATTAAAATTAACAGATTGAAGGGACGGGTTAGGCGATTGTTCAAGTGGCTTTGTGCATGGCATCCACATGTTAGGGTATCATGAAGTTCAAGAAAACCTGGTATGCAACTGACACTAAAGTAGAACTATCTGACTAGTTTCTTTTCTATTAAAACAAATTCCAAAAGAAAGCTGTAATATTTATCAGGCATTTATGCATATTTTGCGTGTTTTCGAATTTTCTATCCAAGATCTATCATTCTATCTAAATTACAAGTGATCATTGGAAACAACGTTTATGAAAACTATTAGTCATGAAAAATGCATTTCCTACCAAGACTGGCTACATTTTGCTGGCTATATTTAGAATGGTAAAGTAATATGTATCTTGGTTTTTTAATAACGCGGCGGTTTGTGTTAAAAATCCCCCTATGATGATATTGGTTTGTGTCCTTCAAAATCGTTTATTGCAGTGTAGCCCTGCCCAGGTGCCCGCCATGCTTAATAACACGATTTTTTCTGTACCCACTCAGCTGTTCAAGTCCCGAGTTCGGGTGGCAGGGGACGTCTTGGACAGAGAAGAATACGACTACCTGAAGTCATCAGGACAGATGTCCGATGAAGCCAGCGATGAGGATGACAAGTCATCGGTGTGGGTCCAGCCACCCGCCTGGCGGGCGGACAAGTTAACGGACATAACGCGAAGGTGCCAGCCGGTCCTAGACCAGAAAAGGAGAGACAGGCGCCTGCCCTTCTCCAACAAAGAGAGAAAGCAAGGGGAGGAGTTTACAGACAGATGTCCACCATCCAGCGGGCTGCACAGCCACACCTCATGACTGTGGCCTCCCAGCTGCAGGAAGAGGAAGGCGCGGAGGGAGAGGAACGCGTAGAGGGAGAGGAAGACACGGAGGAAGAGGAAGACAGCGACTGAAGCTAGGAGTTGTGATGATGACTGATGACTGGTTTATACAACTTATAAAACAAACCACATGGCAGCCCTATGGCTGAATTGGTAGGCTTGTTGACAAAAGGCTAGCTTTTTTTTACATACATTATTACAATAGAAGAAGCACATACAGTGGCATACTTCATCATTAAAACGTCACATTCCACTATTTACTATCACTGCTTAGTAAGTTGACCCTATAGTACGTAGATATGACTTTTTGTATATCTCACAGTGTTGGCTTTAAAAGTTTGTTGCAGTCGGTTTTTACTATCGTAGTTTGACCCGTAGTACGTAGATAAGCCTTTTTTGTATATCTCACAGTGTTGGCTTTAAATGTTTGTTGTAGTCGGTTACTCGAGCGAGTCTTTCACGACACAGTGGGAACCAGTCCCTGAAGGTCGGGGATCTCAGTCGAGAGAGTGCAAAGTTTCTGCATAGTTCTTCACGTCTTTGTGATAGTGGTGTTAATGAGAGTTCTCCAATACAACTTGCATTTGATGATACTTCTGTTTTGCATTCGTGTATTGATTTGCCTAAATCTTTGGTGTGGTACTTCTGTTATTCTAAGTTCGTGCAGTATATTCGTCTATGTGTAAAGAGTTAGGAATTCAAAACATATTATACTGTATTAGGATCATTTTCTCTCCCAAATAGTCTGAAAATGTAACGCCTAATAGAGTTTCTGAAAGGAGAAGTGTTACTGTCCGATTCTCGGTTCCGAATATCCTATGTAAACTTTCCGGAGCGTAACAGCCCGAACGCGCGGTCAGAAGTTAGGTCATTTTCTGAACGCATTTCGTCTTAAATGAGTCCGAAACTGGAAGTCCGGATATTATGAAGAGTACTGTGGTCCCGTTCTTGACTACGGAAATCATCCGAAAACGTGAGGAAGTTGAGTCGTTTTTTTGTCCGGATATATCCGAAAACGTTACCAATTCGGACGTATACGTACCTAAAAATATCCGGACATCACCATCTTTCGGGCGTTACTATGAATCCGGATATGAGGAGTAGTGTTACGGCCCGATTCTTGGTCCCGAATATCCTTAGTATATGCAATTTCCCGGTGTGTAACAGCTCCGAACGCGGTCAGAAAATATGTCATATTCGGAACGAGTTTTGTCCCAAATGACTCAAAAAATGGCCAATTACTGGAAATCCGGATATGAGAAATAGTATTATGTTCCCATTCTGGATTCCGAATATTTTCAGCATTTGCTATCTTTCCGGAGGGTTATTCCTCCGAACTGGGTCCGAAATTATGACATATTCGGAACGTGTTTTGTCTTAAATGAGTCCGAAAATGTCCCATTACTGGAAATCCGGATATGAGAAATAGTATTATGTTCCCATTCTGGACTTGAATATTTTCAGCATTTGCTATCTTTCCGGAGGGTTATTCCTCCGAACTGGGTCCGAAATTATGACATATTCGGAACGTGTTTTGTCTTAAATGAGTCCGAAAATGTCCCATTACTGGAAATCCGGATATGAGAAATAGTAAAATGTTCCCATTCTGGACTTGAATATTATCCAAACACGTAGGGGCGTATCGTCCGGATATTGCCCGGATATGTCCGAAAACGTTCCCAGTCCGGACGTATACAAACTTTGAAATGTCCGGAAATAACCCCCTTTCGCATAGTGGAGGCTACTCATGTCTCCAAGATGTGGCCACGTGCAAAGGTGGTAGCTCTACTGAAACCCAACAAGGACCCTGAGTCACCTAAAAGCTCCCAACCAATATCACTCATCTGCATACTCGGTAAGTTGTATGAGCGATAATTGTCCGCATCCAGCCCACTACTGAGGATCAATTGACCAGTGATAAGTCTGAACTCAGAGAAGGGCGGTCGTGCTCCGGACAAGTACTAAACCTCACACAGTTCATCGAAGATGGCCTTGAGACCAGTCTGTGGGTACTTTGCCTGTTGCTAGAACTATGTAATAAATATTTAGGGGAGACATTCTGTGGATGCTGAGCCCCCTGCCTTGATTTGTTCTGCTGTTATGTTGTCAATCCCTGGAAATTTCCTTGTCTTCAGTTTCCCAATGACCTCTTCCACTTCCACTCTGCTGAAAGGGTTCGTCGTTGATTGGCAAGTCTGTATCCGCTGGCATTATTACTGGAGGGTTTGCAGGGATAGGTCTGTTTAAGACTCAAGAAACATTTTGTGCCCACCTCTTTTACTGGCTATGTTAGTCTCTCAGTAGGTTTCCATCTTTATCCTTCACTGGTTGCAGCTGTTTCTTCCCATTTGTACATGAAAGAGTCTTAATTTTCTCGTATACAACCCGTGTGTTACCAGCCTTAGCTGCCTTTTCTGCGTCGACAGCTCGTCATGCCAGTTCTGCCTGTCTCTTTTAGCAAGGTTTCTCATTCTCTTTGCTTGTGCTACATATCTCCAATGATTAGCACGCATGTTCCGGTTGCAAGCTGCTTCCTTGAGAGTCTTTTTCTCTTCTCTGGCCTCCCACGCCTCTGTATTCAATGTTTATTTGGTTTCTTGAGTTTTTTCTAATTTTTTTGTGGTTGAAAATTTGTTTACTGCATCCCTATACAGGCAGTACGCTTCCTCTACTTCGGTATCCGGTGTTACACCCGCCATGTAGTTTCTCAGTTCTTCCTGGTATGCCTTATTTGTTGCATTATCACACTTTAACTTGTCGAAGTTGTACAGTATGTTTTCCATCTGTTGTTTGAATCTAACTTTCCACTCTGCAATCACAACGTGGTGATCACTGTCAATATCTGCACCTCCGTAAACCCGACAGTTGCTGATACTTTGCCTCTGTCCAGCTGCTATGCAAATGTCGTCAATTTGATGAGTTGTCTTCCTATCAGGGGACATGTTCTTATGTGAATGTCAAGGTGTCTAAACCAGGTACTCGTTATGCCAAGTTGATAAGTGCTGCACAGACCGATGAGCCTTTCACCATTGTCATTCTGGGTACCGACCACCTCTGTCCTCATCACAGATAGATGAGAAGCCTGTATGGTTGGCCCCCACCTGGGCATTATAGTCTCCGAGCAGCAGTACAGTGTCATGGCCGGGGACACGTTCTAGTAAAATCTACCGTTGGTTGTAAAACATGTCTTTTTCAGAGTCCTCAGCGTCTTCTGTAGGTTCATAGACAATGGGTATTGAGGCATTTTCATGTACTGATCAAAAGCGGGCTCTAATAATTCTGGCATTAACAGGTTACCATTCATCAAGAGATGCAGTTGCTTGCTTGGACAGAAGTAAGCCCACACCCTGTCTATGTATGCCATCATCTCTTCCCGAAAGTAGTAGTGTTTTTCCTCCCTCTATCCTTCTCTTGTCATTCACCAGAAGATGTGTCTCGCCTACGCTTTTCCACTTTTGCTGTATGGTGCCATGTTCGGACCTTCCATGTTGATACTCTCACCTGCGATTTCGCCGACGGAATACTTACTATTTCCTCTGTGTACCAGTCATGGCTATGTGGCTAAGTCCGGGGTTTGCTGTATGCCAGCTGCTAGTCCTTCGCCGCAAGCTTGGAAATCAGGACAGTTGGAGCAACTCCGCCCTCTCAGCACTTTCACAATGACGATTCAGTCACTTTGAAATTCACACAAAAAGGCGGGTTGGGAGAGACCAGAAAACTTAACACCGCTAGTGATTTGTAGGCCTTGGATCACGCATGAGAAGAAAGGGATAAAATGAAAAAAACGTTGTCGAACTCAAAATAAACAAGAGTTCCGCGACCTCATATCTCCATGAACAATTCTATTTATGCAAATGACTTACACATTTACATGATATCTGCTTAATCATAAACACCTGTATCTTACTTACACATGTTGCAATATTGACAGTCCTATAATTTTCCAATTTGATGAATTTCTGTGTTTTTGCATTGATTATGCAAATAAGGAATTTATTTGCATAATTGGTATCTGTTGATGCTCCACTTTTCATAAACTACAGGTTACATGTATTTGGGTCTGATAATGGAAAACAATGCAAATATAGATTTTCCTCATTAGCTATGCAACTAAAGTCCCAATAAGCATAATCTGCACTTCATTGTGTATATCTCTGTCTAAGCTACCTGCATACTAAATATCATGGAAATCCGTTGTTCCTTTGTTCAGTTATTCTCCTAAGAAGATTTTCAAAATAACGCCCATGCAGTTCCAGAGCAAGCTGCTAGGAGGCCCAACCCTACACCACTTCTTTATTACATCACAAGCTATCTGCCACCTAAAAATCAAGACCACAGCATGTCCAGGTCGAAATATACAAAAATTGAAGTTCTGCTGCAGTACC
Organism: Branchiostoma lanceolatum; assembly: GCF_035083965.1. NCBI lineage: Eukaryota > Metazoa > Chordata > Leptocardii > Amphioxiformes > Branchiostomatidae > Branchiostoma > Branchiostoma lanceolatum. Next base: position 24,749,130 of record NC_089726.1, read on the forward strand.
AAGGTCACATACCAGGGGGCCAAAAATCGACCTTAAATTTCGGCTTCACAACACCCGCTTACATACCAAATATTATCTTAATCCATCCAGAGGTTCTTGAGTTATGCTGACTACAATAGTCCGGAAACACACACAGACACACAGACACACAGACAGACACACAGACACGCCAAAAACAATATCTCCATTTTTCATGGAGATAACAAGCTGGGGTGGGAGGTGGATACGGTAAAAGATTGCCAAGACTTGCTCTATCTACAGAAATAAACACAAAAGAGAACATATAATACACTTTGAGCCCTGCCTAGAATAAAAATGGCATGTATTTTGGCCTGAAGAAGCTTTTTACTGCAAGGATTAAGATGGATTCAAAATCGTTCTCAGCAAGAACTCAAACCTATGTCCACCATCCACTGGTGTGACCTCTGAGTTCCCTTTTTAAAATATGACAGTCAGGAATTACCAGTTGTGTTTAGAAAAAAGGTCATTGAGGAGGGCTTATGTTTTATATAATACATACGATGAAAGGGCGCCATTGTCAGAGTAGGGAAGTTTCCTAATTTTCAAGGCTCCCCTTTGAATTGAGTCAAGCCTTGCAAGCTTAGTTTCACAAGCAGACATTCATATAGTGGGGGCATACTGCATGCCTCATCTTATCATGCTCTTATATATGGTTGCTCTTTGAGTTGGTTTTAGGTAAGGAGCCATCTTTCAGAGTAGGCCTAGTCACTTGCCCATATTTACAGCCATTCTCTTCATTATATGGTTTCAGTTAAGGTCCTCGTGAATAGTAATATGCATTAGCTTCATATACTCCACTTCCGTAAGTATGGTATCCATGAAGACCAGTGAAAGATGGGAGTCGACTGCTGATGATACTTCAGGCCTATATAGGCCTATCAAATAAACCAAACCAAATTGGGCTGTTCAACTTAAGCATTTTGAAAATCTTTAAAAAAATGAAATTATTAAAAATCATTGTTGAACAGTTTAGAGAGTTGTATTTAAGGAATAAACTTCTGCACATTGGCTTATTAATATTAGTATTTATTTAATAGGCTTTGTGGTTAGTTCATTTATGTCCGCTGGGTGTGGCTCTCCCCGAACACGGGACCTCCATTTAACGTCCTATTTGAGTTACGTCCCTCATTTACACCAAGTGACGTGAGGAAAGTCGTGTTAAGTGCATTTCCCGATGGTACAACGCCGAAGCGCATGTCTGGGAGCAGCCCGGGATCGAACTCGGGTGCCCTTGTTTGACAATCGAAAGTCTAACCATTACGCCACACGACGCCACTGATAGAAGCTCATTAATCTTTTCTTAAAAAACCTCTCTTTACTACGTTCACAGAATTAGAACCATATCCGTTATATTCACAATACATGCCGACATAGCATATCTAGCATGCAGTGGTGTTAATGACGGGTTAATAATGTCTCTGAAGACTATGTGTTCAGTACTATCGCGACCTATATTTCTAGAGACGCAGGTATATATCATATTGTGCTCCGCCGATGTCCTAATTGTAAGCACTACGAAAACAAATCGTAATGAAATAAATTTAAAAAAAAATCGAAGCAGTCATAGACAAAACATGATTGAATTGGATTTTTTAAATCCCATCGTAAAGCAAAATGTTTTCATAAATTTTCACACGAAATACTGGAATAAATATATATTTGTGTGGCGCTGCTAAACACTTGCAAATGGACTCTTTAGCTCCAGCATTTTTGAACAGTTTACAAAATCACATCGCACAATTTTATTAGCAAACATGAAGGAGTCCTACAGTCCAGAGGGGGAGAGTTATTTTCCAATAGATGATAATTTTAGGAAGTAACATTTTTTACAGTATACGATAAAGTACCCACTAGCCCCGTGCGCATAAATACCATTCAGTATTCTACTAAGTACCCAGGTGACCCTCTTTTTTTATAAATAATTGGACTAAACAACCTCAGCTTATGGTTACAACGTGTACAATAGATAAGACTGTAGTGGATACATCAATCTGTACTATTCTTGCAATTCCTCCGGCGACATAAGTCAGCATGTGCTATGATATGATCCAGATTTACTAATATGTATGTCCAAACTTTTTGTCAGAATTTGAGTATTGATACCCTCAGCAAGGTTTGATAAGACATTCAAGACTACATATACCATGAAAAATATTTAGAATTAGATGTTTGACGTACGCCCGGTAATTAGTAAAATTTAAGTCAGTGGCCACCAGAACCTACCTGTTTGCTGTTATGTGTGTTGTTGAAGGTTTTATGTACATAAACAGTTAACCCTTTCTCTCTGATCTTCGAACGCTCTTGTGCACAAACTTTTTTATCTAATGTATATGATAAAGTATCTATGCGTGTAAAATGGGTTGAAAGATTTATTTTTAATGACTGTTAGTGACAATCTGCCTGAATCATTGATTTGATTTGATTGATTTCTTTGACTGTAGAGAAGTACAGCCAGGGCTACCCAATTTACCCAATCTGGGAATAATATTCAAAATTCAATACGAACTCTCACAAATCACGTAAGACCATCCATTCAGGCATACACAAAACTATGATACATGGAAGAAACGAAATTAACAAACACCACAGAACTGACGCGCATATGGAAAAAGATGCACACGACTAAGCTATATAATTTCATAAATCGTTAACAAAGCCAAAACTTAGGTTTACATTACGTAGGGTACTTAAATTATACAATATTCCATCTGAGTCATCTGATATTTGAGTATTTGTTGCCGAATGATGTACATAGTTTATTGAATGAGCTGACGGTGAGGGATGTGCGGATATAACTAGGAAGAGTGTTTCAGAGTGAGATTGCTCTACTTACGAAATTTCTCTGAGATCTGGTAGTCTTACACGCTCTTTTAGTCAGATTTTCACTGTTTCTTAGCGGGAGTTGGTATCAGCCGCACGTGTTCGGGGTAGCAAACTTGTAGGTGTGGACGGAATCGTCAGTTCAAGAGTTTGTAGAGAGTCACAGTTGTGTGAAACTTGCGTCGGTACTAGATGACGGTATTGATAATTCGGTGTAGAGACTTTCGTATGAAGGATACGGTGGCCCGAAGTGGCCACTAAATATTGGTGGTTTGGTATTGAACGGATTCCACAGTCCTTTGGTCGCGTTTGGTAAGACCAGACCAGACAATGTCTGCATACTCGAAGTTTGTATAGTCTGTATGTATAGTCTGAGGAGTAGGTCTTTCATTAAAATGTGTAAATTGCCATTACCTACTCTGACTCTCCCATATTAGCCATGCTGCCACAAATGTCAGTTTTAAGTGTTATGTTTTATGTCATATTTCCTTGGATATAAATAGATTTGTGTGAAAGAAATCGTCAATACGCATTGTCAAACGCGGCGGACGGTGGGGGGGGTGGGGGTGTGCTCGCACCAACTTTCATTTCTGAATGACGTATGCTAGGACTACCAAATTTTGTGACTTTTTATTGAATTGATTGGCCACAAATTTATAATGATGATATACATCTTCCTCAAAATGTTACTAAGTTCAGCTTAAACAATAAGGTTTCATGGGTTTCTTGCTAGACCACACTTGTTTTTCTGCATCATGAACACTCACTCTCTTCCATAGCTTAGTCATTCGTAGGGGCAGCATACATGTAGCGTTCAGTCCGGCCATGTTGACATCATTAACACTTTTTTTAAATGTATTGCAACATCTTAAACTATATTAGCTATGTATAATCTTGATGTATATCATCAACATTCATGATGTATTATGTATTATTTATAGTAATCTGATGACGTCATTGATCTAAATGAAAGATGGTGGGCCTTAACATCACCGAAAGTGTAAGCAGGCTATTGTAACTCAAATGCCGTCACTACCTTCCATTCATATCACGTAAAACATTAATATAAACCTTAAATTTCTTCTTTATCGCTTTTTGGGGTTATCGTGTTTTGGGCTTATATGTTGGGAAATATTTTCAGGTGACAGTGGGTAAGTGTTAAGATTATGCAAATATAGTGTAAATATTACTGACATGCAATTAAGAGCCTGGGGAAGAAGTTCGACAAATCGCTAGGAGACCAGAATAACAACGAAGAATTCAGGCAACAAGTCAAAAAGGGCCTGCAAGCAATTGAGGAAAGTAAACTACCGGTTAAGTTTAAGGTCTGGTGCTACCAATATGGTCTCTTGCCCAGGATAACGTGGCCAATGACGATGTACGACATCCCACTTACAACTATAGAAGCGGTGGAAAGGAAGATCAGTAAACAACTCAGGAAATGGATGGGCCTCCCACCGAGCTTAAGCAAGATCGGTTTGTACTGCAGAACCTCAAGGCTGCAACTCCCATTGACATCAGTAGTGGAGGAGTACAAAGTCTGCAAAGCAAGAGCTGCAATGTCCCTGGAAGGAAGTAGAGATGAAAGAGTCAGCCAGGCAGGAATAGAGATGAGAACAGGAAGGAAGTGGGCCGTGGGGAAATCAGTTGAAGAAGCGAGAAGTAACCTGAGACATCGAGAAATAGTAGGAGTGGTGGCACAGGGAAGATTGGGACTGGGTGCCAGTAGAACAGTGAACCAGAGATGGTGCACCGCAGGACCGAGAGAAAGAAGGGAAATGGTCCAGAGTGAGATTATAAGGAAGGAGGAGGAGTATAGAAGAGCACAGGCAGTGAGTCAAGGATATCAGGGTGCATGGACGAGATGGGAAGGAATAAAGGACAGAAGGGTAATGTGGAACGAGTTATACAGATGGAAGCCCCTGAGAACCCAGTTCCTCATCAAAGCTGTGTACGACTTACTCCCCACTCCAGCAAACAAGAAAAGATGGGGCGTGGAGGAAGAAGAAAACTGTGGTCTGTGTGGGAAAAGAGGGACGCTGAGCCACATCCTCTCAGGGTGCCCAGTGGCCTTGAGCCAAGGAAGATACCGGTGGAGGCACGACAAAGTGCTGAGGGTGTTAGCAGTAGCCCTGGAGGAAGAGAGTGTGAAGAAAAGACAACGTAGCAGAAAGGGACCACAGTTCATAGGATTTGTGAAGGAGGGAGAAGCAAAGAATGGACCAAAGAGAAAGATAGAGGAAGGAGGCATATTTGCAACAGCAACTGATTGGGCCATGCAGGTTGATTTGGACAGTAAGCTGGTCTTCCAAGAAGAGATAGTGGCAACAAGGCTCAGACCGGATGTGGTCTTATGGTCCAAGCATACAAAACAGGTGATACTGATAGAACTGACAGTCCCCTGGGAAGAGAGACCAGAGGAGGCATACGAGAGAAAAGCATTGAAATACCAGGAGTTGCTACACATGTGCAAAGAAAGAGGGTGGAAAGCAAGTTGCTACCCTGTGGAGATAGGTACGAGAGGGTTCATCTGCCAATCCATGTGGAGGGCACTAGGTGTCACAGGAGTGAAGGGTAAGAGAAGGAGGGAAGTAACAAAAAAGCTAGCAGAAGAGGCGGAGAAGGCGTCCCGCTGGCTGTGGTTTAGGAGTGGAGACAAACAGTGGAAGAATCTCGGCTAGCAGTACCTGGCCAGTACTGCTGCCCCGCCTCCCGGAGGAGGTACTGCTGAAGGGGGCGAAACCACCAGTGAAGGGAGGAAGCAGCTGAAGAAGCCGAGAGGCAGTTGTGACATCACACTGTATTACGTAAGCTAATGAAATCTAAAGAATCGTTGATTAACCTAAGGGTTTATGGAAAAACATGGGAAATCATAAAGAAACCCAGAGATTCACAAAGAAGAACAAGAAATTGTCGAAAAACCTTGAGAGTCACGGATAATCGTGGAGAAACCCAGAGAATCATGGAGGAATCTAGACATCCATGGCGGAACCTAGACATTGATGTAGAAACATGGAGAATAATGAAGAATTACAGAATAATCTGGGAATTCGTGGTGATCGTGCATGATCCTAAAGAGAAGCATGGAGAGTCGTAGTGAAAAGTAGAAAATAAACCTTAAGTCATTGAAAAAAACTTAGAGAATCAAGGAGAAACCTAAGGCGAATCATAGAAAATCCTGTATCACCATTCAGAAACCTGGAGAATTATGGGGAAACAAAGAGATTCTCGGAGAAACCTGAACATCAATGTAGAAACATGAAGATGCATGTAGATTTATGGAACATCTGGAAAAAAATGGCTGATTCGTTGAAAACCTGGACATCCACGTAGAAACCTGAAGAATCATGTAGAATTGTAGAGAAACTTGGGAATTTGGGGAGAAACTGGACATTTAGGGAGAAACCTAAACATTTATGAAGGAACACGGCGAATCATGGATAATCGTGAAATATCCTAGAGCTTATGGAAAACGTTTGGAATCGTTGAAAAATTCTGGAGAAGTATGTAGAATCATGTTGAAATCTGGAGAATTCTGGAGAAACCATGAGATTCCTGGGATCTATTTCAATCTCCCAGACATAAACTAGGACGACCAGTCAGTGAACCCAAACGCACATGTTGGTATACTTTCGGGTCACTTTTTGGAGATGATGAATGACATTGGTTTAAACCAAGCAGTTAAACAAATTAATTACACGTGGTAACAAACATTTTCAACATTTTCCTAACTACTAATCCATCGTTGATCGACAACTGTACTATCATAACTGGAATTGGGGAACCCGACAGAAAGCCTGCCATAACAACTAATACTAAAACAATCAAAACCACGAACCTATGAAGTAAGGCAGATGAAACTGCCAACTGAACTTGATATAGTCAGTTACCAATAGGAAGAACGACATTTTACTGTAGACGAACTCTACTGTGAATTTGTGGATAAGATCAAATAAGAAATGGAAAAACATATGTCCCAACCAAGACTATAAACAGCAATAACTCATCATATTGGATAAATAGCAAAGTAAGAAGACTACAGGGAAAAATCAACGAGCCTACAACTGGTACCGCAACAAACGAAATGAAAACTCCTTAAATAAGTCCCGTGCTATACGAATGAAAACTAGGAAGACAACTAGACCGGTACAATATGTAAAATCCATGTGCACTTCTTCTCCCAAGAAGTTTTGGTCTCATATAAAACACCTTAAAACAAGGAAAATGGCATCCCCAGCCCTAAGCACAAACTTGAATCTAGCAACATGGATAAGTCATATCTACTAAACTCCCAATTTAGCTCAGTATTTACGAAAGAGAATGCCAACCATGCCAGATTGAGCACAACTGTCTATGGTATCCTGAAACTACTAAACGGGTTAAACCCAAACAAAGCCGCTGACCCAGATGATGTACCAGATGAGCTTATATATTGAAATTAACTCCGTTGGCCCAGATGGTGTATCAGCTAAAATGCTAAAATGAACTGCTGAAGCGCTCGATTTTAACCAACCAACCAACCAACCAACCAACAAACAAACAAACAAACAGACAGACAAACAACTCATTCTGACATAAAATGATTTTGCTAGTTCACTTGACTCAAAATCTCAAACTGACATGATAATAACAGATTTTGCTAAAGCCTTTGATGCGGTACTGTATACTCGGTTTGTTTTAAAACTACAAAAGTACAGCATCAGAGGTAGGCTCCTCATATGTGTAACAAACTTTCTAAATAATGGCAAACAGAAGGTAGTGGTTCGGGGAGGGGACACTCAGAATGGACAAGAGTGGACTCAGGCGTGCAATAAGGCACTGCAATGGGTCATCTCTAGTCTCTCATTTTTATAAATGACCTGGCTAATAGCCTCAATTCCAATATTCGATTTTTTTGGCAGATGACTGTATAATCTATAGAGAACTAAATAGTGAACGTGGTCACTCTCTTCTCCGGGCTGATACTCACACACTAGATAGTTAGTTAAAGAAAATGCATATATGAGTCTGGTCAGACTACATATTGGATGTGCAAGAGGTGCAAGGGATCCTTACCACAAGGACCACATCGCCAAAATAGAGGTAGTCCAAAAAAACAGGTTTGTTTCCAACACATACGTATATTCAAACACTAACCGAATCAATCCACCCAATTAGTTTCTGATTTAGGTTGGGCACTCTACAGAACAGATGAAAAACAAATAGACGCGCAATATTACAAAAAGCGGGACATGGCCTCCTGGCCCTGCCGGCGGATACATACTTGCAGCTGAACCCACGCCAATCTCGCCACAATCAATCGAATTTTTTTTTAAACCATCCCCTTCCACAAAGACAGCTACCAATTTTTGTATTCCCACTGCCACAGATTGGAACTATCACCATAGTCATTAACACAGGAACTGAATCTGGAAAAGTTCCGAGGGGACGTCGGAAACCATATGAGGAAGCGCCAATAAGTGCGCTACTACCCCTGAACGTTTTACCTCAACCAAGCGATGTTGTTCAGTATACCTAACAAGAACAAGAGAAACGTGGTTAAACCTAGATAAACGCGGCGAATCAAAGAGGAACATGGAGAATCATAAAGAAAACAAGGCATTCATATAGACACGTGGAGAACCTCGGATAAACTTGGAGAACTAGTTATAAACCTGTAAAATTGATGAGAAACCTGAAATTCATGGAAAACATGGGATTCGTGAGAAATCTAGAAAATCATGTAGAAACCTGTAGAATCGGTGCGAAATCTGGAGATTTAGAAAGAAACACGGAGATTCATGAAACAACATAATGACAAAATATTGAGAATCACAGAGAAAGCTAAACATTTATAGAAAGATGAGGAGAATCTTGGATGAACCTGGATAATATTTGCTAAACGTAGAGGCTTATGGAGAAATCTTGACAATTATCTTAGAAACATCTATTAGTATGTCAGTTATAGAAGCTGGGGGTAGATCGTCATCCTAGTATTTGGTACTTCGAGTTTGAGACGTAGCTTTCTGGATGTGTTATTGTTATGATTTTCGTGGAGACCTCTATGAGTAGGAAGGAAGTGTTGTAAGTTTTAGCCCTCTGGTGCATTGTTGGGAACTGCATTTGATCTTTTTATGCAAACTTTGATGGATGGCAACTGGAAAAGTGGGTATGGGATTTTTATGATGGAGTTGAAAACATACTAAAGCCATATAAATATCTGGAGGTTACAGTTAGCTATACTAGTTTTTGTATTTGTATTAAATTGTATACCGTTTGCAAATGTTCATCATCATCATCAGTCGACGAGCTTTCGCTACGACGGGGTTATACCGCCCCTTACGGGGTGATATACCCTTTCGTTGGCTGTCATACAGACGGGGATGCGCCAGTTCTCCCGTCCGGGTGAATGGTGTAAATCACCGAGTGGCTGATACGAGACGGAGGTTCGCCAAGCCTCCATCCGGGTTATTTGTAGTGAATCACCAACTCCAGACAGAAGGAATTGGACCATCGCACACCGGGGCATGCCCCTACTCTTTTTCGAAGGATGTGGTGGGTTCTTCTACGTGCGCGGGGTGTGGCTCTCCCCAAACACGGGACCTCCATTTAACGTCCTATCCGAGGGACGTCCCTAACCCTAGATGAGCTAGATACTTATTTACACCTGAGTGAAGTGAGGAAAGTCGTGTCAAGTGCCTTTCCCAAGGGCACAACGTCGGGACGCAAGTTCGGATCGCGGACATGTCTCTGGGCATAACCTGGGATTAGATCCCGGGTCTCATTGTTTGACAGCCGCGCGCTCTACCAACTGCGCCACATGACGCCACATGCAAATGTTATTGGCTTTGGTTTGATCATATATAATTATCCTACTTTTTTGCTTAATGAAACTTGCTTAAGTTTGTCATTGTCTGATATTGTGTAGTTTTTTTGTGTGCTTGAGTGCATGCACTTCGACTATGTTATTGTCTTTGGTCTTTGTTATTGTATTTCTAATAAAAACAGTTTGTATGAATGTAACATGTTTTACGTGTCAAGAAGAATGTAAACAAGAGGTAGAAATAAAATACATCATGTTAATAATAGTAAGTTACAGAAATAACAATAAGAGTCCAAAGTGAAGTAATTCCATACAGGGCACTAACAAGTAAACCCGGGAAAGTTGATACCTGGCTTGGTGGCAATATGGGGATAGTGGATTCCCAAATGCAAGTAACGACCGACTTTGGCCTCAAGATAAGCTGGGCAATGACACTACGTACATGCTGACTAAAACAAAGAATACACAGGCTTGGCATTGAAAACCTGCAGAATAGGATAAAACAAGCTAAGCTATTGCAAACCTGTAAAAAGAAAAAAAAAATGTTTTGCTGTTTTGTAAAATGCTGTCTTAACATGTTCGAATGGGACAAAAACACCTGTGCAAGTTTAACACTTTCTAGACTGGACTTTTTGGGGATTCTTGGGACAGGGGGAGGTGCTCATTCGTCCCCTGATAACTTCCAAACACTATGGTGTACGGTAACTATATTTGTAGGGGTTGTGTATTTGTAAATCCTAATCACTCCTGTAATTTAAGGATCTTTATGTATTTTGACTTAATTATCTTACGACTTATGTCACAGTAGAAGCCCTTCTTTTATGACTTTCCCTGGGTAAGAAAATCTTCCCCTTAAGAATGCAAAATACTGGTTCTAAGTCTAATAAGAGTAACAGTTTTCTACCGCAGTATTGTGCAGCAGTGTTCTACCGCAGTATTGTGCAGCAAGGTAGTTAAAGGATTAATGACATATAATACTTGCCACAAAAATAAATGTTCCTGTAGTTCCAAAGATTTCAGCCTGCGTGCACTTCACAACTGGCCTGCGTACCGATCGGAGGGTCATGGATGAGGTTCCCCGACTTATGCTTTAATCAATTTATGTGATGCTTTTCTAGTAACGTACTGTTAATGTTCTTTACTGACTACGCAGTTTGTCCTATTGGTCCCATTTGTATCAAGCAGAGTTCGCCTAAATGTAAGTTTCCATGTTGCTCAATGCTGCTGTTGATGATAGGTCTATCAGACGACACATACCCGGTAGAACTCCGAGTGAAATTAAAGTTCCCACCAGAGGTTCTTGATACCAATGTAGGGCCCCTTTTAACATTCCCTTACATCAGGGAAATATCTACCCAGTGCCAGCTGCCTGCTGCCAGACCTTTGAAATGCATCGATAACGGAATTCTATTATTAACCACCAGTAAGTATGTTATTTTTCATTAATGATGTAATTTAGATATATGCGTCGATGAAGGTTAGACATTCATGCAATAAGATACGTCAAAAGACAGTTACGCAAGATACTGAATAACATTTTGAAAGGGAAGTTTAAGGCAGCATCCGCTATCTTTCTACCTGATCATGTGTGCAGTTTAGCTTTATAAATGTGCAAGATTTCGTAACGCGGTGGATATTAGTCCGAATTTAATAGTCTTGTAACTTAGAGTAACGTCTGGCGAATAAAACTCCAATCTTCCAAATTGTTTGTAATAATACGCAAGTCTTCCCCAGTAAATCATAACTATACTATAGCTAATAGCTGGTTCAGACTTTCCATATCAGGACGTAGGTCGACCTGTAAGTTATAGTCTTAACTGTAATCACCATGTTTACAGGATAGAATCAGTGTGCAATTAAATCCTTGTTATGATAAAAATATGTGTGGTTTATACGTCCCCGTAGATGTAAAACTCAATCCATACACATTTTGTCGTTTACATTGAGATTTCCTTTTTAAATGTTTACGCCATCATTAACCAATTCACATATCTTAATCAGTGCAACTTTTCATTCCCGCTAAATCACTTCCTTCAGCACACCAGTTCTAACTTGCTAACTGTGGATTCAAAAAAATAGCAATATTCCTTCGTGTTCCTTGTAGCGGTACTTAAGTCAAAATGCCCTCGTCTTAAATGAATGAGCTCTAGCTTTTCGTCAATGCATTTACTCAAATCTGTTTGGTCCAATGTCAAATGTTTTCTCTATTGGTATATTGTATCTGATTTCGATGTTTTGAATCAGTACCGACGTCCTTATCTATGCTTATTTTTAGGTTGAGGATACTGACACTTTGGAATAGGGGTAAGGACATTATTGCATTAGGGGTACAGATACTTTTGCACTAGGGTACGGACACCGTTTTGAACAGGGTAACGATAAATTGGGGCTCGGAGACTTTGGGATTCGGTACGGATATTATTGCTTTGGGAATACAGACACTTTTAAATGGGGTACGGAATCATTTGAATGGGTTACATGCACTTGTAAATTGTGATACATACACTTTTGAATTGGGGTACGAATACTTTTGCATTGGGGGTACGGACACTTTTGCATTGGGGCACGGACACTCATGGATGGAGCAGGGACACTTAATGAGGGGAGCAGGGAAATTTTTGAACGGGGTGCGGACAAGTTTGCATCAGTTTGCACCAGCGCCCTTTCATCTGGTAAGGGCGCTGGTGGCTACCTAATCGAAGACCATGCCGCCTCCATGGCAGTGCTGGTCCTCATGTCAAGATAAGTAAACTGTATTGCCCTCATTACCGAACTTCCCACACCCAGCCCAACTACATCTCACTGATGTTGAGTTGATACTTATCAAACTCCCATAGTAACTGTGACATCTTCTTACTCAGTCTCAAAGTTCTTACAATCAAGGGTCCAATGTTAGTTTCACTTTTGGCACACAGAACCCGGCATATCGGGGTCCTAACTTCCTGTTGGCATTCGTTATGGTCACAGTAGGATCTAGTCCACCGCCATCTTTCTTGCGCCCATGTATTTGATTTTCAGTTACTGTTCCTGTAGCGGTCTTCAGGTTTGTACAGAGTTCTTACCCAACGCCCAAAACCGTTGTTGTTGAGGGTATGACGGATCTGCTAATTGGTATCTCCCTGGTGCCATTAGCCCCACAAAGGTCACAGGTCTCCCATGCACCAGACACCTTGTAGGAACAAGCTGCTGCACCTCGACAATGTTACACAGTTCCTTGTTCTGGTGAAATGAAAGCACCAGTACCGTATTAGAAATATGGTTAGGGGTGTGTTAAAACATCGCATGGCAAGTAATTACTATAAGATCCACTCTCGTTACCACGGTCGTCTTTTGTCCCACCTTCATGAATAGCAACAGTGTGCCTGGTGCTCCATTCTCTAAGAAAGTATAAGTGCACTTATTCAAACCACTATTAGTGAATTTTGGAATATCAGAAACCTATAAACTAAAACGGTTATTAAAACATTTTTGCCAACTAAATTCTAGGAAAAGTCACCAAGTTTGGTTGTCCTATTGCACACCGTTCAGCATGATAGGACGTCAAGGTTGTCGCGGGCATTTTTATCCTCCCTCCAGTCTATGAAATGCATTTTAGAACTCAATAGGGTCCTCATACTGAGCATGTTTACACGGAGATAATTAAAAGTCAACGAGACAAGTGTGGCAATTTCACTAACTTTACCAAACTATCAACATCAAGAGGAAGCCTAAGCTCTGAAGCGGTGCTTAACCACACTGGACTACGCTTAGTTAACACTATAGAGACGATTTTACACTCTACATGTACATACAGGTGTAAACTAACCTGCTAGAATTGACGTGCTTTCCGGCACCACAGTGGCGACTGCACCGGATTATCGGTCAGGTTCCGGCCTTCATCGGCGTTTCGTCCCTTATATATGCCTGAGACGCCTCTTGACGGCAGGACGGCAGAGCGGACGTCTCCATCCTACCTCCGGCACAGCCGCCTCTACTTCTGAAGTGTCTGCTTACAGTTTTTGTCTTTCCGTCTAATCCAGATAACGAAACTGCTCTTCTCTACTTCCTCAGACGCATGTCGCACAAGCTGGGCTTGTGTCTTCCCTCGAATATGTAAGTCCCTGCCTAACCGCAGGAGTGAAGCTCCTACGAACCCACGAACTCCTATTTCAACTGGGTACAGCTGGGTTCTCCAGCCCTTCTCTCGACACTGCTGGAGTATTTCTTCAAACTTGAGCTTCTTTCTTTCGTATGCTATCTGGAGATTCTCCTCCCAGCCTACTGTCAATTCCACTATCACCACTGACTTCTGGTCCACTGACCACAGTACAAGATCTGGTATTAAGACTGTCTCAAAAATGACACTTGGGAAGTGGAGCTGATTGTCCAGATCTACTCGCATTTCCCACACTCCTCTGCAAAGTGGACCCCTTCCTATGCTATGTTGCTGCTACTGCGGGTAGGCGCTACCCCTCTGGGTTTTTGCCCTCTTCTTACGAAATGGATATGCTGCAGTGGTGCCTCAGTCCCTGCCGTCTCCTTTCTCACTTTTTCTAGGTTTCAACAATGTGTCTTTAAGTTAATGCCTTGTTATGTCTCCACGTGTAACGGCCTTGTTGTAGAGCAGTTTTGCAATGTGACAAGATGTGTTTCAGTCCGGCCTGTTCGAAAACAAACAGCTGACAGGATTCTTTGCTCTTGAACCATCGGGTGAGGTTTTGAAGGCGAGGGCTAGGGCTAGGGAGGACATAATAAAAGCGCGAAGGAGGAAACTCAATCTAGCATTCTGCTTGCTCCACAGGTCACCCTTTGTGAGCCTCCCCTCTACCGCACCTTCCCAGTTCAGCTAGATATCAGTGCCATCATGTGTTGCTTAAGATCGCTCAGGCTACTAAACTACCCACTGAATTTCTTTACAAAATGACAAAACAGAACAAGGTTACTTTCCGGAAAACATATATTAAATCCGTAATAGATAAGAATTCGTAAGTCTTAGGGGTCAATATTCGAAACTTAAAAGTTACAATATGGATGGACTCTTTAAAGTACTCCTTGTTAAATCGCCAAACTGTGGATTGCACAGCGACATCGTTTTCTATCCCGAAAATCAGCGAAGCTGCAATCGGAAATTTATGACCGATCTTCCTCTAAATGTCCACATTGATCAATCACTAATCATGAACTGCCCGCTCCAACAGAATAGATCCCCATATTATTACTTAGATTATCAAGCTGACTAAACTGTCTGCTGCACTCCTCACACGAATACGATTTCTCACCAGTGTGGTTCCGCATATGATCCTTCAGATTACACGGCCCATTGAAATGTCTGCCGCACTCATCACATTTGTACGGTTTCTCTCCTGTGTGAGTTGTTATATGCTGGTTTAGATTACACAACTGACAAACTGCCTGCTGCACTCCTCACAATTGTAATGTTTCTCGCCAGTATGAATCTTAATGTGCCTCTTTAGAGAACCAACCTCACTGATCTCTTTGTTGCACTGAATACACCTGTAAGGTTACTTTCTAAACAGTGTGAGTTCTGGTATGCCTTTCAATTTACATAGCTTTGTTTGTTGCACTCTTCACATTTCTACGGTTTCTCACCATTATGAACACTCACATACTTCCTCAGATTTTACAGCCCACTCAACTGTCTACTTGCACATATCACACCTGTGCGGCTTCTCACAAGTGTGAGTTTTCATACGCTTCTTCGGATTAATCAGCCGACTGAACTGTTTGCCACACTCTTCACAACTGTACGGTTTCTCTCCAGTGTGAGTCCGCATATGGTTCTTAACCCTCATCTGAACGATACATTTTTGCGACGAATCTGGCCGTATGGGGTCCAAACGGACCAAATTTTGCTTTGCCCCCTAAATGTATTTCTGGTGGATCTTATTGTAGTTATTGTGCATATCCTGTTTCAATAATCTATGGAGAATATTTAAACAAGTTTTGGTGTTGATGAGTAATGCTCATTATCAGAATTTATGCAGAAAATGAGGAGAACCCATATTTTCCTTTAACCCTATCTAGACTGGGGGGCTAGAAGTGCCCGCGCCAACTTTGACATCGTATAACTGCCAAACGACGTATGCTAGGACTACCAAACTTGGTAACTTTTCCTGAAATTTAGTTGGCAACAGTTCCATGATAATAGTTCAAGTCTATCATTTTTCCTGTTGCCATGGCAACGGGTTTCTGCCAGGCATTTTATTCAAAAAGTCATTTATTTAAAAACATGATATTTCTTGCTCAACCACACTAGTTTTCCAACATTTATAACATCATATGTATTAAGATGTAACTTTCATGATTTATTATTCATAATTTATGCTAATTTGATGACGTAATCGCTCATAATCCAAGATGGCGGACAAGATGATTATTTTAGGTATAAACAGACTTATTGCCTTCAAATTCGTCACTACCTGGTATTTTCTTAACCAGAAACATTCAGATTGACGTTTCCAGTCTCTTTCTTTCGTGAATTGGGGTCATAAATGGAAAAAATGTATTTAAAAAAATTGTAAATGGCCGATCCAAGATGGCGGATCCCAGGGATCGCTAACAACACATGACGTCATTCTGTGACGTCATTTTGACGCCAACGTAATCGCAATTGACGTCGTATGCCTTGGCATACCTTAAAATCAATAATACACTCTATTTTGTTTAATACCTTTCAATATTACGGGACTTTCCTATTTAGCCTTTAAAATCACATTGATGACATCGTAATTACGTCATATTACGTCATAACGTCACCAAATTTGCAGAAGTTATAAAATTGTACGTGAACATCACTCCCTACAAATTTATTGAGGATACATTTTACCGTTTGGAAGTTATGAGGAATTTCTATCAAATTCTGTGATAAACAATGCGAAAGTATCTAGAAGGATTTTTTTCTCCGACTAAAAATATTGATATGGCACACATTAAAACACGTCTGGGGTCCAAACGGACCCCATACGGTCGGATGAGGGTTAATGTCCTCGCTAATATGATTTACCATCCGGAAAAATATATTTTATCTGTACAAGGCCTACTTTTACCCAGTTCTTATAAAACAAAGTTTTTCTCTTGAAAATTATATTATGATTTCCCCAAATTACTTCATTTAGAATCTCCTCTACTAGCTCTAGTGTTTGTGGCTGCTTACATACCCCGCCACCTGCTTGGTGCCAAGCAAGGACAACAGCTCTATAGAATTTAGGTATAGTGGATATATCTGGACAATGATTTCTATATGAGAAATTCATTTTGAAAATAAAATCACCTTGTCCAAAATCTTTCAGGTAGAAATTTGGTATCAATTTCCAATGGGACATATGTCCATTACAAAATCTCCTGACCCATGAAGCCAATAGACCTTGAATCTGACATCTAACATTTACCATTTTTATGCCACCATCACAGTAATCACCAACTATACAACTTCTAGAGATTTTATCCGGTTTGCCATTCCAAAGATAGCTCCACGGTGCCTTTTCTATCTCCTTTATTGCCCATTCTGAAATATTAATGGAATTATAAATTATTTGGGACAATGCAAGTTGTTTAACAACTATTGCTTTACCATAAAGGGTTAGTTTTCTACCTGTCCACAAATTAAGGGTGTTCTTTAACTGCTCTATTTTCTTTTCCCAGTTTAAGAGCTCACATACACTTGGGTTGTGGCCAAAGTACATCCCAAGTGCTGTAATTGGTTCGTTTGTCCAATCTAAATCTAGGATCGTTTTATCACTTTTCTCCCGCACACCTATCCACATAGCCTGGGTTTTAGTTTTATTAAACTTAGTTCCTGCTACCTTGCTAAATTCAGTCATAACTTCTACAGCTTTTACTATTGAAAGTTCATTTGCTAGAATTAATGTTGTGTCATCAGCTACCTGGCTTATTTTTATTTCTTCACTACCCTCATTTTGTGGAACTACAATCCCATTTCTTTAGATTTTCTAATCTTAGTGACCATAATTTCTTTCAGTAATATAAACAGCAAGCATGATAAAGGGCAACCCTGTCTTATACCTCGGTTTAATTCTATCGGCTCTGATATCCAGCCATTATTCAATATATTGCAGCATGTATCCGTATATAGAACTTTTATCCATTCTATAAGCGTTTTGTACATAAAATCTCTATTTACAGAATCAAAGGCTTTTTTCAAAATCTAAGAATAATAAACCTCCAGTTTTTCTTTCACGTTTGGCATAAGCTATTATGTCATTAATGATTCTTATATTCTGTCCAATGAATCTTCCTTTAATATACGTTGTTTGACTTTGGTTTATAAGTTTTGGAAGTACCTTTTTCACTCTATCAGCTAAGGTAAAAGCTATAATTTTGTAGTCACAATTCAAAAGGCTTATAGGTCTCCAATTCTTTAACAGATATAGTTCTTTCTTCTTATGTAATAATTTTAGGAGAGCTGTTTTTTGTGTATAAGCTAATTTTTTTGTTTTTGATAACCCTCTAAAAAGGATTTATGGATGCACTAGGGGCCCTAATATGTCCCAAAAGTGTTTGAAAAATTCAGAAGGAAGACCATTAGGTCCTGGAGCTTTGTTATTTTTTATTTCTTTTAGAGCTTGCTCACATTCTTCTAAGGTTATTGGTTTATCTATATCATGTTTCTCATAATCTGTCAGTATATAATCTAAGGTTATATCTGATAGATATTTATCTACGCTATCAGGCTGAATATCATCTTTGCTATATAAGTCTTTAAAGAAGTTTACAGCTTCAACTAAAATTTCATGTTGATTGAAGATGTCCTTGTCTCCCTGCTTTAGCATATCAATGTTAGATTTGGTTAAGTTTTTCTTTTCTAAGTTAAGAAAAAATTTTGTGCATTTCTCCCCTTCCTTAATCCATTTTGCTCTAGACCTTATGTAGGCTCCTTTGGCCCTGGTTTCATATAATCCATCTAGCTGCAGTACTAGTTTTGCCTTTTCTAGCTTATGTTTAGCTAATAGAGCTACCTCACTATCTTCATCTTCTATAACTTTAGTTAGTGTTGTTATTGTGGTGGTCAAATCATTTTCTTTCGTTCTGCTTTTCAAAGCTCTCTTCTTACAGTAGTAAATGGAGAATTCTCTGATCCTAACATAGCACAATTCCAAAAGCAAACAGTGGGGTAAGTCAGCTTCTTCTGTTATTGTGTTATGAATTAGATCTTTAATCTCATCACAATACTGTTCTTCTCAAGAAGTTCAGTGTTTAGTTTCCAACAGTTGAGGCCTCTATCCTTTACTGTGTTATGTAATTTAACGAAAACTGCATTATGGTCAGTATTTACACTAGGTCTAATATCACATTTTCTGACTGACTCCAGCATAGATTTTGAAATTAACCAATAGTCTAATCTGCATGACACTTAATGGAAGTCATCCCTATAAGTAAACCGTCTAAGCTCTTTATTCTTTTCCCGCCAAAGGTCTAAAGATGAACAGAACTTTCTTAACGCTACTGATGACTGCTCTACATTAATCATTGTCCCTCCCTTTTTATCCTTATCACTATGGTAGACTATATTATAATCTCCTCCAGCAATTACCTCTCTAGTAGTTTCATTGCTAAGCTGTCTATTATCATCTATCCATTTAGTGAGGTTTGTTAGAAAAGTATTTCTCTCAGTTACTTTATTTGGGACATAAATGTTAACTAATGTTAAGTCTAAATCTCCAATTTGGCAGTTTTTCAGAATTTTCCTACCTTCTCGATTATCACCAAATACTTCTACATTTTCCACATTGCATTTTAGTCCGAAATAAATAGATACTTCTCTACTTTTAGTGGTTCCACAGGAGTGGAAACCCTTCTCTCCCCAATCTAATTCAAATTCAGTCTTCACCTCCGGAGTTATATGTGTTTCCTGCAGAAATATTACATCTGCTTTTTTATCTTTACAATATTTAAAATAGTCTTTCTTTTAACTTAATATCTAATTCCTTGAACATTTAGAACAAACAATAAAGATCAGCCATACTCACCAGAGATTATCCAGTTTTTGTGCATTTTTTGTCCGTTGGACATGAGCTCCATACCAGAACACAGAAAAGTCCTTAGCGTCAAATCCATAAGTCCGAAAGTCCGATAAATCCGTTCCGTTCCAAGTCATCGTCAGCGAGTGCAGACGTCAGGCACGCGCGCGTGATTAGGTGTTGTTGTCAACAGCTGTTCCACGGGCCTTCTTCTGCGTTGTTTGGGGTTGGAATCGTTGGTCGGACTCAGCCCTCTCTTCCTCGGTGTGCTGGCTGGAACCGCACGCCTCCTCGCCGCCTCCTTCATCATCCTCGTGAGCGCGTCGTCTTGCTCACTAGCGCTGGGTCCCTCCTTCTGCTGCCGGGTGGTGGGCCTAGATCGTTTGCGGCCCTTCTTGTTGTCAATTCTCGGCGGTGTTGACTTCGGGCTGCCAGGCTGGTCAGCTGGTGCCCCGGAATTGGTCTGGCTGACCTCTGTGGTGCTGTTGTTATGGCAACCCTAGTTGTTGTCTCCACATACAGTCGGAAACTCCGCTCGATGACATCTTCAGCCGATGGAGATGGTATCTCGGCTTCTTGGTGTTGAATTGTGAGGTACTGACAGTCAGGGTCACCATGTTTGTGCTCTGACACGCCGCAGTCCCTACACACGATGTAGTTGGGGCAGATCTTGCTGTAGTGTCCCTTGAGCAGACATTTCCCGCAGGTCATGTCTTCCGGTTACCTGTAGTGTTGTTCCCGGTGTTTCACAACACCTCTAAAGTTACCAAAAGTCATCTTGGCAGGCAAATGTTCGGCCGGAATGTCTATAAACACGAACCTGTTGCCGTTCTTCCACCTTGTTAGCTTTTTGTCCTCGTCCCGGTCTTTCTCGTACATGACGGCGCTTATGGGGGTTACACCCGAAGCGTTCCAGGGATTTCACGATGTCGCGGTCGTCTGCAGACAAAGGAATCCCCTTGATGGTGAGTCTTGTCGTGGGGGTGGTGTTCTCTCCCTGGCCATCAACGATGAAGGGGTTGTAGTCATAGAGCGGGATCATGCGCCCTCTAAGAGTGAGCCCTTCAGCGAGGAGGGCCGTCCTTGCCGCCCTTGGCATAGAGCCGCCATAGCCCTCAATCTTCCCTAATCTTCTATATTCTGAACAATAACAATAATACTAAACTTTCTGTCTTAGGAATATTTTAATTTCTCATTTAGATTATTTCTACGAACGAAAATAGGTCAAAAAATACTTTTTTAAACACTCAAACACCCGTAATTCAAATTTTCCGCCGTATAAAAAAAATCCCTAAGACAGAAGCCTGGGGACATTGGCTCTCGATTCTTTAAGCCCTCGATAGGTGAGTTTGAACGCAGATTGCTCCGGTTTTTGACATGCCTCATGGATAGGGGTGGAGATACTTGATGCCGGCGTAAAAAAGTCCTGCAACATTCAAAGTCATCAACAATATTGCCAGTAGCTTAGTTCTGTATCCGTATCTATATACATGTAGTCGGTACAACCGCTATGAGGCGTAACACACCAGGTTCGCAGGCACGCGCCTCAGCAGCAGCTGGTTATATTACAACGAACGGTCTGTTACACCTAGTCTATGCATATCTGACTGAAATCGTTCTTTAAAGCTACTTAGTGAGGAAGCTCCTACAGTACTTGATGACAACGAATTCCATTCTACTATGGTTCTCGGAAAATACGAATTTTGAACGCATCAATCCTTGGCGGATAACCCTGGTATTTAAAAGTATGACTATTTCTAGTCCTCTTCTGAGCTGGCATCAGATGCTTTTCTATTCAAGCGACATCCATTGCAGATCTGCTTTCATTTTGGTGACACGAGCACCCCTGTCATAGCTGTTCGCGCAGAATCTGTCAGCTTTGTTCTGCACCCTCTCCAGTTTATCTCTATCCTTCTTTGTGTATTGATCCCAAACTGTTGCAGCATATTCAAGGTTTGGTCTTACTAGAGACGTGTATGCAAGTGATTTTACCTTTGCTGGGCATGCCCACAAACTACCTTTTATCATTCTCAATGTCTGTTCAGCCTTAGTTGTTAATATGAGTGCTCCACTTCAGCCCAGTTGTTAAAGTAACGCCTAGGTATGGGTGGTTCTTTGCTGTTGCTAGAGCATGTCCACAGAACTGGTAGGTAGTTATAATCGGGGTTCGTTTGTTTGTTATGTGAATGATGTAACATTTTTCTGGATCAAACTGTATGAGCCATATGCTTTGGCATTCTTCGAGTGTGTTCAAATCTTCTTGCAAAAGCTGTGAATCACTCAGTCTAAACAACTCTATATATAACATAGTTACATGCTCCATGTCCACAACAAAATGTCAGGAAAGATATACTGTCCAGAATATAGTTATAATTTGTGATTAAGTGTTTTTTCTAATGCAAGGGACTTAAGACAAAGGGGCGTTTTGGCGGGGATTTACAGTGGAAACCTGCAAATGACCGCACGTTCTATTCGAATACGTCACTTCGAACATAATAGAATGTTGTTTGAATTCTAAAAAAATGTATGAAACCTTTGTGCCATTTTTGACCATCGTGCTTTCTCAACATTATCGATGTGAGTCCTCATGTGCCTTTTCAGTTATCCCATCAAACTAAACTGACTGTTACACTTCTCTCATTGATAGAGCTTATCACCAGTGTGAACCCTTAAAAGTGTCGTTGGATAATCCAGCTGACTGAACCTTTTTTTTTTGCAATTTTCATACAATTAAAGTTTTTTACCAGTGTTAGTTTTGAGTTTTAACGCATGTCATGTTTTTAGCATCTCCCAGTCAACACTCTTCAAGAAGTCTTTTTACGTGTCATCAGAGGAGAATCGATGTGGATTACAACAGGGGATCTATCCATATGCTTCTACGCACCAAAGAGCGATGGAATTATATGCTCTAAGGAAGAAATTTACTTCACAAGTTTGCATCACCAATAAGAAGGGAAGGCGGCAGTAGAGAACAAAGGGATTCCACGGAAATCCAGCTTCAGAGCAACCAAAGAAGCCGTCTCGACGACCAAGCCTATATCACCTTACACATGGCAAGTGTTAACATCCTCCCATTTACACTTATGTTTGTGTGTTCGTTTGAACACCACAAATTCGCAAATCTCGCTGAATCTCAGCTAAGCGTGCATTTCACCGAGCTTACTAGAGGTCAACACAGCCAAACATGCTCTGGAAGCAGATGCTGTCATATTCATCGAGAACACTCAGTGCCCTTCGGACAAACACTTTCAAACCAACTTATGATGTAAAGAAAGCTATCATAGACTGTGAAATCAAGAAATCTCTTCATACAAGAGGGTGTAGAGGGGGCCGAAACGTGATACGTCATATCCCTAGCCTTGTTACAGAAAGGCAAATTAAGCATTCGTCGCACTACAATACAGGCATCTGGCAAAGAAAACCATGTCATGTTATTGTTGATGTGAAGAAAGAAAGTAAAGATGTCGTCCAAGATTCAGCACCATCTGTACTTCCGTGTAACCCACGATCTCTGGTTAATAAGTTGAAGGAGTATCAGGCTATTATGCAAGACACAATGTGGACGTCGGGGTTGTTTCCGAAGGTTGGATTTTACAATACATGCCAGAAAGCTGCTTCTCCATCGATGGATACACCCTGTTTTCGAAGTGTCTGTCGGACTCTATCCCCTTAGAGATGAGGGGGGGGGGCGCAGTAAATGTAAATAGCCACAGAACCTCTGTCAGGCATGTTAGTTCCCCCGGAACTCGAGTGTACGTGGGTGTCGATTCGTCCAACACGTCTGCCAAGAGGTGTGTCTGAAGTTGTGATATGTGCGGTCTACATCCCACCAGCATCACCCCACCAGAAACTTCTTCTGAACCATCTCATCACTGGAACTGATACTGTAAGGACACGTTATCCAGAAGCCAAGTTGATAATTTGAGGAGATTTCAACCGCGTGGAAACAAGCCAGCTGTGCAATGGAAATGACCTGAAGCAAGTTGTCCGGGCACCCACAAGAGGACAAGCAACTCCCGCCCTTACTATATCAGACTTGGCAACATACTACAAACCAGACGAGATACTTAGCCCTATAGGGATGAGTGATCACAACACGGTATTGTGGAACCCAACGATCGAAAAGAGGAAATACAGTTCTGTGACAAGAACAGCTCGTCCCCTGCCTGATTCAGGAATACGTGCATTAGGGCAATGGATTTGCTCCCATTACTGGGGAGAGGTCATTGTTGCTCCAACCTGTGAAGACAAGACTGCTGCGCTTTACATTACAATAGAAACAACCATCAATTTCCAACAAAACATGTGAGGATGTCCATTGGGACAAGCTGTGGCTGAAGATCAAGAACATGATCCGTAAAAGACAA
Source organism: Branchiostoma lanceolatum (assembly GCF_035083965.1). Lineage (NCBI taxonomy): Eukaryota > Metazoa > Chordata > Leptocardii > Amphioxiformes > Branchiostomatidae > Branchiostoma > Branchiostoma lanceolatum. The sequence goes on from NC_089726.1 coordinate 24,773,117, forward strand.
AAAGGCGTTTTCACATCAAAGATACATACTTTGGAGACAGCTGCGTAACAAGGCAACACAAACTAATAAAGCCAGAAAAGAATTCTACCGGGACAGAATTCAACCCAGCGGTATGGTACAGGGAAATAAAATCGATCCTGAATCTTCAGAGATCAAAACTGACGATGAACATCCCCGAATGTGCGGACGCAGATGACACCTACATAGCAACCCATGTAAATTAACAGTTTGCGGAAGTGGCCAAAGGTCAGCCGTACCTTGATCGTACTCAATCTGCGTTAAGTATGTACTTTTAGCACTCGGCGCTGCCGATGTGCCACCGCTTCAATGGTGAATAAAGTTTCAAAGTACTCAACTACCAGCGTACCGACTCTTTAAGATCCCACCAGAAGTACCACCATGGGACGTCTACAACAGTTTGCGCAAGCTGAAATCTGGCAAGGCAGCGGGGCCGGACCAACTGAACACCAGAATACTGAAGGAATCTGCCTATGAACTTAGCAAACCTGTCACAGACATCATAAACACATCCCTCAGAGAAGGTCGTGTACCTCAGATTTGGAACGATGCAACAGTGGTCCCTCTTCCAAAATCTCACCCACCAACGATCGACAAACTGCGACTTGTGTCACTCACATCTCAACTTGCTGACGTGGCAGAGTCTTTTTTATCGAAATGGTTGATCGCCGACATCAGAACATCATTGGGATGCCAAAAGGGGCAATCTACGGCACACTACCTTGTGAGCCTTGTCAACTTTCTGTGCCGAGAATCTGCGAGACGTGACCACAATGGTTTTCACCGACTTTTCGAAGGCGTTTGATAGTATCGATCACACAGTAGCCATACAGAAACTGATCAACGTAGGAGCAAGGAGTACACGTATCCCCTGGATTTGTGACCTCTTAACACAACGTCAGAGAGTCAACTATTCGATTGGGAAACTCTCACGTGTTCAGTCCCACAATGCAAACTCGTGGGTCCATTGATATTCCTGGTCGTGTTTGATGACGCTATGAGACATGCAACATCTGAACGATGGAAATACGTCGATCATTTATGGCTGGCCGAGTCAAGGAGATGTACCACACCGTCGACAATGCAGATGGAGTTAGACTGTTTTAATCTAATTTAAACTCGCCCATCCCATATATAATAAGGTTAATGAACGATGGAATACATGTAAGATGCACATGTTTATATGTTATAGAATTCTTTTAGGTCTTAGTAGAATATGTTCCGTAAAATCTCTTGTCGTTTATCTCCTCTTCACCATATGCCTCGTTGGTGCTCTGCCTGATAAGTCAGTCAATGTATGCACATAATAGATTTTTATGTGTATTATATTTTAATGTGCATCAGGACTTTTGTTAACGCATAAATCAAGACCTTTGTGACGTTCTACGTCAAGCTTGTAAGTAAAATGTAACGTTTAAAAGATTCTAATGTGTAAGACTTTTGTGATGTTTTATGTCAGATTTGTAAGTAATGCGTAATTCAGCCCCGCTGGGGCTGCAATGTGTTGACGAAATAAACCATTCATCATCATCATCATCGGGCACATGGTCTATGTCTAAATTTAGTAATTTGTAACGGAGACCTTCTCTCAAGACCCTGTCGAAAGCTTTTTTAAAGGCGTTTTTTGGTGTTAGTGTATTTACATATCAATGTGTCGATAACGAAGATGTTGTCGCTAGAAATCATTTCTGAATGCAGTCTGATTTTGTTGCAATGAGACTGTGTTCATCTGAATATTTTGTAAGACGCTTATTAATTACCGTTGTGGATAATCTAGCAGATGACTTAAGGAAATTCCAATGTATAATATTTGAGTCATCTTTTGGACCACCTTAATGTATCGGCACAATAAATTACAATGTATTCTATACTATGACTGGAAAGTCTCGACAAAAGCAAGCATATGGTTATGATTTTCTTCAGGGTATGTATATACGTTGTTTCTTCGTCTGTATTTTTTGGTCGGCCGTTACCAGCGAGAGCTGCCTAGACTTACCCAGTGTAATGACTCGTCTTCATTGTCAATGGAAACAATACAAATACAATGTGGCTTTCACATTATTGGTTAGAAAATCAATCCGATAAGATGATTAAATTATAATAAATTTGTAAGTTTATTTGCTGCACAATTTAGCATTTCGTTCAGTATAAGGTCGCTTCCTGATGCTTTGCTTTTCTTTAATTTGGAGATAGCTTGTGTAGTTTCGTTTTGTTGGATCCCAGAATCTAATAGGCTGTAATTTGCAGGTCTGTTTTTTAATATCACCAATTTGATTCGAATCTACATCTGAAAGGTGTTTTCAGTTTCCGAGGCTTTGGGTTTGTATTAATTTTGTTCCATATAATACTTGGAAGGATGTACGGAGTATTTGTTTGTCAATTTTTTCTTCTGTTGGAGTAGGATCTTCTGTTTTCAATTGCTTTACATTTCGCCCTCCTCTACAAGAATGCTGGTCATCTCTTCTGCCAGGTGTCAGAATCTGTATCTATATAGCCGGTATAACCGCCACTAAATAAGATGTTCATATGTAACTAACCCTTGAGAACAAAAAGCTCCATACTAAGGAAAGAAGCAGAAAAAAACAGGAGAACATTGCAGGAGAAAGCGGGAGAATATAGAAGAAAGCAAGAGAACATATGAGAAACCAGGAGAATATAGCAGAAACCAGGGGAATATAGGAAAATGCAGGAGAATATAGGAGAAACCAAGAGAATGCAGAACATAGGAGAATGCAGAAGAAACCAGGAGAGAGCAGGATAATATAGGGGAAATCAGGAGAATATGGGAGAATGCAGGAGAATATATATAGAAACCAGGAGAAAATAGGAAAAGCAGAAGAATACAGAAGAAAGCAGGAGAACAAAGGGGGAAGCAGGAGAATATATAGAAGAATGCAGAAGAATATAGGATAAAGAAAGAGAATGCAGAAGAATATGGGAGAAAGCAGGAGAATATAGCAGAAAGCAGGAGAATATAGAAGAAAAGAAGGAGAATATTGGAGAATGTAGGAGAACATAGGAGAATGCAGGAGAAATTAGGGAAAAGCAGGACAAACCAGAAGAATATAGGAGATTGCAGGAGAATATAGCAGATTGCAGGAGAATATGCGAGAATGCAGGAGATACTAGGAGAATGCAGGAGTATATAGGACAAAGCATGAGAAACCATGAGAATATAGGTGATTGCAGGATAATATAGGAGCAAGCGAGAGAATATATGAGAAAGCAGGGATTGTAAGAGAATATATAAGATTATAGGAGAATATAGGAGTAAGCAGAAGAATATTTGAGAATGCAGGAGAAACCAGGAGAAAGCAATGAAAACCAGGAGAGAGCAGGAGAATATAGAAGAAAACAAAAGGACATAGGAGAATGCAGGAGAATATAGCAGGGAGCAGGATAATATAGAAAAATGCAGAAGAAACCGGTAGGGAACAAGAGAAAGCAGGAGAATACAGGAGAATGCAGGAAAACATAGGAGAATGCGGGAAAATATGACACAAAGCAGGAGAATATAGGATAAAGCAGGAGAAACCAGGAGAAACCAGGAGAATACAGCATAGAGCAGGAGAATATAGCAGAAAGCAGGAGAATATAGGAGAAACTTGGAGAATACAGGAGAAACTAGGAGAAAGCAGGAGGATATAAGAGAAGGCAGAAAAATATACGAAAATGCAGCAGAATATAGGAGAATGTAGGAGATTGTAGAAGAAAGGAGGAGAAACTAAAAGAATACAGGCTAAAGCAGGACAATGCAGGAGAAACCATGGGAATATATGAGGGAGCATACGAATATAGGAGAAAGCATGAGAATATAGGAGAATGCAGGAGAATATTGGAGAAATTAGGAGAATATTGGAGAAAGCAGGTGAATGCAGTAGAAAATAGCAGAAAGCAGAAGAACATAGGGGAACTAAAGAGAAACCAGGAAAAACCAGGAGAATACAGGAGATAAAGGAGAATATAGGGAAATGCAGGAGAATGTAGTAAAAAGTTGGAGAATGTAGCAGACAGCAAGAGATTATAGCAGAAAGCCGGATAATACAGCAAAAAGCAGGAGAATACAGGAGAAAGCAGGATAACATAGGGAAATGCAGAAGAATATAACAGAATGCAGGAGAATATAGGAGAATGCAAGAGAATATAGGAGAAAGCAGGTAAATATGTAGAAGAAAGCAGGAGAATACAGGAGAAACCAGGAGAGAATAGGAGAAAGCGGGATAAACTAGGAGAATCTTGGATAAAGTCGGACAATGTAGGAGATAGCAGGGGGAAAAGGGGACTGCAGGAGAATATTGCAGAAAACAATAGAATAAAGGAGAAACTCGGAGAACATTGAAGAAAACAAGAGAATGCATGAGAAAGCAGGAGTACATAGGAGAAACCAGGAGAGAGAAGGAGAATACAGGATAAAGTAGGAGATTATAGGGAAAAAAAGCACGATAAACCAGGAGAATGTAGGAGAATATAGATTATTAGTTAAAAAAAAGGAAAATATAGCTGAAAGCAGGAGAAACCAGGCCAATGTAGGAGAATATAGCAGAAAGTATGAGAATATAGCAGAAAGCAGAAGAATATAGCTGAAAGCAGGAGAAACCGGGTGAATGAAGAAGAATATAGCAGGAGAACATAGGAGAAAGTTTGAGAAGGTAGGAGAATGCGGGAGAATCCGGGAGAATATAGGAGAAACCAGGACATTTTCCTGTATTCTCATGACAGAAAGCAAAAACGACAAAATATTTCTAAAGTTTATTTTTCGGTTTCATTTATAGACACAATAAACAAAAAAGAGAATAGAAAATTACCACCTTAGATATTAATATTCCTCAGTTTTCTTCTATACTCCTGCTTTCTGCTGTAATCTTCTTTTTTCCTATATATATATATATATATATATATATATATATATATATATATATATATATATATCGTCCTGTTTTCTGCTATATTCCCCTAGTTTAAATGTGTCTCCAACTTTCTCCTATATTATTCTACATTCTTCTATATTCTCCCACTTTATTCTACAATCTCCCACTTATTTCTGTGTTCTACTGCGCTGTCATGCATTCTCCTATATTCTGCTATATTCTCTCGCTTCCTTTTACAATTTCCCACTTTCTCCTTTGTTCTAATGCTCCGTCCGGCATTCTCCCATATTCTGCTTCATTCTCCTACTTTATTCCACTTACCCGCTTTCTGCTCTATTTTCCTACATTCTCCCGCTTTCTCATGCCTTCTCGTATATTAAGCTAAACTCTCCCGCTTTCTTCTACAATCTCCCACTTTCTTTTACATTCTCCTGCATTCTCTAATATTCTCTTGGTTTCTGCTATATTCTCCTGCATTCTCCAATATTCTCCTACTTTCTTCTATATTATCCTGCATTCTCCTTTATTCTCCTTTATTCTCCTGCTTTCTCATATTTCCCCTACATTCTCCTATGCTCCTGGTTTCTCCTATCCTTTTCTGCATTCTCCTATATTCTCCTGGTTTCTCTTATTTTCTTCCGCATTCTCCTATATTTACTTAATTTCTCCTATACTCTCCTGCTTTCTCCTATATTCTCCTGCATTTCCTATATTCTCCTGCATTCTTCTTCATTCTCCTGGTGTATCAAATACTCTCCTGCCTTCTCCTATATTCTCCTGCTTCTCCTGTATTCTCCTGCATTATACTATGTTATCCTGCATTCTCCTACATTCTCCTGCATTATCCTGCTTTCGCCTGCATTCTCCTACATTCTGCTGCCTTCTACCATATTTTCCTGCGTGCTCCTGCATTCTCTTGTTTTTTTTTTACTATATTCTCCTGCATTCTCCTTCATTCTCCTGGTTTCTCCTGGTTTCTCCTGTATTCTCATGGTTTTTCCTACATTTTCCTGCATTCTCCTGCTTTCGCCTGCATTCTCCTACATTCTCCTGCCTTCTCCTATATTCTACTGCTTGCTCCTGCATTCTCCTGCTTAGTAATATATTATCCTGCATTTTCCTATATTCTCCTGGTATCTCCTGCTTTCTCCTACTTTCTCCAATATTCTTCTGGTTTTTCCTGTATTCTTATGGTTTATTCTTTATTCTACTGGTTTTTCCAACATTCACCTACATTCTCCTGCATTCTTCTATATTCTTCTGGTTTCTCCTATATTATCCTGCTTTGTACTATATTCTCCTGGTTTCTCCTATATTCTTCTGCATTCTCCAAGATTCTCTTCCATTCTCCAATATTCTCCTACATTCTCATATATTCTCCTGCATTCTCCTTTTTTTTCTTCTGGTTTCTCCTATATTATCCTGCTTTGTACTATATTCTCCTGGTATTCTTCCTATATCGTCCTGCATTCTCCAAGATTCTCCTCCATTCTCCTGCATTCTCCTATATTCTTCTGGTTTCTCCTGCTTTCGCAAGTGTTGGTCCAGACCACAGAATCGTCTTTGCCAGGGTAAGACTGAGTCTGCGTAAGAAGAAAACGGAGCCAAGGAAAGGGCAATATGACTGGAACCTGTTCAAGAACAGCAGAGTCTTACAAGAACAGTACACGGTTGAGGTACATAATAGATTTCAACCGCTACAGGAACTGGAGGAATCTGCTACAGACAGGTACGAGAGGTTCACCAAAGCCGCACAGGAGGCTGCAGAGAAGGTGGTCTCACTAAAGAAGAAGAGAAGAAAGACAAGGCATTCAGAGGACCCGAGGGTGGCAAAGGCTAGACACGAGCTGAATAACACGTACGGTCGATACAAGGAGAACACAACCGAAGTGAACAGACAAGAGTATATCCAGGCCAAAATAAAGTTGGTGGCAGCCTATATTACTGTGGAAGAGAAAAAAAACTCAGCAGCAAGATCAGAGAAGTGGAGAAGACCAATCTGAACTGCAAGCATGGACAGAGCTGGAAACTCATTTACGACATCACTGATAGAAAGACAACTAGGAAGGGACAGCTGGAAGGAAGCAACAGGAAGAAAGGATAGAGAATTGGTACAACCACTTCAAAAATCTCCTTGGAGATCCCCCTAGCATCACCGATGAAGACGAGGAAATTCCTACTCTGTTTCAGGAGCTTGACATCAAGGAGGGCCCGTTCGAGCAAGAGGAATATGAAGAGGCTAAGAAAACTCTGGTTGAAGGAAAGGCTAATGGGGAAGACGGAATACCTCCAGAAGTTCTGAAGAGATGTGATGAATGGTTGGTCCAGATCACCATGGAATTTTGTAACAGAGTACTGATGAAGGGGGGAAAGCCGGAGCAGTGGTCCCTGCTAAACATCGTGCCCATACCCAAATCCGGAGACCTTAGACTGGGTAGTAACTACAGGGGTATCAGCCTGAGCTCACTTGTAGCTAACACTTCAACAGGATGATACTTAACCGAATAAGGCCAGCTGTGGACGAACTACTGAGATCTGTATCTGTATCTGTATCTGTATCTATATAGCCGGTATAACCGCCATCAGGCGTAACACACCAGCTTCGCAGGCACGCGGCGCGGCAGCAGCTGGTCATATTACACCGAACGGTCTGTTACACCTAGTCTTTGCATATCTGACTGCAACCGTTCTTTAAAGCTACTTAGTGATGAAGCTCCTACAGTACTTGATGACAACGAGTTCCATTCTACTATGGTTCTCGGGAAATACGAATTTTTGAACACGTCAATCCTTGGCTGATAACTCTGGTACTTAAAATCATGACTATTTCTGGTCCTCTTCTGAGCTGGCATTAGATACTTATCAGTCGGTACGTCCACAAGTTTATTAGTCATCTTGTACATCATGCAAAGTCTGGACATTGTTCTCCTGTCCTCAAGTGACATCCATTGCAGGTCTGCTTTCATTTTTGACTCCATCTGGCACGAGGGGCTATTGTACAAACTTCTTTCCAATGGCATTTCAGGAAAAGTCTTTGATATAATCAAGGATTTACACAACCAGTCCGAAGCTAGTGTCAAAACTAAGACGGGCTTGACTGAAAATTTTCCTGTTGAAATTGGTGTACGTCAAGGTTGCGTTCTAAGCCCCACCTTATTCAACCTGTACATTAGTGACCTTATAGAGGAACTAAATGCAAAACACCTAGACACCCCCCTGTTACAACTCTCAAAAGTAAATAGCCTATTTTATGCAGATGATATTGTTTTACTATCGGAAAGTAAGGAGGGACTACAGAACGCAATTAATACTCTTGGCCGGTATTGCCAACAATGGAAGCTGACTGTCAACCTGGCGAAAACAAAAATTATAGTATTTAACAAAAGAGGCCTTTTATTCAATAATCTTAGTTTTTCGCTATGTAATAAAGAGATAGAGATAGTTTCATCATATTGCTACCTAGGAATTATGTTTACAGCAGGATGTACATTTAGCGCTGCCACGAAAAATCTACAAAAGAGAGCCTTAAGAGCAATGTATAACATCAGAAGTACGCTTGGGGAGACTAGATCTCCTGTATCTCTGCATTGTAAACTGTTTGACACATGTATTGTACCGATATTATTGTATGGATCTGAAGTCTGGTGCAACAGTAATATGAATGACAAATCTCCGATAGAAACTGTACATTTAAAATTCTGTAAATATGTCCTTGGTGTTCGGAGGAACGCCAGTAACTTTGCATGTAGATCGGAACTGGGTCGTTTTCCGTTACAAATAGAGGCTCAAAGCAGAATGTACAGTTACTATGTTAGATTGGTTAACGAAGTACATACAGATAGTCTTCAATACGAAGCTTATATGGTACAACAAGATCTAGATCGCCGAAAAACATCCTGCTGGTTATCTAATGTAAGAAAAATGTTAGAGGAGTCTGGTTTTGCCTTCCTATACATAAACGGTCCCTCAAACACACATTCGCATTCAAATGACCTAAAACAAAGATTAAAGGATATTTACATCCAAAAATTCAATTCAGAATTACACGCTAAAGGACGAAGAGAAAACCAAGGCAACAAATTAAGAACATACAAAACTTTCAAAAAAATATATGAAAGAGAAGCATATTTAAACATTGCAAACTTCGAACATCGCAGAGCGATGTGTAAACTTCGCATCAGTGACCACTCCCTACACATAGAATCTGGCAGGCAAAACCGTACCCCTCCAAATAATAGAACATGCGAATTCTGTGACGATTTATATGTTGAAGATGAAAGCCACTTTTTAATTGATTGTTCCTTATATAAAGATGAGCGGCAATCGTTGTTTAAGATAATAGAATTAGACAAGAAATGTACAAAAATGTCAAAACAGGATACTTTTATATACCTGATGTCATGTAAGAACGAATATATAATGGACAAAGTATGTAGTCATATTTCCAAATGTTTCAAAAAGAGAGAAGAAACTACTAGGTGATCATCATTTAGTTTAGCAATATCCCACAATTTGTATGTTTTTTTTTTCTTTAGTTTTTAGCATTAGAATGTAGCATTTTATCAATTTATGTTTTACATTATGTTCCTTACAGACCACGTGTGGTCTTCTGTGCATTTAGCCCTTCTGGGCAGGAATATGCAATAAAGATTATTATTATTATTATATATTTGTTACACTGGCGCCCCTTTCATAGTTGTTCGTGCAGAATCTGGCAGCTTGGTTCTGCACCCTCTCGAGTTTATCTATATCCTTCTTTGTGTATGGATCCCAAACTGTTGCAGCATATTCAAGGTTTGGTCTTACTAGAGACGTGTATGCAAGTGATTTTACCTTTGCTGGGCATGCCCACAAATTACGTTTGATCACTCCCAATGTCTGTTTAGCCTTAGTTGTTACTTTGTTGATATGGGTGTTCCACTTTAGCCCCGTTGTTAATGTAACGCCTAGGTACGGGTGGCTCTTTGCTGTTGCTAGAGCCTGTCCACAGAACTGGTAGGTGGTTACAATTGGGTTTCGTTTGTTTGTTATATGCATGATGTAACATTTTTCCGGATTAAACTGCATTAGCCATCTGCTTTGCCATTCATCGAGTGTGTTCAAATCTTCTTGCAAAAGCTGTGAATCACTCTGTGTGGACAACTCTATATATAACAGGCAGTCATCGGCAAATAACCTAACATTTGAATCAAGCTGGTCTGGTAAGTCATTTATGTACAGGAGGAAGAGTAACGGTCCCAGAACAGTTCCCTGTGGTACGCCTGACGCAACTCTAACTGGAGCTGAGGCCTTGCCTTCTACCACTACCGTCTGTTCCCTATTGGTCAAGAAAGCCTTCAACCAATTTAGTGTGGTGCCTTGAATTCCGTAGTGCTCCAGTTTAGTGATGAGTCTGCTATGTGGGACTTTATCGAAAGCTTTAGTAAAATCAAGAATTGCTAGATCTACCTGTTTTTTACTGTTCAGTGCGCCAGCTATGTCATGAGCTGTCAATATAAGCTGTGTTTCTGTGGATCGCTTTGCTCTGAATCCATGTTGGTAGTCAGTCAATATGTTGAAACTTTCTAAGTGTTTCATGACATGACTATGGATAATGTGTTCAAGTAGTTTGCAGGATATACAGGTCAGTGATACAGGTCGGTAGTTGCCGGGGACAGCTCTATCTCCCCTTCATCAGTACTCTGTTACAAAATTCCATGGTGATCTGGACCAACCATTCATCACATCTCTTCAGAACTTCTGGAGGTATTCCGTCTTCCCCATTAGCCTTTCCTTCAACCAGAGTTTTCTTAGCCTCTTCATATTCCTCTTGCTCGAACGGGCCCTCCTTGATGTCAAGCTCCTGAAACAGAGTAGGAATTTCCTCGTCTTCATCGGTGATGCTAGGGGGATCTCCAAGGAGATTTTTGAAGTGGTTGTACCAATTCTCTATCCTTTCTTCCTGTTGCTTCCTTCCAGCTGTCCCTTCCTAGTTGTCTTTCTATCAGTGATGTCGTAAATGAGTTTCCAGCTCTGTCCATGCTTGCAGTTCAGATTGGTCTTCTCCACTTCTCTGATCTTGCTGCTGAGTTTTTTTTCTCTTCCACAGTAATATAGGCTGCCACCAACTTTATTTTGGCCTGGATATACTCTTGTCTGTTCACTTCGGTTGTGTTCTCCTTGTATCGACCGTACGTGTTATTCAGCTCGTGTCTAGCCTTTGCCACCCTCGGGTCCTCTGAATGCCTTGTCTTTCTTCTCTTCTTCTTTAGTGAGACCACCTTCTCTGCAGCCTCCTGTGCGGCTTTGGTGAACCTCTCGTACCTGTCTGTAGCAGATTCCTCCAGTTCCTGTAGCGGTTGAAATCTATTATGTACCTCAACCGTGTACTGTTCTTGTAAGACTCTGCTGTTCTTGAACAGGTTCCAGTCATATTGCCCTTTCCTTGGCTCCGTTTTCTTCTTACGCAGACTCAGTCTTACCCTGGCAAAGACGATTCTGTGGTCTGGACCAACACTTGCGAAAGCAGGAGAAACCAGAAGAATATAGGAGAATGCAGGAGAATGGAGGAGAATCTTGGAGAATGCAGGACGATATAGGAAGAATACCAGGAGAATATAGTACAAAGCAGGATAATATAGGAGAAACCAGAAGAAAAAAAAGGAGAATGCAGGAGAATATATGAGAATGTAGGAGAATATTGGAGAATGGAAGAGAATCTTGGAGAATGCAGAAGAATATAGGAGAAACCAGGAGAATATAGTACAAAGCAGGATAATATAGGAGAAACCAGAAGAATATAGAAGAATGCAGGAGAATGTAGGTGAATGTTGGAAAAACCAGTAGAATAAAGAATAAACCATAAGAATACAGGAAAAACCAGAAGAATATTGGAGAAAGTAGGAGAAAGCAGGAGATACCAGGAGAATATAGGAAAATGCAGGATAATATATTACTAAGCAGGAGAATGCAGGAGCAAGCAGTAGAATATAGGAGAAGGCAGGAGAATGTAGGAGAATGCAGGCGAAAGCAGGAGAATGCAGGAAAATGTAGGAAAAACCATGAGAATACAGGAGAAACCAGGAGAAACCAGGAGAATGAAGGAGAATGCAGGAGAATATAGTAAAAAAAAAACAAGAGAATGCAGGAGCACGCAGGAAAATATGGTAGAAGGCAGCAGAATGTAGGAGAATGCAGGCGAAAGCAGGATAATGCAGGAGAATGTAGGAGAATGCAGGATAACATAGTATAATGCAGGAGAATACAGGAGAAGCAGGAGAATATAGGAGAAGGCAGGAGAGTATTTGATACACCAGGAGAATGAAGAAGAATGCAGGAGAATATAGGAAATGCAGGAGAATATAGGAGAAAGCAGGAGAGTATAGGAGAAATTAAGTAAATATAGGAGAATGCGGAAGAAAATAAGAGAAACCAGGAGAATATAGGAGAATGCAGAAAAGGATAGGAGAAACCAGGAGCATAGGAGAATGTAGGGGAAATATGAGAAAGCAGGAGAATAAAGGAGAATAAAGGAGAATGCAGGATAATATAGAAGAAAGTAGGAGAATATTGGAGAATGCAGGAGAATATAGCAGAAACCAAGAGAATATTAGAGAATGCAGGAGAATGTAAAAGAAAGTGGGAGATTGTAGAAGAAAGCGGGAGAGTTTAGCTTAATATACGAGAAGGCATGAGAAAGCGGGAGAATGTAGGAAAATAGAGCAGAAAGCGGGTAAGTGGAATAAAGTAGGAGAATGAAGCAGAATATGGGAGAATGCCGGACGGAGCATTAGAACAAAGGAGAAAGTGGGAAATTGTAAAAGGAAGCGAGAGAATATAGCAGAATATAGGAGAATGCATGACAGCGCAGTAGAACACAGAAATAAGTGGGAGATTGTAGAATAAAGTGGGAGAATATAGAAGAATGTAGAATAATATAGGAGAAAGTTGGAGACACATTTAAACTAGGGGAATATAGCAGAAAACAGGACGATATATATATATATATATATATATATATATATATATATATATATATATATATATATAGGAAAAAAGAAGATTACAGCAGAAAGCAGGAGTATAGAAGAAAACTGAGGAATATTAATATCTAAGGTGGTAATTTTCTATTCTCTTTTTTGTTTATTGTGTCTATAAATGAAACCGAAAAATAAACTTTAGAAATATTTTGTCGTTTTTGCTTTCTGTCATGAGAATACAGGAAAATGTCCTGGTTTCTCCTATATTCTCCCGGATTCTCCCGCATTCTCCTACCTTCTCAAACTTTCTCCTATGTTCTCCTGCTATATTCTTCTTCATTCACCCGGTTTCTCCTGCTTTCAGCTATATTCTTCTGCTTTCTGCTATATTCTCATACTTTCTGCTATATTCTCCTACATTGGCCTGGTTTCTCCTGCTTTCAGCTATATTTTCCTTTTTTTTAACTAATAATCTATATTCTCCTACATTCTCCTGGTTTATCGTGCTTTTTTTCCCTATAATCTCCTACTTTATCCTGTATTCTCCTTCTCTCTCCTGGTTTCTCCTATGTACTCCTGCTTTCTCATGCATTCTCTTGTTTTCTTCAATGTTCTCCGAGTTTCTCCTTTATTCTATTGTTTTCTGCAATATTCTCCTGCAGTCCCCTTTTCCCCCTGCTATCTCCTACATTGTCCGACTTTATCCAAGATTCTCCTAGTTTATCCCGCTTTCTCCTATTCTCTCCTGGTTTCTCCTGTATTCTCCTGCTTTCTTCTACATATTTACCTGCTTTCTCCTATATTCTCTTGCATTCTCCTATATTCTCCTGCATTCTGTTATATTCTTCTGCATTTCCCTATGTTATCCTGCTTTCTCCTGTATTCTCCTGCTTTTTGCTGTATTATCCGGCTTTCTGCTATAATCTCTTGCTGTCTGCTACATTCTCCAACTTTTTACTACATTCTCCTGCATTTCCCTATATTCTCCTTTATCTCCTGTATTCTCCTGGTTTTTCCTGGTTTCTCTTTAGTTCCCCTATGTTCTTCTGCTTTCTGCTATTTTCTACTGCATTCACCTGCTTTCTCCAATATTCTCCTAATTTCTCCAATATTCTCCTGCATTCTCCTATATTCTCATGCTTTCTCCTATATTCGTATGCTCCCTCATATATTCCCATGGTTTCTCCTGCATTGTCCTGCTTTAGCCTGTATTCTTTTAGTTTCTCCTCCTTTCTTCTACAATCTCCTACATTCTCCTATATTCTGCTGCATTTTCGTATATTTTTCTGCCTTCTCTTATATCCTCCTGCTTTCTCCTAGTTTCTCCTGTATTCTCCAAGTTTCTCCTATATTCTCCTGCTTTCTGCTATATTCTCCTGCTCTATGCTGTATTCTCCTGGTTTCTCCTGGTTTCTCCTGCTTTATCCTATATTCTCCTGCTTTGTGTCATATTTTCCCGCATTCTCCTATGTTTTCCTGCATTCTCCTGTATTCTCCTGCTTTCTCTTGTTCCCTACCGGTTTCTTCTGCATTTTTCTATATTATCCTGCTCCCTGCTATATTCTCCCTGCATTCTCCTATGTCCTTTTGTTTTCTTCTATATTCTCCTGCTCTCTCCTGGTTTTCATTGCTTTCTCCTGGTTTCTCCTGCATTCTCAAATATTCTTCTGCTTACTCCTATATTCTCCTATAATCTTATATATTCTCTTACAATCCCTGCTTTCTCATATATTCTCTCGCTTGCTCCTATATTATCCTGCAATCACCTATATTCTCATGGTTTCTCATGCTTTGTCCTATATACTCCTGCATTCTCCTAGTATCTCCTGCATTCTCGCATATTCTCCTGCAATCTGCTATATTCTCCTGCAATCTCCTATATTCTTCTGGTTTGTCCTGCTTTTCCCTAATTTCTCCTGCATTCTCCTATGTTCTCCTACATTCTCCAATATTCTCCTTCTTTTCTTCTATATTCTCCTGCTTTCTGCTATATTCTCCTGCTTTCTCCCATATTCTTCTGCATTCTCTTTCTTTATCCTATATTCTTCTGCATTCTTCTATATATTCTCCTGCTTCCCCCTTTGTTCTCCTGCTTTCTTCTGTATTCTTCTGCTTTTCCTATTTTCTCCTGGTTTCTATATATATTCTCCTGCATTCTCCATATTCTCCTGATTTCCCCTATATTATCCTGCTCTCTCCTGGTTTCTTCTGCATTCTCCTATGTTCTGCATTCTCTTGGTTTCTCCTATATTCTCCTGCATTTTCCTATATTCCCCTGGTTTCTGCTATATTCTCCTGGTTTCTCATATGTTCTCTTGCTTTCTTCTATATTCTCCCGCTTTCTCCTGCAATGTTCTCCTGTTTTTTTCTGCTTCTTTCCTTAGTATGGAGCTTTTTGTTCTCAAGGGTTAGTTACATATGAACATCTTATTTAGTGGCGGTTATACCGGCTATATAGATACAGATTCTGACACCTGGCAGAAGAGATGACCAGCATTCTTGTAGAGGAGGGCGAAATGTAAAGCAATTGAAAACAGAAGATCCTACTCCAACAGAAGAAAAAATTGACAAACAAATACTCCGTACATCCTTCCAAGTATTATATGGAACAAAATTAATACAAACCCAAAGCCTCGGAAACTGAAAACACCTTTCAGATGTAGATTCGAATCAAATTGGTGATATTAAAAAACAGACCTGCAAATTACAGCCTATTAGATTCTGGGATCCAACAAAACGAAACTACACAAGCTATCTCCAAATTAAAGAAAAGCAAAGCATCAGGAAGCGACCTTATACTGAACGAAATGCTAAATTGTGCAGCAAATAAACTTACAAATTTATTATAATTTAATCATCTTATCGGATTGATTTTCTAACCAATAATGTGAAAGCCACATTGTATTTGTATTGTTTCCATTGACAATGAAGACGAGTCATTACACTGGGTAAGTCTAGGCAGCTCTCGCTGGTAACGGCCGACCAAAAATACAGACGAAGAAACAACGTATATACATACCCTGAAGAAAATCATAACCATATGCTTGCTTTTGTCGAGACTTTCCAGTCATAGTATAGAATACATTGTAATTTATTGTGCCGATACATTAAGGTGGTCCAAAAGATGACTCAAATATTATACATTGGAATTTCCTTAAGTCATCTGCTAGATTATCCACAACGGTAATTAATAAGCGTCTTACAAAATATTCAGATGAACACAGTCTCATTGCAACAAAATCAGACTGCATTCAGAAATGATTTCTAGCGACAACATCTTCGTTATCGACACATTGATATGTAAATACACTAACACCAAAAAACGCCTTTAAAAAAGCTTTCGACAGGGTCTTGAGAGAAGGTCTCCGTTACAAATTACTAAATTTAGACATAGACCATGTGCCCGATGATGATGATGATGAATGGTTTATTTCGTCAACACATTGCAGCCCCAGCGGGGCTGAATTACGCATTACTTACAAATCTGACATAAAACATCACAAAAGTCTTACACATTAGAATCTTTTAAACGTTACATTTTACTTACAAGCTTGACGTAGAACGTCACAAAGGTCTTGATTTATGCGTTAACAAAAGTCCTGATGCACATTAAAATATAATACAAATAAAAATCTATTATGTGCATACATTGACTGACTTATCAGGCAGAGCACCAACGAGGCATATGGTGAAGAGGAGATAAACGACAAGAGATTTTACGGAACATATTCTACTAAGACCTAAAAGAATTCTATAACATATAAACATGTGCATCTTACATGTATTCCATCGTTCATTAACCTTATTATATATGGGATGGGCGAGTTTAAATTAGATTAAAACAGTCTAACTCCATCTGCATTGTCGACGGTGTGGTACATCTCCTTGACTCGGCCAGCCATAAATGATCGACGTATTTCCATCGTTCAGATGTTGCATGTCTCATAGCGTCATCAAACACGACCAGGAATATCAATGGACCCACGAGTTTGCATTGTGGGACTGAACACGTGAGAGTTTCCCAATCGAATAGTTGACTCTCTGACGTTGTGTTAAGAGGTCACAAATCCAGGGGATACGTGTACTCCTTGCTCCTACGTTGATCAGTTTCTGTATGGCTACTGTGTGATCGATACTATCAAACGCCTTCGAAAAGTCGGTGAAAACCATTGTGGTCACGTCTCGCAGATTCTCGGCACAGAAAGTTGACAAGGCTCACAAGGTAGTGTGCCGTAGATTGCCCCTTTTGGCATCCCAATGATGTTCTGATGTCGGCGATCAACCATTTCGATAAAAAAGACTCTGCCACGTCAGCAAGTTGAGATGTGAGTGACACAAGTCGCAGTTTGTCGATCGTTGGTGGGTGAGATTTTGGAAGAGGGACCACTGTTGCATCGTTCCAAATCTGAGGTACACGACCTTCTCTGAGGGATGTGTTTATGATGTCTGTGACAGGTTTGCTAAGTTCATAGGCAGATTCCTTCAGTATTCTGGTGTTCAGTTGGTCCGGCCCCGCTGCCTTGCCAGATTTCAGCTTGCGCAAACTGTTGTAGACGTCCCATGGTGGTACTTCTGGTGGGATCTTAAAGAGTCGGTACGCTGGTAGTTGAGTACTTTGAAACTTTATTCACCATTGAAGCGGTGGCACATCGGCAGCGCCGAGTGCTAAAAGTACATACTTAACGCAGATTGAGTACGATCAAGGTACGGCTGACCTTTGGCCACTTCCGCAAACTGTTAATTTACATGGGTTGCTATGTAGGTGTCATCTGCGTCCGCACATTCGGGGATGTTCATCGTCAGTTTTGATCTCTGAAGATTCAGGATCGATTTTATTTCCCTGTACCATACCGCTGGGTTGAATTCTGTCCCGGTAGAATTCTTTTCTGGCTTTATTAGTTTGTGTTGCCTTGTTACGCAGCTGTCTCCAAAGTATGTATCTTTGATGTGAAAACGCCTTTTTGTCTTTTACGGATCATGTTCTTGATCTTCAGCCACAGCTTGTCCCAATGGACATCCTCACATGTTTTGTTGGAAATTGATGGTTGTTTCTATTGTAATGTAAAGCGCAGCAGTCTTGTCTTCACAGGTTGGAGCAACAATGACCTCTCCCCAGTAATGGGAGCAAATCCCATTGCCCTAATGCACGTATTCCTGAATCAGGCAGGGGACGAGCTGTTCTTGTCACAGAACTGTATTTCCTCTTTTCGATCGTTGGGTTCCACAATACCGTGTTGTGATCACTCATCCCTATAGGGCTAAGTATCTCGTCTGGTTTGTAGTATGTTGCCAAGTCTGATATAGTAAGGGCGGGAGTTGCTTGTCCTCTTGTGGGTGCCCGGACAACTTGCTTCAGGTCATTTCCATTGCACAGCTGGCTTGTTTCCACGCGGTTGAAATCTCCTCAAATTATCAACTTGGCTTCTAACATCACTATGTATA